>NC_036239.1:10662374-10765801 GCF_002742605.1 Olea europaea var. sylvestris
GAAGACCACTAAGCCCCGCCTCCAAGCTTTCAATCCGTTCTCTGTTGGTGGCCATTAACCCAGCTCTGATACCACTTGATAGAGGTCCCAATCAAAACGGTAATTTAAACAAAGAGTAATTCTCTTAGGGTGAGAACTGAACCACAATTTGAAAGAAATTTTTTTATTGATGATTTTTTTATTTTAGCCAACGTGTTTAAATAGCCTGGAGAGTGCAACAGACTGCCTAATCTCAAGGTCCACGTTCACAGAATCAAAACTAACTTCACAGAATTAAAACTAATAGATATCAAATAACAATCTTATTCTAACTGAAAAACAAATATTACATTGCATTTCCTAATGGATCAGATTGCCTTGGACTGGGTCTTGGATTCCCACGTCGTGCATGTAGTTGTTTTGGCCTTAGACTCTTTTTTCCATGTAGTTGCATGAGTTGCATGAGACCCCACGTACATGCATGCATGCCAGCCTTTCCCACGTAACTTGCATGCATGCCAACCTTCATCACTTTTAGGCTACAAAGTCTTGGAACCTAGGATTCTTCCTAGGGGCTCTGTTGGACCTTCTTGGTTTATCAATACCCTCCCGTTCAAGTAGATCCTTGTCCCCAAGATCTACCGTCGGAAATTGCTCCTTCATCATCTCCGTCCGTTCCCATGTGGCTTCTTCTGCAGGTAAACGTTTCCAATGTACCAAGCTCTCCTCAACAAATCTGTTACCAATTTTGATCCAACGAGATTCAAGTATTCGATCAGGTTCGAGCACTGGCATTCCTTCATTTGTAACTGGAGGTAACTCAGAACTCACTTGACTAGGATCTCCCACATATTTCTTCAACAAGGACACATGGAATACGGGATGGATGCGTGAATTCTCTGGAAGTTGCAGTTTATATGCCACCTTGCCAATGCGTTGGATAACAGGATAAGGTCCAAAAAATCGACTGGCTAGTTTTTGGTGTGCTCGCTTGAATGTAGTACTTTGGCGGTAGGGTTGGAGCCGCATCAATACCATGTCTCCCACCTGGAACTCTACGTCTCCCCTTTTTAAATTAGCAGCCTGTTTCATTTGATTGATAGCCACGCCAAGGTTGTCCTTAAGTTGATGCAGTAGCTCATCTCGTGTAAGAAGACTTTTATCCACCTCATTAACTGGTGATAATCCTTCCTCATAAATTGGTATTGTGGGTGGCAAACGACCGTAGAGAGCTTGAAATGGTGACATCCCTGTCGAGTTATGATAGGTGGTATTATACCAATATTCAGCCCATGGTAAGAATTCTACCCATCTTTTTGGCCATTGATGAACAAAGCCACGCAAGTATTGTTCCAAACACCTGTTAACCACCTCGGACTGACCATCCGTTTGAGGATGATAAGCGGAACTTAGTTTGAGCTTAGTACCGGACATAGAGAAGAATTCCTGCCAAAATTTACTTATAAAAATGGGGTCACGGTCACTAATAATCGATCTAGGCATTCCATGTAACTTGACCACACCTTCCACAAATTTTTCGGCGACTATCTTGGAGGTGAAAGGATGCGTAAGAGCCATAAAGTGGGCATACTTACTCAACCTATCTACCACTACTAATACCGTATCCTTTCCAGAAGAAGTTGGTAATCCTTCAACAAAGTCAAGCGTAATGTCATCCCACACTTGACATGGAATCGGTAGAGGCTGGAGAAGGCCTGCTGGAGCTAATGTTTGTGACTTGGTTCTTTGGCAAGTCTCACAGGCAGCAACAAAGGCTTGAATATCCTTATACATGGTGGGCCAATAAAATTGCTAGGCCAACCTTTTGTAGGTCCTGAGAGTACCCGAGTGGCCCGCGATCTTGCTAGCGTGAAATTCTTCCAGTAGGTTATTCCGAATGTTAGAAGCCCGAGGCACCACAATCCTATTTTTGAAGAATAATAATCCATTCCTCCATTGATATGAGCCTCCCAGATTTTTCTTAGCAACAAGGCCTACTTGCTTAATGTAATCATCTTCTGCCAGGGCATTTTTTATCTCTTCCCATAGTTGAATTTGCGGCACAAATATAGTATGTAGTACAGGACTTTCAGGTCTTCGAGAGAGCGCATCTGCCACGGAATTTTCACGGCCTGGTTTATATATAATTTCATATTCGTAGCCAAGCAGTTTTGCCACCCACTTTTGTTGTTCTGGCGTAGCCACACGTTGCTCCAAGAAATATTTGAGGCTACGTTGATCCGTATGGATGAAGAACCTTTTTCCCAACAAATAGGGTCGCCAAGTACGTATAGCTTCAACAATGGCTAGCATCTCCTTAGCATAGATGGACCAAGACCGTTTTGTCACTCCCAAGGCTCGACTCATATAAGTGATGGGTCGTCCTTGTTGTGTTAGTACTGCTCCTATCCCATCGTTGGAGGCATCGGTTTCAATGATAAATGGCTCATTGAAATTGGGCATGGTTAATGTAGGTGTGGATGTCATGGCTTTTTTGAGTGCAAGGAAAGCAGTTTCTGCTTCTTCTCCCCAACCGAATTGTCCCTTTTTTAAGAGATTTGTAAGAGGCCGAGCTAAGATCCCATAATTCCTTACGAACTTCCTGTAATATCCTGTTAAACCCAGAAAACCACGCAACTCTGAGATATTAGTAGGACGTGGCCATGCTAACATGGCTGAAATTTTAGAATTGTCTACTTTTACCCCTTGGTCGGTCACAATATGTCCCAAATACTCGAGCTCCTGCTGGCCAAAGGCACATTTTGAAGCCTTGATATAAAATTGCTGTCGTTTTAGGATTTCTAAGGCTTTTCCCACATGAATTAAGTGTGCTTCCCATGATGGACTATAAATAAGTATATCGTCGAAAAATACCAAAATATATTTTCGAAGATATGGACGAAAAATCGAATTCATAAGGGCTTGGAAGGTCGATGGAGCATTGCATAGGCCGAAGGGCATTACCAAGTACTCGTAATGGCCATTATGAGTTCGAAATGCCATTTTAAGGACATCTTGTGGGTGAACCCGCACTTGGTGGTATCCTGCTCTAAGATCAAGCTTTGTAAAGTAGCTGGCCCCATGTAATTCATCGAGCATGTCCTCTACCGTTGGAATTGGGAAGCGATCTTTGATGGTTATGGCATTTAGTGCGCGATAATCAGTGCAAAATCGCCAACTTCCGTCCTTCTTTTTAACCAAGAGTACTGGTGATGAGAAGGGACTTGTGCTTGTCCTTATAAGTCCTTGGTCGAGCATTTCTTGTACTTGCCTCTCAATTTCCGCCTTTTGGAAATAAGCATAACGATATGGCCGAACATTCACGGGCTCAGTTCCTTCCTTGAGTGGAATACAATGGTCTACCTCTCTTATTGGAGGTAATTTGGTGGGCTCCTCAAAAACTTCTCCATACTGGTTCAAGAGCTTCTGCATGTCCGGGTGCATTTTGTCTCCATTTTCATGAGCGTCTGATTGTAAACACATGGCAAACAAGGGGTATCCTCGATGCACTTCTCGTGTCATCTCTTGAAGGGAAACTGCTTGTATGGGTGACTGATCAATGCCTTGTAACCTCCTGGCTCCATTTCTCCATTGGAATTCCATTGTCAAAGTCTTCCAATTACACACGACAGAACCGAGCATCTCGAGCCATTGTATCCCAAGCACGACATCCAAGCCAGCAATAGGAATTGCATAAAATGTGAGCAAGAAGGGAATTCCTTGCAAATCCACGGGCACCTTCTCAAATCGGCCTTGGCATGTCAACTTTTCACCATTAGCTACACGGACCGTCATTGGAGCAGTTGGGATTACTGGCAATCGGAGCAGGTCAATAATACGATTGTTTATAAAGTTGTGGGTTGACCCACTGTCAATCAACACACTAACTTCTTGGGGTCCGATTTTTGCTGTTAACCTCATCGTTTTGGGAGCTGTCCAGCCTGCTAGTGCATGTAAAGTGACTTCTGGCTCAAGTTGAATATCCTGACCCATGTTAGCCCCCTGTTCATCCACCTCCTGCTCATTTGTAACCTCATGACCTTCGAGCAAAAGGAGTCTTGGTCCTCGACAGCGATGGCCCGCGGTGAAACGTTCGTTGCAATGGAAACATAGCCCTTGTGTGCGCCTTCTTTGCATTTCGTCCCAAGTCAAATGCCGTAGAGGGGTTGTTGGTGCTGTTGCTGGAGCTTGCCGAGCGGGGGAAGAAAGAGCTTGTGGGGTTCGAGCTGGTGGTGATGGTCTAGTGAACCTCCGTTGACGTGTGAGTTGATCATCCTTCATCCTGGCCAAGCTAATGGCGTCTTTAAGCGTCTGCGGTTTGAACATTCGGATACCATCAGCAATCTCGTCCTTCAATCCTCCCATGAATGTTCCCACAAGTGCTTTTTGAGTCCATCCACGAACTCGGTTGCCTAACCTCTCAAACTCACGTTGATAGTCCCTTAGAGAGCCGACTTGTCTGACCCGAGAAAGAGCCTCGTCAAAATCTTCACACTCTGATGGTCCAAAACGTGCCCATAGCTCATCCTCGAAGGTCTCCCATGATAATGCCTACCCTTCATTTTGGTATGTCTTCCGAAGCCACTGCCACCATTGGTTGGCCTCGCCTTCCAAGTGAAAAGATGCCAGCGATACCTTCTGGGCTTCCGTGATAGTTTGGAATTCAAAGAATTGGTTCACACGATTGAACCATTCTGTAGGGTCTTCTCCACTGAATCGGGGAAATTCCAATTTTGCCATTTTTGCGGAGTACACCAGTCGTCCACCGTTGACGTCTTCTATATTGTCGTCGCGGCGATTTCGAAAGTTCTCTCCTCGCTGACTGTTGCGAGAGGTATTGGGAGAGTCCTCCTTATATGAACGAAGCATCTCCTCTAACTGATGGAACTTATCTGTAATCCCTAGCTCCATACGATTCATGCCTTCTTGAAGACCACTAAGACCCGCCTCCAAGCTTTCAATCCGTTCTCTGTTGGTGGCCATTAACCCAGCTCTGATACCACTTGATAGAGGTCCCAATCAAAACGGTAATTTAAACAAAGAGTAATTCTCTTAGGGTGAGAACTGAACCACAATTTGAATGAAATGTTTTTATTCATCATGTTTTTATTTCAGCCAACGTGTTTAAATAGCCTGGAGAGTGCAACAGACTGCCTAATCTCAAGGTCCACGTTCACAGAATCAAAACTAACTTCACAGAATTAAAACTAATAGATATCAAATAACAATCTTATTCTAACTGAAAAACAAATATTACATTGCATTTCCTAATGGATCAGATTGCCTTGGATTGGGTCTTGGATTCTCACGTCGTGCATGTAGTTGTTTTGGCCTTAGACTCTTTTTTTTCCACGTAGTTGCATGAGTTGCATGAGACCCCACGTACATGCATGCATGCCAGCCTTTCCCACTTAACTTACATGCATGCCAACCTTCATCACTTTTAGGCTACAAAGTCTTGGAACCTAGGATTCTTCCTAGGGGCTCTGTTGAACCTTCTTGGTTTATCAAAGACCAAATTAAAATTTCAGAAAATTTAAACCATGAAATGCACAGCAGATTTAGAAGAACCCATGGAATCGGCCTTCACAGTACAATGCTTGGAAGATGTTCCTGAGCTAGGGCACAAATTTATTTATTTATTATTATTATTATTTTTTTTTTGGGAATTGGTGATGGAGGCATTTTCGGATTTTTTTGAATTGAGTTTGGAGTTTGGAAATGGGTAGTTACTGGCGGGTGGTAAGAGGCATTTTCTTTAATTGAGTTTTGAATTGGGTGGTGGAGGCATTTTCTTGTTTTGATGGGGGTGGAGGCGAGAGTCGGGGTGTAGTGGGTGGAGTCGGAGGAAGAAAGTGGGAGTGGGGGTGGTGGCGGCTGGTGGACGGCCGACGGAGGTCAGCATCACTGACCCTGCAGTTTGGGAGTGACGGCGTGGGGGGAAGATGATGATCCTGAATTTTGTTTATTCTTTTTTTTTTATGGTTTATTTATTTATTTTTTAACTTAATTTAATGGGGAGAAAATGTAAAATGGATTCCATCCATTAGGACCCTGATGTGTATTTCTAAAAGGTTTGGGACTTTGGTCTGCACAAAATGAAGGTTAGAGTAAAGTCGGTAAAAATGTGAAAGGTTTGGGACCGCTGCTGCAAGTTTTCCTTAATTTTTTATTTTTTTTCCTTTGTTTTCTTTTTGTTTTATTTGAATGGAGGTAAAATCGTCAAAAATTAATGAAAATGCCGTTCACCGTCAAGAAAGTGGAAGATAGGAACGTTTTGTGCCCAAAAATGGTAAAAATGTTTTCCATAATACATTTGAAAGGTAAGGACGTTTTGTGCCAATTACCCAATTTGATAATAATCTAAACAATTGATTTTAAACACATTCATTTCATCATTTCAGATTTTGTTATTTGTACATAAAAAATTGGTAATAAATGGTTATTGCAAATGATACGAATGGAAAAGATTAAATGAAAAAATTAATTATACTTTAAATTGGTAAATAATAAAGTGTCATACATTATATAATCCTTTGTGCAAACTTCGATTTCGGAGATGACACCCTTGGTGTCAGTCAAGGATTCGTACTCATCAAAAGCCCGTTACACCTCCAATCATTCCATTCCCATATTTCATCATTTCAGATTTTGTTATTTGTACATAAAAAATTGGTAATAAATGGTTATTGCAAATGATACGAATGGAAAAGATTAAATGAAAAAATTAATTATACTTTAAATTGGTAAATAATAAAGTGTCATACATTATATAATCCTTTGTGCAAACTTCGATTTCGGAGATGACACCCTTGGTGTCAGTCAAGGATTCGTACTCATCAAAAGCCCGTTACACCTCCAATCATTCCATTCCCAAGTCCCACGAATTAAATTCAGCCACGCCATCTATGAACCAATTTCTGGACCCATTTCTAGATATTCAGTTTGTACCCGCAAGCACCATAATATTACTCAACCCAACGGCCATTTCCACGTGCTTCTAGACAATTCGACGTTGAATATCACGCGAAAGCTCTCGAAAATGGTAGAAGAGATGCTTCATTACTCCCGTCTGATAATATCTCCTATATATATAAAACAAAATGCCTAGGCATTTGAATCTTGTCAGATAATAAATTGCTGATTACTTACCAGAGAGAGCTCTCCTTTAAAATTCATTCGTTACGGGTCGGTGATAGTTTTGCTCCGATAACTCAGTCATTTGGATTTGCGGACCGTTTGGAAGGACATTACCGTTTTCAATTTCTTCGAATTGTAAGTAATTTTTTCTACACGGTTGAATTTTATTGTGTTTTTCGTTTCATTCATGTTGAGTAGTTTGTTTCGTGTTCTTGCAATTGACATATGGCTCTATTTATTTTAACTTTCCTTTGAATTTATTATCAATGTTGTTGTTTTATTTGTCACCTTTTAATGTTATTTACACTTTGATCTGCGTAGTAGTTGATATTATTCGTTTTCCTAACTGGAGAGTCGATGAAAAGTTGCCTTGTACAATTCAATTGAATATAATTGATATTAATGATTATATAAACAAAATCATATTGATTTAAGTATTACTTTTAGTCTTGTTTGGGTTTATTTCTTCTTCAATTTCCCAATTCGTTTAAACAGGTGGCAGTGACATATTCTAAGATGCACATTTTATTCAAATTTTGGTTTCAACAAATACATGCAACTGTAAATTCAATAAAAGAAAATAATGCTCACTAGCCGCGAACTTTTGATTCGAGTATTGGGAAATATTTATTGGTCCTGGGATTTTTGGTTCTAGGCTTTTGGCCACTATACTGGCGTTCCAATGAAGATACAGAGTTGTAATTTGATTAGCGTGGAGAAGGTAGAGTTGCGAAATAACAGATTCGAATGTTAATAAATCTTTGGATAAAAATACATCTATATTTCTACTATTAGGGGAGATTTTAGCATTGCAAATATGATGTCCTTGCCTGCGTTGATTCTGATTATCCAGACATGGATTCTGAATTATGATATTCATAAATCAATTGATAGTGTTTTAAAATTGGACCTCATTTATGTATTTGGCAATAAATTGGTAAATCATGTACTTTGTTTTGTATTTAGCAGGTGATTTGTTGATTTCCATTCAACCTACGCACTTGGGTTGTTTGGTGTCGAAAGTTATCCACATACTACGAATCTAGTTCGCTTTTCTTGAATTGAGGATATATATGGATCCTGTCTTCAGATGCATGCAGCCATATCCCTACCAGAGGGGTCAAGTATATTACAGACCCTGTTACTACCCAAATGCTGAATCTGTCTCGACTCCAATGTATGCTGATCCGGCTCCATTTCCAATGAATTACGAATGTTGCCCTTGGGGTGGTAACTATGGCTATTCCTACCCGGTACACGGCCATGGCTGTTGTAACCCTAACCATTTCCTGGGAAACTATGGTTGGAGACCTCCTTATTCTCATGTTCCACCAGTTCACTGTCATGGAAATCAAGCAACGCATACAATTCCGTATATTCCTGTCCCCGATTATTCTATTGGGCATCCTCGGTATGAGTATGAAAAGAATATGCCAAGAGATCATCATTGTTGTGGATGTCCTAACCATCAGTGTAGCAAGAAAGAAGAGAAAAATGTAAGGATTGAAGAAGAGGATCCTGACAGGGAAAGGAAAAGCAATGAATCCTTGGTTCCTCTTCATTTAAAGAATTATCAACACCCAATTATTTGGTTTCCGTCTGAATATGGAAATAATGAGGAACACAGGAAGTCGATAGAGTCGGAATGCACAGATCGAAAGGAGGATTTCCATGACAATCCAAAACCTATTGAACAGAAACCGGCTGTCTGGAATGGATGGTTACCAAATGACGTGAACAACTTGGGATCATTAAAGCAAAGAGAAGATCTGGTAAGAAACCAGGATCAACAAGATGATAGTAAGGGCCACTTTCCATTCCCAATATTCTGGATGCCCTACAAGCCTAAGGAGATGGAAAAGAAAGAAGGTGAGGTGAACAATGTTCGTTCAGAACTAAGCATGGAACCCATCAAGCTTCCTGACAGTGGAGACAACTTAAAAGTGAATGGGGAACAGGCTAATCACAGTGCTTCTTCCAGGACGAAGGATATTGTTGTGAAGCAAGTTGAACAGTTGCATGAAAAGGAGAATTTAGGCAATGACAAGGCAAAAGAAAACAATGCTTCCGTGAAAGTCCCCCATGCATCTTCAAGGACGAAGGATATTCCTGTGAAGCAAGTTGAACAGCTGCATGAGAAGGAGAATTCAGGTAAGCACAAGGCTAAAGAAAACAATGCTTCATTGAAAGATTTTATTGACAATGGAGACGAGAAATGTGCTGAAAGAAGTGCTCAAAGGAAGTCTACTTCTCCTCCTAAAGCATCCCTGCCTCCTGTTTGTCTGAGAGTTGACCCGTTGCCAAGGAGAAAAAACACTAATGGAAGCTCAAGATCTCCTAGCCCTCCTGGTGACAAAGGGAAGTTGAATCAGTCGTCTAATAAAGTAAGCATTGTCCCAAGTTCGACAGATATTGTGAAGTCAAATGTGATTAGTGACAATGAGGCCAAGAACAAGACGGCCAACAAAAAGCCTACTGAGGTTCTGGAAGGGAAAACTGAGCTGGGAGATGTGGATGTGAATACAACTCATACTTCTGAAAAGGAGGATATTCAGGCAAACCTAACTGATGAAAGATCCAGAGGGGAAAAATGCTCTAGGGAATGCACCAGAGCTGATAAAGCAGATGTAAAAGGTCAATCGCATGATACTGGAACTCAGATACTGGAGGAAGAAGAATTATCCAGGGGTAAAGAAGTGATTGCTAATGAAGTTGAGGAACTTGGAAGAAAGAAACTGACAGATTTGGAAGCAGCTATTGTTATCCAGTCAGCATACCGTGGATTTGCAATCCGCAGATGGGAGCCGTTGGAGAAGTTGAAGCAAATAGCTAAAGTGCGTGAGCAGATAGCTATGATAAAGCTTCTTATGCAAGAGATGGAGTCATCTTCTGATAGCCAACGTGATAATAAGCAAATACACATGATTGGAGAAACGATAATGAATCTGCTGCTTAAACTGGACACAGTTCAGGTATGTTATGAACCAGTGGAAGGAACACTACATATTAATTTATATATGTCAAGTCATTCGTTTCTTTTATTATAGCTAGTTAGATTCTTCCTAAAATGCTAAAATCTCTTTTGGGATACTTTTTACAAGAATTTTTTATTAATTCTTTTTACTAAAGCCGTTCATTTACAGGACTATGTCTCGGTTTAACTTCGTCAGTTCACATATAATGCATGCATTCACTGAACGATGCCCTCACTTGAAGTTTATTCACTGTGATTTGTTATTGGAAGTAAATGATATATATCCTAATTGTCATTTTTGAATGTTATTCTACCAGTTCGATTAACAACTGTGTCATGCGCGTCTCCTTTTTCCCATTGAGACTTTGTATTTTCATTTCTTGTCATTACTTTTTGGTTTTTGTGGCTCTTAGATCATGCAAGTCTTGATACTCTTTCTGGCTTTGAATAGAGCGATTGAGAATGTGTTCCTTTCTTGTTATTTAGGGTTTGCACCCGAGCATCAGAGATATTAGAAAATATGTTGCCAGAGAGCTTGTGTGTCTTCAGGAGAAGCTAGACTCGTTAATTGATAAGAAGCCATCACTTGGTCATGATTCAACCAATGGAGTACATGAAGGTGCACTTAAGGAGACCAAAAATGATGCATCTATCCAAGGTGGGCATAGGGTGGATGAAACTGGTGTGGATGGTATTTTATCAGAAAATACCCATGACGATGAGACTCGGTTGGGTGGAGACCTAGAGAAAAAATCTACAGAAATATGAGAGAGCTATGGTGTTGAAAGCAGCGACGCAGGACCTAAACCAGACGTTAAACTAGGAGACGATCAGGACTCTGAAGCGCAGGAAAGTAAAGAAGAATCAATCTTGGTTCCACTGGCTGAATCTGGACACGGGATGACAGATTCTCCAACAATAGATGAGGATACGTCTCCTGTGGCTGGAGTGCTGGATGATGATATTGATACTAAAGGATGCGTGGAGCATAGACAGATCAAATCAGGTGAACACGAAGTTGCGGAAAATGAGTTAGATGTAGAGCGAGCAAATGAGATAGGAGGATCAAAGGCAGAGTCAGTCACTACAGAACTTAAGGACAACAATAGACACTATCGAAACAAAGAAGACATTGAATTGTTTGAGGAGCCT
Source organism: Olea europaea var. sylvestris (assembly GCF_002742605.1). NCBI lineage: Eukaryota > Viridiplantae > Streptophyta > Magnoliopsida > Lamiales > Oleaceae > Olea > Olea europaea. The sequence goes on from NC_036239.1 coordinate 10,673,620, forward strand.
TTACCTAAATCAAATGATATTCAGGTACAAGCTGAAGAAAAAATGAGTTTAATCAATGAATTTGTAAAGATGTACGACAAAACAGATGATAAGATTGGATCAGAGGAGATGATGGTAGACAAGATCAGAGATGCTGGGGCTGAATCTGATGAAAACATTTCTCAACCGTCACAGAGTACTGGAGCCAAAATGAAAGAACCTAAAGCAGCAGATGATAAGACTGGATCAGAGGTGGTGGTGGAAGACAAGCTTGGAGATGCTGGGGCTGAATCTGATGAAAACATTTCTCAACCGTCACAGAGTACTGGAGCCAAAATGATAGAACCTAAAGCAGCAGATGATAAGACTGGATCAGAGGAGGTGGTGGAAGACAAGCTTGGAGATGCCATGGCTGAACCTGTTGAAAGCACTTCTCAACCATCATGTACCAGGGGACCTAATATTAGCAAACATAGAGGAGGGGATGATAAGATTGGATCGGAGGATTGGGTGGATGCCAAACTTGGAGATGCTGGAGCTGATTTATTGGAGGAGATCGTGGAAGAAAAGCTAGGATATTCTGTGACTGAATCAGATGAATGCGCTTCTCAACTGCCATATTACACTGGGTCCAATATCAAAGAACCTAAAGGAACGGGGGATAAGATTGGGTCAGAAGAGATAGAGGACGTTAAGCTTGGAGATGCCGTAGCTGAATCTTATGAGTGTACTTCTCGACTACAACTGGATGCTGTGGAAAAGATCAATGAACCTGCAGAGGATCCCGACGAGTTGAAACAGCAAATGGAAGAAGAACCTTGCAAAGGAGAGAGCGAAACCAACAATGCTGTACCTGAAGCCTTTGGAGGTAATGATCCGAAGAACTCTTCAACATGTGAAGAGGTTTTAGATATGCCTACAGAGAAGAAAGCATACCTGGTGCAAGAATACAACAGGGAGCAATTTCAGCTAGAGGAGCATAATGAAGTGCACGAATCAGAATCCTCGGGTGGGAATGAGGAAACTGCAGCTTCTGAATGTGACGTTCCAGATGGGATGGCATTCTTACCTGCAGGAGTTACTGAACCAGCATCTCCCACTGCAATCCAGGGTTCACATGATGTCAGTGACATGACAGAGAGCAATAGGAAATTGATGGAAGAGAACGAAACTTTGAGAGAGATGATGGAGAAATTGATCAAAGAAGGTCAAGAACAGTTGACTACCATTTCTGGTCTCTCTGAAAGAGTCAAGGACTTGGAAAAGAAACTGTTCAAGAGAAAAAAACTGAAGATGCGTCGCTCCAAAGTACCGTCATCGGGATTATTATGCAAGAAACCGTCCCACGACTATTTGAAAGACAGAACTATGGGAATTGCAATTTAAAAAGTTTGATGGTGGTCTGTAATTCAAACCTTTTTATTATGTGCTGAGATCGACATTATCATATTGTCGTTTGTCATGTAATATAATGTTTGTCGTGTAATGTACAAGAGCTTCTTCTTCTCTTGTCAATTTCATTGCTTTCCTCGTGTTTATTATTTGTGATTATTTCCTAATTCTTACGGAAGTAAATGATGAGGAAGTTTTAGAGGTGCATTCGCATGAAATATGGGACAGCAACTATATTTATCCATTAATTTTATATATCTTTTAACTTACTCTTTTTTCCCAAAAAGAAAAAAAAGGAAAAAAAAGGAGAAAATTTTAGATTCGCAATAAATTTGTCACTCTAAATTCGTTGAATAATAATTTGTCCTCATTCTTCTGAAGTTGAGGAAGGATTCTATTTTTAGCATTTTGATGCAACACCCAAAGTACAGTTCTAGGACTCAGACCCAACTTATAAAACATACTGACTTGCTAGGGGTACATTAAGGGATCCATAAGGGTGTCCATGGAGCCGCCGGGTGTCTATTATGGATACCCTTACGGATCCCTTAATGTACAACAAGAAATATCCAAAACATAAACATATATTTTGACAACAGGAGTGAATTGTTACATGAAGAATCGAAATTTGAAGCCGACTTTAGTGTCTAATTTGTCCAATTAAAAACCAGAATTAGAAGCCTACTCTAGTGTCTAAACTTGCCCATCACATTATCACTATCACAAAAGAATTATTTACTGCTTAATTATATTTCATCCCTTGTAATAATCGATTCAAGAAATTTAGTTTTCCATAGAGAAAATATACAACTTCAAACAAGTGATTTATCCCTCGTTTGATGGACATCATTTTGAGAAAATGAAATTTTGAATGATGGTGCTTTGGAGAATGTGTGGTTGAAATTTGAAAAGTAGAAAATTTTTTTAGGGTTTACGTATAAAATATCTTATTGTGTAAATGTGTATAAAAAATGAGTAGGAAAATTTACAAAGTAATGATGGCCAAACAGGGGGTTAATTTATTATTAAATATATGCATACCCGGTGGTCGTGCGTGGAGACGGAAGCATTTGTACTTGCAAACCGGGCACATCTGCATGATTTCTAGGGAAAATTGTTCAGGCATGAGTAGGAGTTCGTAATCATTGACAATTGTAAATAGAAAAACATGTTTTTCTAATATCCCTATTTGGTAACAAATTTTTACCCAAAAAAATTAATTTTTGATCGTTATTTCACTATTTCAACCGTCATTTTTATTTCTTTACTCACAGGTGGAAATTATTTTTCTCTCTAATGATCAAAAAATAAATTCTCATACGCACTACTGAACAGATCCTTAATGTTGATGTCATGTATTTTGATACCAATTTAACCCGTTGCGTTCTTCAAACACTGCGTTATTGCATTTTTGAAGGAATTTATTTTTCTTCTCTCAATCATTCTCCATTCCTCCACGCTACTTACCACGCCTCTTTAATCCATTCCCCACACAATTTTCTTCATTAGAATAAAGCTACTTATACAGACTAAATTTAAGGGTTGAAAACAAGTATTTAAAATTTCCAACGTGGCATCCTTTTGGAGGGAGGAAACGTAAGGTACTGTGCTTCAAAATGCAATTTTATCTCTTTTCTTTCAATTACACATGCTTCATTAAAATTATATTTCACGTAAATAAAAAATTTTTCCTTATTTTTGATCCACACATTCTCTATCGATTTACTATTCTACAATTCACTTTTTCATAAAAATGTGTGCCAACCACCCTGGAGCACATTTTTCCCCAGTTATTCACTGAAGTGGACCACCATTTTCCCACCTCTTTCATTTTCACGATCCTTCACTCTCAGAAACCTACGTAAAATTATACAAAAAAATTCAGACTATTATTCACACTTTCACGAACGGCAGAAAAATTATGATTTTGGTAATTCTTCTTCTTCATTTTCGTTTATCTGTATATTGGTAATTCTTCTTCTTCATTTCAGCTTATGTGTATTGTGGTAATTCCTGTATTTTGGTAATTCTTCTTCCTTTGTGTTCAAATTGTTGATTTTTCCATTTTAATCTTCTAAAAAATCATAGTCTTGGTTGATTTCAATTGTAGTTGGAAGTTCAAAATTTTCTTAGAAAGAGTTGTGTGGTTTTATTGGCATTACATTTTTTAAACTAATGATTGGATGCATAATTCTCTCATAAATGTGTGATTTTAATCTCTGTTTATCTATAATGTCGGACTTGCAAAACTTTATGACAGCATTCCACCCTTACTGGTAATGAATGTCAAATCTCCAATGCTTCCAATGTGAAGAATTTAGTCTGTAATAGAATTTCGAATAATTCTACAGCTGAGCCACTTTTGTTCATTTAAGTGTATGTGTATTTTGGTTATCTTCTTCTTCATTTACGTTACTGATAATTGATTGGATAAACTGTCAATGTAAAAGCTTAGCATGACAAAATCAAATTCTGGAAGTTTTTCCATTTCGCATCATACAATGCCTATAATTAATTACTGCACTGGTTTATCTAAAACTACAAGCGACTACATTCTCACTTGCTCAACTCTCGCTGCCTGCGCCATTTTCCCTTTCACAATGTTTACTCCGCCTGCGGGAAATGCAATGTACAGTTCGGAAGGTATGGGCATGTGTTAATAAATGTATTTAAATGTCACTTTTCACTAAGTAAACTTTAACTATTTCATACGGTTTTCTGTTTGTAGGTCAGGCGTTGTCGTTCTACTATGAAAACTTATTTGATGAAGGTGAGAGGGGCGTGTGATGTTAGGATTGTGGTTGTTACAATCATTTCATCTACTATTAGAATTTATCAAGCTATAGTATATGTTACACTTAATAAGTTTGTTTGTAATCTTTATTTGTGCATGTTTGTTTAAGTCTCCTATGTGATGGTTTGTAATCTTTATTTCATCCCTCGATTGTTTGGTTTTTAATCTAAATGTATTAATTGTTTCTTGATGATTTATTAAGGGCAATCCACGTTAGTGTTGATGCTGTCACGTCTTTGGTACGGCGGGTTTCATGCCAAGGGCTTCAATTTATTCAATTTAAAGAAATCGTAACATTATAAGCACTTCTAAGCATCAAATAAGAAAGATGGATGTTAATATTGTCTTGCTAAATCGAAATAAGGAAACAATCTTACATAACATCACAAAACAAAAGATTTAGATGCCTAAATCCCCTTTAGGGAAGATTTGAAAACTGTGAAACTTTCCATGTGATAACCCGTTCGATTAATTTATTCTAATCACGCCAACCCCTCCTTTTGAATTCCCTTCTGTGCTACCGTTTGCCTTGCAGATTGTCACGATCATCGAAATTTGTAGTTCATCTTCGTCATTGAGGGAACTCGAAATTGAAATATGCATTTCATATCTTCAACTCTTTCGTTCGTCGCCGTGTTAACTAAGGAAGTGCTAGGATTGACCGCTTGATTCTTCTTTCACCACCCAGTCCTAAAATCCACAATTGTCACTGTAAAAAGGAAATAATTGCCCTTTGATGACCGTCTCTTTCTCCACCGCGAAACACTTTTTGAATCCATGCTTGCATAATGGGCATCGGCATTTTCGTGGGCATTCAGCAAAGGAATGGCCTTTAGCTTGACAACTATGCCAGATTCCATAATTTCTTCCGCCTATTCTACGAGGAGAATAAACCACGGATCATGATCGACTCAAATAAATAAGCATATATATACAAGGCATAGATGATCCAATAAACCAATTATATCACATTTCAAGAAATCAAGAAACATATAAGCTCAATGACTTCAAATGGCAGAAGAGTATTTCTATATCCACTGAACAATGTTCGTTACTTATCGTCATCGTTGAATTAATGAGTCCCTTACCGACTTATAATAATCCAAGGGGGCCCCTTTCTCTTTTAAGTTCAAATTCGCAATCTATCATTTTCTGATCAACAGAAAAGCTTATCTTAATATTGGCTAATTAACACAAAAGCTTATCTCATTTTATGATCAACACAAAGGCTAATTAATGGAATATTACGAGACAAAAGGATCCATTCCTCTTTTCAACACTACAAGATTGAACTTTAAAATCACTTTGTAGATCTACTCATACTATCAACGTCAACCTTCAAGCAAACATGGGGATATTAGACCCCAACCCTTTTAACACGCCCACATAACCTACAGTTCATAAATAACGTGTCACTTTGATTCTCCATTCCTTCAAAAATTATTCAACATTTATCCAAAGCCCAGGTCCGAATAGAGATAAAAGCAGTAAAATGGGGGCTATGTTCATATGTACACATGCAACCCAAACATGTTAAAATTGACAGGAGATGGTGAAACCAATGCTCGAAGTGAGTGTCGCCGAAGAATGAACCATTCAGTGGCGAAACAGTGCTGGAATTGCTGCCGGAGCGACGACATCATCTTCGATTGAAGTGTGGCTGGAGAAGGTGAGGGTATGGATTAAAATCAAGCAATCACATTAAATTTTTGTGAAAATAGTTCATTGGATCACCTAGGATTATGAATATATCTCTATTCCCTATAAGAATTCAGGATTTCTATTATTTGATTGAAAATGCACAATCTTTTCTCAAATGATGAACAAATCACTGAAAATAATCATTCACTAGCCACATAAATAAAAATGTAAGATATACAATCGTAGATACACATGGGAATAAGAATTTTAGTATCAAAAAGCAAATAGAGAAATTAATTAAAGTTAGGTTAAACTACTACCATAAATCACAACACAAAAATTTAGCCTATTTTGTATAAATGATAAAAAAGGAGAATATTTTATACAATACATTGCAAATAGAAAAAATTAATGAAGAAAATACAAGATTAAAGATACAACCCCCTTTTGTTGGATTTTTGAAGATATTTAAGGCTTGAACTTGATTTTCCCAAAGTCTCCCTACTTCCTTGAATATATTTTCCTTGTGTCTTGTTTTACCCTAAAAAAATAGAGAAAAATGAAAGAGAAAATAAAAGAAAAAGAAAAGAAGAAAAAGAAAAGAAGAAGCTCAAAACATAAGTTATATATTTAGAGTGTGTTTGATCCACATTCTTTCAAACAATACATTTTTAAACAGTAATTTGATATCATTTCAACTACACACTCTTCAATAAAATAATATTACACGCAAATTCAAAACTTTTTCTTATTTTTAAACCACATATTTCTCATCAATATACTATTCAAAAATATATTCCTCTTGAAATAATGTGGCTCAAACAAGGGCTTAATTGGGTCCTCAAGGTAGCTCCATAATTAATATAGTGCTATAAGCCTTTTACCTAATTTGAGTTATAAATGGCCTGCATCATGGTAATAAGTTCATTAGGGTTTCAAAGCATGTATGGGCTATAAATAAGTGCTTTGTGGTGGTTTTCCTTTTCCACATATCCTATCCATAGTAACAGGACACATACTAAAAAGTGTAGTGTGTGTTTTGCTCCAAATACAAACATTAGATCTAGCCCATGTTTGGTGGTGATTATTTATCAAAAATAATGTTTTGAATAGTAAATTTTTAGAATGTATGGTTAAAAAGTATGGAAAAGTTTTGGGTTTATGTACAGAATATTTTATTGTGTAAATGTGTAGTTAAAAATAAGTATGTTGAAAAAAGAGTTTAAATTTAAAGGCTATCAAACAAGGGCCTAGCTTGACCCGATTCAAGTGCGGTGCGTCAAAGCAAGCAAAGTTAGAAATTTTTTAAATTCATTTTAACGCCCTAATTTACAATGCCAGTTTAGCATGGAGAACATTTTAATAAAAGAGCAACGCACACTCGTAAATTGCATGCTTCATTCACATTAAATTTTATGATATTCAGTCAATCCATTGTTTCCTAAACCTTTGATGAATGCAAATACAAATTATTTTGATATTTATCTTCCTAAATTAATGAATTTGGTCCAGAAGAGTTACTCAAAATGTATCAAAAAGGGTTACAGCCAGCATGATATGTACCAACTACCAACCACTTCGTGCATGTTTTTTTCCTAACCGTTTAAACTTTTAATTGGATGGGTGCAATATTGTATCAGATAGCATACATAGGAACAGGAATCTGTCTCACTGTCTTTATTCTTTAGAGCTTGTTTGGGAGTGATTTTGAGAATTGATTTTTTGACCGTTAGAAAAAAAAGTGGGGTCACCTGTGAGAGAAGAAGTCAAATATGAAGGCTGGAATAGTAAAATAACGGTGAAAAAATCACTCCCAAACAGACTTTTAATCTGTTAAATTTTACACGTGTTAAGCCTTTAATAAAAGTGATCAATAAAGATGTGTGTTTAATAAGAGGAGAGAGAAAAATGAATTATAAATTTAATGAGAATAAATGAAAGCTTATTCTTTGCTTCGGAATTGCAGATTAGATTTGATGGTGACAATCTTGAGTGTTGTCTAACCAATTTGTTTGTGAAAATCCAAGATAAGTACAAAAGTTATATGTGTAAATAGTAAATAATTGTTTAATAAAGAAATTTTATCCCAAGTCATCTGTCTAGCTGAAGATTTATGAGATTTTTATTTGAAAAGATATTAATCCAATTGAAGTCAAGATAATGGAAGAAGAAATGCAAACACTAAAATGATTCGTAAAATAAAATGACTAAAATAAAAGGTTTCGATCCTACAGAGTTTCAAAAGTAGGGTTGGCAAGGTTCGATTTTGGATCGGTTCGACCAAAATTATAACCGCACCACCAATTTTTTGACCATACCATAATCGCGCCATAACCACGTAAATCGGTTCAGTTCGGTTTGTATCTCGGTTCGGTTCGGTTAATAATTACGAAAATAAATTATTTTTTATAGGTTCATCCGTCAAATTGATATAAAATAATTTATGAAAAAAGTCAATGAAAACAAAAACACAATATTCCAAACGAAAATACAAACATTATCAAATAATATTCCAAGCGAAAATGCAAACATTATCCAAATTTTCAATTGCAAAATACAAATTTAACAAACAATATTATAAATATAACAATACTAAACTTTTCCTTCATTCTTAATTGTTGTGCATCGAAATTACTTTCTTCTCCACAAGTTCTATTAGCATAAATCAACTCTCAAAGTTGATTCCCATATAGTAAATAAGAAATGTAAGTAAAAAATACAATGATACTACATATTTCAGAATGGTCTTAACTGAGATTTAAATAAAAAAATGTACCTCTTCGTCTGCTTCTTTCTCGCTAAACGTTGCATAAGCTCTAAAGTATGATGGATGAGTAGAATTTTCTGCACACAATAGAAAAAAATTAACAATAAAAGGAAGTGTATAAATAACAAATATAAAACAATAAATCCTATTATGAATATCAGTCCAAAACTAATCCCAAGCACACATGAAAGTTTCTAGAGCCTTCGGGTGAAGCCTATTTCTATATGGACTCACAAATCTACCATATTTGTACTAAACGCTGACTCGAATGCCATAGTAGATACTGGAATGGCTAATAAATCTCTTGCAACCTTCTATAAAATCGGATATTTTATTGAATTTACTTTCCACCATGTCAATAAATCAAAACCTTTCATCCCTGGCAATACTTGCTCGTACAGAAAAACATCGAACTCTGTTTTTACATGATCAGCAGTAATAAAATGGCTAACAATTGTAACAAATTTTCGGAGGCGACGATGACTTGGACCGTGGAGGCAGTGGAGTCGTGCGTGAGTTTGTGGTTTGTGGAGAGTAGTGTTTGCATTTATATATTGTCATACTAATGCTATTATTATGAGCTAATGGTAAGTGAGCTGGCCGACTGAATCAAGTATCTAAGATGTAATGGGGGGATTTTGTTTTGGGTTGGAAAGAAAAGTTGTGTAAAGCCCAATAATCAATTCAATTGTGCGTTTTTTTTTTTAGCAAGTAATCGGTTCGACGGCGTAAATATCATACCCGCACCACCACGAACCAGTTCATTAAAATCAAAACCATATCCACCCCATTGCACCATCGGTTCGATTTTTTTGGCCCCATTTGGTTCGATTAATCACGATTTTCGATTTTAACGGTTCAAATTGCCATCCCTATTCAAAAGTATATGTGATATCATGAATTATTTCATCTCAACTTGAGTGTTTGAGTTTCAATGGTATATTTGAGTTGAGTTAAATCACAAAAATTAGATTCTAAATTACGTCTTGAAAAAGATTCGATGTAATATTTGAAATACGTCAAAGTTCGGTATAGCATGTCTATTGCATGGATCCCAAAAAGTTTATTCAATTGGGTAAAGAATATTTGCCTTTGTGGTGGAATATGGGCCAACCTTGTTAATCGGGCAAAGTATATAGACCAAAATGAAAATTGGAAAAAGGCTCAAGGGCATCGAAGCATTTCATTTGAAGTGTGTTGGAAATAGAATTGGATAAAACTCCCGAACCGAACTGAACCGAACCGAATCGAACCGAACTGAATCGAGTGGTTCTTTTTAAGTTAAATACCTGAATGGGTATCTGAATCGAGAATCGACGAGTTTGGTTCGATTTTCTATTCTAAATTAAGAATCGAATCTCCCTATTTTTTTAATTAATTTATTTTAAATATGCTAAATTATTTTATTTTTCTAAATAAATTTGCTAACTAGTTAATTTAGCTCAAACCCAAAAATATGATTTTTCTATTTCTAATTTTCAGTACAAAGTCGACTAAATCAAATTGACCTAAGTTTTATTCAAATATGTTACTCTATTGTAGTGTCGTTTTTACAGTTCTGAAGAAATCGAAATGAAGCTTGACAACCCTCTCTTAATTATTGTGAGCTCGTTATTTTTCTCTTCATGTGATTTTAACAATCAAAATTATGAAAAACTCAACAAAGAAAGACGCAAAAGACACATAAGATTAGATTACGTTATTTTGTAAAAGTTAATATTGAATATATCATTAGTTGAATTAATGTAGCTTTATAAATATTAAAAAAATTTAATTATAATATTGAACTTAGGAGCCAAACCGAACCAAATGGAACCGAACCTGAACAGTTCCATAATTAAATTTGGACCTGACGGTTGCACTTGCTAAATATCCGAAAATTTCAGATCTGATTCGGTTCTCGTTAAAACTGAAACTGAATCGAATCATGTCCAGCCCTAGTTGGGAAATTCAAAAAATAAAAGGTGTGCGCGCTATACTTTAAAAAAAGTGTGGAGGAAACATTTTTTTCCTAAAAAAAGAATGAAAAAGGAAAAAAGAAAGGGTAAAAAGTGCTAGTAAAATACCTTATTTCTATGTTACATTAAAAAACGAAAAAATATTAATTTTTTTTTTAGCAACTCGGATGACGACTAAATAAATTGAAAAGGAGAAAAAAGATTTTTTTTTTTATTATTTGATAAAAATAACCATGAAAATCCGATTATGCAAAAAGAAAAATTAGAAAATATCCGGAAAATTAAAAGAAAAAACGAAAGAAGGTAGTAGAAAAAATAAGTAAAACATTGGGAAATAAAATAAAAGCAAACGGGTATGAGAAATATTGAAAGTGCTTTGATGAGTTTGATGGCATTATTTTCCTCCTTTGATTGTGCCAAAATTCCCATGATTTTCTTTTCTTGTTCTCCCACCACACCACCTCTCCACACAGACGAAATCCCATCAAATGAAAATGTATAGAAAATTGGATTGGAGAGTCGAAAAATTCTCAAATTATGCAACCGTCAATGGAAAATGTATCGAACATTTTGTAGCCTTAATTGTTGTTTTAACAGTTATAGTGCAAATGAGCATTAATTCACTTTCATGGATGTTCAATAGGGGATTATGCGTTAAAAATTGTCACTGAAATTCTAGGGATTAGACCCAATATTTCTTTAAATTTTTGTTTTTGCACTTGGTTTTCTAAGATTAATTGCCCGTTTGTTTGTTTATGAACATTTCAGTAGTATCAAAGCCTGGATATATGGAACGCAATACTAAATCATCAGGAAAAATCAAAATAAATCGAGTTTTATGAACTTGCTTGTGGGATCTTTCAATTATCGTAACTTTACTTTATGTAGTTAGGATTTCTTGAGTTATTTTCCTTGACTTTGATATTATTTTGAGCTTGAATATCTTAGTTGCAAATTGTGCTTTAGTTGACCATTTGCCAAAGAAATTGACTTTAGAAAGCCATGAGAGTTTGATCTTATTCTTAATGGAGAACATAGATTCTTGCCATTTTTTATAATATCTACATTTGATACTAGAAAGTTGTTTAAAAAGGCTATCATGCATATTTGCCCCATGTGATTCATACATAAGTCACTAACCTAAAACTCGAAAATATATCAATTGTAAGAGATTTTCCTAATGCCTTTCTTAAAAACCTCCCATGATTATCCCCAAACAAGGAGATTGAGTTCACCATCGACTTGATTCCAGGGATGATTCCTAGGCACCTTCCAAAATTGTTATAGCATAGTTGAAGGAATTGAAAATGCAATTGTAAGATTTGGTCAATAGAGTTTCATTAGACCATGTAACCTCCATGGGAAGAACTAATTCATCTCTAATGAATTTTTATTGTGAGGTGATTGATCGAAATATTAAAGGTTCTAATTTTAAGTTCTCATCGTCATCTAAAGGTGCAAACTGGGTTGCTCAGCCAATCTTTGCATACATTCAGCAATGCCATCCAAAAAAGTTTAAAGATCCACAGAAAAGATCAAGAGGCTCAAATCCTTCAAGAAGGATTCGATTAAATTAAAATTGAAGAGAAAAAAATTCAAATATTTCAAAAATTATAAGAGAAAATGAAAGAAATTTCAAGTCTTGTTACCGTATAGAGATGTGAAAAGGTGGATAGGCCTAGCATGGTTTGTCTGAAAATAAATAAATAAACATCTAGTACATCTACGAAAAGGTCAAGAGAAAACAACCTTCAACAACTAATTGCTTAAATTAAAGATTAAAAAGGAAAATATGTAATATTTTGGATATTATAGGAGAAAGTGGCATCTTATCATATTAATATAAATTACTTTTTCTAGTTAAAGCCTGATGGAACAAGAAACAACTAATTGTTTGTTCTCCTTTATAATTGCCTTGTGAGCTATGCAACAATGATTTAGATGGCACTTGGTTTGATTGATTATGAAAGGTTATTCTAAAAACTACATTTTGAATTATACAAATTGTTCAATTATGACCTAAATAAGTCAACAATGTTGTAAGAATCAAATTGAATGGGCTGGTCGATCGATCGTAAAAATTGAAAATCAAATTCCCAACCATAGAAAAACTACCAGTTTTAGCATTTCCAAATTTTATTTTTTGAAAGAACAAAAATTATTTATTTATTTATCTCTTTTAACCACTGTTTTAATCCAATTCAACTTTTAATCCTTAATCCTTTATTTTCTTTCCTGGGTTATTTCCTGGTCCATCTTTTGTAAACATCGATAGTACAAGTTTATTAAGCCCTAGTTTGTCATTCTTTAAAAATTTAAATTGTTTGTTACAAGATCATTCTCCACCACCTATTTAAACAATAAAATATTCTACACATAAACCAATAAAGTTTTCATACTTTAACCACATTTCCTAAAAAATACAATTTCATAACTCATTATTTCCAAATAAATTCTATCATACGGGCCCTAATTGTTGTTCATGCTCTTTTGGTCGAACAATGCTACATTTGTTCTTTTCTTCGAAATTGCAGATAAGATTTGATGGTGACAATCTTGAGTGTTACCTAACCAATTTGAATGTGAAAATCCAAGACAAGCACAAAAGTTGTATGTAAATAGTAAACAATCGTTTAAATAAAGGAATTTTGTCCCAAGTCACTTGTCCAACTGAAGAGTTAATAGATTTTTATTTGAAAAGGCATTAATCCAATTAAAGACAAGTTAATGGATGAAGAAATGCAATCATTAATAAGACCGCTAAAGGTTTTGATCCTACAAAGTTTCAAATGTGTATTTGATATCATGAATTATTTCATCTTGATATTTCATTTCGACTCAAGTTTTTGAGTTTCAATAATGTATTTGAGTTAAATTAAATCACAAAAATTAGATTCTAAATTATGCGTCAAAAAGATTCGATGTAATATTTGGAAGAGGTCGAAGTTAGGTAAAGCATGTCTAATGGACGGATCCCAAAAAGTTTATTCCATGCGGAAAAGAATATTTGCCTTTGTGGTGGAATATGGGCCAACCTTGTTCATGGGGTAAAGTATATATACCAAAATGAAAATTGGAAAAAGCTTAGGGGCGTTGAAATGAAGTTTTCTTTCGTATGATGTCTGTTGGGGAAAATAATAATAAATAAATAAAAGGTATGTGCGCCACACTTTCCAAAAAGTGTAGAGAAAATAATAATAATAATAATAAATAAATAAGTAAATAAATAATTAATTAAAAAAATGTAAAAAGTGCTAGTAAAATATCTTATTCTAAGTTACACCATATTCTTTCAAAAATGTATATTCTTAAACAGTTATTTAACATCATTTCAACTACATATTTTTTAATAAAATAATATTACACGCAAATTTAAAAATTTTTCTTATTCTTTAACAACGCATTTTTCATCAATACACCATTCAAAATTGTATTCTTATGAAAATAATGTGGCTCAAACAAGAACTAAGAATATGTTTAATTGACTTTATTTTTTTTTATGAAAAATATTATCTTTTCACCCAAATTTTTACCTTTAAGGTGAATCAATTTTTCATAGAAAGTGTTTCTCAACTTTTGTTCATTTGATCATATTTTCCTTAAAACACAAAGATAACGTTTTCTTTATTGAAAAGTGATTTTTTTATTTTTTCAAATAATTCACTCTCTATCATCTATCTCCCTTTTCTCATCTACTTACTAATAAAAAATAAATAAGTATTGTTTTTTCAAGATTGAAAATTAAATCAAAGAAACACATTTAATTAATAATTTTCATAAAAATAAGTTCCAGATAACCGAATTGTCTAAAATATACTTTCAGTTTCATGCTTGCAATTCAATGCATCATGATTTTAAAAAACAACAAAAGATGGTAATTATTCTTAAAACTTTAGAATAATAAGTAAATGCTTCCCGTATTAATTGAAAAATATCGCTTGACTTGAGAAGTTATCAAGACTATTGTAACCTAGCCCAAAAAATTCCTCAAAAAACTGAATAATTGGAAAAAAAAATTTAAAAATGCACAGGGTGGCTAATAAAAGAAAATATAAACAAGTAAATTCTTCTAGAATTGAACACTTAGCTCATGTTTGAGCCACATTCTAGGAAAAAATACACTATACATGTCCAATCAATGAGAAATGTGTGGTTAAAAAATAAGGAAAAATTTTAGATTTACGAGTAATATTATTTTATGGATTAAGATATTTGTACAAACTTTGGTTGACAAAAACTTCTACTCACTTTCACATGCATGCGGTCCCCACATGGATTAAATAATTCCGACATGTAGACCCTACTTTCCCATTGTGAATGTAAGTAAAAGAGTTTGTACAAAAGTGTTAGTACATGTAGCATCTTCCTTATTTTATTGAAGAATATATGGTTGAAATGATGTCAAATCATTATTGAAGAATGTATTTTTTTGAAAATAATATGACTCAAACATATTTTTAAATTGAAAAGTAGAAAAATGAATTTTTTTTCAATTATTTTATAAAAATACCATGAAAATCTGATTTTGCAAAAAGAAAAATTAGAAAAAAAATCCAGAAAATAAAAGGAAAAAGCGAAAGAAGGTAGTAGAAAAAATAAAAGAACCAATGGGAAACACAGAAAAAGCAAAAGGATATAAGAAATATGAAAGTGCTTTGATGAGTTTGATGGCATTATTTTCCCCCTTTGATTGTGCCGAAATTCCCATGTTTTTCTTTTCTTGTTATCGCACCACACCAACTCTACGCGCACACACACACACACACACACGAAATCCCATCAAATTGAAAATGTATAGAAATTGGATTGGGGAGTCGAAAAATTTCTCAAATTGGTTGGTATGCATTGGACAATTGAAATTTTTTTAAATTGGTCTCGATAAACGTTAAATGAAAATTGTTTAAGACTATTTTATTTTTCTAAAACTAGTTTTACCATTCGTTCAACTTTTTGACACTTGATCAAATATCATTTTCGAATTGATGCTCGATCCCCCATTTTGGAAATATTTTTAAAAGATGATTCTATTGTTTTGATATAAAAATTTTAATGCGATCAGATTAAGATAAAATATCATAAAAATAAATATCGTTTAAAATAAGTCAAGAACAAACCACTTCACCTCTTCTTATCAGGGCCCTGTTCGAGTTTCATTATTTTCTCATTAAAATAAAAAATATGATCGTTATCCATCACATCAAGTCACAATATTTGACTTTTTATCTCTTGTGTGGAATCTATAACGGTTATATTTTTAATTCTCATTTTTATAATAATGTGGCTCAAATGGGAGCCGATAAATAGTTTCAATCCAATTCTAATCGAACTCTTTGACTCTCCACGATTATATTTTTTTAAAAGTCGATGCTCGAATACATTGTCTCCACCTCACCCCACTCGCACACAAAAGCACATCAAATTTGTTGATAAAAAGAAAAAATAATGAATAATTTGTGGAAGAACACCTCAGCTCTCTTTTGTCCAAATCAAATAAATCAAAATCCCTAGTGAAAACCTGCACTTTTCGTTCATTCCTCTCTGCCTGTCGATTTTTGCTACATATTAGAACTTACAAGGCAAACAAAATTAGGAAAAATTCCCAATCTCTCTCTTTCTCCTTTGCATTGGTAGAAGAGAATAAATATATAAAGCAAATTCCAAACTGGGTCATTATGTGTCTATCCAAGATTATTAGTTATTATTTTTAGGCACATAGCGTATCTCTGTGTGCTTGAATGTTTTGTTTTTCAAGAATTAGAAGCGGCCTTTTAGCTTTCATTGATATCTTTGTACCGTTTTCTCGATGTTTTGAGCAATCCAAGAAGACCCATTTGTTCTTTGATACCAAACGAGGCGTTTTGAGCTATCAAAGGTACAATAATCATTTGCTTCTCTTCGGGAAAGTCCGCGTTTTTTTTTTAGGAAGTTTGATTTGTGGAGTGTTTGAGATCTATAATTTTTGGTTTTCTTGTTTTTCTTGAAACTTTGCTGCAGGGTTTTTGATTATTTATCGACAGCTCTATTTTGTGTAATTTTCTTACCTAACGCTAATTATCAGTTTCATTTTCTTTGAAAATGCATTTTATTTTGTTGGTCCATGTCAAAACATAAAATTTAAACAAAAATGGGTTACTTACTATAGGATCTAATCCAATTTCATTTATGTGTACATAAATGGCGTGAATGATGTTTTAGCGTTCCATTTCTTATATTCTTTTTGGGTGTTACGTACTTATTTTGTGGAATGAAATTAGTGTTTGTATCTCCTCTTTTGGATTTGATCTGCACTTAGAGGCATCCTTTTGAAATCACAAAAGGCATTGCTTGAACATGTGGTTGCTCCTTAGTCTAAATCGCATATTATCTTCTGAAATCCGAGAAATACATAGTAAAGTCTGCAGCTTGAATTTTGTCTTCGAGTTCTCGGATTATCTAATAGCATATAATGGATGTATATTTGAAGAGTTGATCTTCACTTTAGGTACCAATATTTATTCATCTTTTGATCTTTTTGGAATCTTTTGTGTTTAGTTTATGTTAGGTGGGTATACTTTCTGGGTTTTGATTTGTTTCATTATGCATTACGCCTTCTTAATGATTTGCCTTTCGAATCTATGGAGTTAGAGGTGACGATGAGAGGAAGGATGGGAATGTTCCCTTAAAAAGACTTGAAGAACAAATTTTTAATCTTCTCTAGAAAAAATTGATTTTGGTCCCCCTAAAAATTTTGCAACAAATATTTACTTTTTGTTGCTCCTTTTAACTATAAACTGTGGATCAGCCACAGTAATTATTTTCTCAATTAGCTTGGAAGAATCGCGGCTCTATAAATGATCAGTGTATATATGATCTCACTCGACTGAAATTTGTATACTTATTTTTATCTTCTTTTCCGTGTTGAAGTTGATCTTTGCAGCATCTACCCTTGATTTCTTATGTTTCACAATTTATCATCCAGGAATTATAGTTTCCCTAGCAAGTTTCCCCGTACTTCTACAGAATTTAGTAAAGTTTACATGATTAATTCCTTTTGAGTCTATCAAGGCGAAGAACTATTTTTATTCCTTCCTCGTAATTTGTATTTGATTATTTGGCTCCAGGTTTTTACAAATTTTCTTAATGATGGAAGCAGAAACTTCATGGGTCAGTCATTGCTTTGATAATATTGAAAATGACAGTGTAGAGTTCGACCCATTCTTAGAGCTCAAAGATGAAAATAGCAAAGAAATTGCTGCTGCAGTTTCTGTGGATTTAATATTACCTGATGACCTCTTGGAGCGAATATTAACCTGTCTTCCAGTTGCTAGCATATTTAGGGCTGGCTGTGTATGTAAAAGATGGCATGAGATAGTATCTTCGAAAAGATTCCTGAGGAATTTTTCTTGTCTCCCATCACAGAAGCCTTGGTACTTCATGTTCACTAGCTCTGATGAACCCGTTGGTTATGCATATGATCCCATCCTTCGAAAATGGCATGGGATTGACCTTCCCTGCATTGAGAGATCCAATTGGTTTATTGCTTCGTCATGTGGCTTAGTTTGTTTCATGGACAGTGATAGCAGGAGCAGGCTGTATGTCTGTAACCCCATAGCAAAATGCTTCAAGGGGCTCGATGAGCCTCCGGGTCCTAAATTTTCCGATTACAGCGCACTGGCAATCTCTGTGAACAGAGTATCTCGCAGTTACAATGCCTCCATCATAAAATCTAAGCAAGTTCCAGGCGACTTTTTCCAGTGGGATCTCTCAATCCATGTGTATAATTCAGAAACAATGTCTTGGGTGACCACTTTGACGGAGGTTTTAACAGGATGGCGAGCTGGTGATGAGAGCGTGATTTGTGATGACGTCTTGTACTTCTTGATTTACTCAACTGGTGGTGGTGGCAGTGAGAATCGCCACGGACTTATCGCGTATAACCTTACAAGCCAATTGTCCCACAGTTTATTGATGAGAAGTTTCATCCCGGTGCCATGTTCTCTTACATGTGGTCGTCTGATGAACCTGAAGGAAAAGCTTCTAATGGTAGGAGGAATCGGGAAACAGGATCGACCTGACATAATTAAGGGAATCAGGATTTGGAGTCTGAACGGGAAGGAGTGGCAAGAGATAGCCCGAATGCCTCATAGTTTTTTTCAAGGTTTTGGGGAGATCGATGAGGTTTTCGCAAGCAGCGGTACAGATGATCTCATATACATACAGAGCTATGGAGGACCCACTCTTCTTGTTTTCGATGTTAACCTGAGGGAATGGAAGTGGTCACAGAAATGCCCAGTGTCAAAGAGGTTCCCTCTTCATCTTTTTACTGGTTTTTGCTTCGAACCAAGGCTGGAAATTGCTCCATAGAGCGATCGTCTTTGTTATTTTCGAGCAGGGTTCAAACCCCTATATATATATATATATGCAGTTCTGACTATCTATTTTCTATTTAAATATGTTACTTATAATGTCATTTTTAACCTTGAATACTTGGTTCGATCTATTTTTTTATTTCCCCATGAATCATATGTTTGTACTTAAAATTGATTTTATAATACCCGAAGTATAATCTGAAAATTCACACACTGAAATGCTACAGGAATGCTATTTATCTGGATCGTGTCCATTTGATCAGCCTCGATTATCCTATGTTTCTTTGATTCGAATGTTGCAATATTAATAATTCAATGAAATCTCGAAAGACCATGTCTTCATCCATAAGATCCCAAGTACTAGCATCTAACAAAATTTCTATTCTATCTGAACCATTTATTTCCAGTGATATCCATATTGTTACAAATACTTATACGAATTACATTCATAGATCAATGATCTGTGTTCTAAAGTTACACCGAGAATAATAAACCTACTTGACAAATGTCGTGTTAGTAGCAAATGATTGGGTGCAAAAATTGACTTTTTAAAGCTGTCCAGTGATAGAATGTCACGTGGCATTCTGTTAAGGAAGTGGGCAAAATATTCTGTACACCAAGCATGATTCATTTGTTTGTGTGGAAGCATAATCCCAAATACTATTCGCAAAATTAAAATCAACGGGCAAAGGGTTCAAATTTTATTCATTTCATGTATCAAAGCAAAGATCATCACAGATCATGTAAGAGTCTTTAAGTATAATTTCTTCAACCAATTGGTTGAATATCACAATACTGATGTAGCGAAAACGGAGGATCATTATACGAGCCACTAAGAATGGCATATGTCATTAGCTTGTTAGCAGCTTCTGTCAAATGTATGCCATCCCAGCTTACATAATTTTGAGGATCACTGCAGGCAGTGGCTCTAACTGTCTGTCCATTGATCTCCTTGCTCGAACCGCAGAAAACTTGAGGGTTGAAATTGTAGGGACCACCTCCTTGTCCACAGCAGGCTGTGATTCCATGC
This sequence comes from Olea europaea var. sylvestris, assembly GCF_002742605.1. Classification (NCBI taxonomy): domain Eukaryota; kingdom Viridiplantae; phylum Streptophyta; class Magnoliopsida; order Lamiales; family Oleaceae; genus Olea; species Olea europaea. Next base: position 10,693,529 of record NC_036239.1, read on the forward strand.
TGCATCCCTGCAAAATATTAGGACATCAGAACGCGGGATAAAGGAAATCGAACTGTTGATATTTTCTCGACAGTCTGAGATTATTCTGTATTAGTTTGATTGTGTAATTAGTGTAAATTTTCGTTTTTGATAGTTATATGCAATGCTATAACTTTCTTTCTCTTTGAAAGAATCTTTGGCTAAGCTTAAACAGAAAGTATCTTTCGTATTCCAAACATGTTTGGCTATTTTTTGAAGTTAAAAATTTTGAAAGTAATCCTTGACTTACTATATCAAGGTAAGTAACATATGTTCAACTCGAGAAAAAGTTAATTATTATGATTTTCAAAGTAACAGAAAGCAAGTCCTAGAAAAGAAAGTCCCCCTTATATTCGTTTGTTTAATTCTAAACATAAAGTAATGGTTGATCTGGAAATTTCTGCTTAATGATCAGCTTACCATGGGATTTTGGATTCTGGTAAAGATTGAGCAACGCAGCGTTAGTGTTCACGTATATCACATTGGCACCCGAAAGGTCTTTTCTGGTTTGTTGAAGTGCATCTTTCAACATATTGTTATACTCATTCACTGCATTGTTGTAAGAAATCTTGCATCCAGATTCATCTAGGTATAAATTGTTCGACTGCTCAGCCAAGAACCTCGGGTAACAGCCTATTGGAGCAAGATTAATCACAAGAAATGTTCGTCCGCCTAACCAGTGTATTTCCATTTGGATAAAGAAGTGGCAAGTGGTTGCTTTAAAAAAAAAAAAAAAATGTAACACCGTTTTGAACTAATAAGACTGCGTGAATGTGATAGTGTTCGTACCTTGATGGTGCTCGTGATTTGGGAAATGACTTGAGGCACATTCTACTTCATCCCACCTGGACCGGCTGAACCTAGGTTGGCGGTGATGTCGTTCTGGCCAATGTTGATCGTGTAAAGTGCCTTGCCAATATATCAGACGAAGGAAAATTGCCTTGTCCTGATAAAGTAAACCATTAACGTGAATACCTCGTTAGTACCATGACTTGAAGTTTATGAATGTGATGGTGTTCGTACCTTGATGGTGCTCATGATTTGGGAAATGACTTGAGGCGCATTCTACTTCACCCCACCTGGACCGGCTGAGCCTAGGTCGCCGGTGATGTCATTCTGGCCGATGTTGATCGTGTAAAGCGCCTTGCCAAATATATCAGATGAAGGAAGATTGCCTTGCCCTGATAATCAAAGTAAACCATCAATGTGAATACCTCGTTAGTACCATGACTTGAAATTTATGTTTGGTATGCAGTATTGGATAAGATTGGACATAAGGATGATTGTCTAATATTATCAAATCCTCGATACCAAACATTTTAAAATCGTATAGAAACATGCTATCCCCCAGATTCATCGACTTTGGCTTTGAAAAGCTTCATTTGGTTGAGCTGAACACCTAATTAGAAAGGGCTAACTCCGCTGTCAAATAAGGAAGTAGTTGGCTGGAATACTGTGGAGGCCGAAGTAGCAAAGTTTGCACCATGCCTATAATCAGATCCAATGGATTGTAAATAAGGGCTTATAAATGGCAATCCCAAAGCTTGCGCTGCATACAAAGTGAAAAGTATATGTTATTAGTATCTTTAATAAATCAGAAGAGCAAAGGTACTGACATGAAAATTGTGAAATAGTTGAAACTCACCGAGAAAATCTACGTAGAGCCTCCCATCTGTGGCTCGACCAGTCGGCCTTTTGAAATAAGTCATGCCATAAGGGATGGCTGAGAAAGAAAAGCTGAATAGAAAGCACCAGTATCAGAATTCGAGTCCCCGAAATTGAAGATAGCCTGGTCCTGCCTGGAAAGCACAATTTGCATCACTCTTAGGCATGAACGTCACCATCATAACTAACGAGAACACCACTAAGAATCGCCTCATGATCGCAGAATCGAAACTCATTCTGGTACAATCAGTGTTCTTGAAATACTTGTACTGATTTTATGTACAGAAAGCTCATGAAGAAAACTCAATGCTAGCTTCCCTTTATATGGTAGTTGAGTAAGCAAATGCATTACGCAAATGTTACACATGGCTACTCCCATTGCGGATACGTATCACGCTATATCAGTCAAGCAGAAGACACGGATGCAAAAAATGTGTAGGAAACTTCCCAATCTCTCATCATCTGTTCTGATCTCTTAGAACTTTATTCACCTCTTCATTGCATGTAGCATTGAATCCAAAAAAGAGAGGAAGTCAAAGAAGTACAGATGTTGAAATTAGTAGAAACTACCGAATTCTAAGAACTCATCATTTTTGTTGGATTTGAACTACTGTGACACAATCTGCAGTGAACCCATTTGTACTGGCAAAATGAATTTTGGTTTCTAGGAAATGAAAGACAAATTCTTGGAATGATTAAATGAGTCATATAATTCTACTTTTAATTGAGTCTATCATGTAGTGTCACTTAGACTGATAGCATGATTCTCAATGCAAAATCTAGAATTCCCTGCATTTACTGATATAGTGATGAACAGTCTTTTCATTTATTTATTAATGCCATTATAATTCTAGTATCACAGCAAGTCATTGAGTAGCATTAAATACGTAGAGCATTATAACTAAAGTTAGCTTAATTGGGACCAACATTCTTTTGTAGTCGATATGGGCTGTAATATTAGCTGAATATTCGGATGTGGAGGACTTGGGAAGGGAGAATTCGGGTTTTCTTTTGGACAAAGTGGGGACGAACATTGGTTTGTATACCTCATGGGCCGTGTTATCTGTCGAAAATTTTACTTTTGAGGCCTTGGGAAAGGGGGAGAATTTGGGAGTTTTCTTAAAGTAGAGATGTAAAGAGCATTGAGTAAATTATTACATGGCAAAAAAATATCATGTCAAGGCCCACCTTATAAAATGGCTACCCCACATGAGCTGGCTGGCACTAAAAATTTTATTCTTGGTCATGACTCTGCACACATTACATTGTATCGCACAAAGTTTGGAACGGACAGAGTTTAGACACCCTAAATCAAATGAACGAAGATTTTTAAGAGATTTTTCTTCAATATGAGTCATGACGTATTGTTATGGAAACTCAAATCAAATCAGTTCTTGATAAATGATGAAAGAAAATTAAAATATAAAATGCAATGTTAGTTCATTGATAACGTGAGCCTAAAATCACACGAATAATCACATTTTAACACGTTTGATAACATTTATTTTCATAAATCTTCTGTCACATTGCCAAAGTTGAATAATTCCCGGGGTCATGTTACATGTATATTTTCGGCGTACACAATTCTTTACACCCCCTCTATGTGAGGGGGCATAAGACTTCATGTACATTGAAAAGTGTATATATACTGTTATTCTAATTCCTACTGTAATGAATTCAAAGGCAATGCCCCTCCCCTCGCTCCCAACCAACCTCCAACCCATTTGCGGAAATACATGTGGTCACTTGGGGTCAGTTGATCCCACACATCCTAGTAAATTTGCCAATGTTCACCCATACTCCGTGAGCAATTCAGAAAAATGCAATTGGGAAGAATGGACCATAAATGAATTTAAACTTAACAGAGGAAGATGTTGACCTCATTTTCGATTGGGGCCACGTGGACAATAGATGTAGGATCCACCCGCGCACACGCAAGCTAAGTCCTACATGCTAAGACACGTAGGCAGTTAGGAACGGACATAGAGAGGTCGTGGGAGTGGCTCGAGGCAGGGACGACAACATTTGGAATCTGACAATACATTTGAAGAACAATTGTACAATAATTACCAATTGCAATTTGTTGAATTTGTATGTAAACTCGTTTGTATTGCAAGCGAGTAAAATGTGTAGTAATTATTCTAGTATTGAATCTTGCATTAGTTTCATGATGGGTGCATTGGGGAGTATTTATAGTAATATGAGTTGAATCATGGCCCTCGGTTGGGAGTACATGTGGTCTCATCTTGTTAGTTTACTTTTCTAATCCTAGGCATCATTTTTTATCACCTAGTCTACTATACATTTATTAATTGGCAGAACCGCCATTATATTTGACAAGACAAGACACTTGCACTCTATGATGAACGTCTCATCAATCACTCAAAGAGGACTCTTGTGTAAGATCGAATCTCTTGGGAAAGGTGATGCCAAAGGTGCTTCACAGCTTCGGCTTCGGCATAGGCATAGGGACCTCGGTATGTACCACCTCAGCTAATGCACTTTGGTCCTCAAGTAGTTGGGCCACGCCGGAGACTTTGCTTTTGGATGTTGTGTGTTCTTCGTTGGCCTTAGGGGCCTTGGCCACCATGCCATGTGGTTTGGCTTAGTTAGTGCATGGGCCCCAGTGGGGTCGGCCAAGTGTACCGGTACATAACAGAAGATATACCCATATGTGTTTCTTAACTTTCCATTTCAATAATCCAATATAAAGTTATTCTTTCAAAAATACGTGTAACTCACCCCATTCGAGTTTGATCCCACACCAACCCTAATTCATTTTCTACCCAAACAAAAGATCACATAACTTCAATTCCATTTCGCTTTTCTTCTACACGGTTACCTTCGTCACTTCTCAGCACCAAAGGCAACACTATTGCATGCACAATGACGAGCGCCACTGCTTCCTGTTGTGTCCACAGTGGTAGGTCGTTGTGTAGTGGTGCTAGTGGGTTGATGTATGTATGATGGTAGGTTGCAGATCTATGTGTGGTACATTGTTGTTGCGTGTGTTGTGGTGCAGTGGTGCTGGTGGGACAATGTTGTTCTGTGGTGTAAATCTACAGGTAATGGTGTGTTAGCAGTAGGATGGCATGGGGTAGGTGGGGATAGAGTGGTTGTGGTTCGTGGAAGGTGGTGGTGGATTGTAAATCTGAGGTAGCGACGCGTTTTGGGTAGTGTCAAGTGGGGGTGAGGGGATAGAGATGAAGGGTAATTTATTACCATTTAATTTGATAATTTGTATTTGAGAAAAATTGTGATCAAATTATTTAATAATGTATGATCGATAAATAAGTTGGGATCAATTAATTTGATAATTTGTAATTGATAAATAAATTGTGGTTAATTAATTTGATAATTTGTGACCAATACATAAGTTGCAACTTATAAAAATGTATGATTTGTAACCAAACTTGTAATTGTGACCTAAATTTTATATTTTTGGGATTGTAATGTTCTGTTATTTGTGACTAGTATGTAATTCTGATATGTAACAGACAATTAGACAAATATTAGTTAAGATATTTGTCTAATTGCCTTATTTTCATTATTGCTCTTTTATTTCCAATAAAGATTGGCCTTGTAATTTGCTTTTTCATAAAGAGCTATATTGTAATGGCTATTTATTAGCAAGATAATGTGAATGAAAGTATCTCAAGAAATTGTCTTAAACCTTGTGTTGATTTAGGAGTTTGATGGTCTACTCGAATTAACCAATACAAGGAGGCCCAGGACCCCTCGAAGTGTCCCACCATACCACCATCGTAGGTCACCTACGTAAGGACGATCCTTGGTCCTTACCCGTCAATCGACCCATTACTCGATCCCTAACCCAAACACATAACAATTTGGAGGAATTTATTTCTCTTAAATGAAATTAAAATTCAATTTCAACTCGACATACCATCCCCAAACTAATGGCCAAACGAAGGTGGTTAACAAGACATTGGAAATGTACTTAAGGTGCTTTACAAGTCACAAGCCTAAGGAGTGGGGAGTTTGGCTTCCATGGGTAGAATATTCTTACAACACCAGCTTCCATTCATCCACAAAAAAAGACTCCATTTGAAATAGTTTGGGGGGGAGGGGGGAATCACCTACTCTTCTTGCTCATGTCCATGGTACGATAAGGGTGGCTTCAATAGAACATTTTCTTCTTGAACATGATGTGGTTATTCAGGATATAAAGCACGATCTCAAGTTGGCACAAGAAAGAATGGAGAAGTTTTATGATGCCAAACATTCAGAGAAAGAAATTCAAGTGGGGGACTTTGTCTACCTAAAATTAAGGCCATATCAACAATTGTCCATAGCCCAACGGAAGAACCTCAAGCTCAACTCCAAGTTATTTGGTCCATTCAAAATTTTGTTTAGAGTTGGGAACATGGCCTATAAGTTGGAATTACCACCAGAATCCAAGCTACATCCGCTCTTCCACTTTTCACTCTTAAAAAAGGCATTGGGGATCATGACATTGTTGCAACTTTCTTGCTACCTATTCCACAAGAATCTGCCCTACACCCACTTCCTCAAACAATTTTGGAAACTCGGCACATTAACGGGAAATATGAATTGTTCATCCATTGGCAGGATCTTTCTCCTATAGATGCCATTTGGGAAGACCTTCAATAATCGATTTCCTCATTTCCTCGAGGACAAGGAAATTTTCAAAGGGAAAGGAGTTGGAATGGACAATTACACAAATATTAGCTAAGATATTTGTCTAATTGCCTTGTTTTCATTATTCTTCTTTTACTTCCAATGAAGATTGGCTTTATAATTTGCTTTTCTGTTTGCTCTTTTATTTCCAATAAAGATTGGCCTTGTAATTTGCTTTTCCGTAAAGGGATATATTGTAATGGTATTTATTAGCAAGAGAATGTGAATGAAAGTATCTTAGGAAATTGTCTTCAATCTTATGTTGATTTAGGAGTTTGTTGGTTTACTCGAATTAACTAATACAGGGAGGCATAGGACCCATCGAAGTGTCCCACCATATCACCATCATAGGTCGTTGACACAAGGACTATCCTTGGTAAAATAGAGCATCATGATACTTATTGTTTTGTTGAGCCTTGGTTTGATGGTTGTACGTGCTAAAAATCCGGTACATACCGTTTTGTTTCCCATCCTAGTCTTTCACAACACTTCAAGTTCACTTCTTTTGTTAGGTCTCAACTTTTTCGCTATGATCTTCCTAGTAGTTTATATAGGAGCTATAGCCGTTTCATTTCTATTTGTTGTTATGATGTTCAATATTCAAATAGCGGAGATTCACGAAGTTGTCAATCGACCTATTACTCGATCCCTAACCCAAACACGTAACATGATCATAATTATATGTTATTGTGACATTAGCATATTCAAATACCTATTTAATTAATACTACCTATTTTTGAAAGAATTCCACAAAATTGTCAAATTTGAAAATATATTTAAATGTTGGTATTTATATATTTTTTTCAACTTAAGATCGTATCTAATGCTATCTCATAACACCATTTTGCACCAAAAAAATGGTACAAACTCTCTTCAATCTATCACCATACTTTACACCATTTTGGTACAACATTATTCATTTGCACCAAAATGATTAATGTTTTTCTTGTCCTTCTTTTCCATTTTGTATCAAATTATTATTAAGGGTACTTGTGTCTTTTTTGTTATACAACAAATTATGCATTTGTAATAAATTTTAATCATGTAATCAATAATGATTAAGGAATGAATTCAATATTTTCGTAAACTAAACGTAATTATTTATTTAGTAATTATGTCATAAAAATAAATTAATTAATAATTTTTGAGATAAATAAATTTTTAAGAATGAAAAGATGAAGAAAATGATGAAATATTGTTCATTTGGTGTATTGAGTTGGATATGATTTTCAATTTGGTGCAAAGTAGTGCAAAATTTACTTCAAAGTTTGATGCATGGTCAGAGATGGCCTGATAAGCCAAGTTATAGAAGAAGAGATGGTCTGGAATGTCAACTTTATGAAATTAATTTGCTTACGACAAATTAGTATAAATTCACATGAATCAGCAGGCAACTTTTGAAAAGATCTATCATAAGCCCCTAATAAATACATATTTTTTTTTCCATCAAAGTAATTCAATTTTTTCTCATTAAATTGTGCCAATGTCATCGGTACTTCGATCTCACTTCTAAGTTAAGCAATGATTTGTCTTAACTTGGTGATTTTAGATTTTACAGTATTTTGAAATTCATTGTTGAATTTTTGTTTTATGGAATTAGTTATTTTTTTTATTGGTATTTGATGGGTTAATGAGATTTTTGCATTTGCCTATTAAAGTTGATTGTATTTTTATGGTTGGGATTATTATTTGGAATAGATTAGCATTTAATTATTCATTGAATTTCATATCAAACAATTATGAGAAAATATTTTAAACAAAAATCTCCATTTTTGAGCGAAGAGCAAATATTGGGAAAACGAGTGTCCAAGAGAAAACATATTTAAAAGTTTTTTAGACTTAATTTTTAACCCCACAGTAAAGAATGTTTAACTCCACCGCTTTTGTAACCCCCCATCCCACTTCTCAAGTTACTGATCTTGAATTTCATGTGCAAGGCTTGGGATGAGCCACATATTGAATTAAGGGCATAAGTTGAACCCTATTCTTTTAAAAATTCATTTTTTCAAAACTTATTTTCAATCATACATTTTTCAATAAAATGATATTATATGCAAATTCAAAATTTTTTCTTATTTTTTAACCACACATTTTTCATCTATAACTATTTAAAAATACATTCTTTCCAATAAGGCTCAAACAAGGGCTAAATTCTTAACCTTCAACACAAGTTAGGGCTTGAGAATAAGTCCAAGTCCTTATATTTTAAGGCAAGTCAAAATAAAGTTCATCGACCAATTTTGTGAAACTATTTCTTCTAGTTTGAAAAGCTTTGGCTAATTTTATAAAATTGTTTCTTCTAATTAGAAAAACTTTTAGAGGAAGTTGATTCAATGCTACTTCCTCTAAAAACACTTTTGGAGTAAGAAGTTCTTTTAAAATTAATTTTCCAAATGAAAATTAAGGTAATTTCCTCCAAAACTTTTCTACAAGACGTAAAAGTAAGAATTATGTCAAACGAGTTCTTAGAAATTTATGATCCAATGGGCGCTGTGGTCAACCAAGTCAGGTGAGAGCAACGGCCCCACTAGTGGGTATTATGCTTGGCATTTTTAAAAAAATACTGAAAAGAAGATTTGAAGTAACTTTTAAATATCATTAAACATATCTTATTGTAAATCAATTCAAAATCACTTATATTGAGCATGTGCATTGTATGTCTTATATCGAATGAATGATGTGCATAATGTTTTCGAATTACTTATATTGTTTTGAAAGTAGTTGAGATAATTGGTATATATATATAATAGTGGCACCTTCAATCTTTAGTTTGCCTAAATCCAAGTAAGTATAGTTTATTCATTTCGATTTTACTGGATTTGATATAATTAGATTCTGTATCATTAAAGACATGCATCTCTTTTCTAATAATCCTATGATAGCCAAAAAGGAGATAATGATAAAAGAATTTAAAGATAATTGGAAAGAACTTAAACCAAAAACTAGTTCTAAATTATATTCTCTTGACAATTTAAGAAAAATAAACATACAATTCCATTAACAGTTGCCTTGATTTATTTTACAAAAACAATTATTTTTATTTATTTATTTATTTATTTTTTGAAAAGAAGACACAATGAGAGTAAGAGAGAAAACAATGGGGGTGGGAAGTAAGTATAAGAAATGAAAATGGAGGGGTAAAATGTAATAAAAAAATTGTGGGATTTGTTGAGTTCAATTCAAGTATGTCTTTTAATCTCTATCTTTTTATGTTAATAAAAAAAATTCAATTAATTATATACACACACATTAATTAATTAAAGGAATGACTTTCAAGGGGGGTGTATTCAATTGAAACTTTTGAAAACTTTGATGGACTTTTTTTAAGTGATGATTTTTGTGAATTTTTTTATAGATTTGTATAGAATTAGTGGAAGTCTTTCGTAGACTTCTATAGATTTTCATTTTAAAAATTTTATAGACTTTTGTGGAATTCAAAAGATTTTTGAAAACTTTCATTTGAAATAGAATTCACGTAGATCTGATGTGAAATTCTCACATATAGGGTGTTAGTTCTCACAATTCCCCCTCTTCTTCCCATATAATAAAAAAAATTGAAAAATAAATAAATTTAAGACCTTAATTAAATAAATAATAATCAAAATTATATATGATTCAATATTATTAGAATAGTAACTTTTAAAAATAAATAAAAATCAATATATTTAAATTTAATTATAATTTTTCATATAAACTTTTATAATTTAATTAAAAAATAGATATTTTTCACAAAAAAAAAATAAATGAAAAAAGAAAAAAATGTTTCAAGAATCTAATTTAATTTTTCATAGAAAATAGAGATAAATAATAAGAGAGAAAGAAAGAAAGAAAAATGAAATATAATCAATTAAAAAAATAAATTTTAATCATACATGTCCATAGAATGTTAAAGGAAAGAAAATTTGATTTTTTATTTTTATTTTTTTGATGAAAGTCTCCCAAAATTTCGTGATTAATGAGAAACAAATTTTAAAATTTTATATGAGTACTTTCTTCTTAAAAGTTAGTATTCCAAAGACTTTTATAAAAGTCTCTAAAAGTCATTAGAATTTGAATACCCTAAGACTTATAAAAACTTTTAAAAATCTCAATTGAATATACCGTGACTTTTAGAGAGTCTCAAAAAATCTTAATTGAATACCCCTGAACTTTTTAAATCTCAAAAAATCATTAAAAGTCATAATTGAATACACTCCCCTAAGTGAGTATCGGGTGAGGGTGTATTGGCTTTATTAAGTATAAATATTGACAATGACAAATGCCTCTCTCTCTCTCTCTCTCTCTCTCTCTCTCTCTCTCTCTCTCTATATATATATATATATATATATATATATACATACATACATATATATATATATACGGTAACGATCTCCTAAGCACCGTGCTTAATTTATGTTAAGCACCATGCTTAGGTTCACAATAACTACCCATCCATGTATTCTGCCACTTAAGCACGGTGCTCAGTATAAACTAAACACGATGCTTAGTAGATCAAATCCGTATATACACACACACACACACACACACACCCCTCCACTCTCTTTTATTGGATTAAAGATAATTATTTAAACGTACATAAAAAAGTTAAAAATCTAAATTTGAAATCACATAAACTTGAACAAAATAACACAAGCGTCGAAAGAATTATCCACCATTAAAACTCTACAAACAAAATATTGACAGTCCAACATTGTTAGGCTCCGTAACTGCAATCTATTTGCCGAAGCTAAAAAATATATAAATAAAAATTTAAGGGTTGATTTATAGTTTGTAGAAATTATGCAGAAATAGAGTTAGAAAGGGAGATAAATCTCGTGCTTTTTATTTAATCTTCTGGATATGTTTTGAATATATTATGGAAGATAAAAACAATTATTAACTTGCTTTGAAAATAATTTGTTTTCTAAATGAAATGGATATGAAAGTAATGATTGTAAATTCAATAATATTAAATAGTATATTATAAAATTATTTAATTTTTAATAATAATTGAAGAATGAATTGGAAATTATACAAAATCAATGTGGGTCTTATTGTTTTTCAAAAGTTTCTCATCAATCCTTCATTTTTAGATATGTTTGATTTTACTATCAATATTCTCTATATAGTTTGTTATGTCCATCTATATCTCAATTAATTAAAAGATTAATCCTTCATTTGGCAAATTTAATAAATTGTTTATAAATTGTCAAACCTCATTTTCAATCTCACATTTCACTAGACCTACAAGGATTATTTAATTATCTATCATTCATTTTTATTTATTTATAAATCAAGCTATTTATAAATTCTTTCCAGACACATAAATGAATAGACCATTTTATTTTTTAGGAAATCACCATCATATACTAGTGTGAATTTTAGATTAAACCAAGACGGGACGGAGGAGGTTAGAATTTTCACTAACATAATATAAATAAAATATAAATTAATGTAATGGAGTGGGCAAATACCTAACCAACCTTCAAAGCTATGAAAACTGAAAGCAGTAAATAAAGAAGTACTATCTAGAACCCATTTGATTATCATTTTTCTAAAAATGAAAATGAAAAATATAGTCATTACAGGATCCACACAAGAGATAGAAAGTCAAATATGATAATTTGATGTGATGGCCAAGAGTCATACTTTTCATTTTTGTGGCCAAAGAATGAGAATCGAACGATCCCTTAGTATATAAATGTGAAAGATGAAACAAAAAGCCTAAAAGCCTCTAAACTGGGGAACCCATAATTGACAATCTGTACTAGGGCAAAAATTGTCGGGATAAGTCAAAAGTACCATAGCGTTGCTCCCATATCTCAGCAATTAGCAAGTCGATTACATGATTTCCTCGGGACAAATACGAAAAACCAGCATAACGTTCGAATGAGACTAGGCACTTGATATGTCTGAGAGTATCTTGTGTTGAGAAAAATGTAGGGAAATCTGAAAATTTAATGAACTCTAAGGTACGAAAAAACGTTATCTTTTAAGAGATGTTTCTCCCCTATCCAATAAAGTCACAATTGGGGTATGATAGAAAATCTCTCTCAAGATACAATGGAGACGTTTGATTCAAATTGTGACTATTTGATCAAACCAAGAAAACACTCGAAAAGAACTGATTGATGCCAAGAGAAAGAAAGAAGAATAAAGAACTTAAACGTGACAACGGTATGATAATACGATATGATGACAATGCTATAGTTGTGATTAATCAAGAAGGAAATCCAAAAGGAACTATGCCAAATGACACCCAGACTAGGCTATTTCCAAACACGGCATAATTTTTTATAATTGACTTAATTCTCACTCTTCTAATATGTTCGATTGAAATAGCACAAATCTCTCAAACTAAAACTTATTCAAGTCGTTAATAAATATAAATAAATAAATCCATATTGTCCTCAACATTCCAACTTTTTGTGCAAGTTGTTCATTTACCTCATGTTCTTGGGTATAGTTGAACGATTATTATCAAACAAATGTTATAAAAATTGGATTGATTGACTAGCTCAATTGAAAAATTGCGAATTGGTCGGATTATATATAGAAAATAGGAATATAATGATCCACTAAAATAATATTACACATCCATTCACCCTCGAAATTCATTTGTGTTTATTTATTTGATTTTCAATAACTCTAATTTCAATATCAATCCAACCCTTTTAGGGATAATAAAATTGTATGCTTTGTCATATCTTATGGGGAAGCGGTAGGAATGGAGAACACAATCCTCTTCAAGACTTATTTTTATGTGTTTAAATTTAAATCGAATTTAAAAAATAATAAATAAATAAGTAGTACGAAATGATAAATTGAGATATTTTAGTCTTCGTTCGTCCTTATCTTGCTACTCGTAAATCCCAACTGAGGACCACCTGGATGCCCCATTATCCAGCCTTTAACCCTTCTTTTTCTTTTTAACTAAATGGTGGAGTCAAATTTTGAAAATTTTGATAAATATATTTTATAAATGCATCATGCATGTCTATAAATACAAATATTTCCATCAGGTAATTCAGTTGAAGACTTCCCACCATTGCCATGTCAATACATGCAGAGCTGTGATTAAATCTCGCTCTTCAGTTTGCACCACTGATTACATTCTCTCACCTTTTACCCCCATTCACCCCAATTCATTCCATTTTCTTGTATTCCTTTTTTCTCATTTATCTCAGTTTCTCCAAATTCTACCTGCCCACAACAAAATCTTTCTGACTCAAAGAATCAAATTTAATGCAGCATTAGTATCTGTTTCGAGGTTTGTATTTTTCCAGAAATTCTTCATAATTTGGTTGTCTTTTCAATTTTCAATTTTCATCTTTTGGATATTTTTCTTCACATTTCTTTAAGTTACATTTAATTTCGAACCAATTATTACATAATGTAGAACCCTTTGAATCTTGCTCAGAGAAAGTGCAAGAATTTTGATTCTTGATATGAAAGGCTCTTGATTAGTCCAATTTAAATATTTTTTCCTCCTCTTATTTCATTCTCATTTCCTTTTTGTATTGGCTTTTATTCATGCTTTCTTCAGTTTCCTAAATTAATATGGCATGTTGAATGGATTGGAGTGGTGAAAAAGAATTCATGTTGTCGACTCATTTGAAGGATGAAGCTTAGTATTTTATTTTTTATTTTTTATTTTTTTTGTATTCGTATTTTTTGGTTGCCAACGTGGGCTGTTGAACCTGTTGGCGTGTGTTTTCGACCCAAAACTTGTTGGGATCAAGCCTTAATTTGTTGTCGTGATACTATATTCATGGTCTTCGGCATTCTTATTATTTTTTAAGAATTTAAGGTTTTTGGTAATAGGTGATAATTGAAATTTTTTGTTCGTGAAAAGAAATTTCAGGAGCAGGGAAGGGTTCAAGACCTGGAAAAATGTCACAAGGACAAACACCACTGCAGAAACCACCTGGATACAGAGATATCCCAGTCCAGAGGCTGCAGCCACCACCAGCACGAAAAGCCGCCGCCCTACCACCATCATTCTACCAAAAAAAGCGGCGGAACTGGTGCAGGATGTGTTGTTGCTGCACTTGCATATCCCTTGTTTTGTTAATCCTCTTGATCATTGCTGCTGCTGCCTTTTTCTATGCCTGGTTTGATCCAAAGCTGCCTGTTGTCCACCTTAAAACCATCAAATTCACCAAATTCAATGTAATGAACACCGATGCGGGACCCGCATTGGATGCGCAGTCGAGTCTCGACGTTGAGATAAAGAACCCGAACAAACACTTCGAGATGGAGTACGATAAGACACGGATGGTTTTGAATGCTGGAAATGGTGCAAATTTGGGGGAACAAACTTTGCCTGGATTCACACAAGAGAAAAACAACGTGACAACTTTGAAATTTACAATCAAGGCAAGTCAAGAACTTTTGGCCAAAAAAGATGCTGATAAGTTTATAAATGGATTCAAGAACAAGAATTTGGTGGTGAGTCCTGAGGTGAGGACAGGAATTGGATTGAAGGGGAATGGATGGAAAACTGGTACAGTTCAAGTGGATGTGATTTGTGCTGGCATGACATTGAATCAGATTCAGAACAGCGCTACACCCAAATGCCGCATTAAGTTGCTAGACTGGTAAAAACTCGAAAAGCTATAATACCCAAAAAGCTATGCTAATTATAAACCCTTGTAGCTTGTTCGATAAGGTCGAGTCTTGACCAGAAACACCTACCAAATACATCTTGAAACAATATGCAAAATACAAATAATAATACCATTCGTAGTCTACAGTAATCATAATATATGATAACTTATTATTTGAGACAATAGAATTATAGAAAATTAATGCCTCAAATAACAACTTGTCATATAGGATAACTACCGTGTACGCTGACTATGAATAGTATTACTCAATTGCAAATCCTTTACCCTCATGGCTTGTTTAGTCAAGTCTAATCTTTTCCGGTAACTCATGCCGAATATGTCATGAATAGCTATGCTAATTAGAAAACCTTGTGAGCTGTTCTATAAAATTGAGTCATATCGTGTAATCCATACCAAATGTCCGGACAACATATGTTAATTACAAACCTTGGTTGCTTAGAAACCATCGCAGCTTGTGTGGTAAGATCGAGTCTTGTCTAGTTACACATACCAAATATTTTCCGAAGATAAACATGCATGTGAATTTCAGTATTATCCAAGACTTAAGAGTAGGTTTATCACTACTTAATCACCAGCCTAATATAGTCCCTCAGTATTTGGCTCCTCAAATAGTCCAATGTGAATTAGACATGTTTTTAATGATCTTCAAGTCATTGTTCGATAATCTTATTTTGTTTATCGATTGATTGCAGGGTATATGTAAATTGAACGATTATTTCTCAAATCATATCGATCTTCATAAGGAATGCTTATCAGTAACATAGATTGGCAGATCTGCAGGAGTCGGAGGAAGGCCTAAAGTTGCTATTGGACAACATTAAACAACTCGTTTATCATATTCATACACACACATAACAATGACACACTACAATTTATTACAAGTTAATTAGTATTACAATGACACGCTATATTGTCTTGTCTATTGTTGCACAACAAATCTATAACAGTTTATATACATGTATAGTTAGTTTGATACGTTGAACTCGAGAGTATTAGTAATCGCTATTTTATACCGAACATGTCTATAATGCCAAATATTTTTGAGGAAGTTTTCTTTTAAGGGAAGAATTCAAGAAGTTGTGATAAGAACATCCATTTTGGTGACAGAATTTGAGAGAGCAACTTTTCTATTTGCTGCAGAAGCCTTTGCCTAGTGAAGAAAGAATGACTAGCTATATTTTGGTGGAAAATAAAATCACACATTTTGCTATATGTATGTTAAAATTCAATATCATGGTTTGATTTAAAATATTTTGTCTACGTTTGGTTCCATCAACAAACAAAAAATAAAGATTCCAAACCACATTAGTCCCCAATTTTGTAGCAATTTTTCACTTCAAAAAATCAATTTTTTGATCATTATTTTACTATTCCAACTGTCATTTTTTATTTCTCCACTCACAAGTAAGATTCACTTTTCTCTCTATCAGTAAAAATAAAATAAAAATAAAATCAATTCTCATAATCACTACTGAATAGACCCTAGGTTAACAACCTCTTTATTAGCCTATTAAGTGAAAAATTGGAATCGGCATTCTATAAGCGACTTGCCGAGTCTAGTAAGCTTTGCTTCGAAGTAATAAAAAATATTTTTTTTAAGCATCTCAATTGGTCATTGGTTCATATTTATAAACACTAAAGTAATTTTTTATCTATTCATTTGCAGTGATCTTTGAATACTATTCACTTCTTCATCATAAGCACTTTCCAAACATGATTGTAAATGAAATCTTTATAATGACATAATGACCGGCAAAGATCAAAAGGGAGAATTTACTATTAGTTTGTTTTAAAGTAACCCAACTGTTGCATTTATTCAAATTCATGAGGAGAAGATCATCAATACAATGTGAGGACTTCCCCAGCCCAGTGTATAACTAGTTTACGCAAAAAAGCAAACTTAGCAAGGGAAT
Organism: Olea europaea var. sylvestris; assembly: GCF_002742605.1. Classification (NCBI taxonomy): domain Eukaryota; kingdom Viridiplantae; phylum Streptophyta; class Magnoliopsida; order Lamiales; family Oleaceae; genus Olea; species Olea europaea. The sequence continues at coordinate 10,710,393 of NC_036239.1, forward strand.
GAGCGATACAATTTACCTCACGTTGCAGAAAGGATATTGACAAGCCATTGAAGTGAATCTGAGTTCTGCTACCTTAGTGGGGATAGCTCCTTCAATTGCATGGATTGATGAATTGTGCATTACAATATGATGATGGGACAATTTGATTCAAGCATGCCAATGTCGAGAGCATGGTCAATGTAAAAATATATATATATATATTTCACTAAATTAATTAGAAGTTCTAAAAACCTCATAATTTTTATCCAATATCAAATTTGGTTACAATACCTATGTGGAGTTAAGATTGTAAACAAATGAATATTTCATGTACAATTTAAAAAAAGAAAGAAAGTGAAATGTCAACCATTATCGGTCTTTTAAGCATATTAAAGATTCCAATATATCTTATTTAACTTGCTTCTTTCATCTGACAAATCTCACCATGCGCAAGCGCAACCTCTAATCTCACCGAACGTTTAATAGGTAACATTGCATTACAATATGATGATGGGACAATTTGATTCAAGCATGCCAATGTCGAGAGCATGGTCAATGTAAAAATATATATATATATTTCACTAAATTAATTAGAAGTTCTAAAAACCTCATAATTTTTATCCAATATCAAATTTGGTTACAATACCTATGTGGAGTTAAGATTGTAAACAAATGAATATTTCATGTACAATTTAAAAAAAAAAAGAAAGTGAAATGTCAACCATTATCGGTCTTTTAAGCATATTAAAGCTTCCAATATATCTTATTTAACTTGCTTCTTTCATCTGACAAATCTCACCATGCGCAAGCGCAACCTCTAATCTCACCGAACGTTTAATAGGTAACACGCCATTAAAGATAATATCGAATATTTTTCATTTGTTCAACCCATCTGAGAAGATCGAAATTAATTATTTCTTCTCAATTTAAAACACTATAAATATGATAAGAAAAATATCTAGCTAATGCATAAGGGAATTTATTTTGTTTGGTACATGTACTAGGTCTGGAAGAAAAATGGGAAGATAATGAACTTTACGCAATACTCGTACTTAAAGAAGTCCATACATCGTTATTAGGGAATGATGAAACTCTAGAAAGTTGTGGTTGTGAATCATTATTTCTACCATGTTTAGCAGCATATTGAGAATAAATTGCATAAGATACTTTTCTATATCACAATTATGTGTGGGGATATCAAATGTTAAATGCGAAGAATTTTTTTCAATAATAACTTTAAGACCCTGTAAGTTAATACGAGAGTCCATCATTGTAGCTAAAGAAAATAACATGAACTAGTCATCCCAATATTTTTTAGAATTTCATCTCCATGATGGCAATAATGTCATTGATAAATGACAATCTCTATACTTACTATATTTTTTATAATATTTAAAAAAATATATAAGTTAGAAAAACACAAACAATGGAATAGTAGACGACCATGCATGCATTCGCCTTGTCATAGAAATATTAAAAATTTCATTATCACAAAAGAAATTATCATTCAGTAGGACTCTATTTTGTTTAGATAAGAATCAGATTTTTAGTAAATTTTGATAAAAGTTAATTAAATATCTAATTGAAAAGTTGTGAATCCCATTAAATACATGGTTAAATTTAATTGTTGATTTTAATGTAAATTTAATCCAATTTTCTAGTTGAACAAGATAGGGCTAGAATATAAATCATATGAATGCCTACTGTTATAAAAACAAGAAATAATCATATCATAAGTAATACATGAATTAGTGAGTTTCTAATACTTTGTGAGTTTCTAATACATTATAAATTTATTGCATCATTACAAAGTAGACATGAATTAGTCAATTTGTATCACGATTGAATATATGTTTATATAAGCCCCCATTTTTTTCCCAAGATTTAATGTTTGGAATAGTATTTTTTAAGAATGTGTGATTGAAAAAGAATAAATTTTTTTCAATTTACGTGTAATATTATTTTATGAAAGATTGTGTGATTGAAAATAAGATAGATAAACAAAATGAAAGAGAATGAGAGCCAAATGGGGGCTAAATTATATCAAGTGCACACTTTCTATTGTCGATAGTGGCAAATTGGCATCGAGTACTTACTATGCCTTCCCGTTTTGTTCCTAGATCATAAACACAGTTTGCAAAAAGTGCTCCAGAAAGTCCCTATTTAGTTGAACTAGATAGAATTTGAGTTCGCCTACTATCAAAAGCTCCAATGCAAGCACGATTTGTAGTACATTTTGTTAAGTTCTTTTCATAATAATTACAATATGCTTTCGTAATATGCTCCATTAGATTGTAAAGGATTCAATGCAGATTTTGATGGGGATCAAATGACTGTTCATGTAGCCTTCCTTCTTCACCAATTGGTTACTTAATATTGACGAAGTGGAAGAATTTCATCTCCATGATGGCAATAATGTCATTGATAAATGACAATCTCTATACTTACTATATTTTTTATAATATTTAAAAAAATATATAAGTTAGAAAAACACAAACAATGGAATAGTAGACGACCATGCATGCATTCGCCTTGTCATAGAAATATTAAAAATTTCATTATCACAAAAGAAATTATCATTCAGTAGGACTCTATTTTGTTTAGATAAGAATCAGATTTTTAGTAAATTTTGATAAAAGTTAATTAAATATCTAATTGAAAAGTTGTGAATCCCATTAAATACATGGTTAAATTTAATTGTTGATTTTAATGTAAATTTAATCCAATTTTCTAGTTGAACAAGATAGGGCTAGAATATAAATCATATGAATGCCTACTGTTATAAAAACAAGAAATAATCATATCATAAGTAATACATGAATTAGTGAGTTTCTAATACTTTGTGAGTTTCTAATACATTATAAATTTATTGCATCATTACAAAGTAGACATGAATTAGTCAATTTGTATCACGATTGAATATATGTTTATATAAGCCCCCATTTTTTTCCCAAGATTTAATGTTTGGAATAGTATTTTTTAAGAATGTGTGATTGAAAAAGAATAAATTTTTTTCAATTTACGTGTAATATTATTTTATGAAAGATTGTGTGATTGAAAATAAGATAGATAAACAAAATGAAAGAGAATGAGAGCCAAATGGGGGCTAAATTATATCAAGTGCACACTTTCTATTGTCGATAGTGGCAAATTGGCATCGAGTACTTACTATGCCTTCCCGTTTTGTTCCTAGATCATAAACACAATTTGCAAAAAGTGCTCCAGAAAGTCCCTATTTAGTTGAACTAGATAGAATTTGAGTTCGCCTACTATCAAAAGCTCCAATGCAAGCACGATTTGTAGTACATTTTGTTAAGTTCTTTTCATAATAATTACAATATGCTTTCGTAATATGCTCCATTAGATTGTAAAGGATTCAATGCAGATTTTGATGGGGATCAAATGACTGTTCATGTAGCCTTCCTTCTTCACCAATTGGTTACTTAATATTGACGAAGTGGAGCACCTTGTATTTACTTAAAAGCTTGGCGGACTCAATCTATATCTATAGCACTAGCTAGCCTGCTTCCTTAAATCATGACGGCCTTGTCACCTTATAAATAAGCATTTCTTCGATTTTTCATTTTGCACTAGCCCCATTATGTGTTTATTATTCTTTCATTTCTTCATAAACCCATGTACAACAACGTCAGCATTCAGTTTGAGGCCTCTTGCAACAGACTTTGTCTATTTCTGATCCACCTTGTCCCTCTAACCTATTAAATTCAGTTATTGTTTGAGAATCATTATTTGAAAACTCTTTTTGTCTACATACTCATTTTTAACCAATTATTTACACAATAAAATATTTTGTGCGTAAATTTAAAATTTTTTCCTATTCTTAACCACACATTCCGCTAAAAATTACCATTCAAAACATTGTTTTTCCCAAATAACGATTGTCAAACAGGGACATTGTATCTATGAGCAATTACAAGCTTGAAATTTCCTAAAATAGTTTTGTGACTTCAAGAATTCTACTTTGTGGTTAGTTGTGTTACTACATATATACAATATACAAAGAATACATTTACGTTTACTTTCTTCCTCACTTTTACCCCCCACGACTTCCCACATGTTTCTTGATCCCAGTCTTCATAGTGGCTCCTGCTTCCCATGCGTCATCTTTCAGTTTTTTTTGTTGTTTTAACAAAACTAGAGAAAAATGATGGTAAATTTTAATCACACCATAATCAATTTTGATTCAATTCTTCTTTTCATCGCAAAATAGAGCATTTTAATAGCTCGCAAGGCTATAAGTTCAAATTCTATCTCCAAAATTTATTTTTGGGTAATTGATACAAAACGTCCCTACCTTTTTAGCTTATTGTGAAAAATATCCATACTTTTATTTTTTTGGCATTTTTGCCCCTATTTTCACCTTTCATTGCGGAGAATGTCCTTTTCGTCTTTTTTTCCAATAAAATGACAATTTTACCCCCGATTAAAAAAAACAAAAATAAAACCAAAAAAACAATAAATAATTAATTGCAATCACAGTCCTAAATTTTTCAAAATATTACAGTTTAGTCCTAATTCTCCTCCACCACCACTTTTGCAACCCAAACACCTTCCGGCCACCATACTCGTCAAACTCCACCACCACTAGCCTTACTCACTCCCTCCTATATCGAACCCACCTGAATTCACCAGAAAATCAAGTCAAAATATCCAAAATTCAGTAGTTATAGGTTTATAAAGAACATCATTTGATTCCAAAATTTGGCAAACAAGTGCTGTAATTTCTGCAATTGAGCTATTACCCAATGCTTTTTGACCTTGAATTTCATTTTCCTCATGTTGATTTGTGTATTGAATCACATTTGAGCTATAAATTGATGGAAGAAAACCTCTTTCGTGCAGGTAGGTTGTTCATCGGAAGAAAACCCATAAACTGCCATTTCCAGGCCAAATTGAGGACCACCCATATGTTCATTGGATGCGCCATGAAGAGTAGGTGCTTGTCGTGCTGGTCCACGATCATGGGTTCCACCACCGTCGTCGGAAAATTCGTCTGAAAGTTACAAAATCCCTGTGTTCGAAGATGAGCCTACTGATTTTGATTTCATGTGTTTATGGATGATTGACGACCATGTAAAGGGACCCCTTGATGTGTATAATTCACTGGAATGTTGGGCATGGCATGGGTGTCGTCGGAATCGGAGATTTTGGCTTGATTTTGTCGGAATCGACTTGATTTTTGGCTTGATTTTGTCATCGAAATTGGAGATTTTGGCTTGATTTTCCGATGAATTCAGGTGGGATCGAGGTAGGGGAGAGTGAGGTAAGGCTGGTGGTGCTGGAGTCTAGCGGGTATGGTGGCTGGAAGGTGTTTGGGTTGTGAAAGTGATGGTGGAGGAGAATTTAAGACTAAGCTGTAATGTTTTGAAAAATTTTGGACTGTGATTGCAATTAGTTATATATTGATTTTTTTTTGTTTTTTTTTGTTTTATTTGAATCGGGGGTAAAATTGTCATTTTATTGGAAAAATGACGAAAAGAGCATTCTCCGTAATGAAAGGTGGAAATAGGGGCAAAAATGTCAAAAAATAAAAGGTAGGAACGTTTTTCACAATAACCTTGAAAAGTAAACACATTTTGTTCTAATTACCCTTTATATTTTACTAGAAGGAGGATAGGCTTAGTTAACTAATAATTAATTACGCCTTTTGGGGTTGGATTTAAAATAAATAAATAAATAAATAAATGGGAGAGAGTTGTGTCGATTTTGATTGAATTATCATTGATTTGACAATTTTTTTCTGTAAAGAGGAATACTTTCACAATTGAAAAATAACAAAAAGAAAACAAAAATGTCACAACATATTCTCATTTCCCCTCCCCAAAGTCGTCTATTCACGTCAAGAAACAGCGGCGGCAGCATCTCAACCACAAGGAAGAGCACAGAAGTCTTTCTCATTCACATCCATCGTCAGTATATACATATTTCTTTATATATACACACACGTATTCACTTGTTTTTGTATTTATTTTTTTATTTTTTGGTTTTCTTTATGCATTTTATTTAAAAAAATCGACAGATCTGCTGTTTTCTGGGGTGATTTGTCTTGATGGCTTCGAAACGGATCTTGAAAGAGCTCAAGGATCTGCAGAAAGACCCCCCTACTTCTTGCAGTGCCGGTACCTTTTTGGCCCTTTAATATTTTGTAGATGTATTTGTGTTTTTTCTCTTTGATTTTACTTGCTGATTAATTTTCTTGAGGTTTGATCTGTGATGTTTGAATGTTTATGCCAATGTTTTAACATGAGGGCATCTGCACTTCTGTTGTTTACCATGTTGGGTGTAAATAGGTTTGTTTGTACGCGATTTCAATGCTTAATGGTAAAAAAAGGTGGACGAAAGTCTGCCTGATGGTTGTTGATTTTCTGGGCTTTGTATCAGAAGTCTGAGGGGGAAGATTGGTTTGTGAGTATCTATGCTTTGCATTGGTATACACTGATTCGCAAGAGTTTACGGTTTCCGTACCTTCCATAAAGGAAAAACTTACCTTATCAGGGGATTTTTTTGTTTGCATTTTTTTCTTTCGGATCCGTGGCTACTGACTGGAGTGGGAGTAGGAGCATAAATATACCTCCTCCCTAATCTCAAATGAAGGAACCATTGGTATTGTGTCCGAGTGTATTTAAAATGATTCCTACTCTTTCCTGAGGGCTAGTACCTGTCATGATATCAAGGCTTTTAGATAGGCAATACATCAAATTTAACATGCACGATCAGTTTAGTATAGCTGTGCTTCCAAGGTGGGGTTGTCTTGATGTTGGTCAGCCTCTAGCCTGGATCGACCTAAGTTAGATGAAGCCTCTAAGAAGGAAGCAATTTGTCTATATCCTGATCACTTGCAGATCGGTGTTATATTAATATACAAGGATGATTCTCCAAAGATGGTGGAAAATCGACCGCTCTGCATAATCTGTTTTAAATCAAGAAGATAGGATGGAGACGCTGTTGCCTGATAGCTACTAGACAGACCTGTCACACTGGTAGAAATTTGACAATAGATAAAGCATATGTTATATGTGTACATTGAGTAGTTAGTTATTTTTGCTACTACAAGTTCAGAAACTGAATATTCAACTTTGTTATTTGCAATTCTTTCCCTTCCAAACCTGTTGATTTTGCTTCACTGGGTTGCAAATTTTTTGGAGTCTTCTTTTTAGCAATTTTGCTGCTCTTTCTAGTTTTACTTCAATTGGCCTCGATTCTGTAATCCTTGAGGATTTTTAAAAAGTAGCTAGAGTTTTAATAGATCCCCATAAATAAAAAATCCAATACCAAATCATTAAATTCAAATGATAGAAAGATCTTATATGTTTCCTTTTTCTTTCAGATTCATGGAAAAATTCAAATATATTGATCAGATTCCGATTTCTTTTCAAAGATTTCCATGAGCGAGCTAATATAATCTGCTATACATCTTTATTGACACAACTAGTAGATCGTTAGAACATGTAATCATGCTATTACTTATCTATCACAACCTTGGGTTGGCACATCGCCTGTATAATATGCTTTTACTTATATTATGGCCTTGTTTGAGCCACATTTTTTAAAAAAAAAAAAAAAAAAACATTTTTGAACAGTAATTTGACATCATTTCAACCACACATTCTTTAGTAAAATAATATTACACGTAAATAAAAAAAAAAAATGTCCTCATTTTTCAATCACACATTCTCCATCAATCTACTATTTCAAAATACATTATTTAAAAATAATGTGGCTTAAACACACACTATATATTTATTATTATTCTTTCTCACTGTAAGATGGAAATATGATACCTATTTCTATTGTGTATATTTACAGGCCCAGTTGGTGAGGACATGTTTCACTGGCAAGCAACAATAATGGGACCTCAAGAGAGTCCTTATGCAGGGGGAGTATTTTTGGTTACCATCCATTTCCCCCCTGATTACCCATTCAAACCTCCGAAGGTACGTGTTAAAATGTATTGAAACTTGAGGGGCATTTGTGAGCCAAATATATCCTTCTCAATCTTATAAAATAAAATAAAAAATGAAGCAACAAGGATCTGTCTTTGTAATAAACAGAATGAAAGAAAGAGTTGGCATTTCTTGTACCAGCAGCTCAGTAAATGATCAAATTTGTTGGATTCTGATGTGTTCATGTACAGGATACATATTTTTATAGATAAATACTAAACAGCAATTTTGCTATGCTAAAACACGGGAAATTGATTTAATCATGTCAGTTCTGTTTTTGTTTCTATTTTCTTCGGTGTGTTAAAATACATCTATTGAGGTGCACTGGTAAACAATGTAAGCTTCTGGTCAGCACGTCGTTAACCACTTCGATGTCAGATTTAAGAGCAAGATCTTGTTGATTTCAGATGTGATGAGAAAATATTTCCTTGAAACAGTTTACTTAGAGTTCTAATGTATGATATGCTCATGGGATTATCGAAGTTGCATTTTGGTGCGATTATCAAACATTAGTTTTTCTTATGATCCTGTCTAACGTATTCCTTCATTTTATATCTCGAAATTTTTCAGGTTGCATTCCGGACAAAAGTTTTCCACCCAAATATAAACAGCAATGGCAGTATTTGCCTTGACATCTTGAAGGAGCAGTGGAGCCCTGCCTTAACAATATCAAAGGTTATTTTTCTTTTCTTCACTTTTATCTTTCTTAATATCTAATAAACGAATCCAATAATCAGAACTCCCCTTCTAGTCCCAGCTCACTACTGTTGCTAGAAATTTGCTTTTGTTAAGTTGTAAACTGAAACTGCTTTTTGATTGTGCAAAATTTGCCATTTCTATTTTTTAAAGTTGTGGCTCTTGTAGGTGTTGCTCTCGATCTGTTCACTTTTGACGGATCCAAACCCAGACGACCCCCTTGTGCCAGAAATTGCTCACATGTACAAGACAGACAAGGCCAAGTACGAGCAAACTGCACGGAGCTGGACACAGAAGTATGCAATGGGATAGCATCATTTGTGTGAAAATGATGTGTTCCCGCCCAATGAATGAAGACGATGCTTTGAATTCTTGATATTGAATCATTATTGGGAAAGACTGGATATTGTCGTTGGAATTGAAAGTATGTAATTCTGTTGAATCCTTCATATTTGTTGATGAATGCCCTGTTAATTATCATCTTCTTGAAAAATGGAACTGCACTTGATAGATGAAAAGGTTAATTCAAATTGCACGTAATGAAAATAGAAATTGTAAGTTTACCGAATATACAATACTGGCAATTTTTATGGTTGTTTTCCAAAAATCGCACCAACATTCGTCAATTATGTGTGGCAAAACTTTTGAACGCATCAACGAAACATAGTTACATACATTAATTTCGAATATGAGAACTCTGTAATATTCTATGATGAAATTTCGTTGAATGGATCCAAGAGGAAAAAAGAGAGAGATTAATCATCCTTTGGGAACGCAACAATGCTACACGACCCGCGTGGATGGTTGATGAATGCCCTGTTAATTATCATCTTCTTGAAAAATGGAACTGCACTTGATAGATGAAAAGGTTAATTCAAATTGCACGTGATGAAAATAGAAATTGAAAGTTTACCGAATATACAATACTGGCAATTTTTATGGTTGTTTTCCAAAAATCGCACCAACATTCGTCAACTACGGGGATGATTGCATACACATGGGGGTTGTGATTATTTTTTTCGCTTGGGATTCATGCATCGCATGTGAGGGTGCGATCATTAAGGGTGTCATCAGTGCGGGTCAAGTGGCATTATTCTCGAAATTGATTAACATTCTGTTAATCGGTTTTTTATAATATTAATATAAAATTATATTTCTTTTTAAAGACCGAGTTTATGATTGATTTTGAATAAAGAAATGAGAAAAAGAGATAAATTATAAACACGTAAACATAGCATCAATTTATTGAGATAGGTGAGTTGGTTGAGTAGATTGCCCAACTTGTTCTGGTGAAAGGTCGAAGAGTTATTTTAGAAACGGTGAAAATTAGAAGGGAAAAAAAAAAAAATAATAATAATAAGAAAAAGTGGGAATTATCATCATATGTTAAATGGAAAGAAATAGGGACTTTGGTATTCAAATGAATAAATAAAAAAATATTGAACTTGGTTTTCAAAGGGCAGTTAAGGTTTAGATACGAAAGTCATAGATTTAGTGGTTGCTGATTCCAAGCTTGAAAATTTCTATAGGATGCTTGAAAGAGGCAATTCCAATTGTCACCGCCGTCAAATGAAGTTTTTCAAAGTTAAAGTTGATTGAGTTTTATATTCGATCAATTACGTCACAAGAAAGATTTAATGTATTAACTATAGTTTCGATTGAAAATAATATATTAAAAAAACTTGATTTGAATAGTTTGATTAATAATTTAGCATCTCAAAATGCAGGAAGGCTAAATATTATGCTAGCCCAATCTTTCATATTGTGAGAATTAATTTGCATGATTATTAGATGGGCATCACCAGCTTAACCACCACCTTCACAAACATTAAATCCGAACAACCGTCACCTCCACCATCACCAAGTCTCCATCACCACCATCGCCACCAACACAAACCTCAAATATGATTAATTGTAGCCAAGCACCAACCCGTATTATACAAATAAGTTATCGAATCGATTATTTAAAACAATAATGTTACATTTCTAAGGATCTCGAGAGCATACATTTTGTGATTTCAACTAAATTATGTCACTATAATTCATAATGGAACTTTAATAATCTAGGATCTAGGGCTTGTTCGAAAGTAATTTTGAAAATTGATTTTTTGATCATCAGGAGAAAAGTGAGCGCCACATGTGAGAGAAGAAGTCAAAAATTACAATTAGAATAGTAAAATAACGATCAAAAATCAATTTTTTTGAATGAAAAATCACTCCCAAACGGGACCCTAGTCTTTTATGATGATGGTAAGAGAGTACTATCAAATTACAAGACAAGAAGTCATGCATTGTGACAATTAATTCAAATATTCAGAAAGTATTACCAAACTCTACACGTAATCAATAGTAAATATTCTAATCAAGCAAGATCATAAATTTCAAAAGATCATATTTTTGAGAAATACTAAGTACAACTCCATGAATGTACAATATGAAGATTATATTATTTACAACAAGAGTTTTACTTCTTAGCTCAAGAGAAATGCGTTGTTAGAACTGAATCGAGACAACCAGCAACTATAGATTCAACAATTCTTCCTCTCTAAAAATTACTTTTAGGTCAAGAAATTGACAATAACCGGATTAGAACGAACATCTTGTCTTCCTCCAAAAAAAAAAAAATAAATAAATAAAAATAAAAATTCTTTTAGGTAGAGAAATTAACAGGGAGATCAAGAAAAGGGTGGTGTACCGTAGGCCATTTTGCATCTGAATTTTGATATATGGAAGACTTACAACTTATCTGTCGAACCTCGTCCAATACAAATCTTAAAAATGGCCAACAAGCTGCCAGATGTTGGCAATCTCTCTGCATGAATATATTTCATTTTCTGCTAATTTTAGATTCATCCAAGAGAGCCCAATTTTCCCGTTCTCTTGGATCTTTCTCTATGACCAGTTTTGATGTCAAATTTATATTCCCATCTCAGTTGATTTTTGCAAAATTTCTTGTTTTTTTCTTTTTCTTGCGATTATTTGGTATTAATTAATTCAATCATTCATTCTCACATTGCCGTCCAACCAACAAATTAGGCCTCATTTCATAAATTTGGGTCGATGAATCCGTTTTCATCATTCTGTATTGTTGATGCAATAAATACTTTTATGTGTGCGATTCAATAAAGATTTCTTTTATCTGCCCGTATTGCAAGGAAAATTCTAGTTTCTTCACAATATTTTTTGGAGGTAATTTCCTGGTGAATTTTTCGTTAATTTTTTTTTTCTGAAATTTAAAACAGATTCAGATGATGATATGATTTAGAAATCTTGTGGTGATAAAATCTAAGAAAGAATGGAGCAATTCAGAGAGATTGGAAAGGTGATTGGAAGTTTAAATGCCATAATGGTATTCCAAGATGATATACAGATTAATCAGAGGCAGTGTTGTCTATTGGTTGATATGTTTACTTCAGCATATAAAACAGTTGCAGAGCAAATCAAACAGAATTTGCGATTTGAAGAAAAGAACACAAAATGGAAAATTATTGAGCATCCATTAAATGAGCTTCTGAGAATATTCAAAGAAGGAGAGATGTACATTAGGCAGTGTTTGGAAACAAAGAATTGGTGGGGAAAAGCAATTTCCCTTTACCGGAATCAGGACTGCACTGAGTTTCATATACATAACTTGTTGTCCTGTTTTCCGGTTGTCGTTGAAGCAATTGAAATGGCGGGGGAGATATCGGGGGTGGATCAAGATGAAATGCAGAAGAAGAAGGTTATGTATTCATTGAAATACCAGAAAGATTGGAACGATCCAAGACTTTTTCAGTGGAAATTTGGAAAACAGTATTTGGTTTCTCAAAATTTTTGTAATCGGTTAGATTCAGCTTGGGACGAAGATGGATGGTTTCTACTCAAGAAAATTCAAGAAAAGAAGAAGTTGGGTGGATTAAGTTCGAAGAATGATCAGAAACTTGCTGATATTTTTTTGAAGAATTTATATGGTTCAGAGACAATGGATGATGTACTTTTACCTTTTGAAACTTTGGTAAGTTCAAAGGATTATCAAGTGAGACGACGTTTGGGAAATGGGAGCCAGTATAAGGAGATTCAGTGGTTGGGTGAAACCTTCGCTTTAAGACACTTTTTTGGGGACATTAAGGTACTGATACCTGAGATTTCTAAGGAATCATGTCTGTGTCATCCAAATATAATGCACGTCCTTTGTGGATTTTCAGACGAGGAAAAGAAAGAATGTTTCTTGGTAATGGAACTCATGGAGAGAGATCTATCCAGTTACATTAAGGAACTCTGTGGTCCAAGAAAGAGAATTCCATTTTCACTTCCAGTTGCTGTTGATCTTATGCTGCAGATAGCAAGAGGAATGGAATATCTCCACTCGAAAAAAATCTATCATGGAAATTTAAACCCTTCTAATATTCTTATAAAAGCCAGGAATGTTAGTAAAAACGGGGATTTACATGCTAAAGTGTCGGGTTTTGGTCTATCATCCTCTATTAGTCTCACACAAAAAGCCCCCAAAAGTCCTAGTGGACAACTTTCTTTTATTTGGTATGCACCAGAAGTGCTAACAGAACAAGAAGAGTTGAGCATTGAGGGAGGAAATTTGAAGTATACCGATAAGTCAGATGTTTACAGCTTTGGGATGATCTGCTTCGAGCTTTTAACGGGGAAGGTCCCGTTTGAAGATAGCCATCTTCAAGGCGATAAAATGAGCCGAAACATTAGGGCAGGAGAGAGGCCACTTTTCCCATTCCATTCACCTAAATATGCAGCAAGCTTAACAAAGAAATGTTGGCACTCGGATCCCAATCAAAGGCCAAGTTTCTCATCTATCTGTAGAATTCTTCGATACATTAAGCGTTTCTTAGTTATGAACCCTGAACACAGCCAGCCAAATCCACCAATGCCACCAGTAGATTTCAGCGATATTGAGGCAGAGATCATAAGAAGCTTTCCTTATATGGGAAAGTCCAATCTTTTGCCTGTATCACAAATCCCATTTCAGATGTTTGCTTACAGAGTGATTGAGAAGGAAAAACCGAATACAAATCAGAGAGATACCTCCGAATCAGGAAGTGATGGAGCTTCAGCCTGTGGGGATGATAATGTAATAGCAGACGATCCATTACCATCACCAGCACGATCACCAAGACCAACTGTAAAGAAATGCTTATCCTCTCCCGACATGTCAAACAAGAAACTTTCATTATCAAAGAAATCGCTAAGCGTCAAAGCCAAGAAACTGCCAGGTTATCTATTGACTTTGAAATCTTTTACATAGTATTGCGTAATTTTTGTTAGGATAGACACTTAGCAATGAGAACTTAGCGAAGGACAAAATCACGTGATTGAAAATGCCATTGCCTAGTGTTAGCTAGCATTGATTCAAGATTTGCAAATTCAAAATGTTTGTCCTTTCCAAGACCATAAAATCCTGAGAATAGGCACATATATTTCTGCAAATTCAGAAGAATTCTACTCTGAAAACTGCAGGACCTGACATACTTAAAATTATTAAAGTTAAATGTAGTCTAGCATGTTAACCATGGTCATATTTATGCTTATCCGTTTTAAATTTTATTTGAAAGCACTATTGAGACAATGAAAAGAAAAACATCCAATGAACTAACAATATTATCACGGCTGTTTTGCAGGGACACCAAAGGAAAGATCAGTACGGCCTCCACAAATAACACCTCGTGGACGCAGTATGAGAATGAATTCCGAAAGTCAGCTAATGTTAACAAGTCCAAAGCCATGGAGAACATCCGGTCATGTCTCTGATTCTGAGCTCTCCTAGGAATCTGTAATAAAAAAAATTGATACAGAAACATGAACCAACTTCCACACTATTCTTTTAGTTTCATCAGATAACTGCAAGCATTTTCTTATGTAGTATCTGGTATAGTATAGGATAATTTAGGAAAAAGTGGGAATTATCATCATATGTTAAATGGAAAGAAATAGGGACTTTGGTATTCAAATGAATAAATAAAAAAATATTGAATTTGGTTTTCAAAGGGCAGTTAAGGTTTAGATAGGAAAGTCATAGACTTAGTGTTGCTGATTCCAACTTCCAAGCTTGAAAATTTCTATAGGATGCTTGAAAGAGGCAATTCCAATTGTCACCTCCGTCAAATGAAGTTTTTCAAAGTTAAAGTTGATTGAGTTTTATATTCGATCAATTACGTCACAAGAAAGATTTAATGTATTAACTATAGTTTCGATCAAAAATAATATATTAAAAAAACTTGATTTGAATAGTTTGATTAATAACTTAGCACCTCAAAATGCGAGAAGACTAAATATTATGGGGATGTTTGAACCACATTATTTTGGTACTAATGCATTCTTGAATAGTGTATTGATGGGAAATGTGTAGTTAAAAAATAAGGAAATTTTTTTTATCTGCGTGTAATATTATTTTATTAAAGAATGTGTGGTTGAAATGATGTCAAATCACTGTTTAAGAATGTATTTTTTTGAATTAATATAGATCAAACAGGCCCTATGCTAGTCCAATCTTTTAGATTGTGAGAATTAATTTGCTTCTCTATCTTTTAGATTTTGCAGAGTTTTCATTAAAATATATTATTTATTTTAATGTTTAAATTAAGTTTATATTAAAAAAATATATGTTTTAATAATTAATCATCTAGGGTCAAAATTTTCAAAGCGTTCTTGATTGCTATAAACTATCTTGATTACTAGATGTGCACCATTAGCTTTACCATTACCTTCACGAACATCAAATTTGAACAACCATTGCCTCCATCATCATCAAGTCTCCATCACCACCATCTCCACTAACACAAACCTCAAATATGAGTAATTGTACCCAAGACCGTATTATGCAAATAAGTTATCTAGTTGATTACTTAAACAATAATGTTACATATCTAAGGATCTCGAGAGCATACATTTTGTGATTTCGACTAAATTATGTCACTATAATTCATAATGGGATTTTAATAATCTAGGACCTAGTCTTTTATGATGATGGCAAGAGAGTACTATCAAATTACAAGACAAGAAGCATGATGTATTAATCTAATTTAGCATTCATCCTTCTCTACAAGTCATGCATTGTGACAATTATTTCAAATATTCAGAAAGTATTACCAAACTCTACACATAATCAATAGTTAATATTCTAATCGAGCAAAATTATAAATTTCAAAAGATCATATTTTTGAGAAATACTGAATACAGCTCCATGAATGTACAATATGAAGTATTTATTATTTACAACAAGAGTTTTACTTCTTAGCTCAAGAGAAATGCGTTGTTAGAACTGAATCGAGACAACCAGCAACTATAGATTCAACAATTCTTCCTCGCTAGAAATTACTTTTAGGTCAAGAAATTGACAATAACTGGATTAGAAAGAACATCTTGTCTTCCTCCAAAAATAATAATAATAATAATAATAACAAATAAAAAATTCTTTTAGGTAGAGAAATTAACGGGAGATCAAGAAAAGGGTGGTGTACTGTAGGCCATTTTGCATCTGAATTTTGATAAATGGAAGACTTACAACTTATCTGTGGAACCTCGTCCAATACTGATGGTACCAATATTGCACACCCGAGGACTTTTTCCTTGAGGACTGCCTACATGTTCCACCTCACTTTTCTGCCAAGACGTCCTCGAGATATGTTAGTCCTTGAGGATTGTTTCAATCCTCAAGGATTGCTCACATGACCATGGAAACTCACCTCTTACTTCCTCGAGAATATGTCCTCAGGTCAGTGTCCATTGAGAGGTCCTCGAGATAAATATATGGCCGACGAACAGACACCTAAACCCCCAAGGACTCTATATCAACTCTAACACCACCAGTCAAACAGTTCCATTACGAGTAGGACAATCCTTACAAACAGGACTTTATCAGATAAGAACGTTCACCCCATTCCAATCCTATCAGGAATGTACTACCTACCCCTATAAATACCATCATTGGACATTATTCAGGTACGTTCTCATTATTCTCAGTTTATAGCCTCACGCACATAATTTCCTTTCTAACTTAAGCATCGGAGGGGCGACGAGAACATACTTCGTTGCCTTTGTTTCAGGTACCGGAAGACTACGATCGTGCTCATTCAAACTCCTCACGCTCGGGAAATCAACAGGTAAGATTTTTGGTAGCATCATTGGCGACGTCTGTAGGAAGCGCTACCAAAAGTCATGGTTAACACACGATCATGTCTTCTTCTCGCAAGCTCATCCGTTCCCATCACTCATCCTGCTAAAGATCGACCGGCTTCTCAAGAAGAGTCGTCAAGAGTGCCCGTACCCCAGTCGGCGGTCGTCACAACTGAAGCTTTTGAAGAGCTCCGTCAGTAGGTGGCCATGATAACGTAGCTGTTAAGTCAAAGAAATTCGCATCCGTTACCAGTGCAAGTAGAGCATGGTGGTTTTATGGCTGATGCTCGAGCCCAAGCACCAAACCCCGCAACTGACGGAGTAGGGACCTCGGGTATTCTTAACATGGCCTCAGGCTCGAGATCGGTTGCTATGGATTTCGTAGAGATTGCATGGATCATTCAAAAAGGAATTATAGCTGGCCTGCAACGGAATGCTCGGGGGCCAACGGGTTTTCCTAACACTCCATTCACACCGAAGATATTGTCATATCTCCTACCCAACAGATTCAAATATCCTCGCATTAAAGAGTATGATGGGACGATCGATCCAATCAATCATCTCAATGTATATACTGATGTCATGAATTTGCAAGTTGCGCCGCATCAAGTTATGTGCAAAGCCTCCCGCAAACACTGACTAATGCTGCTAGAGATTGGTTCTCGACATTGGAGCCCAACTCCATAGCCTCATTCTCAGATTTGGCTGATAAGTTCTCAAGCTTCTTTGCAAGTAGCAAGCGTATCAGAAAGACCGCGACCTCTCTCATGCAACTTTGCCAGGGAGCAAGTAAAACCCTACGAGGATTTATGACGAGGTTTAACAAGGAAAGACTTCAAATACCTGACCTTCACATTACGACGGTAGTTTCCATCCTCACCTATGCCATAAGATATGAAGCCTTCAAAATGTTCCTATCAAAGACCCCGCTGCAGACAGTGATCGAGCTCCTTACACAGCTGAAAAATATATTAATATGGAATAAATGCTGAATCCAATGAGACCTGGTCCTTCTTATGAAAAGGCCGAGAACAAGAGACAACATAACGTCATCTCCCGACCCGAGCATCCTCGGGACAAGCACAAGAATGAAGGGCCGTCAAAGCCTCTCACCCAGTTGAACACAACCAAGGAAAACATTTTGATGGAGATCAAGGATATGAAAGAGTTGAAGTGGCCTTCAAGGATGAAGTCACCCCCTGACACAAGAGATAGGAGCAAGTATTGTGAATCTCACCGAGATCATGGGCATACCATGGAGGATTGTCAAGCCTTACAGCGAAAATTGAAGCCCTAATAAAAAAAGGGCTCTTAAGAAATTACATTGGTCATGATAAACGCTCGAAGAATGACCGTGACAATCGGAAAGAGCCTGGAGCCGGAAGCAGTGCTCAACCTACTGCCGGGACCATTAATATTATCATTGGAGGCATAGTATTTGGAAGAGACACAAGTAGTGGACGAAAGCAATATGCTCGCCAACACGCTTATACCTCAAGGAAATCTCATGATAAACTCACAGACATTACTTTTGGGGCAAGAGATTTGGAAGGAGTACCATATCCTCATGACGATGCCTTGGTCGTCTCTGCAATTGTGGTTAACTTTGAAGTAAAGAAGATTCTGGTTGATAATGGGAGTGTAGCAAACATACTCTCACAGGAAGCTTTCCCTAAAATGGTGATCTCTCCCAACAGCTCAAAGCAGTAAAAACTCTTCTACAAGGATTTGGTGGTGAAGTCATTATCCTGGAAGGCATCGTCGAGCTTCCTCTTACATTGGGTTCTGACATTGCACAAGTAACGGAGATCACACCATTCCAAGTGGTTAACACTCCTATAGCTTACAACATTATCCTGGGAAGACCCCTACTGAACAAGATCCAAGCCATTGTATCAACTTTCCACCTAGCCATGAAGTTTCCAACAGGTCATGGCATTGGAGTAGTTCATAGAAACCAAACAGTTGCCAGACAATGCTATGTTATTAGCATCCGAGGAATGAGTACAGACGTCATGCAACTTTCAGACCTCGAGCTCGAGATCGAGCCAAGGGATAGACTTGCCTCGATTGAAGAATTGGAAGTGGTCGAACTCGAGCATGGAAAAACGGTAACAATTGTTCAGGATCTCAAGGCCAGCCTTTGGGAGGAAGTCATCAATTGTCTGTCCCACAACATTGATATTTTTGCATGCAAAGTCGAGGATATGCCAGGGATAGACCCTGAAGTAGCAGTCCATAGACTCAACATAAGCCCAAGGGCCAAAGCTGTTAAGCAAAGGAAGAGACAGTTTGCGCCAGAAAGACGTGTGGTCATTCAGGAAGAGGTCCGCAAACTGGTGGGAGCGGGGTTCATAAGGGAAGTCCAATACCTTGACTGGCTAGCTAACGTTGTTCTTGTGAAGAAGCCTAGTGGTAAATGGAGGGTCTGCATCGACTTTATAGATTTCAATAAGGCATGCCCTAAAGACAGTTACCCGCTCCCCAGAATACACAATCTTTTGGATAGCACATCCAGACATAAGTTGTACAGTTTCTTAGATGCATTCTTAGGGTATCATCAAATCCTCATGGTCGAGGAAAACCAAGAGAAGACTTTATTCATGGCTGATTCGGCCATATACTGCTATAGGATGATGTCGTTTCGGTTGAAAAATGTCGGAGCAACGTATTAGAGGCTCATCAACAAAGTCTTCGCTGATTTGATAGGGAAGAACATCGAGGCCTATGTTGACGACATGGTGGTGAAAAGCAGGAAGGTAGAGCAGCACATATCCGACCTGGAGGAGGTGTTTGCCACCCTATGAAAATATCGAATGAAGCTCAACCCAGAGAAGTGTGTATTCGGTATCGCTTTGAAAATTTTTTTGGGTTTCATGATCGCTCACTGGGGGATAGAAGCAAACCTCGATAAGATCTAGGCCTTGGTAGCAATGGAATCACCCAGGACTAAGAAAGAGGTGCAAAAATTGACAGGTAAGGTAGCAGCCCTGAACAGGATCATGTCCTGAGCAGCGGACGGGTGCTTCCCTTTCTTTAAAGTTCTTAGAGGCAGCCAATTCTTTGAATGGAATGAGGAGTGTGAAAAGGATTTTCAGGAGCTCAAACAGATATTGGCGTCTTCTCCTATCCTCACTAAATCGGAGCTCGGGGATACTTTGTTATTGTACTTAGCCGTGTCTCAAAATGCAGTGAACGTCGTCTTGGAGAAAGAAGTCAACAAAGCCCAGCAACCCATTTACTATGTGAGTGAAGTTCTACTTGATGCAGAGACCAGGTACACTTTGGCTGAACAACTTGTCCTTGCCCTTGCTCTAATAGTGGTAGCAAGAAAGTTTCGACAATATTTTCAGTCTCATCCCATTGTGGTACTCACTAACCAGTCTCTGAAACATATCCTTCAAAAGCTAGACGTCTCGGGCAGGTTACTAAAGTGGGCAATTGAACTTGGAGAGTTTGATATAGCGTTCAAACCCCATCCGTCCATCAAAGCCCAAGCCTTAGCAGATTTCATTGCAGAACTCACCCCTAGACGTCGGGGGCCAAATGATAGCTTGAGCACTACAATAGATGTTTGGCAAATTTTCGTGGGTGGAGCATCAAACTCCTCAGGCTCGGGTGCCAGGGTCATCATCACGTGCCCGGACATGCTCATGGATATTCAGTGTGCACTCAGGTTCGAATTTGAGACAACCAATAACGAAGTAGAGTATGAGCCTGTCATCATAGCCATGGAACTTGCCATTAGTCTCGAACTTGAAAGCATCAAAATTTTCAGTGATTTCCAGTTAGTGGTTGGCCAGATTGACAGTACGTTCGAGAAGAAAGACGAAAAAATGAGCTTATACTGCTTAAAAGTTCATGATCTCCAACGAAAATTGAAGAGGTGTGAAATTGTGAAAATTCCCTGGGCTGACAACTGCAAGGCAGATGCCTTATCAAGACTGATGTTTATGGGAGTAGATGGACTTGACAGGATAGTACATGTCAGATTTGTGACCGAGCCTAGATCAATCTAATCGTTGGGGTCATGGACATTGATCATGAGCTATCATGGATGGACCCAATTGTGAATTTCATAACAAATGGCAATCTTTCAGAAGATCCTCGAGCAGCAAGGAACGTCCGATCAAAAGCTCCAAGGTATTGCATTATTAATGTGGTCTTATTTTTCAGAAGCCTCACACTTCTGTACCTTAGGTGCCTTAAGCCTTCGGAATCCTCCCAAGCCCTGGAGGAAGTTCATGAAAGAGTATGCGAGAACCATCAAAGAGCTCGGGCATTAGCCTTTAAACTCATAAGGTACGGGTATTACTGGCCTACCATGAAGAAGGATGCTGTAGAATATGTGAAGAAGTGTGACAAGTGCCAGAGGTTTGGTAATGGTATCCGCTATCCCGCAGAGGACCTCACCAGCATCAGTTGCTTGGCCCCATTCGAGCAATAGGGGATTGACATCCTTGGTCCGTTTCCGATAACTAGGGGACAATTAAGGTTTGTAGTTGTAGCAGTTGAGTACTTCACCAAGTGGGTGGAGGCCGAGCCCTTGGCAACGATCTTAGAACCGAAGATAAGAACTTTTGTTTGGAGGTCCATCATATGCAGGTTTGGGATACCAAAGGTCCTCATAACTGATAACGGCCGGCAATTTGACAATGCATAATTCAAGGATTTCTGTTCCAACCTAGGGATTAACCACCGCTCGACGTCAGTTTCTCATCCCCAAAGAATGCTCTAGCCGAGGTAACCAATCGAATTATATTGCAAGACCTCCGAACAAGGATTGGAGATCTTGGTCCGACAAGTTGCCTTCCATACTTTGGACATATAGAACATCCTACAGGACCACCACCGGGGAGATCCCCTTCATGTTATCTTTTGGAATCGAAGCCACCATTTCCATTGAAAAAAGATTACCCTGCCAAAGAAGACTTAATCTCGAAGAAACAGGGCACACCACTGAACATCTCGACCTCTTGGAAAAAGTTCATGATCAAGCAGCCTTAAGAATAGTCTCTTACCAAGACAGAACAACAAAGTATTTCAGTAGAAGGGTAAGGCCGCGAAGATTCAAGCTGGAGATTTAGTGTTGAGAAGGGCTGAAACCACTGGTCATGCTCCGGGAAAACTCAGACCCATTCGGGAAGAGCCTTTTGAAGTCATATGATAGCTCCTAGGAGGTGTATACAGTTTAAAAGATACTTCGGGAAGACCACTCCCAAGATCGTGGAACGCCGAAAACTTAAAGGTATATTACAAGTAACTTGCTTAACCATGTTTTAGAAATAAGGCCTACGTGCCAAGTCTATTTTTTTATCGTTTATAAGGCTTGCGTGCCAAATCATTTTTCTTTTTTATCACAAGGGCTGTATGCCAAGTCCATTTATAGAGTTATATTACAGTCAAAGTTAAATTCGATGATATGATCACTACAAATCAAAGCCTTGCCCTGAGCAAGCACACAAAGCCTTGCCCCATGCAAGCACTAAAAGTCTTGCCTCGCGCAAGCACACAGAGCCTTGCCCCGAGCAAGCAACAAAAAGCCTTTCCACGTGCAAGCACCTCAAAGTCTTGCCTCTCGTAAGCACATAAAGCCTTGCCACGCGCAAGCACTAAAAGCCTTGCCCCGTGCAAGCACCGCAAAGCCCTGCCTTGCGCAAGCACACAAAGTCTTACCCCGTGCAAGTACTCAAATCCTTGCCTTGTCCACTTTTATTCATAAAATACCACCAAGAGAAAATCCTGAGCAACGCGATATGCCCGAACACATCAACACCTAGATCTACAAAGCTTCGGCTGACAAGGCTCGAGAGTTAACATCCTCAGAGTCCTCGAGATATGGCCTGAATCTGTGTCCTCGAGATACGATTTCACTCCATGTCTTCGATCACTGGAGTCCTCATGACATGATCCAACTCTATGTTGTCAAGATACACACGCAGCGCGACCCTGCATGCCCCTTGGATCTGGTCAGCCACATGGCTTCCCCAAATCTTCAAAACGATACATACGAGTAATGTGCTCGAGGATGTCTCTAGAAGTTAAAGATTTTTTTACGCTTGAGATTATGGGAAAGGCAATGCCTCAAAACCAGATGCTCGAGAATCATAACTCGAGGGCATCACATGCGAAATTACATCTTTTATAAAGTTTTGCTCGAGATGTGTATGGCCTCAAGTATGTCAAATTGCTCGAGATCGGCATGACAAAATTGACAGATTATACACAAAGGAATGTTCATTCACTAGCAAAAATGTTTTACAATCGTCGAGCAAAAAACTTGTCCAAAAATTACAAACAATAGATCGAGGTGGGGACACTATTCTATTTGACCAAGGGGAGGGTCGAGGCTATTGATGTCAATCTGCACGTCATCATCCTTAAGGTCTTCTCGGTCGTCGTCCCCACCTGCTCCTCCATCTTCCGATCCTGAGAGCTCCAAAGTATCAATGATAGAAGGCACTGTCTTTAGGTCATCTTAGGTAACGTCGGGTAATTTCGCACAGAGGAAGGCCTGGGCCTCCTTGAGAGCATGGAAGTACGCCCCCGACGCATACTCGTCCTTAATCTTGTCACAGTCCTCAGAGGTTTTGAACTCTTCCAAGACCTTCTCCTTAACCTCCACGAGCTTGCCCTCGAACTCTTTTGTCTTTTGCAGAAGTTCGAGTCTCGCATCCTCGGCCTCGTCCTTTGCAGCACCAAGGTCATCCCGGGCTTTCGCAGCCTCCCTCTTTGCATCATCACACTCTTTCAACAAAGCCTCGACCTTGGCCTCGAGCTCAAGGATCCTCCTGTCGTTAGAAGCCATTGAGGTCTCCACCCCGGCCGCTCTCTTGGCCTCCTCGATTCCTTGAAGAGAGAGTCCTCGAGCTATACTCAATGTCTGAAAGAGAAATAAAAGAGTATTAATCTCGAGGAAGAAGTTGAAAGCTTAAAGTCAAATGTTCGAGGATTACCTTCATAGTGAGGAGTTCAAGGACCTTCATCCTGTCCTCAAGCTTTACCTCATCCTTGTATTTGGAAACAAGACCGGGAATGAGGTGGCAACGTTCGAAGTCCTCAGTAAGGAAATTCACTAGAGGAACAGTGTTGTGACGCCCCGAACTTAAGTTTCGAGGGTCACATACTAAACATAATAACTTCTGCCTTTGGTACATGTAAATACTCTTAAATAGAAGTATTACATGTTAGAAACTTATTTTCAGTTTGGTAAAATGTCTCTCATAAATTTTAATGGCCTGCAGAAGCGCATGTCGACAAGAAATTATACTTTACATATACGGACTCTGCATTGCCACGGTTAGTTGGGACAGCAAGTTCGACTATTTTTATAAAATTCATCCCAACTCCATTTTCTATGAAATTTATGAAATTAGAAAGATATTTTCAAGTAGTTTTCTAGGTTAAAATATAAAAATTTCCAAGATCATATAATATGGGCGTTTTACTGAAAAACAATGAGGTATTGCACAGAAATTTCAGATTTGACCCTTCAATGTTTAAAAATTCATATCTTAGGCTACAGATATCCAAATTGAGTGATTCTTGTGCCCATATTAAGAAAACTCAATGAGGAACGTAGTAATATTTTCAGAGTCTCAAATGGATGATTATGGAGTCAAAGATAACGTGTTGAAGTTGACCCAAAAACTATCCTGTTTCTGCCTTTTGTCACTTGCAAGGAGAAGTTTTTAAAAAAAAGTCTCTTAACACAACATAGAAGATATAATTGCATAATTTACTTTCGGTACCATATTACATCATATCTCATACATGTTTTTATACAATACCATAAGAAAACATATGGAAAATAGTCGAACAAAACATGCAATGGGACGAAGATGGATGGTTTCTACTCAAGAAAATTCAAGAAAAGAAGAAGTTGGGTGGATTAAGTTCGAAGAATGATCAGAAACTTGCTGATATTTTTTTGAAGAATTTATATGGTTCAGAGACAATGGATGATGTACTTTTACCTTTTGAAACTTTGGTAAGTTCAAAGGATTATCAAGTGAGACGACGTTTGGGAAATGGGAGCCAGTATAAGGAGATTCAGTGGTTAGGTGAAACCTTCGCTTTAAGACACTTTTTTGGGGACATTAAGGTACTGATACCCGAGATTTCTAAGGAATCATGTCTGTGTCATTCAAATATAATGCATGTCCTTTGTGGGTTTTCAGACGAGGAAAAGAAAGAATGTTTCTTGGTAATGGAACTCATGGAGAGAGATCTATCCAGTTACATTAAGGAACTCTGTGGTCCAAGAAAGAGAATTCCATTTTCACTTCCAGTTGCTGTTGATCTTATGCTGCAGATAGCAAGAGGAATGGAATATCTCCACTCGAAAAAAATCTATCATGGAAATTTAAACCCTTCTAATATTCTTATAAAAGCCAGGAATGTTAGTAAAAACGGGGATTTACATGCTAAAGTGTCGGGTTTTGGTCTATCATCCTCTATTAGTCTCACACAAAAAGCCCCCAAAAGTCCTAGTGGACAACTTTCTTTTATTTGGTATGCACCAGAAGTGCTAACAGAACAAGAAGAGTTGAGCATTGAGGGAGGAAATTTGAAGTATAACGATAAGTCAGATGTTTACAGCTTTGGGATGATCTGCTTCGAGCTTTTAACGGGCAAGGTCCCATTTGAAGATAGCCATCTTCAAGGCGATAAAATGAGCCGAAACATTAGGGCAGGAGAGAGGCCACTTTTCCCATTCCATTCACCTAAATATGTAGCAAGCTTAACAAAGAAATGTTGGCACTCGGATCCCAATCAAAGGCCGAGTTTCTCATCTATCTGTAGAATTCTTCGATACATTAAGCGTTTCTTAGTTATGAACCCTGAACACAGCCAGCCAAATCCACCAATGCCACCAGTAGATTTCAGCGATATTGAGGCAGAGATCATAAGAAGCTTTCCTTATATGGGAAAGTCCAATCTTTTGCCTGTATCACAAATCCCATTTCAGATGTTTGCTTACAGAGTGATTGAGAAGGAAAAACCGAATACAAATCAGAGAGATACCTCCGAATCAGGAAGTGATGGAGCTTCAGCCTGTGGGGATGATAATGTAATAGCAGACGATCCATTACCATCACCAGCACGATCACCAAGACCAACTGTAAAGAAATGCTTATCCTCTCCCGACATGTCAAACAAGAAACTTTCATTATCAAAGAAATCGCTAAGCGTCAAAGCCAAGAAACTGCCAGGTTATCTATTGACTTTGAAATCTTTTACATAGTATTGCGTAATTTTTGTTAGGATAGACACTTAGCAATGAGAACTTAGCGAAGGACAAAATCACGTGATTGAAAATGCCATTGCCTAGTGTTAGCTAGCATTGATTCAAGATTTGCAAATTCAAAATGTTTGTCCTTTCCAAGACCATAAAATCCTGAGAATAGGCACATATATTTCTGCAAATTCAGAAGAATTCTACTCTGAAAACTGCAGGACCTGACATACTTAAAATTATTAAAGTTAAATGTAGTCTAGCATGTTAACCATGGTCATATTTATGCTTATCCGTTTTAAATTTTATTTGAAAGCACTATTGAGACAATGAAAAGAAAAACATCCAATGAACTAACAATATTATCACGGCTGTTTTGCAGGGACACCAAAGGAAAGATCAGTACGGCCTCCACAAATAACACCTCGTGGACGCAGTATGAGAATGAATTCCGAAAGTCAGCTAATGTTAACAAGTCCAAAGCCATGGAGAACATCCGGTCATGTCTCTGATTCTGAGCTCTCCTAGGAATCTGTAATAAAAAAAATTGATACAGAAACATGAACCAACTTCCACACTATTCTTTTAGTTTCATCAGATAACTGCAAGCATTTTCTTATGTAGTATCTGGTATAGTATAGGATAATTTAGGTAACAGGACAATGATTCACAATAGAAAGGCAAGACCTCAAAATTGTACATGAAACAATCCAAAGTTTGTTGCCTTTTTACATGATCTCTTATTCTGAACTATTTCTTGTTGCTTTTTGACAATTTTGTACTATTTTAAGCCTTTTCAATTATATATAATTACTCATAAAATATGGGATTGACTTGGATGCATTCTCTATCTAGTTGTTATCTTTTCTTCTTTTGATGTCATATTCTTGCCATATATGTTGCATCTGGGTCATTCACTCCATTGTGAAGTAGACGACAGTACGAGTTTACAAAATAAAGTTTCCAAATTTATTCGCGACACAGACGCCAATACTAGTCTCATTTACATCTCTGAAACGCACTCAAGACAACATCTTTGTAATCTCAATTTTAAGTTCCATGCAGCTTAATTCTTCAGAACTACTAGTCCCGTTTTCATGCTCTAAATAGAGCAAGATAACTTCTGCAACTGAGGTCTACAGTTTAAGGATTGGTACCTCCCCTACCCTCTCGTCCCCCACTCACAAAAATTACTATACTATGTATACAATGATGTACTAATAGCATTCCTCATTGCCAGAAACTGATTAAACGGCTAACCATATTAATCTCAAGTCATTGAACTAATATACGGATGAAATATAATTATTCACTCATACATTCTGTTTTCCAAACCTTTCTGATTAATCCAGTTCTTTCTTTTTCTTATCTATCTTTTTACTTCTGTGACATGATTGAGTCTGAAATAGTAATTCGATTGATAAGAGAGCTTTTTCTATTCCAAAACCCGAATCGTGAAAGAACAAGTAGAAACTCTCTATAAATTTTTTTTTTTTTTTTTTTATGATAGCTACACTTGATCAAAGGTAAGTAGATTCTTTTCCTATATTATAATTATGAGTAGAACAAGTTAGAACTCGTCAGACTTGGACCAAATATGGATCGCGTCTAAATTTATTGAATTTAATTGTATCTTCCTGAAAACCTCGTTTTCTTTTAAACTTGGTATACGTAAAAGCACCTTTTGGCTGCTCATTTGGGGGCCAAAGAGGAAGTTGAAAAGCATGCTTTTAAATTTTAAGCGAGCCAAACATACCAAGAGAAATCATAGCCATGCCCTCATATGTTTAGAAATTCTGCATTTTCTTGTGAATCTTATATACTAATCTCCAAAGACTGCTGCTGTAATGCTGTTGCAAAAGAAATGTCAGAATCTGTAGTGAACAAGGTTGCTGAAAATGGAGGAGAAGAGAATATTGAGAGCAAAGGGAATTTTGAGACCAATACGAACACGGACACCCTTGTTCATGCAGAATTAATATCTTATTTTGGTTCTTTCATCGCTTTCTTTATCCTCGGAAGAATGTAAAAAGTCTCAAGATGGGAGTAGATGGACTTGACAGGATAGTACATGTCAGATTTGTGACCGAGCCTAGATCAATCTAATCGTTGGGGTCATGGACATTGATCATGAGCTATCATGGATGGACCCAATTGTGAATTTCATAACAAATGGCAATCTTTCAGAAGATCCTCGAGCAGCAAGGAACGTCCGATCAAAAGCTCCAAGGTATTGCATTATTAATGTGGTCTTATTTTTCAGAAGCCTCACACTTCTGTACCTTAGGTGCCTTAAGCCTTCGGAATCCTCCCAAGCCCTGGAGGAAGTTCATGAAAGAGTATGCGAGAACCATCAAAGAGCTCGGGCATTAGCCTTTAAACTCATAAGGTACGGGTATTACTGGCCTACCATGAAGAAGGATGCTGTAGAATATGTGAAGAAGTGTGACAAGTGCCAGAGGTTTGGTAATGGTATCCGCTATCCCGCAGAGGACCTCACCAGCATCAGTTGCTTGGCCCCATTCGAGCAATAGGGGATTGACATCCTTGGTCCGTTTCCGATAACTAGGGGACAATTAAGGTTTGTAGTTGTAGCAGTTGAGTACTTCACCAAGTGGGTGGAGGCCGAGCCCTTGGCAACGATCTTAGAACCGAAGATAAGAACTTTTGTTTGGAGGTCCATCATATGCAGGTTTGGGATACCAAAGGTCCTCATAACTGATAACGGCCGGCAATTTGACAATGCATAATTCAAGGATTTCTGTTCCAACCTAGGGATTAACCACCGCTCGACGTCAGTTTCTCATCCCCAAAGAATGCTCTAGCCGAGGTAACCAATCGAATTATATTGCAAGACCTCCGAACAAGGATTGGAGATCTTGGTCCGACAAGTTGCCTTCCATACTTTGGACATATAGAACATCCTACAGGACCACCACCGGGGAGATCCCCTTCATGTTATCTTTTGGAATCGAAGCCACCATTTCCATTGAAAAAAGATTACCCTGCCAAAGAAGACTTAATCTCGAAGAAACAGGGCACACCACTGAACATCTCGACCTCTTGGAAAAAGTTCATGATCAAGCAGCCTTAAGAATAGTCTCTTACCAAGACAGAACAACAAAGTATTTCAGTAGAAGGGTAAGGCCGCGAAGATTCAAGCTGGAGATTTAGTGTTGAGAAGGGCTGAAACCACTGGTCATGCTCCGGGAAAACTCAGACCCATTCGGGAAGAGCCTTTTGAAGTCATATGATAGCTCCTAGGAGGTGTATACAGTTTAAAAGATACTTCGGGAAGACCACTCCCAAGATCGTGGAACGCCGAAAACTTAAAGGTATATTACAAGTAACTTGCTTAACCATGTTTTAGAAATAAGGCCTACGTGCCAAGTCTATTTTTTTATCGTTTATAAGGCTTGCGTGCCAAATCATTTTTCTTTTTTATCACAAGGGCTGTATGCCAAGTCCATTTATAGAGTTATATTACAGTCAAAGTTAAATTCGATGATATGATCACTACAAATCAAAGCCTTGCCCTGAGCAAGCACACAAAGCCTTGCCCCATGCAAGCACTAAAAGTCTTGCCTCGCGCAAGCACACAGAGCCTTGCCCCGAGCAAGCAACAAAAAGCCTTTCCACGTGCAAGCACCTCAAAGTCTTGCCTCTCGTAAGCACATAAAGCCTTGCCACGCGCAAGCACTAAAAGCCTTGCCCCGTGCAAGCACCGCAAAGCCCTGCCTTGCGCAAGCACACAAAGTCTTACCCCGTGCAAGTACTCAAATCCTTGCCTTGTCCACTTTTATTCATAAAATACCACCAAGAGAAAATCCTGAGCAACGCGATATGCCCGAACACATCAACACCTAGATCTACAAAGCTTCGGCTGACAAGGCTCGAGAGTTAACATCCTCAGAGTCCTCGAGATATGGCCTGAATCTGTGTCCTCGAGATACGATTTCACTCCATGTCTTCGATCACTGGAGTCCTCATGACATGATCCAACTCTATGTTGTCAAGATACACACGCAGCGCGACCCTGCATGCCCCTTGGATCTGGTCAGCCACATGGCTTCCCCAAATCTTCAAAACGATACATACGAGTAATGTGCTCGAGGATGTCTCTAGAAGTTAAAGATTTTTTTACGCTTGAGATTATGGGAAAGGCAATGCCTCAAAACCAGATGCTCGAGAATCATAACTCGAGGGCATCACATGCGAAATTACATCTTTTATAAAGTTTTGCTCGAGATGTGTATGGCCTCAAGTATGTCAAATTGCTCGAGATCGGCATGACAAAATTGACAGATTATACACAAAGGAATGTTCATTCACTAGCAAAAATGTTTTACAATCGTCGAGCAAAAAACTTGTCCAAAAATTACAAACAATAGATCGAGGTGGGGACACTATTCTATTTGACCAAGGGGAGGGTCGAGGCTATTGATGTCAATCTGCACGTCATCATCCTTAAGGTCTTCTCGGTCGTCGTCCCCACCTGCTCCTCCATCTTCCGATCCTGAGAGCTCCAAAGTATCAATGATAGAAGGCACTGTCTTTAGGTCATCTTAGGTAACGTCGGGTAATTTCGCACAGAGGAAGGCCTGGGCCTCCTTGAGAGCATGGAAGTACGCCCCCGACGCATACTCGTCCTTAATCTTGTCACAGTCCTCAGAGGTTTTGAACTCTTCCAAGACCTTCTCCTTAACCTCCACGAGCTTGCCCTCGAACTCTTTTGTCTTTTGCAGAAGTTCGAGTCTCGCATCCTCGGCCTCGTCCTTTGCAGCACCAAGGTCATCCCGGGCTTTCGCAGCCTCCCTCTTTGCATCATCACACTCTTTCAACAAAGCCTCGACCTTGGCCTCGAGCTCAAGGATCCTCCTGTCGTTAGAAGCCATTGAGGTCTCCACCCCGGCCGCTCTCTTGGCCTCCTCGATTCCTTGAAGAGAGAGTCCTCGAGCTATACTCAATGTCTGAAAGAGAAATAAAAGAGTATTAATCTCGAGGAAGAAGTTGAAAGCTTAAAGTCAAATGTTCGAGGATTACCTTCATAGTGAGGAGTTCAAGGACCTTCATCCTGTCCTCAAGCTTTACCTCATCCTTGTATTTGGAAACAAGACCGGGAATGAGGTGGCAACGTTCGAAGTCCTCAGTAAGGAAATTCACTAGAGGAACAGTGTTGTGACGCCCCGAACTTAAGTTTCGAGGGTCACATACTAAACATAATAACTTCTGCCTTTGGTACATGTAAATACTCTTAAATAGAAGTATTACATGTTAGAAACTTATTTTCAGTTTGGTAAAATGTCTCTCATAAATTTTAATGGCCTGCAGAAGCGCATGTCGACAAGAAATTATACTTTACATATACGGACTCTGCATTGCCACGGTTAGTTGGGACAGCAAGTTCGACTATTTTTATAAAATTCATCCCAACTCCATTTTCTATGAAATTTATGAAATTAGAAAGATATTTTCAAGTAGTTTTCTAGGTTAAAATATAAAAATTTCCAAGATCATATAATATGGGCGTTTTACTGAAAAACAATGAGGTATTGCACAGAAATTTCAGATTTGACCCTTCAATGTTTAAAAATTCATATCTTAGGCTACAGATATCCAAATTGAGTGATTCTTGTGCCCATATTAAGAAAACTCAATGAGGAACGTAGTAATATTTTCAGAGTCTCAAATGGATGATTATGGAGTCAAAGATAACGTGTTGAAGTTGACCCAAAAACTATCCTGTTTCTGCCTTTTGTCACTTGCAAGGAGAAGTTTTTAAAAAAAAGTCTCTTAACACAACATAGAAGATATAATTGCATAATTTACTTTCGGTACCATATTACATCATATCTCATACATGTTTTTATACAATACCATAAGAAAACATATGGAAAATAGTCGAACAAAACATGCAAAAACAAAACTTCGATGCAAAACAACCTTGTCCCTAACCCATCATCGATTATGCCGACTGACTTCCACCAACTCCGCAATTATGAATCTGAGAATTTAGTATAGAACACTATGAGTATAAAGAATAATCAGTAAGATACCATGCTTGGATTTTAACATGTTAATACAACACAAAAAAATGCAATCAAACACATACTTGCATATTCCGGCTTGCCGGTGCCCTTCGGACTTGTCCTATGGCATAAATAGATATCTAACTTTGTGGACTTGTCCAACACATTCATATTATGGTTTTTCATGCATAGCTTAAGCATAAATATTACCATGAAATCATACCACTTAAGCATAGAAAGTATCTTACAATAAAACTTGAAGAAATCTTGATTGAAAATGAATTGAGAATTGCTAGGCTGGTCCTCTTCTTCCCTCACGTTTTCTGCCCTTTTATAAACAAGTGTTAAGTTGTTTTTCATGCAAGGGAAATAAAGGGCAGCAATACATCTATTTATAGGTGAGAAAAATGATAAATTTTGGGTGACTCTTCAACCAATTCTACACGTGGGCAGCATGAAAGAAAATCTTAACTTCAATTAAACACCTATGCATGCCTTTAGCCACCACATGCTTAAGTTAAAACACCTCATGCATGCTTTAGCCACCACATGCTTAAGCTAAAACACCTCATGCATGCCTTAGCCACCACATGCTTAAATTTAAAATACCTCATGCATTAGTTAGTCACCTCATGCTTAAATTTGGCAACCATAAATAATTTTTTGGTCATACCAAATTTTGAAAAGTTGAATTGCTATTCTAAAAATTAAATGAGCACAAAATTCGGAGTATTACAAGTGTCATCCTCGAGATCGACCACCTCGAAAGGAGGTTGAAGAGTAACGACTCGAGAAGTAGGAGATCTTTGACTCGACTGCACCGAGCTAGAGCATGGAGGCTAAGCTCGAGAAGTTTCGCCAGGCCCCCTCTTGTTGTGCTCGAGTGGGGTCCCTCGAGGCCTCTTCTTACTCTTCTTCTTCACCGGAAGCTGGCCCTGTGGACGGGCATCAGCCCTTGTGTTAACAAAATTGCGGAGGGCTTGAGGATCAAACAACATACCTGCAAGAACAAAAAATGCAAACACTTTAGAACGAGCACAAGATCAAACTGTTTTGTAAAAACAAGAGAACAACCCTACCCTCGACGCTTCTAGTATATGCCAGGTCTATCACCTCTTCCCCAATCTCCTTCATTGTCAAGAAAAGGGGGTTGAGCCCCACTAGCATCCTCCTATGATCTTCCAACACATCTGGATACACCCGGTCCTCACAGAACTTCTCGGCTTAGGGAATTCCCAATCAGGCCAGAAAGAAAGGTCAAGTTCTTGAGCAATAACATAAAACAACCCCTCCCTCCACCCCTTTAGAGAACTCGCAATCCTCGGGACCTTAAACCCTCATATCGTCGAGAGATAACCAAAACAAGTATACCGAGGATACTTCTTAAGCTCAAAAACCATTTTTACAAAGGTCAACATTGGGCTCGATATCTAAGTACCTAAAAGTTATAAAGAAATACATGAGTATTCTCCAAGCATTGGGCATTAATTCACCCTGGCACATGGAGTGCTCGACCAATAAAGCGATAAAAAAATGGTGAAGAGGCCACCTAAAGCCGGCCTTAAGGGTTTCCCTAAAAATGACAAACTCCCTTCGTCGAGATCGAACAATTCTATCCTCGGGGCCGGGGGATCTCACATCACAAATAGGCATAAGGCCATATTCCCTAGCCGCAGCAATAGCTAAATGCTCTTTTAGCTTACAGCGCTCATCGGGATAATCGAAGATCATATTAACCTGAGCCTCTAGTGTAGCCTCTAGGGAAATAGCTGTTGGTATTATCGAAGTACCTACATCCTCGCTACTACTCAAGCTGCTGGATAGATCACAACCCTCACTACTCGACATTACTCAAAGAACTTAAATCCTAACTTATGAAATAACTTGGAGTCTCGAGCCTTACCTGGAGTTTCCCGATGACGTGAGAAGTTCCAAAGTATTTTTCTCTAGCCCGATCTCACAGAATTTGGATTTTACAGTGGGTAAAAGTGAAAAATGAAAACGTGAACAACAGTATTTATAGGTGAAAAAGACAAGAGGCCAAAGGTCGCCATCTATGGCCGTCCATGAAGACACGTGTCACTCATCCAAGCCAACTCTCTGCAACAGTCATATCAATACCGACCTTTATCGTCAGCCCATATTTCTCGACGACGCGACCTACGACGAGGTATTTGTAAATCATGTGTACCCCATCCCAGAGCTCACACTCTAGGAAGGGTGCACAGGATAGTGATAGTACCAATATTGCATACTTGAGGACTTTTTCCTCGAGGACTGCCTACGTGTTCCGCCTCACTTTTCTGCCAAGACGTCCTCAAGATATGTTAGTCCTCAAGGATTGCTCACACTACCATGGAAACTCACCTCTTACTTCCTTGAGAATATGTCCTCAGGTCAGTGTCCATTGAGAGGTCCTCGAGATAAATATATTGCCAACGAACAGACACCTAAACCCCCAAGGACTGGACTCTATATCATTTCTAACACCACCATTGAAACAGTTCCATTACGAGTGGGACATTCCTTACGAACTGGACTCTATTAGATAAGAACATTCACCCCATCCCAATCCTATCAGGAATGTACTGCCTACCCCTATAAATACCATCCTTGGACATTATTCAGGTACATTCTCATTATTCTCAACTTATAGCCTCACGCACATAATTCCCTTTCTGACTTAAGCATCGGAGAGACGACGAAAACATACCTCGTTGCCTTTGTTTCAGGTACCGAAAGATTACGATCGTGCTCATTCAAACTCCTCAAGTTCGGGAAATCAACATGTACGATTTTTGGTGGCATCAAATACAAATCTTAAAAATGGCCAACAAGCTGCCAGGTGTTGGCAATCTCTCTGCATGAATATATTTCATTTTCTGCTAATTTTAGATTCATCCAAGAGAGCCCAATTTTCCCGTTCTCTTGGATCTTTCTCTATGACCAGTTTTGATGTCAAATTTATATTCCCATCTCAGTTGATTTTTGCAAAATTTCTTGTTTTTTTCTTTTTCTTGCGATCATTTGGCATTAATTAATTCAATCGTTCATTCTCACATTGCCGTCCAAACAACAAATTAGGCCGCCCCCTAGGGCACTTCTCCACTGGCAAAGGACGGACGCTGTCAAACCTGGCAGAGCAGAGGTCGTGAGTTCGAAACATGGGGCTCTTGGAAGGCAAGGATTTATTCTTGGAAGGCAAGGGAACATTTGGAAGGCAAGGATTTATTCTTGGAAGGCAAGTGGGAACTTGGAAGGCAAGGATTATTCTTGGAAGGCAAGGTGCAACTTGGATTGGCTTGCTTGGCACTTTGTCAGACCAGGTGGAGAGTGCTCGGACCCTGGCCAGTTGGAGGCACATCCTGCGATTAACCGGACTGTGTGAAGAGGGGCCGGATCACAGACCCAAGGATTAGTCTAGAATAGGACACCTTGTAAAAAAAAAAAAAAAAAAAAAAAATTAATTAATTCAATCATTCATTCTCACATTGCCGTCCAAAACACAAATTAGGCCTCATTTCATAAATTTGGGTCGATGAATCCTTCTTCATCCTTCTGTATTGTTGATGCAATAAATACTTTTATGTGTGCGATTCAATAAAGATTTCTCTTATCTGCCCGTGTTGCAAGGAAAATTCCAGTTTCTTCACAATATTTTTTGGAGGTAATTTCCTGATGATTTTTTCATTAATTTTTTTTCTGAAATTTAAAACAGATTCAGATGAAGATATGATTTAGAAATCTTGTGGTGCCCATTTACAGATTATGCAATAAAATCCAAGAAAGAATGGAGCAGTTCAGGCAGATTGGAAAGTTGATTGGAAGTTTAAATGCCATAATGGTATTCCAAGATGATATACAGATTAATCAGAGGCAGTGTCGTCTATTGGTTGATATGTTTGCTTCAGCATATAAAACAGTTGCAGAGCAAATCAAACAGAATTTGCGATTTGAAGAAAAGAACACAAAATGGAAAATTATTGAGCATCCATTAAAGGAGCTTCTGAGAATATTCAAAGAAGGAGAGATGTACATTAGGCAGTGTTTGGAAACAAAGAATTGGTGGGGAAAAGCAATTTCCCTCCACCGGAATAAGGACTGCATTGAGTTTCATATACATAACTTGTTGTCCTGTTTTCCTGTTGTCGTTGAAGCAATTGAAATGGCGGGGGAGATATCAGGGGTGGATCAAGATGAAATGCAGAAGAAGAAGGTTATGTATTCATTGAAATACCAGAAAGACTGGAACGATCCAAGACTTTTTCAGTGGAAATTTGGAAAACAGTATTTGGTTTCTCAAGATTTTTGTAATCGGTTAGATTCAGCTTGGGACGAAGATGGATGGTTTCTACTCAAGAAAATTCAAGAAAAGAAGAAGTTGGGTGGATTAAGTTCGAAGAATGATCAGAAACTTGCTGATATTTTTTTGAAGAATTTATATGGTTCAGAGACGATGGATGATATACTTTTACCTTTTGAAACTTTGGTAAGTTCAAAGGATTATCAAGTGAGACGACGTTTGGGAAATGGGAGCCAGTATAAGGAGATTCAGTGGTTAGGTGAAACCTTCGCTTTAAGACACTTTTTTGGGGACATTAAGGTACTGATACCCGAGATTTCTAAGGAATCATGTCTGTGTCATTCAAATATAATGCATGTCCTTTGTGGGTTTTCAGACGAGGAAAAGAAAGAATGTTTCTTGGTAATGGAACTCATGGAGAGAGATCTATCCAGTTACATTAAGGAACTCTGCGGTCCAAGAAAGAGAATTCCATTTTCACTTCCAGTTGCTGTTGATCTTATGCTGCAGATAGCAAGAGGAATGGAATATCTCCACTCAAAAAAAATCTATCACGGAAATTTAAACCCTTCTAATATTCTTATAAAAGCCAGGAATGTTAGTAAAAACGGGGATTTACATGCTAAAGTATCAGGTTTTGGTCTATCATCCTCTATTAGTCTCACACAAAAAGCCCCCAAAAGTCCTAGTGGACAACTTTCTTTTATTTGGTATGCACCAGAAGTGCTAACAGAACAAGAAGAGTTGAGCATTGAGGGAGGAAATTTGAAGTATAACGATAAGTCAGATGTTTACAGCTTTGGGATGATCTGCTTCGAGCTTTTAACGGGCAAGGTCCCATTTGAAGATAGCCATCTTCAAGGCGATAAAATGAGCCGAAACATTAGGGCAGGAGAGAGGCCACTTTTCCCATTCCATTCACCTAAATATGTAGCAAGCTTAACAAAGAAATGTTGGCACTCGGATCCCAATCAAAGGCCGAGTTTCTCATCTATCTGTAGAATTCTTCGATACATTAAGCGTTTCTTAGTTATGAACCCTGAACACAGCCAGCCAAATCCACCAATGCCACCAGTAGATTTCAGCGATATTGAGGCAGAGATCATAAGAAGCTTTCCTTACATGGGAAAGTCCAATCTGTTGCCTGTATCACAAATCCCATTTCAGATGTTTGCTTACAGAGTGACTGAGAAGGAAAAACCAAATACAAATCAGAGAGATACCTCCGAATCAGGAAGTGATGGAGCTTCAGCCTGTGGGGATGATAATGTAATAGCAGATGATCCATTATCATCACCAGCACGATCACCAAGACCAACTGTAAAGAAATGCTTATCCTCTCCCGACATGTCAAACAAGAAACTTTCATTATCAAAGAAATCGCTAAGCGTCAAAGCCAAGAAACTGCCAGGTTATCTATTGACTTTGAAATCTTTTACATAGCATCCGGTAATTTTTGTTAGGATAGATACCTAGCAATGAGAACTTAGCAAAGGGCAAAATCACGTGATTGAAAATGCCATTGCCTAGTGTTAGCTAGCATTGATTCAAGATTCGCAAATTCCAAATGTTTGTCCTTTACAAGAAAATAAAATCCTGAGAATAGGCATATATATTTCTGCAAATTCAGAAGAATTCTAGTCTGAAAACTGCAGGGCCTGATATACTTAAAATTATTAAAGTTAAATGTAGTCTAGCATGTTAACCATGGTCAGGTTTATGCTTATCCGTTTTAAATTTTATTTGAAAGCACTATTGAGACAATGAAAAGAAAAACATCCAATGAACTAACAATATTATCACGGCTGTTTTGCAGGGACACCAAAGGGAAGATCGGTAAGGCCACCACAAATAACACCTCGTGGACGCAGTATGAGAATGAATTCCGAAAGTCAGCTGATGTTAACAAGTCCAAAGCCATGGAGAACATCCGGTCATGTCTCTGATTCCGAGCTCTCCTAAGAATCTGTAATAAAAATTTGATACAGAACCATGAACCAACTTCCACACAATTCTTTTAGTTTCATCAGATAACTGCAAGCATTTTCTTATGTAGTATCTGGTATAGTATAGGATAATTTACGTAACAGGACAATGATTCACAATAGAAAGGCAAGACCTCAAAATTGTACATGAAACAATCCAAAGTTTGTTGCCTTTTTACATGATCTCTTATTCTGAACTATTTCTTGTTGCTTTTTGACAATTTTGTACTATTTTAAGCCTTTTCAATTATATATACTTACTCATAAATTATGGGATTGACTTGGATGCAATCTCTATCTAGTTGTTATCTTTTCTTCTTTTGATGTCATATTCTTGCCATATATGTTGCATCTGGGTCATTCACTCCGTTGTGAAGTAGACGACAGTACGAGTTTACAAAATAAAGTTTCCAAATTTATTCACGACACAGACGCCAATACTAGTCTCATTTACATCTCTGAAACGCACTCAAGACACCATCTTTGTAATCTCAATTTTAAGTTCCATGCAGCTTAATTCTTCAGAACTACTAGTCCCGTTTTCATGCTCTAAATAGAGCAAGATAACTTCTGCAACTGAGGTCTACAGTTTAAGGATTGGTACCTCCCCTACCCCCTCGTCCCCCACTCACAAAAAATACTATACTATGTATACAATGATGTACAAATAGTATTCCTCATTGCCAGAAACAGATTAAACGGCTAACCATATTAATCTCAAGTCATTGAACTAATATACGGATGAAATATAATTATTCACTCATACTTTCTGTTTTCCAAGCCTTTCTGATTAATCCAGTTCTTTCTTTTTCTTATCGATCTTTTTACTTCTGTGACATGATTGAGTCTGAAATAGTAATTCGATTGATAAGAGAGCTTTTCCTATTCCAAAACCCGAATCGTGAAAGAACAAGTAGAAACTCTCTATAATTTTTTTATTTTTTTTATTATAGCTACACTTGATCAAAGGTAAGTAGATTCTTTTCCTATATTATAATTATGAGTAGAACAAGTTAGAACTCGTCAGACTTGGACCAAATATGGATCTGCGTCTAAATTTATTGAATTTAATTGTATCTTCCCGAAAACCTTGTTTTCTTTTAAACTTGGTATACGTTTAACTCTACGTAAAAGCTGCTTATTTGTGCCCCAAAGAGGAAGTTGAAAAAGCATGCTTTTAACTTTTAGGCGAGCCAAACATACCAAGAGAAACCATAGCCATGCCCTCGTATGTTTAGAAATTCTGCATTTTCTTGTGAAACTTATATACTAATCTCCAAAGACTGCTGCTGTTGCAAAAGAAGTGTCAGAATCTGTAGTGAACAAGGTTGCTGAAAATGGAGGAGAAGAGAATATTGAGAGCAAAGTGAATTTTGACACCAATACGAACACGGACACACTTGTTCTTGCAGAATTAATATCTTATTTTGGTTCTTTCATCGCTCTATTTATCTCGGAAGAATGTAAAAAGTCTCGAGGAAAAATGTGTTGAAAATCATAAAGAGAAGCATAATTTATCGAAATTGTAAATAAGAAGGCCAGAAATAAATAACTTTAGTGAAATTTAGATTCGGTAGTGAAATTGATTCTTCGACTTAAGGTCATCATAGTATCTTATATGAGGACAATCATACTTTCGTGACGTTGGATGTTGCTCTGTCAAAGACAGCTAATACGGTATCGTTCGGATATATCAAGAATCATATGAATGTTGTAAATAATCAATAGAAGATTCGTCACTCTTAGATAATAATAGATTTTGATTTACATTTCATTTAATTAAGTTGATAAGGAAAAACATTGGCCAAGGGGTACTCATAAGTCGAAAACTCTTTTTCGACTTATATT
Organism: Olea europaea var. sylvestris; assembly: GCF_002742605.1. Taxonomy (NCBI): domain Eukaryota; kingdom Viridiplantae; phylum Streptophyta; class Magnoliopsida; order Lamiales; family Oleaceae; genus Olea; species Olea europaea. The sequence continues at coordinate 10,750,553 of NC_036239.1, forward strand.
GGCTTAATAATGAAATGAAAGGTATGATCGATTTGTAAAATTGTGGTGCTTATGAAAAACAATATGAAATAATCAATAAAGCTCCTTGTACACCATGTACAGCCTCCTCACATGAATTTTTTAATTGTGGGCCCTCCATTGTGAGGGGGCTGTAAGGGACACCAAGCACAATTGTGAAGTAATACATGGCTACATTACTTACCATGCTGGTTTGGAGGGAGCTAAATTTGCCATTGTGAAAGCTGATAAAGCTCCTGCACCTTTGAGGGATTTTGTTCATAGTAGAATATTGGTGTTGTTTGGCTATGGTATGAGTGATGAAGACAATGAAGATTCTCACCACCATTCACAAGCTCTTCTTCTGCAAGCATAGAGAGTTGAAGGTACTGTGTTTTTTCGTTTTTTTTTTTTCACATCTTTTCTATTTGCGAAGTCATGTCTAGAATTTCTCAGGTGGGTGGGGGGTTGATTCCTATGTCCAAATAAGGGAAACTTTTATTGGGAAACTTTTATTGGAAAACTAATTGTACTTACTTTTAATTTTATTGTAGTGAATGTAATTTTTGTTCTATTTTCACTGCGACTTCGAAAGCGCAGGCACATTTTATTTTCTTTACATAAGGAGTATCAAGTTCAAAGGTAAGTAGATTCTTTTCCTATATTATAATTATGAGTAGAACAAGTTAGAACTCGTCAGACTTGGACCAAATATGGATCGCGTCTAAATTTATTGAATTTAATTGTATCTTCCTGAAAACCTCGTTTTCTTTTAAACTTGGTATACGTAAAAGCACCTTTTGGCTGCTCATTTGGGGGCCAAAGAGGAAGTTGAAAAGCATGCTTTTAAATTTTAAGCGAGCCAAACATACCAAGAGAAATCATAGCCATGCCCTCATATGTTTAGAAATTCTGCATTTTCTTGTGAATCTTATATACTAATCTCCAAAGACTGCTGCTGTAATGCTGTTGCAAAAGAAATGTCAGAATCTGTAGTGAACAAGGTTGCTGAAAATGGAGGAGAAGAGAATATTGAGAGCAAAGGGAATTTTGAGACCAATACGAACACGGACACCCTTGTTCATGCAGAATTAATATCTTATTTTGGTTCTTTCATCGCTTTCTTTATCCTCGGAAGAATGTAAAAAGTCTCAAGGAAAAATGTGTTGAAAATCATAAAGAGAAGCATAATTTATAGAAATTGTGAATAAGAAGGCCAGAAATAAATAAATTTAGAGGCCTTGAACGTTAAATCTCAAGGGTTCATACCGAGATACGGGATTGAGGGTAATTTCAAGAAACTGTTTCAAAAAAATATCGATTTTCCCACAGCAGTTATATAAATCTTGTTTGTTGCCCATGCTCACATTTCTTTTGATTCAACATTTCCAATTCAGGCACAACGATATATTGATCTTTTTATCAGTTGTGCCTCAAGTAAATCTATGTTCTTGCCTTCTTGACATATTTGATATTGTAAGTGTTATAGCTTAGATTCAATCAACTTTGATCATAAACATTTTTACTATATATAATTGATGTAATTTTATGTCAGACCTACTATTTAATTAATATTAAATCAAATTAATTTAAATAATAGAGTCCGTAATTTTGTTAATAACAGAGAGTTGTGATATGACTGAATCTCAAATCATTCATGATCGTAAGTAATAACGATATACGGATGTTGTTATTATGGATAGATTATCACGTGTGACATTTTTTACTAGTAAAGTAAGTAGTTAATCTCACAAACTAAAGTATGGTGACACTTAAATAAACACGTGAATGTTTTGTTATTGAACAAAATATTGAAGACCCACTGAGGAGATTTTACATGAATAACTATCTAATTATCAGTGGTTAATCTCTAACGTTCGGTAGTAAAATTGATTCTTCGACTTAAGGTCGTCATAGTATCTTATATGAGGACAATCATACTTTTGCGACGTTGGATGTTGCTCTGTCAAAGACAGCTAATATGGCATCGTTCGGGTACATCAAGAATCATATAAATGTTGTGAATAATCAATAGAAAATTCGTCACTCTTAGATAATAAAATATTTTGATTTACATTTCATTTAATTAAGTTGATAAGGAAAACATTGGCCAAGGGGTACTCATAAGTCGAAAACTCCTTTTCGACTTATATTGGCTTACTAATGAAATAAAAGGTATATGATCGATATGTAAAATCGTGGTGCTTATGAAAAACTATATGAAATAATCAATAAAGCTCCTTGTACACCATGCACAGCCTCCTCACATGAATTTTTTAATTGTGGGCCCCCCATTGTGAGGGGGCTGTAAGGGACACCAAGCACAATTGTGAAGTAATACATGGCTACATTACTTACCATGCTGGTTCTGGAGGGAGTTAAATTTGCCATTGTGAAAGCTGATAAAGCTCCTGGACCTTTGAGGGATTTTGTTCATAGTAGAATATTGGTGTTGTTTGGCTATGGTATGAGTGATGAAGACAATGAAGATTCTCACCACCATTCACAAGCTCTTCTTCTGCAAGCATAGAGAGTTGAAGGTACTGTGTTTTTTTGTTTTTTGTTTTTTTTTTTTTTCACATCTTTTCTATTTGCGAAGTCATGTCTAGAATTTCTCAGATGGGTGGGGGGTTGATTCCTATGTCCAGATAAGGGAAACTTTTATTGGAAAACTAATTATACTTACTTTTAATTTTATTCTAGTGAATGTAATTTTTGTTCTATTTTCACTGCGACTTCGAAAGCGCAGGCACATTTATTTTCTTTACATAAGCAGTATCAAGTGTTTATGTATTGCTGCATTTTTGTTATTTGTACTTCCAGCATTCCTTCTTATAAGTTCAGCCTTTCGAATCTTGATTCAATTTAGTTCAACCAATATGACATCTACACGCAGCCCAAATGCAAAAACTAAAGTAACCTCAAATATAAGAATTTAGAGAAACAGAAAATCCTATTAGATTTATTTGTAGCTAATTATGACATATGTTTCTTTGGTTGATATCACCATAAAAGAGATAAGAAATGTTGTAAAAGAAGCTAACAATGGTACATCCAATACAGATGTTCAAATACGCAAAATATAATCACTTCTGAAGGAAAGATGGATCAAATGTACCTTGGAAATTTTCTTTGCTGTAAGTTCTCTTCCTTTGGGTACATTTCTTTTAGACATGAGTGTTTTGTTTGACATGCTGCACGTGGATCCTCTGAAACCTGTGTGGTTTGTAACTGATGCAAAATGTTCCAATTGATCCTACAGTTATCTCATAGCCAATCCGACCAAAGAACTGCTGGAAAAATGGCTTTATGGGGCTGGTTTTGGCATAATTGGTGGCATAAAAAGGGTAAGCCTAAATTGGTGATTTAGTCAAAGGAAGGACATGCAACAGTTAGATTCAATGCATTCGTAGAATAGTTATTTCAACCCAAATTATTTGAAATATATTTCTGAAAACCCCCTTAGTTGCACTAAAAATAGTAAACGAAAACACCGAATACCGTGTAAAGGTGGTGTGAATTCCATAATTAATCTGGTTTAGCAAATTGTTAGGTTTAGCTTGAATTGGAACAGTTAGGTTATGTTTGATAGGGCCAAATTCCATGGAAAATGGAATCCACCAATTTCTTGGTGTTTGATAGCCTATGTTTTTCATGGAATTTGTTTTACTTGCTTTTCTTGGAAATTGGTATTTTCTTGGTTTTCCAACCAACTATTGACGTTTTTTTTTATATTTTTTTAATTTGTTTTTTTTGACAATGGAAACAAATTCTATTCCTAATTGTAAAAAATATTTTCCTTTAATTCACAATTTACATATAAAACAAAGTTAAACGAATACCAAAAGTTGGATGATTTTCTTTGCTTTTTTTTTTCTTTTGGCAATATAAATAAATTCTATCCCTAACACCAGTAAATTTTATCTCTTTAATTGATAATTTTCATGTAAAATAAAGTCAAACGAACACTGAATTTGTTTTACTTGCTTTTCTTGGAAATTGGTATTTTCTTGGTTTTCCAACCAACTATTGACGTTTTTTTTTATATTTTTTTTAATTTGTTTTTTTGACAATGGAAATAAATTCTATTCCTAATTGTAAAAAATATTTTCCTTTAATTCACAATTTACATATAAAACAAAGTTAAACGAATACCAAAAGTTGGATGATTTTCTTTGCTTTTTTTTTCTTTTGGCAATATAAACAAATTCTATCCCTAACACCAGTAAATTTTATCTCTTTAATTCATAATTCTCATGTAAAATAAAGTCAAACGAACACAAAAAAATACTTTTATTTCAACATTTTTCACGTGAAAAATTATACCAATCGAACATAATAAATTGACAATTCCCAGGAAAACAATTTTCAAGCAATTCAATTTCCTAGAATTTGTTTTCTTTACATCAAAATTCCATCGTTACAATCAAACGGACCCTTAATGTAGACATATTGTTAACGAATTTACAATCTTTGTTCATTAATTGCTCAGACCTTGGTGTATTCTAATTTTGTAGTGAAAATTTGAAGTTATTGTTGCACACTTTTAGGAACATATATAAATATGGGGTTTTGTCCTTTCCTTTGTTTTTGATGATATAAATTTTGTCTTTAGCTTTTTCATGCATAAAAACCTTAATCTTAGCGGTGTAAACTAAGAATATATTCCTGCAATTCTTTATTCCTGTTTTTTTCTTTCTTAGTCAATAACATATATTATTATATTCTGTGAATTTTTTACTAACAAGAACACGGGCATGCCTTTGTGGCTTAAATAAATGCTTATTCATATTCAAAAAATTCTATTTTTGCCTCTTTTTTGTGGGTAGGCTTTTAAATTTAATTAAGTTTTCTAATACAAATATCACTAGAAGAAAGATGATAAAAAGATGTGGGGCTATAATTTTGGCTTTTGTATCTTCTTAAAATGTTCGACGTGCATGCTCTCATTGTTGTTTATTATGAGGGAGATAGATTTTATCAAGCCTTATTTAAGTTGTAAAGTGAAATGTTTAACTGTAACAGCTGTGAACTGTCGAACACGGGCATGCCTTTGTGGCTTAAATAAATGCTTATTCATATTCAAAAAATTCTATTTTTGCCTCTTTTTTGTGGGTAGGCGTTTAAATTTAATTAAGTTTTCTAATACAATATCACTAGAAGAAAGATGATAAAAAGATGTGGGGCTATAATTTTGGCTTTTGTATCTTCTTAAAATGTTTGACGTGCATGCTCTCATTGTTGTTTATTATGAGGGGGAGAGATTTTATCAAGCCTTATTTAAGTTGTAAAGTGAAATGTTTAACTGTAACAGCTGTGAACTGTGTGATTTTAAATGACGAGCAAGATTTTATGATTATACTTACAAGATGAAACTTTGTAAATTCTTATGAACATCAGGATGTGATCATCTAGAAGAAATTAGACGCCAGTCAATATTTCTTTTGTCACCATTGTATCTCCTATATTTCGTTTGTTGCTCCACATATGTGGCGACTGGGATGTTAACAGGGGCCACAATTGCTTTGTCTGTTTACTCACTTTCTTGTTGACCTGCCTTGTGTGTTGTCTTATAACTTCATTCATTGCCTTCAGGTAGTTGCTTGAATCATGGTCCCTTATGATTGTACCCTCAGAACCATATGCTGTGGGGTAACTTAGAGTTTCAAGGGGATGGGGAGAATTTAAGAAGGCTCTAAAAGCGGTCTTTGTAAGGGAAAAGTTGGTAGAATCCAAGGCATATAGGGCACTGCCAGAAGGAAGTAAAGGATGAGGTGGGGATGACTTCTCGTCAGGCTGGAGGATAAAAATTTTCCCCATGGGAGAGTATAATAATTTCTGCAAGGTGATGACATATAGGAGCATGAGTATATAAAATCTAAAGTTTAAAATGCATACAGTAGGAATGTGTTATGTTTGGGGAAGTGTTCATTGAGTGATTAGCAAAGCACTGTGTTTAATATTCCTAAGAAGGACACTTACACTCTTATTTAGACAAGGGTGGGACCGAAAGGTTCTGCTCAAGCGTTTGAGGACTTGGGCAACGTAGTTGGGATAGTTGCAGGAGAATGCTCTTGGGACGATATCTCTATGCATCATCACACAATGAACGTGGTTCTCATCCAAACCCAACTCATTAAGGATTCTGTGGCCACCACAGAACACAAACGGCGATCCAAAAGTGACCACTGGAAGAAGAGCAGATGGCTTGATTACCTTCCTTGTTAATAGCATCATGTTGACTAGAAGAGCAAGACTGCCCCCAAGAGAATGACCAGTAAATTGAAGTTTGGCTCGATCGCCAAATCTGTTTAAATGTTGCATTATTTCTGGCATGAATTGCTCATAAATCCCTTTTGCAGCTTCATAAATTCCTCTATGAACGAGCACATCTGTTCCCTGATATAAATGAAATTACCCTCTCAATGACTCTATTTCCTTCATTCCTTTGTAGTGCATAAATATATAGAGAGTGGTATTTTGAAGAGTTGATAGCAATTACTTACTTCAAATTCGGTAGGCTCGAAAAAGAGATTTGCTTGCCATGATTCCACTGAGTCCGAACCCTACAAGTCATCAACAGGTATCTTGTCAAGTTATAGGTTATCTTGCTGCCACAAGTTCTTTCTTGCACTCAAGTACATTTAGGTTGAGATTAACTATATATCTCATGTGTTTCAAGTAATTATATGCTGTTCTCAGACCACTTGTCTGTGCTATTCTTTCAGAATCCCATCTAATTGTCACCATATTTCTAATTCATTAGCAAGAGTCCAATGCCAGTATGAATGTAATCTTGGATGTTTTAGTTACCTGGATAACAAAACAGCGAGTGTATATGCTTGAATCGTCACAAACAAACCATTCACATGGTGAGGAATGAAGTGACTGTAGGTCCTTTGCAGCCTCCTGTTTTTCCTTCTCGTCTGCAGCAATCACTGCTGTCACTGTTGATGCTGCTACAGATGCTGCCATTTCTGACTTGGAAACTCGGTGGGAAGAGCTCTTCTTCTCCTCTTCTTGGAGGTCATCCTTGGTTCGGGATTGGACATAAACTGCTGCTGATGCTGCAATTTCATAAGCATCAGATGGCCGAAGACGGCATTTTTGCTCACGGTCCATTGTTTTTGTTGAAATAGAATCCACACTTGCTGACGTTGCTACATGCACAGTAGTGGAATCCTGCTCAGGTTTGTCTTTCGTAACTTCTGCTTCTGCCTTTTTCTCTAGCGAAGATGTAACCAATTCAAGGCCATAATATCTGCTTAGGTCCCTGGTCTGCAAGTTTTTGGAACAAATTAATTAAGTGATTTAAGTACTCGTGCCACTTCTCATGTCATTAAGCAATCTGTAGGTGATGTTCAATTGAGGATCTTGAAATGAATGTAGAATAATGCTACTTGTATTTAATGGAGTTAAATAATAGTTTACATATAGAAGCGGTGTAAAAAAAAATGAGAAAATTTTTTTTTTTTTTTTTTTTTTTTTTTTTTTGGTTAAAAATTTTTTAACCAAATCATATTTCATCACATCATATATATGTAAACCATTATATACATGTAGCACCACCGATGAATGTAATGGTACCTAACTTGAATAAATGAATAATGAAAAATAGCGAAGTTGAAGTTCCAATTTTCAAGGTTTTTGATTGCATGGGGGTGATTTCTTGGCACTTCGGGACAATATGATATCAGCATGTGCATGAAGATTGTGTCAAAAACTAAATTTAATAAATAAATGTGTCCATCTCTAACCGCGTAAACTTTTAAACGAGGTAATCACTAGACATACCTTGATATCAGGGATCACATAGGCCATGTTACATAGAAAGGCCAATTTTGAGAAGTACTTAGTATCCGACCAGGATACTTTCCCCAACAATGAAGAAAATATTTTACCGTCAATATTCATTTCCTTTCCTTCTGCATCATCATCATAATCAACTTCACAACCTCCATCTTCATCACAAGCTTCATTGTTTTCCCCAACATCATTAACATCTTCCCTTTGTTGTTTCTCTTTCCAACTATCCCGGATTTCCATAAGTCTTTCGATCCAATTTGCTCGTTTCTTGACCTTCTCCACGTCTATCTCATCTTCTCGTTCACTCTCGACCAATTTGTCCTCAATAGTAATCTCTTTACTCAGCTCTAGATCAAATAAAAATGGCTTTAGTGTATCGGGGATCATGGTACTTGATAATTGAATATTGAAGAAGCCAGCTGAACTACTGCTACTTTTCAACTTTGGCTCAACCGTTGATGCCTGAATACGACTGACACGACAAAATAGATTGTTGTCGGAAAAAGCTCTTCGTATTCCAGCCCTTCTGGTTAAATTTTTACTTGACCATGATTTACGAAGCCTGCCTTCGTTTTTCTGTGAGTTTTCAATAGTGAATGAAGAAGAGCTAGTTATGGATGGCAAACTGCACGCCATCTCTGCAACTTTTTCACACAGTAAATTTTTTCTCTCTTTGCATTTGTCTGTAGAGTGAGAAAGAACTCATAAGTTTTTAGGATGACTTCTTGAAACCAAACCTCATAGAGAAAGACACTTTATAAAGACATTCCAATATTTTATAAACCTTGTTTTCACCGAGAACCTTAACAAGATTCTATTTTGTAACTGTTAAGAGACATACAAATTGTTGAACTCAATAAAATATAGTCCCTATGGCATGTATATTCTCTGGTATTGACGAGGTTGTAATCGTAACTGCACAAATACATGGATATAAATTAGAAGTCTCTTGAATTGAGAAGCTTTGTAGGTTTCATCATGTGTTGTCCTCTTTAACATAGTTATTCTCACTATCAACGATAGAACTTTATCGTAGAAGTCTCTACATTTGGTGTTTTTTATTTGATCTTTTCATTGTATTACTCTATAAATACAAAATATAGTTTATTGGAAAGTATTGACGAAGTCTCTTATAATAACAAATGTTGTCTCTATATTCCCCAGTACTTTATGCTAATAATTAGGATTAATAGCAGAGAAAGGGTAAAGCCACCTTGACAGAAAAATGATAACGGATGTTTTGACAGAATTAATGTCGAAAATATAAAATTAGATAGAAAGTTGGCTGTATTTTAAACAGTCCGATATCATGTGACATTATAGTAAAGATTATGTCAACTATTATATTAGTGTAGCATGATTCGAATAGAAAATCCTCTTATTTGAATCCTTTTGTGCAAAAAACGTCCCTACTGTCAAGATCCGTAAGATTTATGTTTAAAAACTATAAAAAATGCCAAAATTAAAAAATAAATAATGACAATTTTAGTTCCCATACATTTTTTTTTTTTTACAAATTAAATTCAAATCTTTTGTATGTGTCAAATACAATTTCAAATCTTTAAAATTTTATTTTTTACCCTGAATTTTGTTTGTGCCCAAACTTTATTTTCCACCCCCAAATCTTTGTTTTCAGTACCCGAACTTTGTTTGGTACATTATGCAATAAGAGGTTTTATTTAGACAAAGTGGTTAATGACTTTCATTGTAAGACGTCTGAATCTTACTAAACCCATGTTAGCAGTAAGCTATGGAGACTCGTAACACCATCTTTCGACCACCAAGGCTACCAAACCAAATCACCACCAGCCCTGCCGCACTCCCACCTACAACTTTGGTACAGCCTTGTTAGTAGAATTAACTTTTCCTTTTGGGAGTAAAGTAAAAAGAGAATTGTCTAACTCGTTTGATGGAGCAAGAACCTCCAATTTCTGATTTGAATCAGAGAGAATAGTAGAAAAGGTGCTGTATCTTTATTTCATTCCATAATAAATAGCAGAAAATTTTAACAAATTCCCACAAATATTGGGATAAAGACCCAACGTTCACAAGTTGGTTTTAAAGACCCAACAATTATGCTAGACTTATTCAAGGAACTAAACATTCAAATAAAAAAATGGAAATTGTGAACATAAAACTCCTATCAATTCCCTTCCCCTTAAATTTCAGCCTTGTCCTCAAGGCTAATATCTGGGGAACTGATTTTTAAGGATTTCGCGATCCTCCCAAGTTGCTTCAGCTGGAAATGAACCTTGCCAATGCACCAAAACTTCTTGTCTCTTACCCTTCATTTGTCTGTCCAAAATTGCTTGCTACAGAAGAATTACTTTCTCTTCAACTTGATCCATGACAGGGAGCTGTGTTATGACCGATTGATCACCAACTTTCTTCTTTAATAGTGAAACATGGAACACTGAATGTAATTTTGAGGACTCAAGCAATTCCAACCTGTAAGCTACCTTACCAATCCTTTGTAATACCTTGAAAGGACCGTAGAATTTCGCAGAGAGTTTCAGATTCTGCCTCCTGGCTAATGATAGTTGTCTATAAGGCTGAAGTTTAAGAAATACCCAATCACCTACCGAGAATTCTCTTTCTCGGTGTTTTAATCATATATTCGTTTCATTCTTGCCTGAGCCTGTTTGATGATGTCCCGAGCAACCTGGATAACTTGGTCACGATTCTTGAGCTCCTCTTCCATTGCTGCTACTCTTGTTGTACCTGGAACATAAGCCAAAAGTGAAGGAGGAGCCCTTCCATATACCACTTCAAAGCGAGTGCTTTTGACAGATGAGTGCCAACTCGTGTTGTAGCAAAACTCTGCCCATGTCAGCCATTTCGTCCACTGCTTAGGTTGTGAACTTGTGAAACACCGCAAATACATCTCTAATGTTCTATTTACCACTTCAGTCTAGCCATCTGTTTGAGGGTGGTAACTAGAACAAAAGTTGAAATCTGTCCTTTGAAGCCGGAATATCTCTTGCCAAAATAAACTGGTGAACACTAAATCTCTATCACAAACAATGGAACGAGGCATACCATGCAACTTGAAAACATTTTCAAAGAATATTCTTGCAACTCCAATGGCTGTATATGGATGAGATAGAGCAATAAAATGAGCATATTTGGATAATCTATCAACTACCACAAAAAAGGTTGTTTTACCATTGGAAGGTTGTGATGTTGTTTTGGGAGCACTATGGCTCTGCACACTAGGGAAGATTGAATGGGATTTCTCTAAATTAGTAATGAAGTTTGAATTGTATGGTACGATTATTAGTCTCCATGGATTGAAAAGCACGAAGGACATGGTGGTTGATGGCCTTGAAATTCACAAGCTAACATCGACGAAAGGAATTTTACTCAAACTGACATCTAAGGAAAAGAAAGGAGAAGCCCAGCAAGAATTCCATCCACAAGTGAAGGCAATTCTGCAAAAATTTAGCAAAATACTTGTTGAACAACCAATAGGATTACCTCTCCAGCGAGCATGTACAGCCTTGTTAGTAGAATTAACTTTTCCTTTACCTATTTTGGGAGTAAAGTAAAAAGAGAATTGTCTATCTCGTTTGAAGAAGCGAGAACCTCCAATTTTTGATGTGAATCATAGAGAATAGCATAAAAGGTGCTATATCTTTATTTCATTCCATAATAAATAGCAGAAAATTTCAACAAATTCCCACAAATATAGGGATAAAGACCCAACGTTCACAAATTGATTTTAACGACCCAACAATTATGCTAGACTTCTTCAAGGAACTAAACATTCAAATAAAAAAATGGAAATTTTGAACATAAAACTCCTATCAAACTTCCATCCCACTGTCGGCATCAAATTCACCGGAAAAAACCACAATTTCTAGTCAAAACAGCGAATTGGGGAACACTTTTCTTGTTGGCAACTCCACTTTCGGCGACACCCATGGTTGCTTACCACCACCGGCGGTTAGCCCTCATCTAGACAACCCTAAACATGGCCTAACATCAACCCAAAAAGCCTCCGTTAGATCTGCTATTATTTAGAATTTATTGACAGTCGAAACTCATTTTTCGCGGAACACGCCTCTTTCAATTCATGCCTCAGACAGCATCCAATCCCCAAGTTGGCATCAATCAAACCAACAAGTCCAAATGACTGTGGGCATGAATTTAATTTTCCCAGCTATCACCCCAATTGCTCCAATTTCTGGTTCAAAATTCGCCCAGAAAGGTACTCACAGCAACTATGTTCTGTCCAAAATTGATGGGTCTGTTTAAATCTATAAATTCATATGGGGGGAATACATAATCAGGGCCAAACAAATATGGGCAATCATAAAATTGATCCAATCCAGCCATTTATCCGTCCAGCTTGCAAGAACATTGAGGCTATTCCGTCTCAATCAATTGAAGGGACTGTTAATTGAGTCCACTAATTCGAAATGCAAAAATTAGGAATGATGCTCCTGAGTTGTTGAGTGCAGATGAATTGAACCAGAGATGTGAAGATTTTGGCTTGATGATGGTGGTGGTGGCGGCGATTTATGGTGCGTTTTTTGTGAGATGAGTGGCTGTGGCCAGTTAGTGTGGTGCTAGCGATGGTGGGGTTTGAAGGATAGAACATTTTTTATTTATTGTTTAAAAAAATAAAAAAAAAATGGGGAAGAAGATGAAGTGGCGTGGGTGGTGTGGAAAATAAAGTTTAAAAGATTTGGGATTGTAGATGTGCCATATAAAAAATTGAATTTAATTTGTGAAAAAAATAAAAAGTTTGGGTGCTGAAATTAAAATTATTTCTTTTTAATTTTGGTATTTTTATTGTTTTTAACGACATATTTAATAGATCTTGATGGGGGGTTTTCTGCGATTTTCAATAGGTGGGGGTACATCACATATGGAAACATTTTTAGAAGGGTTTTCTGCTATTAATCCCTAATTATTATGCCATTCTTGCATTTGGTGTTCCAGAAAAGTAAATTTTGAGCGAAGTTGTATTTGCTCAATATGTACCGTTAATGGAAAAACTCCATATGCGTTTGATGTGTTTTACTTTAGCAACCGGTTTGATATTCAATGGCGATCTCTTTAGTTGAGAAATGCATGAGATATTTGTCTAAGCAAGGCCCTTGAGAGTTAGCGGATCCCACATTAGTTCAAATAAAAGGGGTTAGCTTAAATTGGTGGTTTAGTCATCTCGAGAACGTGCAACAATTAAGTTCAACGAACTCATAGAAGAGTTGTTCTAGCCCAATTTATTTGAAATATATTTTTGAAAAAACCCTTAGTTGTACTAAAAACTGTAAGAGCAAAAACTTGATAACATGTAAAGGTGTCGTGAAATCGATAAAATATGGTTTAGCAAATTGTTGGGTTTAGCTTGAATTGTACATATTGTTAACTTACAAGTTCATTAATTAGTTAGATATATTCTAATTTTGTAGTAAAAATTCGAAGTTATAGTTGCACAACTTATAGGAATATAGATATGGGTTTTTGTCCTTTGTTTTTTATGATATAATTTTTTAAGCCTTTTCATGCATAGCATTGTAAACTAAGACATTCTTGCTTTTTATCTCCGTCCCTACCACCTACCACATAAGACGTATGTTATATTAGGGAAAAGGCTAAAATATATCAAATTATAATTTTTCACCCTGAGAATATGACCCAATTTTTTGTTAGTATATTATTTTTTATTAATTTTTTAAGATCTAATAAAAACAATGTTCTATTACTGTTCCATATCCAGTTTGGACTATTTTCTAGCAAAATCTCTCTCTCTCTTTTAAATGATTTGATTTGATTTTAAATTGCACTTGAAGTATAAGAACTTAAATCATACCGTTTTATAAAAGTTTAGTTCAAAACTATTTCGTTGACAGATCACGAAGTCCTAAAGTTACAATTTTAAAATGATAGTTTCGACTCGATTTTCGGATTGATAGCTTTTACTTAGATTCCTACTTTCACTTGGGCTCTGTTTGAACTTCATTATTTTCTTGTGATGTATTTATGGAATATTAAATTGATGGAAAATATATGATTAAAAGAAAATGAATTTTTTTTATTTACGTGTAATAATATTTTAATAAAAAATGTGTAATTAAAAATGAGTATCGTAGAAAAAATAATGGGAATCCCTTTTTTGGGCAATACACGGCAATCGGTCTGTTTACATTATTTGTCTAATATTTTATGTCTGCTATGTGGATATGGACTATATTAAAAAAGGTCCTATAATTACTTAATTTTTCAACCTGATCTAACGCAAGACACATGTCAACTCGTTTAATTTCTTTGTTAGCATATGCTTCAAGATCCAGAAATTTCTCCATAGAAGCGAAATTTCAAGGTTCGCCTTTACGCCTTTCTAATATGATTATTATAGTTAGGGTTTGAAACAATTTAAAAGTAAATAAAATTAACATGTGGTTTCTATCAATAATGAGCATATTCAAGAGATTTTTTAAATATAAAATGTTTTCTGTTGCGTGTTGTCACATCTGGCCAACCTACCTGGGACAATGGCCCACTCATGGCGATCCACGTGGCATTCCTACCGAGGTGGGGCTACATCCGAACTACTGAGCCGAAATCCATCCGCCGAGGCCTACGAACCGAAGCTGCTGCTGGAACCTGTTGAGAGCAGCTGAGGCCCTCAAGTGGAAGTATCATGACAAATGGCCGAAGCCCTGAAGCTGATGCGCGAGCCTCTGAACCACAGGGAAACATCCTCCATGGTCACTTCTCCCAAGAGATCGCCTGCATAGATCTTATTCGAATGATTGATGGAACGTTTGTCATAAGCATAAAGGTCAAGTCTTGTCACTAGCATGGAGGCCCTGCACAAGCAATAAATGCGCCGTAAGCTAGCAAGTCAAGTCCCATGCCTAAGAACAGACATTTGAACTAAGGAGATGAGGCCACGTACCACTTCATCTAAGGGTTCCCATTCCATATGTATCACTATAAATACCCCCATTGTATAATGTAAAAGGCTAATGCAAGAATCAATACTAAAAATCACATTTACTCAACTCTCTCTCATTTACTTGCAATACACAAATTGGGTCTATACTTTTTTACATATACATCTACGAGCACCGGTTGGTAATTATCGTACAATCGGATTACGAACAACCCGCCGGATTCCGAACGTCACCGTCCCGCGTCGTTGGGCTACTCCCACGCCCCTTTGAACCGCTTGTTTCAGACCGTCCACGTGTCTTAGCGTGTTGGACATTCGCCCACGCAAGCGCGGGTGGGACCGGCATCTGTTGGCGCACTTTTTGTGGTCAACAGATTGGCGCCGTCTGTGGGAAACCATACCATAACCATGAGCAATCTTGTGGTAAAAGCTTGCTGAAAAAACATTTGGGCAACCCTCCTTGAAAAAGGATTTATTCTTGAAAAAGAACAGGAGGAACCCCTACCACTTGGAGAAATCTAAGTTTGATAAAGGAAAAA
>NC_036239.1:10766777-10768350 GCF_002742605.1 Olea europaea var. sylvestris
TTGAACATGAACACCCTATTCTGGAGGGATGTGCAGAATCAAGACCCAACCACTTATGACGCCCTACTAGAGATGATGAGAAGGGAGATAATCAATAAAGAATTGATTGAGCATAGGAACAGGGCGAGCAGGGGCCTCCCACCTCCTCAAAGATAGCGAGGTAGGGGACCGACCTCCCACCTCATGGACTACCAAATGAACCGATCTGGAAATGAGAACTCCGGCCAAGCTCTGGCCACTATAACTCTGAACGCGGTGCCAACCTTGGCTTATGAGGATGTCAACCCAACCGCTGACCCACATCAGATACAGGCCCAGCAGGGACCCCGTAGAGGGAGAAGCCGAGGCCGAGGTTTTGCACCTAGAAATAGGTCGAATACGAGCCTCCCTGGATACTGTTTGCACCATAGGTCCTATGGGCACGACACCACGGATTGCAGAGATTATGCTCACCGCTCCCGACAGGAACCCGCCAGGGAAAGACATAACTCGCCCCAGGCGAACAGGCCCTCACCCAGGCAAGACAACCAACATGGGCGTGAGGCGACCGCTCCTCGTCAAAGGGATGTCTCCCCAAGGCAAAGCGAGCAAGACACGGAGAGGCCCAGGGAAGGGCGTAGACACAGAAGAAATAGGCAAGCTCAAGATGAGGCCCCTATCCACGAGACAGATACCATATTTGGAGGCCCTTATGTTGGCGGTGAAACACGGAACGTCAAAAGAAACTATGCTAGGGAGGCTAAGCACCCCCCTCTGACAAGTTACATTGTGGATAATAGCTCTCGGAGAAATCAAGCACCACCCATTGTCTTCACCCAGGAAGACGTCGAAGGAGTTCATTACCCCCACTGCGATGCGCTGGTGGTGAGGGCTGTCATAGCCTGAAATGGGCTCAAACGAATGCTAGTCGACAACGGCAGCTCCGTCAACATCTTATTCGGGTCCGCCTTTGACAAGATGATGTTGGACCACCAGTTGACGCCCACCACCACTCCATTGTACGGATTTACCGGAGATAGCATCACTCCAAGGGGAAAGATAACACTGGCAGTAGAGATGGGAGAATCTCCTCAAACTACAATGAACTTTATGGAGTTCCTCGTAGTCGACAGTCGGTCGGCTTACCACGGAGTCTTGGGCAGACCGGCCCTAAAGGAATTGGGAGCAGTCACCTCCATCCACCACCTATGCATGAAATTCCCAACAGAAAATGGGGTGGCAACGGTGAGAGGCGACCAGAGAGGTTCGCGAGAGTGCTATCTGAGCTCCATTAAGAAGGGAGAGCCCCGGGATGTCCACGTGATCATGGCTGATGTGGTCATGGCGGATGTCCCAGGTGACGCTCCCACTGACCAGGAAGATGTTGATATGATTGACGCACCACCTATTCAAGAGGTGTTGATCGTTGATGAGATCGACCCCGCATAATGGAACATGAGCCTCAAGCGTCCCCTGTAGAGGAACTTGAGAGCTTCTTAGTCGACCCTCGAGATCCGTCAAATGTGTTGAAGATAGGCAGGGGCTTATCCAACATTTTGAGAGAAAAGATCAAGGACTTCCTAGGCAAGAATCT
>NC_036239.1:10768990-10770463 GCF_002742605.1 Olea europaea var. sylvestris
TGCCAGATGAGGTCCCCTCAAAAGCCAAAGGAAGTGCAAAGCTTAACTGGATGAGTGGCAGCACTTAGTCGCTTCGTCTCCAAAGCGACTGACAAGTGCCTCCCGTTTTTCAAAGTGCTCAAGGCTAGGAAGAAATTCCAATGGACTGAGGAATGTGAAGAGGCCTTCCAAGGACTGAAAAGGCACTTGGGGCAGGCCCCTCTCCTTTCCAAGCCGAAGCCCGACGACATCTTGCAACTATATCTCGCCGTCTCCAATGACGCCATCAGTTCGGTTTTGATTTGAGAAGAAGGGCCCACCCAACTTCCCGTCTACTATACAAGTAAAGCGCTCCTATCGCCGGAGACCCGATACCCCGATATGGATAAGCTTGCTTTGGCCTTAATCACGGCCTCAAGGAAATTGAGACCCTACTTCCAAGCTCATACCATCCATGTACTTACAAATTTTCCCCTGAGGCAAGTACTCCAGAAGCCCGATGCCTCGGGAAGATTGTTGAAATGGGCGGTGGAACTAAGTGAATTTGACCATGTGTTCAAAGCAAGGGCAGCCATCAAAGGGCAAGCTTTAGCAGACTTCGTTGCTGAATTCGCCAACCTACCCGAGGTGGATGAAATCATGGAATCCGTCGAACCTCCCACGTGGAGCCTCTTCGTCGATGGCTCAGCTGGGGAAATCGGCTCAGGTGCCGGGGTTGTCCTCATCAGCCCCGAGGGTCACAAACTCACCTCGGCCGTGAGGTTTGGATTCAAAGCCACCAACAATGTTGCAAAGTATGAAGCACTCCTTGCAGGCCTCAGACTAGCCAAGGAAATGCAAGTAAAGAAGCTACTCGTCCATAGCGACTCCCAGCTGGTTATTAGCCAAGTCAATGGTAATTTCTCAACCAAAGACAAAACAATGGCCTCCTATCTGAAAATGGTGATGAGCCTCATCCCATCCTTTGAAAAGTTCGAATTAACCCAGATTCCCCGCATCGAAAATGCACATGCGGATGCACTTTCGAAGCTGGCTAGTATCAAAGACTCAGAGCTACTCACTGTAGTGCCTATCGAGCACCTCCTATTGCCTTCTACCGAGGCCCCTAATATCATGTGGGTCGGTGGAACTCCCACCTGGATGCAACCAATTATAGCATATCTGAAAGACCAGATGCTACCCACCAATAAGAATGAGGCTTACAAGCGAGAAGGAGGTCAGCCCATTTCCTCTTCATCGATGACATTCTCTACAAGAGAAGTTTCTCCTCTCCACTCTTACGATGCGTCGGAGGAGAAGAGGCTACCTACATACTAAGAGAAGTCCACGAGGGAGTATGCGGTAACCACTCTGGAGGCCTATCTCTGGCACAAAAAATACTGAGGCAAGGATACTACTGGCCTACGCTGAAACGGGATGCTCTCGAATTTGTGCGAAAATGTGACAAGTGCCAACGATTCTCTCCCGTTCAAAGACGGCCATCACAGGATTTGA
>NC_036239.1:10770511-10772223 GCF_002742605.1 Olea europaea var. sylvestris
AAAGTCAAGAAAAAGTCTTTCCGAATCAACGATCTTGTGCTCAGGAGGGTCTTCCCATCTTCAAAAGAGCCCGGTTCCGGCTCTCTGGGACCGAACTGGGAAGGTCCATACAAGATCAGAGAAGAGATCCGACCAGGAACCTACTGGATTGAAGACATGGATGGCAAGGTACAATCCCGTCCATGGAACATTGAACACCTCAGAATCTTTTATCAATGAATTGTATCATGCTGGATGACTTTCCCAGCATTTGTAATATTTCTATGGCTCAATAAAATGCGTTGATTAAACCGTCATACTACGTCGTCACCTCGGAGGAGAGGCTCGGGACCCACCTCTGGGCCACCTCGCTTGAACTCCGAGGCGCTAGCACATGCCTCCCTTTGGCCTTGCTGAACGTCAAGGGGAGAAGTCTCAACATGGCTGCACCATCCACCATGTCTGGGATGCGTCGTCACCTCGGAGGAGAGGCTCGGGACCCACCTCTGGGCCACCTCGCTTGAACTCTGAGGCGCTAGCCTCTCTTTGGCCTTGCTGAACGCCAAGGGAAGAAGCCTCAACATGGCTGCACCATCCACCATGTCTGGGATGCGTCGTCACTTCGGAGAAGAGGCTCGGGGCTCACCTCTGGGCCACCTCGCTTGAACTCCGAGGCGCTAGCACATGCCTCCCTTTGGCCTTGCTGAACGCCAAGGGGAGAAGTCTCAACATGGCTGCACCATCCACCATGTCTGGGATGCGTCGTCACCTCGGAGGAGAGGCTCGGGACCCACCTCGCTTGAACTCCGAGGCGCTAGCCTCCCTTTAGCCTTGCTGAACGCCAAGGGGAGAAGTCTCAACATGGCTGCACCATCCACCATGTCTGGGATGCGTCATCACCTCGGAGGAGAGGCTCGGGGCCCACCTCTGGGCCACCTCGCTTGAACTCCGAGGTGCTAGCACATGCCTCCCTTTGGCCTTACTGAACGCCAAAGGAAGAAGCCACAACCTCAAGTCCGAGGCTCCAAGAGTTCACCTCCTTAAGTTATGTTCATTTGCTTAAGTCCGAGGCTCCAAGAGTTCATTTCCTTAAGTTATGTTCATTTGCTTAAAGTCCGAGGCTCCAACAGTTCATCTCCTTAAGTTATGTTCATTTGCTTAGGTCCGAGGCTCTTATGATCATTTGCTTAAGTCCAAGGAGTTATGTTCATTTGCTTAAGTCCGAGGCTCCAACAGTTCATCTCCTTAAGTTATGTTCATTCACTTTAGTCCGAGGCTTATACAGTTGACTGATTAATGCCAAGGAACCAAGTTAAAGTTATTTAGTTCGTGCTCTAATCAACTTCTGGTTCGCTTGCTTAACGAGGCACAAAAACTTGGATAAAGAACAACAATTAGTGAAGAAAAACATTATATTAATATTCAAAAGGAATTACAAAGGAGGGCCTCTGGCCATTACACAAAGTACTGAAAAGGAAAACCTAATCTAAGCCTAGCTAGCTGGAGGAGGCGCCTCAGACCTTGGGGGTTCGGCAACTTGGGCATCAGTAGTTGCTTCCTCTGCCTCAGCACTTGGGGCTTCAGCATCAGCTGCCTCGTCAGCTTGCACCTCCTCAGCTGGGGTCTGAGGAACTTCATCCACAAATTCGGACCTAAGTTGTGCCAGGTCCAAGTTGGGATAAAGCTCCTCTGCCCTCTCCAGCACTTCGGCATAGGCGAAGTTCCTCCAGTAC
>NC_036239.1:10772617-10802287 GCF_002742605.1 Olea europaea var. sylvestris
CATCACAAGACGAGGCATGAAGCTGCCACCTCTCCGTCCAAAACTTGTAAAAGCTCTCGGTGGCACTTCTAATTTCCTCAGGGAGAGCCTCCACCAAGGCTGGGGCCAGCTCATCCTCCCTCCCAGCTAGAAAGTTTGGAGACTTCTCCTTCTCCCGAACCGGCTTCCCCTTCGCCGCCTCCTCTTCGGCGGCTTCTGCAGCTCGCCTTGCAGCTTCTTCTCTGGCCTCTTCGGCCTCCACCTCTCTCACCATCTCCATTTTTATGGCCTTAGAGGCTGCAGCAAGGAGCTTCGGCTCACCGGTCTGTTCTGCCCTATGGGACACTGAAGTCCCAAATTTGCCAGCTGAGCTGGAGATGTGCACCAGCTTCCTCTTCTTAGTCTCCTCAGAGACTTTCTCCTTGCCTCGAGGCTCCTTAGGTTTCTCTGGCCTCTGAGTAGATGCCTCCTCCAAGGCCCTAGGAGTACAGTCCTTCGACAGGCGCTCAACCCTGCCTCGAACTTCCTTTGCTCCACTGGACCCAGGTTTCAGGGGCCTCGCCTTCGCAGTAAAAGTGGCCTTCAAGATGGAGGCCATGTCTGGAGCTGGGTACTCCCTCTTCTTGAAATTGTGTGCACAACATAGATTAGCATCAGCATAAGAAACATTCAGGATAAAAACATCAAGTGTTGGGGCCCCATACCTCTGGATGCCATCAGCTCGAAGTCCAAGAAGTATCTGCTTCTATCAATCAGGTGATCGAAGTGCCGAAGCTTCAGAGGCCTCTTGTAAATATCCTCTATCACCTCGAATTCCTCCCTGCTAAGCTCGAACCTCGTACTACTATCTGCAAAGACGAATCGCCAACAGTTAGACGAATAAACATTCTGGTTTCAAAACACAAGCAGAGGTCGGGAGACTCACGAGCTTCGTAGTACTGGGTCGGCACTGTGCATGACAGGGCTTTGTCACCCTCGACTGCCTGCCATTTACCTCGCACCCAGAACCAGGACTCCTTCCATCCCTTAATAGAGGAAGGAAGTCCCACCACAAAGAGTGCGTGAGCCCCCCAAGGCGTGAGGTAATACCACCCCCTTGACTCCTTCCCAATTACCCGGGGCTGGAACAGGGTCATGAAGACATGAAGAAGCATGTCCTCCCCAAGTGAAACTTCCTTCCACAGAAAGTAGGAGCTGACCAGCTGGCTCCACCCGTTCGGCAGAACTTGGGTCGGGGACATCATGAATTTCCTAAGCACCGCCCTAAAGAAAGGGTGCAAAGGAAGACGCATACCTGCTTTGAACAGGTATTCACTCACGGCCACGTAGCCGGGCCTCGGATAGCAGGCCCGCTCGTTCGGTTCGGGGACTAACATCTCTATGTTATGAGGCACACTATACCTTTCCCTAAGTTCCCCCAACCTCTTCCCCGTCATGTTCGAGGGCACTCTAGAAGCCCCCCACTCTTGGGTATAATCCATATCCTCCTCGGCCATGGCATACCTGTCCACCTCGGACGTCCCCCCATGACCTACCCCGTGATCTAAAGACGCCACTGTAACAAGCTCCCTACCCGAAGTGGACTCCATTTTTTTTTAAAACTAAGGCAATAACAACGGTTTTTTATGCAAACAATACCTAAAGGAGTTCAACACAAACGGAGACTGGTCGGAATCTAATCGCAGACAACCTCGACGCCGGAAAATGGGAGATTTGAGAGAATTTGAGAATGCAAAGTGTTCAAAAATCCTGGATATTGGAATTTTCTCGTCTTTTATAAAGGTCCAAGACGAACCCCACCCGTCAGATCAAATCTCAGTCAATCCGAGCCCTCCATTTCAGATCCAATCCGAGGCGTTGAATTCAAACAGTTTTTTAAATCCTATGCCTCCAATCTATGCCTGCCTCCCATGCACCTCTCCAACGCGTCTGCTTCTAGAAGCGCCAGCTGCCCTCATAATTACACTTTAATTCGACGGCGCCACCACCTTGGAAGTCGTAACGATTCAGCTACCTTCTCTCGAAAACAAACACAAAACATCAAATCATTGGCACAGCGACCAACGCACAATCATTACCATTCAGCGCTCAAGCCTCGCTGGTTCGGTTCCTCAACCACCTCGGCTTCCTCTTCATCATTCAGTAAAAAGCCTCGCAGGTTCGGTTCCTCAACCACCTCGGCTTCTCCTCGTTATTCAGCAAAAAGCCTCGCAGGTTCGGTTCCTCAACCACCTCGACTTCCTCTTCATCATTCAGCAAAAAAGCCTCGCAGGTTCGGTTCCTCAACTACCTCGGCTTTTCCTCGTTATTCAGCAAAAAGCCTCGCAGGTTTGGTTCCTCAACCACCTCGGCTTCCTCTTCATCATTCAGCAACAAGCCTCGCAGGTTCGGTTCCTCAACCACCTCTGCTTCCTTCTTCATCATTCAGCAACAAGCCTCACAGGTTCGGTTCCTCAACCACCTCGGCTTTCTCTTCATCATTCAGCAACAAATCTCGCAGGATCGGTTCCTCAACCACCTCGGCTTCTTCTTCATCAGTCAGCGTTCAAGCCTCGAAGGTTCGGTTCCTCAACCACTTCGGCTTCATCTTCAAAAGATCAACACCTCGCTTACTTCATCGCTCACCCACAGCAACACTTCTCTAACTCCAACCATGATATAAATATCTATACTTGGACTTGGAGGACTATTATTTGGGGTTCAAAAATTCTTTCGATTTTTTACCCCATTAAAGTCCACGCATTACATAAATGAATATACTTGGACTTGGGGGACTATTGTTGCGTGTTGTCACACCTGGCCAACCTACCTGGGACAATGGCCCACTCATGGCGATCCACGTGGCATTCCTACCGAGGTGGGGCTACATCCGAACTACTGAGCCGAAGTCCATCCGCCGAGGCCTACGAACCGAAGCCGCTGCTGGAACCTGTTGAGAGCAGCTGATGCCCTCAAGTGGAAGTATCATGACAAATGGCCGAAGCCCCGAAGCTGATGCGCGAGCCTCTGAACCACAGGGAAACATCCTCCATGGTCACTTCTCCCAAGAGATCTCCTGCACAGATCTTATTCGAATGATTGATGGAACTTTTGTCATAAGCATAAATGTCAAATCTTGTCACTAGCATGGAGGCTCTGCACAAGCAATAAATGCGCCGTAAGCTAGCAAGTCAAGTCCCATGCCTAAGAACAGACATTTGAACTAAGGAGATGATGCCACGTACCACTTCATCCAAGGGCTCCCATTCCATATGTATCACTATAAATACCCCCATTGTATAATGTAAAAGGCTAATGCAAGAATCTATACTAAAAACCACATTTACTCAACTCTCTCTGATTTACTTGCAATACACAAATCGGGTCTATACTTTTTTACATATACATCTACGAGCACCGGTTGGTAATTATCGTACAATCGGATTACGAACAACCCGCCGGATTCCGAACGTCACCGTCCCGCGTCGTTGGGCTACTCCCACGCCCCTTTGAACCGCTCGTTTCAGACCGTCCACGTGTCTTAGCGTGTTGGACATTCGCCCACGCAAGCGCGGGTGGGACCGGCATCTGTTGGCGCACTTTTTGGGGTCAACATTTTCTATTTTAAAAAAGTCAACCTTTAAATTACGTTCAAAGAGACTCTTCAAATTAATATTATACAATAGTGAGCCTTCGAACCCACTTTTTACGATTAAATGTATTCAAAATATTTTAATTTTAATGGAAGAAAATAATATAATAATTTAGAGGGAAGCTAATGAAAATAAAATATAGAAAAATAATAAATATTTTTTAGGAGTGATAAAATTAAGTGTCAAATGCAACAGTCCCGCTACTAGTACAGAACCTCTTGATAGAAACAAATGACAGACTGAGGTGAAAAGTGAAAAAAAGAAAGAAAAGAAACGTTTAAGGCAACCCAACCCAACCCAACCCAACCCAATTTTCATTCCCGTTACTTATTTTCCCAATCTCACAAGCCCTTAAAAGAGGCGAGGCTAAAAAGACGGATCGAAGGCAATCTACTCCACCATCTCTCCATTCCATCTCTCCCAACCTCAACATAGAACTCAACGCCTTCAATGAAACCCAAGGCATTCTGGCATTTTTTTTGTCAAGGCATTCAGTCATTGTTTTCGTCATTCAAATCCCCACAACCATAGTCTTCTTTGGCGAATCTACAACTAAAATTAGATAAGCGTGATACGTGGTTTACATGGGTATCTCGAAGCTGTTGATTTCCGAAAAAAATTTGGGTAATTATGAATTTTCAATTAGAAACCAGTATCTGAATTTTTAATTACAACCCTGTTCATATGATTTGAAGGTAGATTAATATGTAAATATTTATAGAAATGGTGAAATTGATTAAGATTTATATTTATATTTACGACGACATATGATTAATTGACTAGCTGAATCAGAAACGAGTTAAGCTAATGATTTGATTTTGTTGTTTTGATATGTGCCATGAGGAGTTCCGGGAGACAATATTACATGTTCATCTGGCAAAAGATGGTTCTCCAGGTACCAAGGAATTGGTTATCTATAAGGACTCACTTACTCTTGTTTTATGTGATGTATCCGGCGCCGAACATGGTTTCTGTGTATGGGTGATGGAGAAATATGGAGCCGTGGAGTCTTGGACTTAAAAATTCAACATTAATTTTTAGGATTTTGGAGGAAGATTTATGAAGCCATCGTGGGTTAGAAAAGATGGTGAAGAGTTACTAATTACAAAGGATGGCTCTTTGGTTTCTTGTGATTCCAATGGAGAACAGGTTACTGATGTTGGAGTCCATGACTCGAGATCTGA
The DNA here is from genome assembly GCF_002742605.1 of Olea europaea var. sylvestris. Classification (NCBI taxonomy): domain Eukaryota; kingdom Viridiplantae; phylum Streptophyta; class Magnoliopsida; order Lamiales; family Oleaceae; genus Olea; species Olea europaea. The sequence continues at coordinate 10,777,413 of NC_036239.1, forward strand.
GGATTATCTACGCTATATTCATGTCGATGTTTACCCCAAAATGTGGTTCTTATAGAAAAAGTCAATGATGCAAGTTGATTTTATTTTTTATTAATTACCAATTTACCTTAATTTTACTTATGGGATTAGTGTATCATTGTTACCTTTCAGAAGTGTTGAGAAATTACAAATATTTCATTGCTTTGCATGATTCTATTTATTTATAAAATGGTCTTAATCTTATACAATAAAAAGATTACCAATGGATTGTGAGTTGAAGTCTGATTATAATATTAACTGGAACCAAACTGTTTAACTAATTATAATATTAACTGATATGGAGTTTTTGCAGCTTATAATGGCAGGACAGAACGATGGAGTCTGCCATGGTTGTAGACGAAGCAGTTACTTTGTGGATTGTCAAAATAAGGTCCATTGCCCGTGGTATAAAGCTGCATATGTGTGAAGTGTTTTGCAGTGGTATAGAACATGATCAACAAAGGTAAATTTAAGTGTTGCAGCAAAAAGTGCGGATTTTGAGAGTAGGTCAAAGAGGATGAAACATCCCGCAAATCAAGTTCCATTGGCAGTTCCACTAATAATCATTTGGCAACTGGATTAGAGAATAATGTCTCTTGCATATTTGAAATGATGTGTCGATTAACTAACGAAAAAGATGTGAAGATAATCATGACAATACGCAAAGGAAATGCAAAGTTAGAATGTGATAAGAAAGGAAAGGGCCCGGCATGATTTGTAGTTATTCGTCTATGAACTTCTTTTGTGACTTTTTTCGTCTACGATGCAAATGCAAATGCAGAATGTGACTTTCTTCGTCTACGAAGTTGTGAAGTGTTAATGTAATTTCAGTTTTTTAAATGTTAATGTACGATGTTGATGTACAATGTAATTTCAGTTTATTGGATATTTTCCTATGCTAGTTCTATTGTAACAGTAGGCCAAAGGAATAACATTTCTTCCTCTATCTTTCTGCCTCTTTTTTTAAGTGAAAGTTTCTGTTGACATTTGAAGAAACTATTCTCATAACAATAACAGGTGTAAAAGGAGTAACACACTGCCTGCATCATGTTCATTTCTCATCAATCACTTGAAACTTTTACACAACAAAAATAATACAAAAAGATTTCATATTGCTCTTAAACCATTCTTAGGAGTTTTACAACATGCATAACATCAAATGCTATAGACAAAAGTCAATAATGTCCAATTCTTGCTAACCAAAGGACTACAAAACAAGATAGAATCTATCATTCAAAAGCTGGGAAAATGTGCGCATCCATTGAAGCAACAGTTGGTTTCCACCTCCTCGTGTCGTGCATAAACATCTAGCAATTGCGCAATAATCCCCGAACTATCTAACAATTGCCTGAAAAACTGTACAATCATTGGTTTCCTCCATCTCAGTCCGGTAAGCATGGGAAGAAATATGGCATTCTTGAAAATTTGGATGATGCACTTTGTATGTAGAATGTTTAACTACATAATTACCTTGACCATCGAACTGAACATGATGTCGAACGAAGGAAAAAAAAATTGTTGTGTGAATGCAAGATTTCTGTTGTCACCTTACATAAATAAATTTATTGTTGTGATAAATAATTTCTTATTGAGATAACTTCTTCATATACATGTACTAACCATTAGGAGTTCCAAATATGTTTAACGGTGCATTCATGCAATGCTGAAACTGTTCAGGTACTTGAACGACGTGTGCATCAACGCCAACATTACTTGGTCATGCCTTGGGCCTATTTCATTTGGATGTACTCGAACGTCCCTGCATGACAACCAAACAAGTTATTCACTAATTAAAAAACCCACACGCAAACGATAATGTAAACGTGAAATAGTAAACGATAATGTAAACATGAAATATACCTTTGCCTTATTCGAACTAGATTCCAACGGGCTCTTCTGACGAAATTTCTTCGGTGTACCCTTTCTCTTTATACATTTAGGATCATGTAATCCACTATTGACAGTTTCCAATGATGGTCCACATTGTGATGTTATCGGTGGACTATGCAGAGATAAGACATTACTCACAACATTGGATTTTGATGCCATTACCAGTTTACATTCATGTTTGATCCAATTTTGTGTGTTTTCAGCTCTACTTTCATCATTTGCGACCAGGTCCACCAATGTAGTGAAAGACTGACACAATTTGTCATACCTCAATTGTCCCGAGGTGCTCATCAACCCATCGTAGTTAACAACGCCCTCGTATGGGCTCTACTTACATCTCTCCGCCACCTCCGTAATATATACCTCTATGGTATTTGTTTGACGCAATTACGGATCAATGCTGCGATCATATGTTTGCATATTATTCCTCGAAACTTGAATAAGTGGCAATTGCAAACAATTTTCATAATCTTCTTTTCTGAAAAGTGATGAAGAATATTTTTTCTTCGATCGCTCAACGTTTATCTCTTTCTCGCATACCTCATATGTTGTCCCGAAACTTCCCTCCAAAGAAGATATTAGGTCACAATAAAGCTTTCCGATGAACTCTTCTTGAACTTATCGAAACTTTGAAATGGTATAAACAGCTTGAAATTGTTTCTCCATTTCATATCTCGTTCAATGGTACATCTACGAGAAAGACTTGAAATCTACTTAAATCTCCTTCTCGACTTTATTCCTCAAAGCTCGTTTATATTGTATGACGAATTGCTTTAATGAGGTCTTCAAATACACATACCCATCGAAGAATGCATTCATACTCTCACTGTGTTGAGTTTTCGACATCCCTGCCTAGAAAGTGATTTTGAAAAAGCACAGAACCCACCGACATCTATTCTCATAAGTCTCAACAACCAAGCATTATCATGCAAATCATATGTGTCGATCATTACCCTCCAATTTTCTTCATAATCTCAAACAAATTGTGAGTCATAAACTAAATTGTGAATAACACTGAAAATCGAACATTTATCATTTCAGTATATGCCACAAACACTATCTATGCTTAATATAGGGGAACACGTTTCAATTACATTATGCATAGCTCTATCTTGATTGGTAATTATACCCTGAGGAGCTTCACCATGCATACACTGCAGCCATATCCTAAATAACCAAACAAATGCATCAGTATCCTCATTTGACACCAGCCCACATCTGAGCAGGTTCGATTGTCCATGATGATTAATACCAACGAATGAGGCAAACAACATGTCATACATATTGGTGAGGTACGTGATATCAAATGTCATAACATCATCAAACTCCTTATAAGCCTGTCTACTCCTATTATCTGCCCAAAACACATTCTTTAATCTTGAATCTTAATCCAAATCCATACTAAAATAAAACCCGGAGCAACTAGCTTGCATTTTCAAAAATTAGGATTGTATTGCTGCGGCGTCTCCTACTCCAAGTCTAAGATGCCGAACTTGTTCAACATAGTTTCAACAATCATTTTTCATGCACACCATATTTTCGTATCCACCTGCTTTGACTTCTGCAGAGTTGAAACTTTTGTGTAATGGAATTCCTGTCATATCATTAACTTCTAGCTGTTGTTTAACATGTGCGCTCAACTTTCTATTGCATCGATATAGCCTGGACTTTGATGGACTTGTTTTATGATTATGCTCGAGGTTTACTTTGTTAATTCTCCATATTCCACTATTCATAGATGCAGTCGACATCACTTTACATTATATCAGATGGTTGGTTGCGATTTCAAAGAACCGCTTATAGTACTGTTTTTTTTTCCTTCGCGACTATATGTCAATGTGACATATCTCATAATACCGTCGTCGTCCTTTTTTGAATTTCTTTTTCTGACTGGAAAAACTTCGACATATGTATATTTTTTGTACTAATCAAACAAGTCATTTTCGTTATTGAACTCATACCGACATCGAGCGCTCAAAAGGCGCATTATCTCTTACCACGATGTCATCACCTAATAAGTTCACATTTTCCGCAACATTCTCAAACTAGGATTCTATCATAATAATGTCATCCACATTGTCCAATATACCTTTCCCTGCAACGTAAAAAAAGTTACATTGTTAACGCTAATAGTGTAAAGTAATTTGTAATTGAGAGAAGATACTCATTCCAAGTTACATAAAACATTTTAGCATCAGTCAACAAATGATAGGTATGAATCTACTTCTAAGCATGAATGACACAAATTTGAACCCAAAAAAAAATGATTCTTTCAGAATAAATGTAAATTCTCAACTTCTACAATGCATTAGTAGATTTTTTTGTCCAAAATGCAATGATTTTTTCAGAATAAACAACAGTTTTCCGCACGAGTGTCGCATAAAAGCCTATATCATTGCAGGAGCTTTTGCTTATATATATTTTGAATGTTCACATTATTACGAGACAACTCATGCAGAAAATATTTAACAATCAGTAACTAGAATTTTGTCTAGTATTTAACAAATCCCAACACATTGCATTTTCGACAAAATCAAAAAATACCGATTTTTATCTACCATCGTTTCGATTAACACAAGAATAAGGTCAACAATTCATTATAATTTCAGTGCCAACGTAAAGGAGGGTAGCATCGAAGTAAATGGTGATCAACTGAGGTAGACATATTTTGGGGGGAAATTAGGGGAAGAGAGGAGTATTTGGCGCTTCTACGTTTTGTAAGTCAAGGGAACGATGATCTGGGTTTGATTGCTTGTATTGGACCCTTTAAATCGGTTAGGTCGGGTCTACAGTGGATTCAAAATATAACTTTTTTAATTCTTTATTGCCAATAACTTTCTTTCCAATTCAAATGTAATCAATTTTTTTTTTTTTTTTAATTCACTAAAGCCAACTCATTCCGTCATGGGTGTCACCCAACAGGTACAAATAGAATTATACCAAATACAAAGAGCATGTAGGGATACTTAAAAATTTTTACTTTTTAAATTTATATATGCTCTCGAAATTATATAATACGTTCTTTCAAAATAGAGAGTCCCGTGCTAAATGGGATAAACTTGCCAAATTGTTTGGACCTATGTGAGAGACCAAAACATTAAACATTTTTTGTAATTCTCGAAACATTTACCAATTTCCTTGGAAAAGAAACCACTTCAATTTGTTAACCTCTATGATCGGTAATTTCTATGGAATAATCCTTTATTACTAATATTCTTGGCCTAAAATGAGAAAATAAACAAGAAAAATATACCTAGTACGGCCGTCCACTTGGATAATTGTGGCATCAAATAATAAATATTATTAAAGAAAAAAAATATGTGATATCTTTATTTTGACGTGTAATCTTGACCTTTAATGCAAATAAAACTTGAATTTCAAATTCTTTATTTTTTCTATATGCAGTAAATAAATAGCCAATACTTATGCAAGAGAAACAAACACGTAAAGGAGTGACGATGAAGCAAAAATGTTGCGATCTTACCATTTCTCAAAAACTTCAACAAATTGTTAGATGAGTTTGTAGTGATTGTACCACAAAGGTAAGTTGGTTTGTTGTTCCACAAACAAACATAAGAGGATAGTTAACCGTGAAAATCTTTTTATAGTCCCACATGGTATACGTATTTTTTAGTATGATTTTCGGTTCGACTAACAACGATCTTTTGTATAACAAAATTCTTCTTATCCATTGTCGTTTACATAAGATAAGCGAGGTACTGTATAAAAAGCATTTGCAATTTACGTGCTTCTACATTACAAAAAGTATAGAGCTAGAAATTGTATAATACTTAAAAATATTACGAAAAAAAATGTTAAAATCTCATTCCGTGAAAATCTTTTTATAGTCCCACATGGTATCAGAGGCGGCCCTGAGAGTGCGCTAGTTGAGCGACCACACAAGGCCTCAAAATAAAAGACCCAAAAGGGAGATCTGGTCGGCGAGAAGTGAGAGAATAAAGAAAATTTGAGCGTTTCCTTTTCCAATCTTCTTTTTGGAGAAGAGCAATAAACTCCAAGGAAACTTCTCTTCAGAAATTGAAAAATGTAGATATTCTAGGTTGTGTATTAAAATTTCAGAATATATTGTCTCTTCAAAAATCATCTTTTTCATTTTGATTTGGCTCCAAAAATTTCAATATTTTCTTTAAGCAACGATTGCCGATCGAGGAAGTACTACATAATTTTTCCTAGGAGAAGTTGAACACTTATAAGTGAGTTTTTGTTTCAACATATTTTTTCTTTAATAAATTCTTTGAATATTCAAGAAAATATAAATTCCTTTTTAATATTTTTTCAATATAAATATAAATTCCTTTTACTCTCTTCTCGTTTTAGTGGTGATACACAGGTTTTTGAAGAATCAAAATTACTTTAATTGCTTCTAAAGATTTTGCTGATTTAATATTTAATCAAGTGCTATCTTCTAATTTTATTTTATTTTTATCTCCTTTAAACATTATATGTTTTTATAGTTTTTATTGTTGTTGTCAAATCGAAGTTTAAAATGTATCCTAGAAAACAACAATCGGGATTTGGAAAACGAGCTAAAAAGAGAAAAATTGAAGAGTTGATAGAGTCTCAAAAAGGTGCTATTGATAGATTTATTGTTAAAGAAACTAAAAATGTGGACCAAATACTTGAAGTTGATAAAAATGAAGATGTTGAGGAATTGAGACAAAATGAACATGATATGCTTGACAATGTTGATGATAAAAATGAAAATATTGAGGAATTGAGACAAAATGAAAATGATATACCTAACAATGTTGATAATGACAAAAATGATAACGTTGATGATGAATTTCCTAAGCAAAATGATACTAGTGAAGATGTTGATGATAAATATGTTAAAGAAAATGATACTCATGAAGATGTAGATGGTTTAATTCATAATAGGTCCATTCCCTTCAACATCTATGATCCAAGAACTTGGGATAATCTTGATATAAAATATAGAGATTTGCTAGTGGCAAATGGTCCGACAAGAGACCTGTCACTAGAAAAGGGTCCAAAAGATAATTTGTCTAGATGTTTCTCCGCAAGCCATTACACTCGTTATTTATCAAGTGGTGAGAAACGTGTAGGCCATTGTTGGTGTATTCAAATGATCTTGATAGAGTTTTTTGTTTTTGTTGTAAGTTATTTAAAAGAGGTTTACAAAAGAATGGGTTAATAAATGAAGGATTTAATGACTGGGTACATCTCGGTGTCAGGCTTAAAGAACATGAAATGAGTAGTGTGCATATCAACAACATGGCTACTTGGATTGATTTACGTGCTAGACTGAACAAAGATGAAACGATTGACATAGAAATTCAAAAACAAATTAGAAAAGAGAAACAACATTGAAAGGAAGTACTGCAAAGAATAATTTATGTCGTGCAATACCTAGCTAAAAATTGTTTGGCTTTTCGTGGAACCAATGAGAGACCTCTTGAGGATAGTAACGGGAATTTCTTAGGATTAATTGAAATGATTACAAAGTGGGATCCTATCATGAAGGAACATATGCGGCGTATTGAAAGTAATGAAATTCAGTATCATTATCTTTCACATAAAATTCAAAATGAGTTGGTAGTTTCGTTGGCTTCTAAAATCAAAAGCACAATTATTAAGAAAATCAAAGAAGCAAAATACTTTTCTGTGATACTTGATTGTACTCCGGATACAAGTCACCAAGAACAAATGTCCTTGATCTTAAGATGTGAAGACTTGTCTAGAAATCCAATTAAAATACATGAATATTTTGTTGAATTTTTAAAAGTGGACAATACAACAGGTCAAGGACTTTTTGAAGAATTACAAAATACTCTAATAACTCTTAATCTTGACATTAATGATGTAAGAGGACAAGGATATGATAATGGATGTAACATGAAAGGTAAGCACCAAGGTGTGCAAAAAAAAAACTACTAGACATAAATCCTAGAGCATTCTATACATCATGTGGATGTCATAGTCTGAATTTAGCATTGTGTGATATGGCAAACTCTTGTGTTAAAGCAAAAGATTTTTTTGGTGCTGTACAAGGTATTTATAATCTGTTTTCTAATTCTACAAAGAGATGGAAAATATTGAAAGACAATGTTAAAACTAATGTCAAGCCACTATCAGCTACACGATGGGAAAGTCATGTTGAAGCTATTAAAGCAATTAGATTCCAAGCTCCTGAATTAAGAGAAGCTTTACTTGAAGTCGCTGAAATTGAAAATGACAATGATTTAAGGTGTCGGGCTAAAGCTTTGGCAACCCTTTATGTTGGAAATTTTGAGTTTTTAGTAGCTATGATCATATGGTATGAGATATTATATGATGTTAACTTGATTAGTAAACACTTGCAATTTAATGATATGCTTATTCACATTGCTATTGAGGAATTTAAAGGGCCGATTGCATTTTTTTAAAAATATAGGGAATCTGGATTCAATGATGCGATAAATATTGCTAAACAAATTACCATTGAAATGAAAATTGATCCTTTATTTCAAATGAAACATATAATTCGTAGGAAGAAACATTTTGATGAAAATGCTACTGTAGAAGATGCACAATCACCTGAAGATTCTTTCAGAACCAATTATTTCTTTTATATAGTAGATCAAGCAATTGGATCACTTGAACGAAGGTTTGATCAATTCAATTCATACGAAAAAAAATTTGGATTTCTATTTTCTTCAGACAAGTTAAACTCATTGGATGATACTAATTTGAAAGTATGTTGTGATCATCTTGATATTGTTTTAAGACATGTAATTTTTTGCGATCTTGATGCAGAAGATTTATTTCAAGAGTTAAAAGTTTTGCAAAATCTTTTACCAAAAGAAATAAAGACGGCTTTTGATATATTGACTTATTTGAAAAGATTGGATTGCTTTCCAAATACATGTATTGCTTATAGAATATTATTGACAATGTATGTTACTGTTGCATCTGCTGAAAGAAGTTTTTCAAAACTAAAGTTGTTAAAATCTTATTTACGATCAACCATGTTACAAGAACGATTAAATGGATTAGCTTTGATATCTATTGAGCATGACTTTCTAGAAAATATTGATTACGAAAGTTTAATTAGTGAGTTTGTTTCTAAAAATGCGAGAAGAAATATTTTTACATGATTTGTTGCATTTAAAGCTTTACACTTGATATATATATTTTTTCAAGGTTTGCTTATACGGAATTACACAAAGAGGCCAGTGGCTTTGATGGTTCTTTGTTGATGACATGAATTCTAATGAAGTCTAGAGATGTTTTTGAGTTTTATTTATGTTTTTCTTGTTCATGTATGTAAAAACAAAAAACAAATATTTAAATATCATATTTTTGCAATGGAATCATATTATTGAAATTTTTTTTAATATATGTTTTAATTACTTGAAGGGGGCACCATTTTAAAATCTTGCACAGAGCATCCAAAATCTCAAGGCCGACTCTGCATGGTATACATATTTTTAGTATGATTTTGGGTTCGACTAACAATTATCTTTTGTATAACAAAATTCTGCTTGTCCACTGTCATTTACATAAGATAAGCGATGTACTGTATACAAAGCATTTGCAATTTACGTGCTTGCTTCTACATTACAAAAAGTATAGAGCTAGAAATTGTATGATACTTAAAAATATTTCGAAAAAAATGTTAAAATCTCGTTCATTTATTAATTATTATTCAATCTTTTACATTATTACGTTATACGTACTAAAATCTTATAGTACTTTAATGTTCTGTCACCATACATTCTGATCTTCACAAATCCTTGGAGAATGCCGCATAGACTTTGGGCCTGAGTTTAATCTGGGTTAGTCCCTTGGCGAAATGCCACTCCTTTTATCACAGTGATCCAATAATTCTAAAGTCTTTTTCCACACGTATTGCTTTAGGCAGAAATTGGAATTACCTCTTTTCTTTTCTTTTCATTTTTTTTTTTAAAGTTCAAAAGATAATTATATTATTACCACAAAATTTGTTTGTTATACCACAATTTTAAATAGGTTAAATATATTTTTCCATCATAGATGGCATTCTATTTTTTCCTCACTATATACTTGGTTTTTTCTGGCCATAATTATTTTATATTGTTCACTTTATATATATTTCTTGTGACACATGTGGAACGCGAATATAATTAATAATTATAATAATTTAATTCACGATCCTTGGAATGGGAAACTTTTATTTGGACAGAATAATTAGAATACGTTGGGAGAGGGAGTGGAAAGGGTAAAGAAAAGGAAAAATGATAATATAGGTGTACATCATAATTTTTAAATTTTTATAAATTGAATTAGTAATATAATTATAAATTATTGTGGTAAAATATATTTTATTTAGTGTGTGATTATAACATACTGCAACAAAATAATTTATGGTGGCAATATATTCACACATCGTAAAATTATGCACACAACGCAAGTCATGAAATTTCTTTTGAGTTTTTTGTCGATGCTGGAACATCTGGCTTTTGTCGAACATTTTTTGAACTTTGATAATGCCCTTACTCTTTTGCTTTTGAACTTAATTCAAATCAATCAGTTATGTTTTCTTGACACGATTCGTCAAATTGCTCATATAAAAATAACAAAATAATGGTTGGTCAAAAGTCTTCAAAAAAATCACTAAAATGCTTAAGAAAGGACGAAATAATTTGAGGTGATTGATACTAACGTTAACCAAACAAAATACTCAATTGGAAACGTTCGTTGATTTTTCTTTGTACAATAATGAATCCATTTGACTTCCCTTTTGTCCCACAAACTTAAAAGAATAGCATTTTTTTTTTTGCTTTATCTTTTAACATAGCATCACTTAGGAAGAAGATTTTATTAGTTGAAGATAGTGACAATACATTTACATTGCTCATGCCAATTGGCCAATTATTTGCTTCAATCAACCAATGAGAAAGTGCCTCTTGGTTGTTATTGGTGTTAAAATTAATGATGGCTCTTACAATGCCTGCCCACTAGATCCACCAATCAAATTGTAACATGTACTTGCATGTTATAGATATGCGTGTATATCGGCACAAACCTATTTTTGACTTATTGGTCATAATATCATAGGCTATCTCAAATAGTCGTTCCTAATTACTAGACCAACCTATCATAATGAGTCTATAAACACTTGACGAATATACATCAATCAAATGAAGAAGCTCCGTAGTCAAATATAATTGAATTATGCTATGTGTATACTTTTCATATAAACACACATTGACAGCCCCCTCACATGGAAGGGGCCTACACATGAATATAAAGTATTGTGTACATCGGAAGTGTATACATAGCATAACCTACTATAATTATACCAAATCGTAATCACAAGGTATAAATGCGTAAGTATATATATTTGGAGAAAATTGATATGTGAAATTCTAAAGAATTTATATAGATTGGAGTATAAAGGTGAAAATATTTTAAATTTCTTAGCCGTGCATGATAAGGAACTATCTCTTGATAACATGAGAATTCAAGATGAAATTTGATACACTTATTTGTCAACTACTTATATGTACAACAAGCAAGATTGTAGCGAACTAGTAGAGGACTGGAGTGCAAGCACTAGAGTGCTATAAGAATCACATCTCTCTATCAAATTAGCAAGAAATCAATTTCAGAAATTAGACACCGATAGAAGTACACTTCTTGAATAGTTTCGTACCGTTGCTCAAGTTCCATTGTCAATACGTCGCTCAAATGAAATTAAGTAAATAAGTTCTTGAGTCAATTACATAAATACCACAATTTAACACTAATTACATTTTGTTTCCTCAAAAATAGGGATACAAACATGTTTATAAATATATGTGCTCGAGAACATTCACATGCACTCACTTACACATTTAAAAATGTTTCATGAAGTGCCTATTGTCTACTTTGTATATGTGATTATTCTTTTCCCAAATTGCATTTTTTTTTTTTTTTGCTCATATTAATATAGAGGACCAAGTGTCTTTTCCAAGTAGGAACAGTAGAGATTGCAATAAATACTACCAAGAAAGGGACAATAACTAAAAGTTGAATTTGGCACCAATCATGTTTTATTTCCTCAAAAGGAGAATAAAAGAACATGTTGAATGACCAGCGTGCGCGCACATGCAAACGTGCACGTTTATCTTTCATCGTCACATAAAGTGTTAAGTGTCTTCTTTCAATAGGTTAAAATTTGTTCAAATTTTAAAGTTTGTCTTATAAAGGGGGCCAAGTGTCCTTCTAAGTAGGGATTGCAATAATTATACATTCAAAGAAGGGGCCAAAAACAAAAAATCACACTCAAGAATTTGAACCTATTTTCCTAAAGTGAATACATCAACTTGCCAAAGCCACAACTTTAGAATACACAATAAAAAAGGAAAAAATAAATTATAATAAATACCATGAGATGTTGTAGCTGTCTCATCCACGTTTTTTATTCTCATCCTCAACAACTTTTTTGTATTGATCCACCAATGAATTGTTTATCCTGCTTGGCTACTCTCCCTTAATATTTTTTCTTTTATATTCTTTTCATTTTGATTTTGATTTTGATTTTGATTTTAGTATTTGTTTTACAATTGATTTATACAATTTTTGCCAAGAAAATTAGGTGGGGACTTTTTTTCTTTTCATTTTTCTTTAAAAAAAAAAAAAAGAGGAAAATCATTTTGAAGAGTTAGAATGAAAAATTATATTATCTTAAAATTTGTGAAGAGGCCTTTTTCTAAATAAAACTCAGAATTTTAGCAACGCTTTGATTAAAAATGCTTACTTGACTATGGTGGGAATGACTTGAATCCATACACATGTATGTTTTATTCTTCCTCTTTGGTGCTTTCGTCTTGTCCATCATTGTCGTCTATCTTCTTGCATATTTATACATACAAATGATCCAATAGCATTGAAGCTCATCTTATGTTAATTATGAGTGAAAATTAATAATTTATGTCATCGTTGCTTAATATAAAAAGTGCACGTTACTCTCATAGCGCATGCACGCATATGGGATACTTAAAAATTTTGGTATTGCAGGTATTAAACACAATTGAATATTTATATTTCAAATTGCACTACATGTACGAAAAACAGTTTGCTAAAGAACTTACAGACAACACAGTTCATGGAGTGGGTGGTTATATTTTTTCAATATAAAATTCACATGGATCTCACGTCATGTGAGTTTTCTGGATTTCTTTTGTGAAAAAAAATTATGTACATAAATTTCTTTTGTCGGAGTTATAATAAAGAGCACCCTTCTATGACTAAACAAATGAGATATGTCACACATATAGGGCACTTTGGGCTGTTTTTGGGGCAGCCAATTATAGGGGGCAGCTGCCTCCTCTATTTACAGGGAATTGCTCTAAACAAATTGAGAAAAGAGATATTAAAAGAGGTAGATTTTGTTTTTATATTCAAATCATTATTGTATGTACTGTATCTTCAAAGCAAGTGGGTCATTAATAAAATAGAAGACTTATTCCATTAAGGAATGGTAACGTTTTATGGTAGATTTAAATTAGTAATATTATCCTTGAACAAATTGAATAATATATAATATTGGTACTCTATTTTTTAAAGAATATATTCTATCTTTTGAAGAACATTTATAAATTTAGAGAGTTAAAATTTTAAAGTATTCGAATATCTTTTTATATTTAAAACTTAATTTTACTACTCCAGAAAAATATTTATTATTTTTTTCTATCTTTTTATTTTAACTAGTTTTTTTCTTTAAATTATTTTAATATTTTTTACATTGAAAATTGAAACACTTTGAATGTATTTAATTATGGAGAGTGGGTTGGCAAACTCACTCTCTAAATTAATACTTATTCCGTCTCAATTATATATGTTGAGTTTCCTTTTTCATTTCTCCTAAATATATAGGTTGGTTTCTTCATTTAGAATATTTTGATTTGTTACTTTACTAATATGTTCTTATTCAATTTTCTCCATTTAATATACCAACTCATTAAAATCATCCAAATGCACAAATTTCCTACTTCTTGGAAATTTCACGTCTTCTTCTTCTATTTGTGATTCTTCAACTTCTTTTGTTTCTTCATGTAAATATGCCTCTGTGATTCTCTGTCTTCTGCCATTGATAAAAATCAATTCTATCTTCACACTAGCATCTAATAAAAAATTCCACGAAAACACAGTCATACACACTGCCATCAAATTTCTCTGCGTATGTGAGTATTTGTCCAAATCACGAGTATAAACTCTAAAAATCATCCACATTCCATCGAAGATACATGTACATCAATTTTACAAAGTGATCTCAGCTCGAAGAAAGCGATGAGACCATTGCTTGATTTGAATGCTCCGCCGACTGAAGATGATTACGTTTCCGCTTCTCGGTAGTATCAACGTGTTGTTTCTCGGATGATCAAAATCTATCTACCAAAAATCTAAGAGGACCAGATGGATGCTCTTGCTGATAAAGTCGATGCTAATATCTAGAAATAGTATATCCAATTTCTACTAGGCTTGTGCATAACCAATGTTCATAACCAATGTTTACAGCAATTCAATGCCAACTTAAGGATGTGTTGAACACCAAATAGGCATCTTTTTTTACAGTACATGTATTTTTGGTCTTGAGTAAGTTCAATTTATAGCTACGTATTTTATACATGGATGGTGTGGACTACATGGTCTAGAGTAAGAAAAATAATGCAGGTCTATCAATGGGAAACAACTAACACAACCAAATGACATCGTTCAAAAATCAAAAGCCAAGCCTTAAAATGAGTTCTGAACATATTTCAATATCTCAGAAACACTAGGATATGGGCAAAGTACTAAAATGCTGCAACTAAAGCAAAAGACAAAAAATACACATAACATAAAAGTGTTGTTTTTTAGTCCTCGATGATTTCGGATGGCTAAAATCCATCATAGGCAACAAAAAAAAGCTGTTGGTTTGATCCGTCTCGTCGTTCCCTATTTGAAAACGTATTATGGGCCCAAATCAGAGCTCGTATGCCTAATCTACAGAGTTACCTGATTAAAGTTACTTGGTTGAATTAAGAGCTACCTTTGCCATTCATATAACGCCAGGCTCGAACTGAATGCAATTCGATAGTTGCCCATTTCTCATCAATTTTGTTTGTTCATATGTGGAATCCTATAATTGTTACCCCCACGAATTTTTCATCACCTCAATTTTACATGATTGCGATGTCAGAAACATATTGTCCAACTCTTCTGTAGGAAATGTCTAAAAAGCATTCTCCACTACTAAAATGAAGTCCTCAATTGCAGTTAGAGCCTCTTGATGTTGAAGTGAATCAATGGCTTTAAAAAACCAAGGTCTAAGACATTCATATCGGGACTGTTCAGAGGTTGAAAACATAAATGAATATCGAATCCATCTTTTCTTGTAGCTTCTATGAAATTGATGTCGTTAACATCGAAATTTGGCTTTGCATTGTCTTGTTGAATAAAGATGGTCCTAGAACTTGAACATGGCCATTTTCTGTTTGATTGCAGGCAGCAAATTTTCAATCACACATGATCGGATCACATCTTTAGTTACCGACACAATAGGCTTCGATTCCAAAGTCCCAGTTACACGATTCTTACTACTCCGCTTCACAAGTTCTTTAGACACAAACGGCCATATTCCAATTTTGCCATTGAATTCTTCATAGGTAGTACTATCAACTCGTGGACAAGCAACGACAGCCAAAAACATTATCTTTGTAATAAACCTTTTGCTTTTACATGTGCAAAAGGGCTTCATTTCATCCGAATGGAGATAATACTTTTGCGATGTCTTGGACGTATAAAATCACTTTTCATCAATAAGAATTTGATTATGCATGATAACAAAAGTAGGTGTAGATGCGAGGGTACTTTCACCTACCACTGATAGGCAAAATTCCAATCATATTTTCTTGTTCCCGTCCAATAAATATGGTTTCGTTGGATTTGAATGTGGCCGAATATATCCTTCTTTGACTCTCCTATGTACGGTTGATTTTGACATATCAAAAGTGTTCGATAAAGAATACCAAAAATGAAATAGGGGTAAATTAGGAAAGATCTTAACAAAAATTGATTTTCCAATAACATTAAAGACAATTTCTTAATCTGTGTGAAAAATAAAATCAACCTATAAAATTGGGACAGAGAGAGTATATTAATTTAAAGAGCCTCTTAGAGCATGACTTTAAAAATTGACTTTTTAAAATAGAAAAAATATCATGTTTAAAAAATCTTTTGAAGATACTTTTACGAGTGAAAATAAAAATAAAAATTGGGAGACAAGATCACTTTGATTATAAGGTAAGTGCTATATTTTGAAAAAATAAGGACAAGATTTCGTTGAGTGGTTTAACTTTTTCCATTCAATACATAAATAACTCTTAGGTAGACTTGAAAATTTTACCCAGCCACTGTTTGATGGCAATTCTTATGTAAAAATAATATTTTAAATAGTGATTTTTAAAGGATGCGTGGTTAAAAAATAGAAAATTATTTTGAATTTACGTGTAAAATATTTTATTGTATAAATGTGTGATTAAAAATGAGTACGAAAAATAAATTATTTTGTTTTAAATGGAGTCAAATAGGGAGCTTAAAAGTAAAAAAGTAAGTTTTAAAATTAATAAATTTTTATTAGTAAAGTTAGAATATGAAAGCTAAACAAAGTAACATTTTTTTTTTCAAAATTTTAAAGTAAGGAAAAAGAAAGTTATTTAGCCCCTATTTGGGTTCCATTTTATTCAAAATGTATGTTTTTTTATTTTTTTTTCAACTACACATTCTTTAAGAAAATAATATTATATGCAAATTCAAATTTTTTTTCTTTTTTAATCAAATATTTTATAAAAAATCACAATTTCAAAATACATTTTTTCCCTAAAATTTGATTTTAATGGAGCTCAAGGACTTAAATATGCTCAAAAAATGGAAAACAAAGTTGCTTAAAAATGTAAATTGACCTTTTATAGACTTAGCCAGACGTTATCTAATCAAGACTATCATTAATTTCATTTTTAGTTTCTAGTAAACAAAGCAGCAATAATCAAGGAGACAACTGTGTTAAGACAAGGGCCTAATAAATGAGGAGTCAGAAGATTACGGGGCTTAGTTCATCCCATTGGTCCGTGCAACTCTACTGTTACACGCGCGCGCACACTTCTTGATAAACATGCAAGTGAAGGTCAATTCGACATAACACTCTCTCTCAAGATTCTGTCTTTCTTTCTCTGCAGAAGCAAGAAATAATCTGTGGTTTTTTCTTTTCAATTTCTGGGAATTTTCAAAGTAAAGGTTTTTGATGGTTTTTTGAAGAAAAATGGAGGCACAGTTCATAAGTAGACACCACAAGCACCAGCCTAAAGGGAACCAGTGTTCTTCATCTGTTGTCAGGCACATCAAAGCCCCTGTCGATATTGTAATCTTACCTCACTTTGTATACATACGTCTGTGTATTTATTCGGATTTTTCTTGTAATTATTAATTAAAGAGTGTTTAAATATGGATTTCATACAGGTTTTATGATCTTTTTGTGAATTTTCATGTTTCTTTTTGAGTTTTGTAATTTCCTCGATGATGAAGAAAATGTGAAGAAAGAAATTAAGGATGTGATCCTATTCTGTTCTTCCATTTTTCATCGAAAACATGAGGATTTTCTATTTCTTGGGATTGATTTGGTAATCTTGCTGCTGATGGCAAAATCAATTTTGATCTGCAATCTCTAGCTTGAATTTAAGTTTTAAAGGTTAAATTTTAGGGAGTTGCTTCATCTTTATTGCTTCTCTTGAGTTTATGTGTGAAGGAACTGAAAGTTTTGAAAATATCTTTGATGATAGATGTATTTTCAGGTTCTGCTTTGGTAAAATTGCTTAAAAAATCAAAGGTCTGGTTGCTGAGTTTTGAGGAAGAGATTATCAACTTATTTTGCTGATGTTCTTTCTGATAATTTTTTATATGAAATTCTTGTAAATTTAGTCAAGGAAAAATGAGGAAATGAGCACTTCAAAATATTTAAAATTTGTATTAATTCTTCCATCTTTTGTGGTTTACTTATACAGTGTAATATGAGTGTTGGAAGGTGAGGAGCGTAATCATCTCTATTGCAGATTCTTTTCAATTAAAGGGATATATTGTGCATTTAGACTTGTTGGGTCGTCCTGATAGTCCTACTAGTAACCAGATAAAGGATGTATTAGGGGACAGTTTTTGAGTGCAATAGAAGCATAAAGAAAAACTTGTGTTTTTCTTCTATGAAAAACTGGACTTTAAAGTTTTGATCTATGACAATCCAAAAGTCTGATATGTTAGCTCTTTTAGGTTTGGCTATTGGTAAGGGGATTTGATCAACCACAGAAGTACAAGCCCTTTATTAGCAAGTGCTCCACTCAGGGTGATCTAAAGATTGGAAGTGTTCGAGAGGTGAACGTAAAGTCAGGACTTCCTGCCACAACCAGCACGGAGAGGTTGGAACTGCTCGATGACAAGGAGCATATTCTTGGGGTCAAAATTGTTGGTGGTGATCACAGGCTAAAGGTAGGGATTTTGGGCCATTCACATGTAGGATACTTATGTTCTTGAGGTAATATTTACATTATGGAATCGGTGATGTCTGACTCGATTAGTCCGGTTGTGCTACATGTATATAATGATTTACATACACATAATTTGATGAGATATGATTGGATCAAAATTTCTTCAACTAAAAAAAAAAAAAAAAAAAAACCTCATAGGCATGTAAACCATTATTTAACTCCATTATGTACAAGTAACATTTTTCCTTCCAGTGGCTCTTCATCGAAAATCATTCTTATAATTTTGATAATATTTTGTATAATTTACAGGTCTTGATTGGTTTGGAACAAATTAAAAGAAGTTTTCACTTAGCATTTTTATCCACTTTGCTTTTATTTATTTATTTTTCATTTTCTCTAGGAAATCCTCCCTTTATTACCCCTTAAGAAAAGGAACTAATTTGTGATTTCTATCGTCTTTGAATTTATTTCCCTTATTTCTTGCATTTTCTTTAGGGTAATTATATTCACACCCCAATTTTTATTTCTTATACCACATTTTAATTGCATTTAAAGTTCTTAATCTTTGCTTATTATAGCATTTATGTCCTTAACAATTTTTCATATTATTCTTATGATCAAACTTTTCATTAATTAACACATTTTGTATTTGATCATAGTTTTACGTCCAAAAGTCTGTCAAAATGGCGTAAAACAACTTATTTTCCCATCATATTTTAAAAAAATAAATAAATAAAAAGTGCGAAAAAATATTTTTCCCTCATTTGAAAGCATAAAAATAAAATATTTTGATATAAATCATCATCAAGGACGAGACGAACTAATTAATGGAGGGTTGAGGATAAAAATTTGACTTTAAAAAAAGTTAAAGAAATAATTGCTATATGAGCAAAGATTGATGAGTTTAAGTGCAATTAAATTTGTTGTATCAAGTAAAAATTGTAGTAGCAATATAACTACCTTTTCTTTATCTTGCCATTTTCATGACTAACTAGAGCTTAAATTACGTTGGATTTTTATGGGAACACTTCCAAGTCTCTAAACATGTTTGGAATATCTTACTTTTAAGTAAAAAATAGTTACAAGTACATTATCTTATTGTAAAAAATAAAATAAAATAAAAAAATTTAAAAATGGTAATATTTCTAATTTTTATGAGTAGAAAATTTTTTAGCTTCTCTTTCCCTGCTTATCTTTTATCAATTAAGCCATGCATTTATTCTGTTGATTTTGCAGAATTACTCTTCAATCATTACTGTTCATCCTGAGATAATTGATGGGAAACATGGAACCTTAGTTATCGAATCATTTGTGGTGGATGTGCCTGAAGGAAACACTAAAGAAGAGACATGCTACTTTGTGGATGCTCTGATCAACTGCAACCTCAAGTCTTTGGCCGAAGTTTCAATGCGAATGGCAATGCAGGATTCAATGAAATCCATCAACCGATTCTGAATATTATTGCATGTTATATATTAGTTTCTTGTTGTATGGAGAGTGAGATTGTGTATTAATATCCATAACTAGTTCCACAGTAAAGAAAAGTGCTGGATTTCTCTGCTTGGTTTCAAGTGTGTAGGCACCGAATCTTGTTTAAGAGAATTGCTACGAAGTGCTATAGATGTCATGTATAATTTCTCTTGGTGTTGATGGTTATATATATAACAATGTTTCTAGATATTACCTATCCCATTTGCCTACGAGTTGCTTCTAACTTGGCTGACTATGGTGCTGTTTGTTTGTAAAGGTTTATTCCTGCCCAGCCAAAAGAGTAGTAAAGATCATGTCATGATAGAACTTGACAGTTTTGATGCAATGCCATTCAAGTCTGCACTAAAAAAATGTGACAAGGAAACAGGAGGCGGAAAGTGTCAACAGAGCAGAAAAGCTTTACTAGTTGCATCTTCAGACAACAATGTTGAATTTCTACTCTTGCAGATTTATACGAAAAAAGGTTAAAATAATAGAGCCTGCACCTTGAATGAATGCATCTTATCCCATAGAGGTCTTTTTGAAGTAATCTATAACATCTGGATTCTTGTCAAGTTCTGAATTTTCGACCCAGAGACCCTGGATCTGAAATCACAACTAGCATAAGACAAGATTTCGCATTTTGTTCAGAAAAAGACATCCAAATGCTCAAGTCAAAAACGAAGTGATACTGTGATAGTGAGTTCTTGTGGCAATTCAAATTTTTCGAGATGATCTTCATCATCCTATCAATTTGAAACTTGATACAGGTTCACCAGCAAGAAATTGTGCAGTTTTATATGGATAATGGCGTGGATTCATTGTAATCCAAAAAGAACCAGCCCAGAATTTAGCATCAGATTCCATTGGCATTATGTTAAAAGCGAAATATTGTGTTTCTTTGAGGTATCCACCTCCTCCAAGAAGACTAAACATACAAGAATAATATTGTGCAGACAGAACAATAATCTGTCTTTCGCTATCAAAATATACGAAGCCTTCATTAATTAGCCCCTCAATCATAATCTTCTTCTTTCAGCAGGATAAATCCCAAGCTCAAACACTTGAGCACTTGACAATTTGTTGATATCCTCAGATTCCTGGGTAAACCACAGAGAGCCCATCAATCAGCTAGCCTTCCCTGTTTTACAAATCCTAATATGCTCCAAAATTCACCAGGCTGTAGGAAAATACTAGTTCTTGCATGATTCTACCAGCAGAGGCCAATCTGAAAATGGTATAAAGAAACAAGAACACTATTCTGTATGGAAGAGAAATAAATCACAATACACCTAGTAAACAAGATAAAACATCTACTACTACTGTTCCTATTACTGGGTACGATATTGAATGTCCAACACAAATCCACAACGAAGATTTTCTGAGGAATACAGGAGCTGTGAGAGCAAGAAAATGCATATGGTCTTTCACATAGTACAATCTCGTGAAAATCCAATAATATCAACTGTAAAATTATGGCGAATTAATTCCCCTTGTGTTTTAACTTTCAATGACAAAGTAAATCTATGTATTCACCAGCGTTCTCTTGGCCGGCCATCGGGAAACACAGGAGCAAGAACCTTCTCATTGCTTGTCTTTGACCCATTCACTTGTTTCTCTGGTTTGCTCAATTCTAAATTCACAGTAGCATCATCATCACTGAAGTCTGGGGGCATATCATCTTCTTCATCGTTCCAATCGTCCTCGTAATCTTCGTCGTCGTCGTCGTCGTCAAATCCATCGCTTCCTAAATTATCAATGTCTGACCATTCATCTTCATCGTCTTCACCAGTTCCTTCATCAGCCTCCTTATCTGCTGCTTCATCTGAATCAGTATTCGGAGCATTTCTCCTCGGGAACCGTGGAACATTAACAAGTGTGCGGAGCCTCTCCTTAATAAGCAACAACTTGTCTTTTTCTATCAACTGAGAATCACGATATGCTTCGCGGAGGAAAACTGAATCCCTATCCCCTTTCAGAGAAACATAGAACATATCCGGATGCCTTATCAACATCCCCCGAAGCTGTTGAGAAAATCTGAATTCCTCTCGAAAATGTGTTAAATGATCAACAAGTGTTCTCTTCTCGACAGTGAGGCTCAAGATCTCGTGAACAACACCGCAAGCATGCTTTTCTTTCTCTAGAGTACCGGACCTCAATTCTGAAAAATCAGAGTAAGGTGATATATAAGGCATATCTCTAAATTGAGAAATCCTTCTCATCTCGCCTTTCGAAAGATTAAGCCCCTTTGGTAGCTTTACTCTATTGAACCTGGGGGGCCGATCAATAATCAAATCTCTCTCTTCCATCTCTCTTTCCTTATTCTCTTCTTCTTGAAGCTCCGCAGCAGAGACAGCAAGCTCAGGGTCCCAGTGAGTTAACTCTAAAGCTGGTCCTCGTTCAGTCGCAACAACCTTGAAATACTGGGGGTATCGGTGACAAATAGTGTCACGAAATTCCAATGGAAGACCAAGATCAGTCATCAAATGGGCAATCTTCTCCAAAAGAATCCGTTTCTCAATTGACATCATCAACAATTTCCTTAGCTTAATAACTAACAAATCCTCCATTTCATTCCTAACCTTCAACTCCTCGAGATAAAGCCTCTCGGCTTCTGGAGTCAACTTAAACTGAAGTGAATATACACCTTCTTCCACAATTTCAAACACAGACGGAAATTTCCTCAACAAAGCAATAAATCGCCTCCTTTTCTGCAGGCCCAACGCTTTTCTCCACCTACCCAAATCGCGAAGGGCCATAATCCTATTCGGCTGGCTCACTAAAATCTTCCTAATTTTTAAAGCCAACTTGAGCTTCTTATCCTTTTGAATTACATTATCCAAAGGAAGCTCTTTCCTCCTCTTAACAGCACCCGCACTTATTAAAGGAACACGCAGATGGGTTCTCCTCAAATTCCCCAAAGATAAGTTATTTTGCTCAAAAACCAGCCTTTCACCCAAAAATGATGTCTTTACAGAGGAAACAGAGATAGGGTTCTCTAAAAACAACTTATCTTTTCGAAGTAAAGATGGTTTATAGGAGAGAAAAAATGGTAAAGGGCCAATTGATGGCAAATTTTTATGCGAAGAAATCAGAAATTTAGGTTCCATAATAATCTTGCGTTCTTACGAGGAAGCACTGGAGAAAGGAATAATGTAATACAACAAAGCCGACATTACAGAGCATAATATCTATATATCATCACAAGAATAGACTGACCTGAAGTGCTAAATTTAGGGTTCATCGGCTAAAAACCCTGTACAGATATTTTACTCCTTATCTTCTTCTTGTGTAGATTTGGGAATTGAGAATTGTACAAAAAAATGGAAAAGACAGAAGGACGACTTTGGTGAATGGATACGTTTCTTTTAGTAGAGGTTGAACCTAGCCCCCACCAACCTCCGCCTAAAGTATTCACAACAGACAAAAAAACAAGAGCTTACTTGTATACTGGTGCCCACGAAAAGTTCAATTCCATATCTCAAAAATCGAACCCTCACACTGCGACTGCCAACAAGGTTGAGACCACCTTACTTCTTTTCTTTGCACCACTGAATTATGCTTCGAGGGGACAATACGTTTCTTTTTATTGTATGCTAAAGAGATGGAGAATTGTGACTCATAGCATTGCCAAGAAGGTATTTAAACATAAAATAATCTCTATTTTAAAGAGTAATTACGTTTCAAGAAATTCTTCAAATTAATACTTTAAAATAGAAAGTGAGTTTGGTCTTCAAATTTGAATAGCCAAACCCGCTCCTCTATAATTAAATGTATTCGGAGTATTTTGATTTTCAATGGAGAAAAATAATATAATAATTTGAAGGAAAGCTATTGAAAAAAAAAATATATGAAAACATAATCTATATTTTTAGGAGTAGAAAAAAATTAAGTATAAAAGATAAAGAGTCTGTTGAAGTGCTTAAAAATTTTTACCTTTTAAATTCATAGATATTCTCACTACAAGAAATCCATCTTTTACTTACATAATTTTCATTGACAAATTGAAATTTGTAGGAGAAATTCATTTTTTCGCACAAAATTGATGTTTTGTTGGGCCATGATTTGCTTCAAGTTTTTTAATATTAGAAGGACTTGTGCCCACAAAAATATTATTTTTTCCTGATAAATAATTTGATGGGAAAAATATATCTTTTGCCGATAAAAATATCAAACATATTTGTAAGCTAATAATTAAAGAAAAATTTTCAATTACTGTTTTTAATTTTATTCCCCACAAAATATATATTTGAAGATAAAAAGATAAAATACTTTTTTTTTTTTTGGTTAAAAAAATCCAAAATTAAAAATCCCTCAACACCCACGTAAGTTAACTCTGTCTTTGCCTCCAAGGTTTTCCTCCAAAATTTGTCATTCCCTCTCTAAATTTTGCCGTCTACCACTCTTCTTTGCCTCCCAAAATTTTAAATTTTTTTCTCCAAAATTATTCATTCCCTCCTTTTTGTTGCATTTGTTTAATTGGTCCAAATCTAATTCAAACTCTTCAATTGATGCGAATTTTGGCTTCATCTGCAGATCGATTTCTATGATATTCTTCAATCTGTCTTCCATGTGGCCTTTATGTGATATTTTTCTCAAAAAATTACTCCTTATCTATTGGGTCAAAAACGAAGATGAAAATCTCATAGTTGTTCCTGATGAATATGGGTAATATAGAATATTCTGTAATAATTGTACAAAAAATTTGTTTGCTATCATTTATGAGATTGAACAATCTCATAAACGAATTATGAGATTGAATAATTGTGCATTACTGAAATATAATTATGGCTCTTCAATCTCATGTTTGTTCAGATAATTGCTGAACAATCTCATAATTATGGCTCTTCAATCTCGTAAATGTTCAGTAGACCACAGATAATTGTTAATTTGCTGTCATTTTTAGTTAGAGAGAATTTTGTGAATATTAATTTTTTGGTAGAAAGGTAGTTTTGTCCCTAATTAGATAAGCTCAGGCGAATTCTATCCACTCCCACT
>NC_036239.1:10802344-10823329 GCF_002742605.1 Olea europaea var. sylvestris
CCCAAACAAAAGGCTACGCCTTTTATTCATTCACTTGCTTTTGAATAAGATTTGAAAAATAAAAAATTCTTACATATTGTTTCTAAATATGTCATCTTAATGGTAAAAACTATTGTTCTTCGTATATTGAATCGTTAATAATGAAAAATTATATTCTCATGTTTATTTTTGACCTAATCTTCAACTGAATTGTTTCTTAACCGAATAAAATGTTTTGATTATTAGTTAAAACATTTTGTAGGGGCTATACAAAGAGTTTTGGATAATAGAGCTTCCTTCAATTCAAATTGCAACATGATAAGTTCTTAAATTCAACTACCCCACCATCAAGTTGTTTGACTCTCTGTGTGTGTATTTTCGTAAACAAGTGATTTATTTTGGTTGATGCTTCGATGTATCCATGTGTTTATGTATACGAGTATATAACTAGCTATTCATAGTAAATGGTGTCAAATATAACTATAACATAAATGGAGGAGAATGGAACTTGTATGTGCAAAAGAGAATGTGTTGCATTCATCTTTGTTAACCAAACAAATCTATAAATTTTATAATTGAACTTTTATGTTGAATTTATGTTATGTTGGCGTATAATTTTGTGTGTCATATCCATTGTAGGATTATATATAGCGACTACAATATGGATAGAAATTGGATACATAATCCCGATAGAACTAGTACTGAATATTTGTTAGGGATTGAGGAATTCGTTAGAGTTGGAAGCAACCATGTCAATCATTGAGGTCATTCTGAGTGCTTGTGTCAAAAGTATAATAATTGCTCTTGGAGACCAGTGAGTAAAATTCAACAACACTTGATCATACATAGGATGTCATACAATTACATTAAATGGAATCATCATGGTGAACGATCGGGGGCCGTCTCAGGTTTTCTACCACTAACTTGTTTTGCAACTCTAGTCTGACTGATCACATTGATTGTGATAATGATCAAGTGATGGATATAATTAATGATATGTATCCAAATACCTCGACCATCATGAGCAAATGTATTAAAAAAGATGAAGTATTACTTGATGATGATACATTGGGAAATAATCAGACGTCTAAGATGCGTAGGCAAAAGATAGATAAGTATGAAAAGTTGTTGAAAGAAGCACAAAAAGAACTTTACCTTAGTTGTAAAGATTTTTCTGTGCTAACATCAATGTAGTGTTGATGCAATTGAAAGTGAGGATTTTGATGACCAACAAATGCTTTGGTGGACTTATGGAGATCTTGAAAATGATGCTTCCAAAAGAAAATCAATTGCCTCATACTCATCGATATGTTCAAAAAGTTTTAAATTATAAAATATGCTTTTTGAAAATAGAGACTTTCATGTTCTCAATCTAACCGTATTGAGAATAAAAAATTGGCTTATCTGTAGCTTTTAAGCTTAAAAAACATGCTCAAGTCCAATTTCATGAGTTTGATAGATCAAAACTTTAGTTCAAGTTTCATATGCAACATTGGACATTTGCATGGTAAAAAAGATTTTTAACTTATTTTATTCTTTACTCATGTTCAATATTATCTAGTATGGAATAATAAAACTCAAGGTTGGGGTTCAACCTTTTAGTATGGAATAATAAAAATAAAAGTGACAAATAACAAACTCGACTTTTTGGCTCAAGATCTAGATAGCCAAAAACAATTGATACAAGCGCAGATTAGAAGTACCAAGCTCGAGTTCGTCTTAATTGAGAAAAACTCTATCCAAATTTGCCATTTGTTGGGTGAGGCCTTATTTTCTATAGATAACCCACCACCGAATGATGATTTTTTTTCAATTTTAGACTCCGGCATGAGAAAACACAATGTCAAGCCAAGCCCTTACCCGTCTCAATGAAATTCGTATCTCCTTTATCTCACACCAAAAGAAGCCCTTTTCTCTCTTTTTTTGCACCAATGAAATTTTATTGTTTAAATGAGTGACGAGTCAAAAGAAATGCATTATGAAAAGATGTTATTTATTTTATGTTCCCACAAATTCATGTTTGCCTCAATGTACCTTTATTTTTTTGACATTTGCATTTTGCTAAAAGATATAAATAGTAAATTTATGTTGTTTTATCCCCAAAACTAGCAATTGAGTCATTCGCGAACTTGCTACAATAGCCATGACAAATAGTTTGGATAGGTGTTGATAGATTGTGTTCCAATCTGTCATTTTTCCATCGTGTGTAGAGACATCGATGTTGGAAAATTTTACAGATAGTTGTGCATATTATATTCACAAAAATCACGTCGTTTATTTGGGTAAAATCGAAACATAATCTCGACTTACTGAAATGGATTTGAGAAGCAAAACAATAATTTAACGATCTGAACGCATCAATATGAATTCATCCATTTCGATTCTTGAACGAAAGCAAATCATTCTTTGGATCGAACCTCGCAACATATATAATAAAAGAAATCAGAAAATGAAACAAGAGAATGCAAGTGATGGATTTTTGACCGAGGCAGGTGTTGGGCACTTTGTCCTTAAGATGAATTTGCCCCCGCATCGGTGCTAAAGGTTTTTCGACAATCATCTCTCAAGATACAATAACTACATCAAGCCATATGAACACTTCAAATGATTTCGACCAACGAACTCGAACGAAATTTCCTTTCTACCATGACCATGATTTTGTTGCAAAATTGAATCACTTCTATAAAGTATTTTATGCAACATGACATGAAAGAATAATTTATGTGGGATCAAAATAAACATCCAAATGATCCTATATATAGGAGTTGAAGGGTGGTAGGTGAAGAGACACACCCCAAATTTTAATTTCCTTCAAATAGGACCGAATTTCTCTTTCATATGCAAATCGGTCCTCAACCAATTTTCAACAATCCCCCACATGAATAGAAATTCCACATATGCAAATGATAATGCGGACACTAGTAGAAAGAGAGCGGAAAAACATTGCATTAGGTAAGGTAGCTTCTGACTTTGAAACCTTCCTTAGTAAATTACCATCGGATTTACTAGCTAATTGGTGAACGCGATGTTCTTGAACCATCAGCCGTTGGTGTAAACCAAGACAACAATATTTACACAATGTCTCCCATAAACCGTTTATAATTCTCATGACTTGGTTCATTTTGGCCATGAACCCATCTTGGTTCTATAAGTGTTTAGAGAATTCACGCCTTGAATAATTCTCATTGAAGCGGCCCCACTTCATACTTACATAAGTGATCTCCTATTAAGAGTATTCTGTCCTGCTCTACTTGACTTAATCAAGATACAGGAATCATTAAAAGTTTATCTTAACCTCCAACCACTCTGTAGAAAGCACTCTGGTATTATAGGAATGAGTTATGAAATTAGTTTCCTGAGTGTTTTATGGAATCCTTATAACTTAGTTGTCCCTTTGAACCAGGATCTTGGGATCTCCAGTTAACATGGTAGGGCTACCATCACAAAGACTTTTACTCAGTAAGCTTAATCTCATTCCCTTCGATATGCAGTATACTTGATATCTTGCTAAATATATATAAATGGATCCACAAGTTTACACCAATGAAATCAACTGCTTATGGTATTATGTCTATGACGTACATGTTTAGACTTACCATTACATGTGACTTAGTATCTTATCAAATTTAGCTAGCCAACAATCGATTCATTTGATAGATACACATTGTCACCACCAAGAAATCCTCTCATGAATCTACATGCTTCTCATTAACCTTATTAATTTCCAAACAAGATTGAAGGATTTCTATCAAACCATTATACTAGTCTATCATATTTACTGGTAGATTTCATACATGGGTATTCAATATCATCATTAAAGCATTGCAATGCATTTGAACTTTATGAATAATCTCTAATATTCCAATTGTTCTTGTATATCCAAATAACCGTCATGATCAGCTTTCATCCAATTTCATCCACTTTAGGACTTTCATCCATTTTCATCCATAGGCTTAGTATATACCATCGCATCACAATATCCTTCCAATACTACAGGATATCTTGTGAAATATAATCCATAGGTCATGGTATATTTCAAATACCTAAGGACCCCCGTCAATACCACCCAATAATCATAGTCTGGATTACTCGTGAATTTACTAAGTTCATTCACAGCAAAAGCATTATCTGATCGAGTACAGTTCTTAATATATATTATAATGTCAATTACTTATGAATATCTCAGTTGTGACACGCTTTCACCCATAGTTTGATCAAGTGTAGACTTGTGTCAATAGGGTTTTTACCGAACTTTCTTCTAATACTTCAAACTTTTTAATATTTTCTCAACATATTGAGACTATGAAAGTACAATTTATTTCGATGTTTTAGAGATTTTTCTCTCTAGTATTACATCTGTCACACCCATATATTTCATATCGTAATGCTTCGTAAGCATTTTTCTGGCGTTTAGCACTACTTCGTGACTATTTCTCATCACCAACATATTGTCTACATATAGAGACAATCACATAGGCATCTGGCGTATTTTCTCTGTATACACACTTGTCGCATTCATTTATATTGAACTCGTTTGACAACATTATTTTGTCAAACTTTTGGTGCCATTACTTAGGAGCTTGTTTCAACCCATATAAGGATTCAACAAGTTTACAAACTTTGTGGCTTTCACTTGGAAACACCTTCAGGTTGCTCCAGGTATATCTCTTCTTCTATCTCACCGTTTAGGAATCCCATTTTCACATTCATTTGGTGAATCTTAGGGTTATGTATTGTTACAATTGCAATTAGTAAACTTATCAAAGTGATTCTAGTCACGGGTAAGTAAAGAAATCAAATCCTTCTTCTTACCTATATCCTTTAGCAACCAATCTAGCATTATATTTGTCAATGGATCCATCCGGTTTTAATCCATTTACACCCTAAAGGCTTATTTCTGGGAGGTATATCTACTGATTCCCATGTATGAATTTGCATTATGGAATATATCTCATTATCGATAGCTTCCTTTCAATGCGATATTTTCGAAATAGACATTGTTCTTTAGAAGTCTTTGGGTCATTTTCTACTATATATGTTAGAAAATTTGAACCAAACGAAGTGGATATTCTAGCCCTCTTACTACGCCTTAATTCTTCTTCATTTGAAGACCCATTTGTGGTTTCATATTTTCTTTTATTCAAACTCACATTTTTCTTGTCTTCACAAGGAAACACATTCTCAAAGAATATCGCATTTTTTGACTCAATTATGGTACCCTCGTGTACATCTGATTTGTGTACAAGGAAATGATATGTACTACTATTATTGGCGTATCCAATAAATATGCAATCAATCGTTTTGAGACCAATCTTTATTTGTTTAGGCTTATGAACCTCAACATTTGCCAAACACCCCCACATTTTTAAATGTTGGTAAGAAAGATGATGACATTTTTATAACTTATATAGTGTCTCTTCCTTTTTTTGAGAGGTACAGGAAATTGTAACTTTAAACTAAGTTACCACCACAATTTCTAAATTAGGGTTATATATCCAAGTAGTAGCTTTGTATCCACATGACTTGAACTTTTCACATAAGTTCTCAAGCATTTATGATAACCCCCACATTTTCGGATTATTCTTGAACTTAGAGTTTATCAACTCTTTCATAATTCAATCCATTTATCACTTAGATAATATCCGTATCGGATGCTTGATGAAAGTCTAAGTACTTTCAAACTAGTAGTCATTGCTTCACATGAATGAAAAATCATTTTCCATTCGAAATTGTACTCAATCAACCAAATTAATTTGATCATCCAAATTAAATCAAGTTCATCTTTAAGATCGTCACTAGACCAATAACGCTTTTCCAAGCATAAACCAATTTAATTGGTTCCATGATTAAAGTCAAATTCAACAATGAAGAAGATTAAGCATCTTCAACCATGTGCAACTTTCACATTTGTGACATTTCACAAATAATATTATTCACATCAAATAATAAGATACATTTCACCTTATTCACCATATTCACATTTGAAAAAATTAATCAACCATCAGTTGAAAAGTTGTGTTTGCAAACAACACAACCTTACAAAATGACACACCTCTTAAAATAATCCCTAAAATATTTCATAATATTCTTCACAATTTTTGCATAACATAGTTTTTATCCTTTACAAATGAACGTCATTTTACAATCACTATTTTTAAGGATTTTAGGCACCCCGCTAACTATAGACACCATTTATGCTCTATAAAATATTTTCATATTCCAATATTTGGGCAAGTAATTTTTACTTTGAAATAATTAAGACAAAACCACATTTTGTCATACTCTTATGCAACTATAATTTTGCATCTCACTTAATTTCATAGAATTAATTGAGGCTATCATCATTAATCAAGGTTTGTATAATTTTCAAACCAAAATTCATGAGCATATACCTGATTTACAACTTACTGTATTGACACATATCGTATATGTTACTTGCCGGATTGACGCATGCCGTATATGCCGCTTACCATATATACAACTTACCGTATATACACCTATCGTATTTGCATCTTACCGTATTTACTGCTTACTGTATTTACTGCATATCGTATTTGCAGTATACAGTATATGCATATACTGAACAAAAAGTCTCCGAAATCCAAACCCTTGTATGGATTCACCAAGATTAGAGCCCACTTTCAACAACATGGGTGGGCACCAAACCATGCCTCTTCATATGAATAATATTTTCAAATGTTCTCCAAAAGGGAAACACGTATTTTCCTTTCTTACACGTGATTGTCCACTAGTTTAATTATCGAACATGCACCTTTCCATTGAAAAGTCATGTCCATCCAAACATTTCCTCCCATGATAGTTACAAAATATATAATGAGACATTAAAATGTATTCCATAATTCGAGAGGAAATTACTAATTATGTGAATTACAATCACAATCATAAATTGCATTAAATGTGTATTTAATGAACCTTTATTTCACATGCAATAATTTGGCATCCATACCACTTTCAAATTAATTCATTTCCAATTTTTTGGGTTATGAGCATAGAGACAATAAGGAAATTCCATGGCCGTTATGGAAACTTAAAATGAACAGACACACTCTTTCATTTAAACAATAATTATCACAATTTCAAGTAAAAGCATTCGACAAAATTATTCCAGATTTCACATACCCAATATATGTCACTGCAAACATGATGGTTTGGCAAATGAGAAATAATTTATATATTCAAAGCGTATGCATGCAGTAATTTGCCTTTCCATTTTAACCATGAATACACGGTATACACCTAAATGGCCATTAAGATATTCACTAAACCGCATGCACTTTTCCAAAAATTAATCAACTCCAAGTTTTGACTAAGTACATGGAGACATTGGCAGCCATGCATTTGATATATGTTGGCCACCATTAGACCATCCAATTATAGTAACTTACATATAGTGGTGGAAATGGGCCAACGAGCTCGTGGGCCGAGCCGAGCTTTGGCTCGCGAACTCGTCATCTTTTTCGTTTTTTGAAAATAGAGAAAAATACAAATAATGTAATGAAAAAACTTTTTAAAAAAATAAAAAAGTGTTAAAAAATGCAAATAATTTAATGAAGACATTTTTTTTCTTTTTTTATTTATATCATATTATAATATTTTTTATAAAGTATAAAATATTTATATAATGAAGACGAATTATTTTTGAAATACATTTACAAAAAATATATTTTTTGATTTCTTTTTAAAAGTAGATAAAATGTAAACCCTCATCCGTTATCCGGGTTTAGAACTGGCTACATCAATTTTAAGTAGGCGAAGTTAAAAATTGTACATGAACAACTTGTTATAACGTATAGAATTTTTTTAAAGAATGTTAAATTCAACTATTAAAAAATAAGAAAATTTTGATTAATATAATTAAATCAAATATCACTTACCTAATGACATACAATTTCAGCGTATTTATCTTGTAGTCGAAAATGAGCGTCCTGCCAATCATTCACGCACATTAACATTTCCAAAATATCTTCTTTCAGTCGGCTCTTCACATCAATCAAAATCCTTTTATTTGCACTAAAAGTAGACTCTAAAGTAATAGTGCTAACCGAAGGTATCATCAGATCTTTTACAATTGCAAAAATAATTGGCCAACGTCTTTCATACTTTTACCAGAATTCAATTACTTCTTCTGAACTTTTTTTAATTGTTCTGTCTGTTGGCATATTATGATTGAAGTCATCAATTAATTCGGCAGTCATTGCATTTTGAGTTGCGTTCAATGTTTGATGAGATGCAAATGTAGAGGACATGGCACTAGATGAACACATTGCAGTTGCATCATATCTAAATGTATTAATGTCTTGAAAGAAATTTATTATTTCGGCATCATCTTCTTCAATTTCAGTCGGAGGAGTAGGTACAGAGGGTACCCGACTAACATTCGCATCCATTCTTTCCGCATATAAATCATATATTCCATATAATATTTGCTCTAAATTCTTATAGGTGATAAGTGTATCAAGTATTAAGGCTTTATTGATTTGATCAATTACGTATTTAGTTTCCGAAATATTATATTGGGGTCCATTGCGCATTCTAAAGGAAATAACATAGGCAGTTCTTCCCAATTTTTCTACACTTTAATTCCATGGCAATTATAATTTCACTAAAAGTAGAATCATTTTTATATTTATGGAATGTTCTTGCAATTATATAAAGGCGTTCAAACACCATACAGCTTGTGGGATAATAAACGTCAGATAAAATCTTTGTGGTCTCATAAAAAAATGTCAAAAATCGTTTAACTTTCAAAACTAAAACACAATCGGATTCATTCAACATACCATTGTCATCACTTCTAACGTGTTTATTGTTATAAAAGTCAGTTATTAAATGTTCGAAACCTTCACATGACTTTAATAACAAGTAAGTAGAGTTTCATCTATGACCTACGTCGCTGACAAATATTTTAGCAATCGTCACCCCTAGTTCGACACAAAAATATTCAAATGCTTTTTTTTACTAGGAAAGATTGTAATATATAATAATGCATTTCTAATTCTTTGAAGTTCATCCTTTATATATTTTAAGACATTTTACACAATAAAATTCAAGATGTGGCACACACAACGAATATGAAACAAATATCCACCAAAATCAGGTTAAAGTGTCTTACACAATTTATCGACGACTACATTATTAACACTAGCATTATCAAAAGTAAAAGATCGAATTTTAGTCTCGCAATTATATTCTCTAACAATACTGATGATAGCATTATATATATTATTAACATTGTGAGGAAACTCAATAATTCTAAAAACAATAATTTTTTTATGTATGCACGAAAGTGGGTCTATACAGTGTGCGGTTGCAGTTATATAACTTTTTTATTAACCATTTCCCATATATCAGAAATTAAAGATATAACACCCCCATATTGTTGCAAATCCATAATTAATTATTGTTTTGAATTATTGAAATATCGTATTGTATCGACACGAATAGTGTTTCGACTTACCCCAACTTACCTTGGTTGCAGATATTCTTTCACGAATGAGACGAAGTGTTGGTTGTCTGCAATAGCTAGAGGCAACTCAGTGGCGACAACAAATTTCACCATTTCAATTTGAGTATTGTCCTCTGAATACACCCACGTGGATAGGGGTGAAGTTGTAGAACTGAGGTCTGGACTGCCAAATTGCAATTGTGTTTGACTAGTTGGAAAAAGTCAATGTCTGGCCGCATATGCTTTGTAGTGGCACTTGAGATGGGTGGTACCAATTCCTTTTTGTCGTGTCAATCTTTGTTAGCAGTATTTACATACTGCTTTAGATTCTGCAAGGCCATCGATGACTTTTTTCGTTGAAATCAACTTAAAGTGATCGCAACATTTTGCTTGTTTTTTACCCTTTCACCTTTCCCTCGCATCTAGAATGTTTAATTCGATATTTTCGTCCTCATGTTCCGCTTCGAGAACGTTAATATCATCCAAATCGATTGAATTGTGGCTTCCCTAACCGTGAATATGAATATCTTCATGTATGATTATGTCATTTAAACAGAAAAATTCATTTGAAAATTGACTTTGCGGCATCTTGGGCAATTCGTCATGTGACCCACATCCCGTATCGAATAAGCTCTCAACAAATGAGCGTTGGTCCATTTATTTGATTGTTTATGATGAAATCCAAATATAATAGCTAGAAAAATATAAATGTAGTGAGATTGTGAGAATTGGATGAATTGAAATTGTAACTGAATAAACTGCAAAAAATGAATCGATATTATATATTTTGCAGCACAAGAAAGTAAAAACTCGATAATTGATACAATAAAAGAAAGTTGAGAAATGAGAAGTAGTGATTGAGAGGAAATAATTTATATGAAAAAAAAAAGGGTTAAAAAGTATATATAGTAGAAGGGAAAAAACTCAGTGACCAAACGCTCACTGAAAAAGTGATCGTTTCAGTGACCGTTTGGTCACTATATTTCGCGAGCCACGAGCCGAGCGACTCGTTTCAATGAGCTGCTCGTGGGCGCTCGTCTTCAAGGCTAGCCGAGCAGGCTTGGCTCACCTCCGGACGAGGCTCGCTCAGCTCGTGCTCGCGCTCGTGATTTTTTGAGCCCGAGCCACCCACGAGCCCTGTTCTGACGAGCCGACAAACGGCTCAGCCCTTTTGACCTTCCTACTTACATATTAATAAGATTCTCTAATGGAATTCATTCTTGGAAAAATCGACAACCCGTAGGATGCCAACCAGTTTTCATTTATTTGAAAAAGTAACTGAATTTACCAACTTTCCATATGCACGCAACGGTCAGATAATATGTCATTTAAATCACAGCCATAAATTTTGCATCTAAAATGAAAGTCACGTGTCATATTACAATCAGTATATTAAAAGGTGCCAGTAGAAGAAATTGCCAAAAGACAGATTAACCGGTGACTAAATTTTATCCATTACCCATCATTCTTTGACCACAGTGACAATTTGAAAGATACACGTTTCTAGCAAATAAAATTATATACCATCAATATTGAAAGTTGACAGCAAAATTACTAACTTTTAAAATTGGAACATTTGGGAATATTCCTAATTCACATAGAATGTAAAACCCACTTCTGCTATAATTACTGCAAATGTTTCCATTGCTATGATTCTTTAAATAGGCACGTTTTTCCGTACTCATGCAGAGGCTTTAAGTTGGCAATGGAATGCGGAATAATCAATTTTGGACATAACTCAATTTGAACATATAAATAAACATGTTTCCTCCATTGGGCAATACATTTGGCAAATTCTACATAGAATATAAAATGTACAACAAGCACCGAAATTCATCTTAAGATTGTTGGAAAATTTTACCGATAGTTGTGCATATTATATTCACATAGAATATAAAATGTTTCCATTGCCAATATGTTTGGCAAATTCTACATAGAATATAAAATGTTTTCATTGCTCCGATTCTGTAAAAAAGACTCGTTTTTCCATACTCATGCAGAGACTTTAAGTTGGCAATGGAATGCGAAATAATCAATTTCGGACATAACCCAATTTGAACATATAAATAAACATGTTTCCTCAATTGGGCAATACGTTCGGCAAATTCTACATAGAATATAAAATGTACAACAAGCACCGAAATTCATCTTAAGACTGTTGAAAATTTTTATCAATAGTTGTGCATATTATATTCACAAAAATCATGTCGTTTATTTGTGTAAAATCGAAACGTAATTTCGACTTACCAAAATGGATTTGAGAAGCAAAACAATAATTTACCAATCTGAACTATTAATATGGATTCATCCTTTTCGATTCTTGAACGAAAGCAAATCATTCTTTGGATCGAACCTTGCAATATAAACATGTAAGCAATGTTAATCAGTTTCTGAAATCAAAGTATAATAAAAAAAATCAGAAAATGAAACAAGAGAATACAAGTGATGAATTTTTGGCCGAGACAAGTGTTGGACGCTTTGTCCTTAAGATGAATTTGTCCCGTATCGATGCTAACGATTTTTCGACAATCATCTCCCAAGATACAACGATCACATCAAGTCATAAGAGCACTTCAAATGGCTTCGACCAACGAATTCGAACGGAATTCCCTCTCTACCATGACCATGATTTTGATGCAAAATGGAATTACTTCTATAAAGTATTTTATGCAACATGACATGAAAAAATAATTTATATGGGATCAAAATAATCATCCAAATAATCCTATATATAGGAGTTGAAGGGCGGTAGGTGAAGGGGCACACCCCAAATTTTAATTTCCTTCAAATAGGACCGAATTTCTCATTCATATGCAAATTGGTCCTCAACCAATTTTCAACAATTGATTTATGAATGCATTTCTTATTTGAAAAAATTATGGTTGCCCAACGTTCTGGCATCTTCTTAAGAATTCATGGATCAACAAGCGGGCAAGAGTGACAAGGGCAATTGTGTTGGATGTTCTTTGTCCTTGAATAAATTTATTTGTGTATGCAATATTAAAATAAAGTATTAAATTATCAATTTATTTTTTGATGAAGCGTTTTTATTAATTTGGTTTACATTTTGATACAACACAAAAACAAGAATAGTTCATGAGAAAGTGAAATCAGTGTCAATATAAAGAAATTTCAAATGTCCATTTTTGGAGATGTTTGTGTCAATTTTGTGTGAAAATGGCCCAACAAGCAAAACTCATCGTCTTTGCCCATGAAATACACTCTACTTCGACCCAATTCCATCTTTTAGGATTTTGAAAAGCCTTTTTTGTTATTCTGGATAATTTTCTTCTTTTTATAATTTTAGATAGAATAAGATTTTAATTTCATTATGAGTTTGATTTCATCTTTTATTCTTATTGTTATCTTGAGTTAGTCGTTATCCAGATTTTATTTATTGGAGTAGTAATTCTTACATTTGTTTTTCAGTTTTGAATTAAATAAAGAGTTTAGACTTTTGAGAAGTTTTTCAAATTGTTATCTCTTTCTTGGTATTTGATCTTTCAACTCAACAAATTCGAGTTTCACGAGCTTTTGTTCTTTCCTATAAACTTCTGTTATGTCACATTTGTGCATGGATCTTTTAATATTATAAATCCGGTGCTTAAGTTATAAAACACGGAAATATTCAAGTCATTTTAGATCATGAAATATCTCCAAATCCAAGTCATTTCACAGATCATAAATAAACATTTATATTTAGGGTGATTAAATTCACACCACATTTTTTTTATAAAATACATCACATTTTAATTACATCGAAGATCATTAATTTTTATTTATTATCACACTTACATCCTTAACTTTTTTCTTCATCACATTTTATTTTAACATTTTTTAATCAAAAAATATTGCCCCTTAATCATATTTTCATTTAAAAATATAGTTAAACATGCTTTAAAATAATTGTTAAATATGTAATTGTATTTTTGCTTATTCTTACTTATTCAAAAATACAATGGTCAAATGATTTTTTTTTTATCTTAAGGAAAATTTTGAAGAGAAACCATAATTAGGAACAAATTATGTTAATTTGAGAGTAAGAATGCAACGAAAAAAGAAAATTGAGACTTAAATGTAATAATGTATAAATATTATAAACTTTCATGCAATTAAAATGTAACATAATTATTAAAAATCGTGGTGTGAATATATTTAACCTTGTATTTATGTTCAATTCAACTAAGGTTTATTATTGTTGTTGTTGTTACAACAAAATTAATGTAGTTTTAATGGTTGTAAATGTTGGGTAATTTGATAGTGAAAGAATTGTTTTGAAATGAAAAAAAAAAAAAAAAAAAAAAAGACAGAGTTTAATTCATCAATTAAATTGCAAGTACAGATTTTTTTAACAGAATCGATATAGGAAGACAGTTGTCTTCTTGTGATTTGCTGTTGTCAAAAACTATTTTTGACAACAGCCAATTATAGGAAGATAGCTATCATTTTGGTACAAATTCTATAGAAATAAATTTGTACATACGGCATAGTTCTTAATCCATAAGAACATGATTAAATACAATAATCTATGAAAGTATTTATGGTATATGAATCACAAAAAAAAAAAAAAAAAAAGGTAAAGGAAAAGAAAAAGAAGAAGAAAATTAAAGGCAAGTAAAATGTCACTCTTTCAACCAAGATAATTTTGTCCCACAATGGTGCTCACAGATTATGACACTTGTCTTCTAAGATACAACGAATACGACTTATGATAGAAGCATTTCAAATCACAAGTTCCAGCTAACCTTTTGACAAAACTTCCCTCTTTACAAGGAAGATAGTTTGGATGATTTTGGAGATGATTTTGCAAGAGATTCAATGCAATGCTCAATGCAAGAAGTGATATGGGATGCATTATGGACATGAAAAGGGGTCATAATTATAGAGGATGAGGGGTTGTGGGTAAAGTGATGAGTGTCAAACCTCGCAACTTTATGAACAGAAGCATCACTTGTTATCACTAGCTTATAGGTAACCTCTCGCTCGAACTCCATTGTCAAAAAATTTACAGTTTGCACGTCTATCACTAGCCTGGCGTTTTAGCGACAATCCCGTCACTTGAGCGATAGGCAAGTGATGGAGTTACGTGAATTTTTTAGGCAGTTTTCCTGAATTTTATTCTTCCAATTTTGGATCACAATTTCTCATTTATTTGAAATTGGTATTGAGATTCTAAATATACCACAATGATCTACTCGACGAGTAGAACAAGTTAGTCAATTTTACATTTATAATTTGTCTATCAGATCACGTCCGAATGTTTGGACACAAAAGTCACTTTTTCAACTTTTATACTTAACCAAATTCTCAATTTTAAACGAATTTCTAACAATTTTCCACATGAATGAAAATTCGAGTATGTATATGCGATGCGAAAATTTATGATACATTGTAGAGAGAGCAAAAAAACACTACATCAGATAAGATAGCTTTTGTCTTTGAACATTTCTTAGTAAAATACTATTGGACTTACTTGGCTAATTGGTGAAAGTGATGTCTTGAGACATTCAGCCTTTAGTGTAAACCAAAATAACAATAGTCACATAGATGTCTTCCCTAATCTTTTCATAGTTCTCATGACTCAATTCATTTTGGCTATGAACCACTTTTGGGTTTCATAAGTGTTTAAAGAATTTTAGCCTCTAATAATTCTCATTGAAGCGGCCCACAATTCACACTTATATAAGTGACCTCCTATTAAAAGTATTTTGCCCACTCCACTTGACTTTAATCAAGATATAAGAATCCTTAAAAAATATCTTAACCTCTTATCACTCTGCAGAAAGCACTTTAATATCATAAGAATGAGTTGGAAAATAATTTTCCAAGTACTTCATTGAATCTTCATAACTTAATTGTCCATTTGAACCAAGATCTTAGGATTTTCAGTTAACAAGGTAGGGTTACCATTACAAAGACTCTTACATGATAGGCTTTAATCCTATTCTTCTCGATAGACAACGTACTTGACCTCTAGGCAAACCTTTCGTAAGTAGACCCGTGACGTTTTCCTTTGATTTCACATAATTTATGGAGATGATGCCATTAGAGATAAGTTGCTTAATGGTATTATGTCTGCTACATGTATATCTAGACTTGCCATTATACATGCTGCTTCGAACCCTTCCAATAACCGATTGACTATCACAATGTATATTTATTTCAAGTACCGGCTTGGGTCAACGTGGAATATCTTTCAATAAATTACGAAATCATTCTGCTTCTTCTCCAACTTTCTTTAAAGTAATGAACTTAGATTACATTATTGATCGAGCTATACACGTTTGCTTTGTCGATTTCGATGATATGACAACTCCATTAATGGTAAATACATAACAACTAGTAGATTTGGAATCCTTCACGTCAAATATCCAATTTGCGTCACAATACCGCATGATATTTTGAGAAGTGTAATCCATAGTTAAGGCATACTTCAAGTAGCTAAGAACTATTGTTAAAGCCTTCTAATGATTATAGCGTGGATTACTTGTGAATTTACTAAGTTTATTCACAACAAAAGCTATGTCCAATTGAGTGCAATTCGTAATATACATTAGACTGCCTTATCACCTGTGAATACTTTAGTTATGACACACACTTCCTCGTATTTTTGACTAAGTGTAAGCTTGTGGAATAGGTTTTTGCGAGACTTTCCTCAAGGACATTATACATCTCAAGTATACTTTCAATGTTGTGAAATTGGAAAAGTATAATTTCTTTCGATGTCCTAGAGAACTTAATCTCTAATATCACATCAACTACACCCATGTCTTTCATATCAAAATGTTTCGCTAGCATTTTCTTGGTGTTTATAATCATTTTGTGACTATTGCCTATTATCAACATGTCATTTCTTTCATTGTGTATGTCATGAAGGAGAACTTGAAGTTCTTATATTGTTGGTGTAGTTTCGTTTAGAAACATCGCCAGGTTTAGAGTGGTAAAATTGAACAACGTTTGCCATCTCTTGAAATCCACGCCTCCAAGCTTTTTTGATTTTCCCCACGCGGGATCGCAGTATTTTAAAGTGGTATAGCCAAAGGCGGAACCATATTATTTGTACTATTGGTAGTTTGACTTGGAGTCGCATCCATGGTATTCTTTTTTGTCACGCTAACAGAAATTTAACGCAGAATAAAAAAGAAGAGAATAGTACATAAACGCCTATTCCAAAAGTATTTAGGTTGTTGTGTGTAAACAAACCACAACAACAAATAAGAACAATGTAGTTCCTAAAATATTTATGTATTTTTATTCTCGTAAAATTATTATATTCTTGTGAATACAAATTAATTAATCCTATTTTCAACAAATTGTATGTATTAACGACATATTAACCAACATTTTCTAACGCCCGACATTTCCTCGTTAGAATAAAAATTACAATGCCATTTGCAAATGATTATGCCAATTTGATTTCCCTAATAACAGAACAAGGCTTTGAATGAACAGCCAACTGTCTTTTTAAAATTAAATTTTATTCAAATGCGTGTTTCACATCTTGGGCTGAGCCTCCACTGAATTTGGATTAATATCAAATTAAAGTCAATAATTAATTTTAATAACATATTTAATGTGAATCACAACTTTTAAACCGCATATTTAATCAACTTTTAAGAAAAATAATAAAAATATAATTTTAATTTACACCAAACAGGTTTAAGATTTATCGTTCAGTGCTTATCTTTTCCACTTGGTTTTTGATTAAACGGCTTTGTCTCATGTAATTGATCAAATGCGAATCATGGTCAAACTATTAGTATATGTTTGACTTATATTTATAAACAACTTATAAATACTCAAAAGTACTTTCAATTCACACTTCGAAAAATCCATGAAACTAACAATTTATTCATCATATCTATATATGATTAAAATCATTTATAAACGTTTCCTATCATGCTCTAAATATTATATCAAGCTTTGCAACAAAGAACTTGTTTTATTCTTTTATTCTTTTCTTTCTTTCTTTCTTTTTAAGTTAAAAATTCATTAAGTTTAGACTCTACTTGGAAAGCCAATATATAAACCTTAATTTAGGAAATTTTGTGCTCCGTCTATTCTAGTGAGACTCCAAGCATTGACATGTGACAATTACACAACAAGCTAGGCCCACACTCCTTGTTACCATTTCCATGTGGCATTCTTGGCCAAGCCTCATGAAGAGGCCGAACCAATATAGAAAGTCGAATCGCTAGGACCAAACCTACATGAGGAACGAGCCCTCATGAGCGAGACAAGGCAGTTAGAGGCACTACAAATAATTTTCCATATAAGATCTTCCATTTATGATTGAGGTGACAACAACCACTCTATTAAGTCAATATGTCAAGTCTAAAACTTATATGTCATATCTAGGGCTACACAAGGTCATAACATTAAACGTGTCCAAGCCTATGACTTTTTGA
The DNA here is from genome assembly GCF_002742605.1 of Olea europaea var. sylvestris. Classification (NCBI taxonomy): domain Eukaryota; kingdom Viridiplantae; phylum Streptophyta; class Magnoliopsida; order Lamiales; family Oleaceae; genus Olea; species Olea europaea. The sequence goes on from NC_036239.1 coordinate 10,820,198, forward strand.
TTGATCCCTATGACAAGGTGCCTCAGTTGCTAGGGTGAGGCCACATATTTTTTCATCCAATGATTCTTACTCATCCACTTCTATTATAAAATCTCACACATTGTGTTATTAAAAGGTAATACAAATTTAGATTTTTAAACTATTACTTTGCTCTCTTATTACTCTTTACATATCTCTCGGATCCTAACATCTTTCTTTTTATGTAAGTGGTTCACGTTTTAAGCACGTCTTACACCCAAAAATCTACTCTTATAAAGGCTGACTTGATTGTCAAAGTATGCACGGCCACCCAATCGACTTATTTTCACTAATAAGAGGATCGATTATATAATATTAATTAATTTTAGTGACTAAATGAGCGAAAAATAGTTTAAGGAATAATGGTATACGTTAATTATAGTACTAATGATTATTTTAGTCAGAAAAAATATTTTAAAAACCAAATTTAAATTTCTTGTGAAGTCCATCCGAGAAATTAACCAATCCATAGTCGTTCACTTTCAACCCCTGTTTGACAGAGATTAAAAACAGATTTTTAGTATATTTTGATAGAAGTTGATAAAATATGTAATTGAAAAATTGTGAAATCCATAAAATATGTAATTGAAATAAATTATTAACTTTAATTAAAATTAAAATTTTAATTTTAATTGCTACCAAACATTGACTTATTTATTTCTCCGCTTTGACAGTTAAAGGACGTCAGCGGTCAGCCCATTCGTTGAGAACAATTTCATTTTTCCCATTATCTTCAGATGTCATCAGTTAAAATAACTAGAATTCCGTTCCAGACAGGAACCAAATAAAGTAATCTAAAGATTCCGTAGCTTATCTGCTCGAAAGCAACTTATTTTCGTTAAGTTCACCTTTTTCTTCTTCTTTTATTTTTTCAATAATTAACGTTTCTCGACTGATTTTAATTGGAATTATATATTATTTCGTTCCAATAAAAATTTGAATAGAAGTTATTTTTAATAGAGAATAATTAAAATATTTTACAAGATGTAAGTACACTCGAAATGTATACCAAATATACCTCCTTGATTTGCTAATCCAATTATTTTATAATCATGAGTCATGCTACTTGTACTTGTTTGTTCACACTTTGATTTACTCGGGTCCACTTCCTCCTCTCACATGGGGGTCGGACCCCACATCATGACCCCCACATGGGACCCGACCTCATGTTAGAGGAGTGGTTGGGTCGAATAATCCAAAGTGTTAACAAACAAGTACAAATGACTTAATTCTATAATCATAAGCCATTATTGAATTGAGCATTTTGTCTAGGGAATTCTCTGCCTCTTCTATAAGCGTTTTTGGCATTGACAAAGTAATTTTTAAATTTGTTAGCAAATATTGACATTAATATTGTGTAAATTGAAAATGACATCAACATGTTAATCCACAATTCACTGTATGAGATTTTATGTGGAGTTTTTAATTTATCATATTTGTTAATTATGGGCATTTTTGTAAGAACAATAAAAACGATGAGTTGTTTGCTCATTTAAAGCGTTATAGAAGTTAGGTTTAGAGTATTGTGATATTGACGGCTCAACACATTATAGAAGTTAGGTTGAGTATTGTGATATAGATGGATCCATATATGAATTTAGAGCATCTTTAATGGTAGCGTAAAATTGAGTATAAATTAGTATATCTAAAAATAACTTTTGTATCCTTTTTTACATCCCGATAAATCATAATTCAAATTTTGCTTAAAAGAAAAGATTTAAATTCATTTTTTTAAATCTTGAATATACATTTTTTTTTATAATTTATTGCAAAATGTAATTTTTATTTCTTCGCATTTCCATTGAAGAGGATTTTCAACCATATTAAAGATTTAAATCACAATTTAGATTTATTTTACATACCATTGAAGATGCACAGTGTAACTTTTCCAGTGCTAATAGATTGAAAGAGATCCACTTTTCATGTACACGATAAATACTGAGTAGTCAACTGCTTAACCAATTAGGTTACTCCAACGTTACTTGCTTAGCCAATTAGTTTAGTGAGAATTGCACTCAAGTTATAAAACCTTTCATTTTGAAATTCAAACTTTTCATTCGTGTCACTTAAGGTACCAAAGTTTTAAAAAATTCGTATGTGAAGTCCAAAATGATGGTTTCCATCTGACCCACAAAACCATCACTTGATCCCAAAAATGTAAAATTTTATAATTTGGACCAAATAGGGCAAGAATATTTTGGGCGGAACACATTTCCATTATTAAATGAAAAATTAGGAGGGGAAAAACCACAACCACCAACCCCTATCTCCTTCTTCCCCAATCCCCTCACCCCAAGACCAAATCCACCCTCATCCAACTATCGGCCGCGCATTGCATTTTTCAGCACAACCACATCAACGTTGGCCTCAACACCGCCTCAAAACCAGTCCCAGACAGTACCACTAAGTTAAAACCAGCAGCTCCCTTGCTCACAAGCAAAAAACTCATTTTGCTTGTAGAAGCTCAGAAAAATGGCTCCGATTTCTTCAACACCCGCGTTGGAACAATTGAATGTGCCTTGGAACAGTTTTAGTTCTTTTGTTGTCCTTTGCCACATTTCCAATTATTATGAACGAGAACTTACAACAGTTAAAATTGAGACTCACAAGTATTCAAGGATGATACAAGACCTAAAAAAAATGAGCTTAAAATCAGATACAGAAGTTTACGTTGATAACAACACATTTAAATTTTATATGAGAAAAATCAAAAATGGGGTAAAAATTTCAAAATCGTAAACCAAAAATTTCTCCTTGAATTGGGGAGTATTATGAATTTAAGTTGCCGAAATCTTTCATATACCTCAGCAGCAAGTTACTCGAGGACAGCGATTAGGTACTAAGCACCGACAACGACACGTTCAGCATACTTCCCATCCTTGAGAAAACGGGCGATGTGACCCACAGGGAATTGGAGCCCCCCCTTGCTGCTCCCAGACGTAGCCTTCTTTGTGGCTTCGGGTCCAAGAGTTTCACACCAACCCATCATTAGTTATGAAGAATTGAATGTAAAAGTATTTAATTCGTTCATGCTTTGAGAGAGAGTGTGTGTGCGCGCGCGCAAAATCAATTGTAATGAACTTAATGGTAGTGCCTAGTTTTGAGGTTGGCATT
>NC_036239.1:10823464-10847751 GCF_002742605.1 Olea europaea var. sylvestris
TTAGGATGAAGGATTGGGGAATAATGAGATAGGGGTGGGTGGTTGTGTTTTTTTATTTTTTATTTTTTGATTTAATAGAAAAAATATATTATGTCCAAAATGTCTTTACTTTATTCGGTCAAAATTATAAAATTTTTCATTTCCATCATTTTGGACTTCACCTAGGAATTTTTTTAAACGTTCGATATCTTGGATGGCTCATGGCACAAATAAAAGGTGTGAATCAAGTATGCTCCAAAATAAAAAGATTTGGTACCTTGATTGTGATTCTCCCATTAGTTTAGGTCAAATCAAGAAAACGATTTTGAAAATTTTAGGATTAATTGATTTTGATAATGTTGAAAAATGAAAATGGTCCCATCTATTATACTATAAAGTTGGACCTCGAGAACAGGAGTAAAGTAATCTCAACCTTATTGGCAGTCGCTGTGTGAGGGTTCGATTCTTGAGATATGAAATTAGAGTTTATATAGGCACAAATATACGGACAAGTTTTTGTTCTTTGATCTGTTAGGACACATCCTGCAATTTACTTTCCTCACTATGTTCCAGCGAGGGATGGTGGTGGGGGCTTCAAGGTTGGAAATTTATTTATTTATTTATGAGGCATTTTCAAGAATGTCTAATTTTATGAGTTGAAAAATGTCCACTCATTTGAATTTAATGTCAATTTGTCTATTATACCCTTAGTGAAAAACTACATTTTGAAATGATATTTTCGACATTTTAAATGTCGTTCTCGACATTTGATTTTTTTATCAATTTGTCACGAATTTTGAGAAGTGACTTCCATGAGAAGTTACATTAAAATAAGTTCGGACGACAAAAAAGAAAAAAAGAAAATATAATACTTTAAAAAAATAACGTGAAAACAAAAAATATGATACTTAAAAAAAAAACAAAAAAATCACGTTGCCTCCGTGTCACGGAGACATTCTCGACATTATATATATTATTCTCGACATTTGAACACTGTTTCATTAAAAAAAAAAAAATCACGTCTCCATGTTACGGAGACATTCTCGACATTTACCTCCATGTCACGGAGACATTCTCGACATTACATATGTGATTCTCGACATTTGAATACCGTTTTATTAAATAAAAAAAAAAGAAAAAATCACGTCTCCGTGACACGGAGACACACGGAAACATTCTCGACATTACATATGTCATTCTCGACATTTGAATATCATTTCATTTGTCTAGAATGACATTTTATTTTGAATATGACATTTCTTTACATTTGAAAATGTCGTTCTCGACATTTTTGAGTCAACGAAAAATATAGCATTTATTGTGATTTGACATGTATACTTTTGAAATAAATATGGCGGGTTATGTGTCAAAATTTTATTCGTCAATAACAATTTTGCAAAAATGTCCATTTTTTTGTCTTAGTGTAGAATTAAAAATTGTTAATAAGGGTATTTTGATCTAAATTTTTTCAAATTGGACATTTTTATAAATGACTAGATAAAAATGGACATTTTATAAAATTTCCTCTTTATTTATTTATTTTATTTTTTTAACAGAGAATCCTGCTCACTCCCACGCATGAGAGTTTGTGAAAAAAATTCCTCTTTTGCATAAACGCCGTTAACTCAGAAAACACGCACTAACACTCTTCACTGACTGCAGTAATTCAACTCTCTCCCCGCTGTAGCCGCCATCTCCGACCACCGCGAACGGAGGCGGTGCTGAATGCAAACATCTTAAACTAATCGTCCCAAACGCCGATTTGATCGTCGACTTAGGGTTTTCTCTAGTAATTTATTTTTAATTAATTTTTTTTTAGTATTTGGGGGGTAATTTTAATGGCTTCGGAGGATGTCAAGACGAGCGAATCGGCCGTGTCAAAGATTGTTAACCTTGCTGAGGAGGCGAAGCTTGCTAAAGAAGAAATCAAGCCTACTAAATACCAAGTCTACAGTATCTGCAAGTCTCTCGTTGCTGGTGGAATAGCCGGAGGCGTGTAAGTTTTCATTTTTCCTACTAATATTTTAAGCGCCTTTGTGCGTGAGTATTACTTTTCGTTAGTTTTTCTTGTTATCATTGGATCATTTCTTGATGAAGTTTAGTAGAAGCGTCATTGATTTAATTGGTTATGAAAACGAAAATAAAAATTTGATGCAGCTTGTGTTTCTGAATGCCTCAGATTTCTAATTGCACATATATTCTATGTATAATTATTACTGTATGCATGTATGCATGCATTTGGGAAAGTATTTTAGCATTTTTTTTCAGGATAAGAATTGTATTACATCTCTATAAAAATTGGATTTTGTTCAGGGGTTGAATTCGGGATAAATTAGCAACTGACCTGATTTTTCTTTTATCTAGAATGTTATACTCACACTTTCACAACAATTTGTGAAAGGGGAGAAAAATGTGAAATATTTGAATTAAATTGTGGTGAAAATACAAAAGAAATGTTTGTGTCATGTATGATGGAGCACCATATTTTTTTTCTTTATGACAGAGAATGTTTAAGTTGGGAAAAAAATGTGTAGCTGAACCAATCTTTTTTATCAATTACGAAAGTAACCTTTTTGTCCGGGATAAGTGAATGGAACATGGAATATATTGTTTGGCTTGGAATTTTAGTAGCTTGTCTTTTGATTCGTAATACGATATGGACATGACTTCCTTACAAAATGTCTATTTGCAGGTCCAGAACTGCAGTAGCTCCACTGGAACGACTAAAAATATTGCTACAGGTTAACTTACTTTATTCCCTCGTAGCTTTTTGGTTCCCCTGCTTTATCTGTATTATATTCACAATGTATAAGCAGAGCTGTGAACTCAAAAAAATTGGCTGCTATTATTTGATGAGAACATCATTTTTTATGATATATTTGCTACGAACTACTCACTCCCCATTTTTGGTATTTCATGGCTATATGATGCCCTTCCAACATACAGGTTCAAAATCCGCATAACATAAAATACAATGGTACTATTCAAGGCTTGAAATATATCTGGAGAACTGAGGGCTTTAGAGGGTTGTTTAAAGGCAATGGCACCAATTGTGCTCGAATAGTTCCAAATTCTGCTGTAAAGTTCTTCAGCTATGAGCAAGCCTCCAAGTATGGTCTTACTAATCAAAGAATCTATTTAATTTTGTTTATTTCTTTTGTTTGTATATTCTTTTAAGCCCCCTGGCAACTTTGAGTGTATTTGCTCCATTATCTATACATTACTTGTGACATATCTCATGGCATCGACGTACGAATGAACTAGCAACAGGGTTATATTTTCTCTGTTCTTAGTTAGAATTTTTAAGGGCTTTTGATATTTATTTGGCACGAGAAATGTAAATCTTTTTATTGTTCTTTTTGGTACCTTTTCCTAATTGACTTTTTATTTCATGTCGCAACAGGGGTATTTTATATGTGTATCAGCAACAAACTGGCAATGGTGCGTCTTTGTCATTCTTCACACACTTGTGCCCTAAATTCCACTGCTGCTTAATTTGTTGAGTGAAAGATCCTTCCCTTTAAAGTTTTAACATCTTTGTTACTAATTTTATTTACATTCTGTATCTGTGGGCCAGCAACATCTTTTCTGCTAGGGAAGGTTAAAAAAAAGGGGAAAAAAAAAAAACCATTAATCTGTAGATTTTTCGTTTTGTATTCCCACTTTATATAATTTCGATTGCTGATAAACACTTTCTTATCTGCCAATCTATTCAATGCTGGAATCAGACCTGCTAATAATGTTGGTGATGGCGCTTAATTTTTTCTCATTTTCATGATACTGATCTAATTCTAGCATAATGACTCGAAGAATCAAAATTACCCAGGAAAAAGGATTTGTGAAAATAACAGGAAAACCAGCATTTAGCTAGCTGTAGGAGATTTTTATCCAAATAAGTATATCATAAATTGATGTTTCAACTCATTAATTAAAGCTGATCTTGTGACATTTGGTTGCATAGCTAGGTGACCGTGGAATATATGAAACCCCTTTTTTGCGAGTCAAATTTCTTGCCAGTAATCTAGTATTAGGAAGATCAATCGAAAACCACTTTTCTACTGAATGGAAAATATCCATAAATAGCAGGCTTTATTTGTGTCTCCTCATTTTCCTTATATTTTCTACAATTTCTGTTTCTTAATCTTACACATAGGGATGTTGGTTGTCATTGTAAACATTTTGACTTCAAGCTTAAGAATATGGGTTTGAGTGGTCACACAGGTTGCCTTCATCAGATGGGAGGCGTTTAAATACTTGTGAATCCTTCCAATGGCCAGATTGAAAGGACAACATGGGTGTAGTCTGTGTCATTTTTTGTGCATTTCAATTTTATACGTGTCAAATTTTTGTTGGTTAATTTTTGTATGGAAGCTTTGACAAACCTCAATTATCTGCCCTGAACATTGATGGTTTTAATTATGAGACATGCAATTAATGAGGCGATCTAGATGATCTGATAATCCAGACTATTCTAAAAGGAAAATGTTTATTTGTTCTCCAGATTCTGGTTGAATAGTTCTAGTATTGCAGTATTTACCTGAACTCAGCAACCAGTTTGATGACCACATTTTTCTTCGAGGTTAGATATGCTGAGATAAAAAGAATAAATTTGTCACTATTAATATGGGACCAGCTTAATGAAGTTATTTTTTGCAAAGAGTTGCTTTAATGGTTGATTTGTTTTCATCATTGATTATTCTTATAGCCTGCATTATCTAATCTAATAGTTTAGGCTTTTGTTTTCTCAACTTGTTAGTAGTTATATATGTATACGATTCGAGCAGATAGGTGAGGGTCATGCCATTTGAATTGTTGCATCCATGTGTTTTCTTCCGCAGAGGATGCTCAGTTGACTCCTTTATTACGTCTGGGAGCTGGAGCTTGTGCTGGAATAATTGCTATGTCTGCAACATACCCGATGGATATGGTTCGAGGTAGACTAACTGTGCAGGTATTAAGAGTCATCTTAAAGATCTTTTTTAGAAATCTTGTTGGCTTTCTCTGAGAATAAACAGTTTCTGTAGTGTATTCTAGATCATAATGCACATTCCTTTTCTCGTGTTGCAGACAGACAAATCTCCCTATCAGTATAGAGGAATATTTCATGCTTTGTCAACTGTGCTTCGTGAGGAAGGTTTTCGTGCTCTGTACAAGGGTTGGCTTCCTTCTGTCATTGGAGTTGTAAGTTCTGGAACTATTATAGCTATAGAACTGATACCAGTAATAGCCATGACAAGTCTACAACATTTTTGCTTCAGTCAACTTACATAACTTGATGGAATTAACCATGGTTAAATCCATAGCATAGGATTCCCAAGAAGACTAGGAAGAAAACTTTTGATTGTGCTTGAGTTACTTTTTTTTTATGAGTTATGAGCACTTGGCTATCATTCAATGGGAAATTACTTGTATTGATTTACAGTATGAAAATTGTTCTGCCAGTCATAGTTAATTCTTTTTGCATTCTTTTTGTTTGGTCAATGTCACTTATTAAGAACAAGGAACCATCATCATTGCAAGTCTTATCCGCAACACATTCTACTATAAGCCCAACCCAAACACACGAGAAGTCACATTCCAAGCTGACATTTCTTGCATTACATGGGTGATTACAACACCAGACGAAATCCTGTGAAGCTTTTTGATAGCACATACTAAAACGCCCTTAGTTATATTATCAATTTGACTCAGACTTCAGTCTCTTTAATTATTAAAATTTATTTTCTCAACTACTAATCCAACAACTGAGAAAGAGGGCAAAGGGGTAAAGTGGGCATCAGCACTATGTATGGGTGTAGTCTCAATGTTAAGGCTTTAACTTTTTTCCATAGACCTGAAATGATGAATCTCTCAATAGTTGAAACTATTTCGGCTTTTTTTTTGAATCTTGGTTCATTTAATGAAGTACTTTTGTGGAATTGTATTGTAGAGATTCATGTCAAGTTCAATCTCTTGGTTGGTTGACAATTCGTACAATATTTATTCTTGCCGTTTAGGACCAACTTGAACACCTAATTAAAATTTCTGTTATGACTTCAGTAAGATTTATCACTTTTTCATTAGATTTTTCCTTCTAAAACCCAAACAATTTTTCAATGGGAAGATTGTCCCAGCAAAATCACATAATTATTCCACCTATATAGGATCTTTTGTATCGGAGTTTCTATACTGTCCAATCTTGTTGTGATAATCACACTCTTTTAACTATTCGCAGGTTCCATACGTGGGTCTCAACTTTGCTGTGTATGAATCTCTAAAAGATTGGTTAATTAAATCTAATCAGTTTGGGCTTGCTGAAAACAATGAATTGGGCGTGGTAACAAGACTTGCATGTGGTGCTGCAGCAGGTACTGTTGGACAAACTGTTGCATACCCTCTTGATGTTATCCGTAGAAGAATGCAGATGGTGGGATGGAGTAATGCTGCTTCAGTTGTCACTGGTGATGGGAGAAACAAGGCCTCCCTTGAATATACTGGCATGATTGATGCTTTCAGGAAAACTGTTAGGTACGAGGGCTTCAGAGCATTGTATAAGGGTTTGGTCCCCAATTCAGTGAAGGTTAGTCTCGTATTATGGTATTTTCTACTAGTTTTTGTTTAGAGCAAATATTGCCACTCAGCCTGGAACTTTAATAAATGCTTGTGGCATGGAAGAACTACTTTATATTGTTTCGAAAATATCAAATTGAGGTTTAATAAAGCCCTGACCACATCTAATGATAACCTATTTAGTTAAATATAATAGGAAAACAATCGAAAACATATACAGAAAAAAAGAAAAAAGAATCAGAAATGGACTGCTCTTTTGCAGACAAAATTTTGAATTTGAGCTAACTGTAGAATACTTTTTTGAAGGGTGAAATCATTTTGGCCAGTGAGTTGTGTGTTTTGATGGAGAGCTTGAGACTAATTTTTTGTCTTTCGGAACTCTTGACATAGTGAAAAGTTCTACTGAAAGCCCATAAAGAAATGGGTTCACTTGCAATTGGAATTGTTAAATAACAAACCCATTCTGCTGTTTCTAGGGTAGCTTTTATGGTTTGTATGGCACAGTGGATTGGATAGTATTTAATAGTACCAAGAAAATAGAAAATGAAGATAAAATTGTGTTTGAGTAAGGTTTAATACTGTGTCAAACATGCACTTAGGGTTCAGACCGTATGTTAACAAATCTATATCTGGTTAATTAGTCTGACATTTTCAGGGAAAAAATTACGAGTTACATGTTGACTGAATATTGAAGCAAATGTTCCTTGTGTAGATTGACTTGTATAATTTAATCCTACAACTTTCTGTTCAGGTCGTTCCATCAATCGCTATTGCTTTCGTGACATATGAACAAGTGAAGGACATCCTGGGGGTCGAGATTAGAATATCAGACTGAGGTGAATGGCACTTCAACGTTCATTATTTGCAGCATGTGATTTTTGTAGGCAGAAGAAGAGAGAAACGACAGTGTTAATGCTGCTATCCTCTTCTGTGGAGCGATAAGTTAGAAACTAACCTACCTATTTTTATACGTCCCTCCTGTCTAATGATGCATTTTTTTCTTGGGTTTCCGAACCATGTTGTCAATAAGAACTAGCAAGGAATAGCACAATAAATGCTTTTGCAGGTTGCAGTTAATTCGGAGAAAGCATAGACAGATGATTATGAATGTTTCTGTATCGTTTTAATGAACAAAATTCTCAGGTTTTAGATGAATCGTGGTGATTAATCAAGTTACTCTTGCCCCTTTCCATTTTCCATACATGATACATGTATACTTGTACATCGTGGTTGATGGAAGCGTTAAAGGCTGCCTTCCACAACGCGAACATGCTTGAATCTTGCCTTCCACGACGTGAACATGTTTGAATCTATATTTCCTTCTCTTTTTAGTGAAGTGAATTGAACAAGAGTATTTTCTGCAGCCTACCTATGTGACAAACAGCAATACCTCAAAATGAACGAACTGCATTAATAAAATTTGTGTGTTTTCATTTATGTTGCACATAATATTGTACATTGCCTAAGACAAATACAAATGTAACATGTTTGGTATGCTAGACTTAAGGTGATCAATAAATTCACTTACTGGTCTTACTTTAATTCTATTCAATATACCAATTATGTGATTAGTGTACTAGTTGAGAATTTACTTAATCATGTACAGTGAAAAATAAAACAGATTTTAATTTCCATCAAGAGTCTTCTTTGTGTTTAGATAAAAATTGTGTTTAGAATAATACTTTTGATAAATCCTGCAAACTCTTTTGCTAATTTTGAAATAGGTGTCATCACGATTTATAATTCACAGTTGTTCAATTGTCCAGACTCCTATGAAAATCTACATAAGGAACACGATCGAGAGAATTAAGGTTTTTTACTTTTCTTGTACTAGTAAGAATAATTATGTTCTCTCTTGATTTTTCAAACTTTAGCGGTCTATTAATATAAGTCCAAATGTACTTGGCCTATCTTTTAAACTTGATTCAATCCAATATTTAATTAATCCAATTTATTAAATTTGATCCATGAATTAATTAATTCAATTAACTAATTTGGGTGGTAACAATCTAATCAATTAATTAATTGGTATATCTAATTTTTCTAGTTCTCATTTTGTGTGTGACCTGTTAGGTTCTCAATTACAATGCCTAACAATGCGAATTATTATTTTGATCTAATCAAAATCGAAAAATTAAAGTACCCTTTTCTAATTTATCGCCAATTTACATTCGTTGTACCAAATTGACATCTAGTAGTATATCAGGACAATAGATGTGATGAAAAATGTCACTTGATATGACAAAATCAAACTCTTTCGTATACTACGAAACTATGATCCTTTCGTTAATATGATCCGATCAATTATGAGATATGGATGTGTAAATTTCAATTATCGATTATATGTTTCATTCCACTATTATGTTAAGTTAATATAAGTCGAAAATTCATTTTCGACTTATGAATACACCTTGGTCAGGATTTCCTTATCAATATAACTTAATAAAAACGTAAATCATAATTCCTTACTATCTAAGAGTGATAAATCATTTATTGATCATCCACAACCTTAATATGATTCTTGACATACTCGAAGGATGTCGTATTAGCGGCCTTTGGCAGAGTAATATTCAACATTACCAAAGTATGATTGTCATCATATAAGGTACTATAATGATCTCAAGTCGAATAATTAATTTTACTATCGAACGTTAAAGATTTATAACTGACACTCAGAGAGTTGTCCATGTGGAATCTCCTCAATAGATCTCCAATGTTTTGTTTTTTAACAAAACATTCACGTGTTTATTTAAATGTTATCACACTTTAACTTGTGAAATCAGCTACTTCACCAGTAAGAAATGCTACACGTGATTGTCTATCTGTAATACGATATCCGTATATCATTATTACTTACGACCAAAGATGACTTAAGATTTAGTCATATGTAATTTGTATCTCACAATCACAACTTTTTGTGAATAACAAATTATTAGGATTTAAATATACAGACTCTATTATTTAATTTAATTGAATATTAATCAAATAGTATATATATATATATGCTCAAAGTTGATTAAACTTAAGGCATAACACTTGCACTAGATCCAGACATTTATGTAGCTAATATCATAAGAGTTTATATGACAATCATGTTTATACTATGACAACTTTGTTAATGGATCTGCAATATTTTTAACTGTGAAAATCATTCTTTCTTTACGTCATTTCATTGTATTATCTCTCTGATAAGATGATACCACCTTAAGAAATGTTTAGACCATTGATGTGACCTTAATTCCTTCATTTGCATGATGACTCTATTACTATAACAATGCAAATGTATGTGATTAACAAGGTTAGGAACTACTCTTAGTTCATTAATGAACTTCTTGTCCCAAATCGCAACTCTTTGCTGCTTCTGAAACAATGGTGTATTAGGCTTTTGCTATTAAATAACGGTTGTTTCATGTTTGGAACTTTTCCAACTCACAGCTCTATAATTAAGAGTAAACATTTCCAGATTGAGACTTGTCATCTTCTAGTCTGACTAGAAGTTAGCATCAGTATATCCACGAACTCTCAGTTCATTCTCTTCATACGAAATCTTCTTAAGATTTTATCTATGTAGATTGTGATGAGTTAAACAATCTTATAGATCTATCTCTATAGATCAAATTGTTTCTCCCATATCTTTCATGGAAATATTATTTGACAACCATGATTTCAACAATTGAACCATAGCAATGCCACTTTCTATTAATATGTTATCTACATATAATATTAGAAATACAACAATGTTCCTACTATCTTCTCGTAGACACACGGATCTTCTTCATTTTTTATAAAATAAAACATTTTTGACTTTTTCATTAGATCGAAAATTTCAGCTCCAAGAGGCTTGCTTCAATCCATATAAGAATTGATTAAGATTGCAGACTTTGTAAGCATAGTTTGATTCAAAACTTTCGAATCGTGTCGTGTACACTCTCTCTTGCAAGTTCCTATTAAGGAATACAATTTTGACATCCTTTTGCCATAACTCATAGTCATAGTATATAGCTATTGCAAACAAAATTCAAATGAACTTTAGCATGGCTATATGCTAGAATGTTCATTAAAGCCAACTTCTTATCTTTGTTTGTAACCTTATGCTATTAGCCCCATTTTGTATGGATGGATGGAAACATCCATGTCCACCTTTTCATGTAAATCCATTTATAACCTATAGGTTCTATTTCACCAGGTTGGTCGATCAAGGTCTAAACCTTGTTAACATACATTGAGTTCATCTCGAATTCCATGGTCTATTGCCTTCTCTTTAAGTAAACACTTGTCTTTGTTTTTGTGCAATTAGTAGGTTCATCATCCTCGATTAGTAATGCCTGATTAGTAATCATGGATTCGCACCTTTTTGAAGGTCAAATGATCCTACCAAATTTACACTGAGCTGACGTGTCCCTAGAATTCTCTACGTCCTCATCAAGATTATGTCCATCAGCAAATATGGGATCAAACTCAAATTCATCTACTTGGTCAACTATATCTGTGGACCCTTGGACTCCTTCAAATTCTATTTTACACATACTATCCTCTCTTGAAATAAACTCGTTCTCTAGGAAGGCTGCATGTCGTGAGACGAAGACTTTCTTCTCAATGAGTATAGAATTGATATCTAAATATATATTTTGAATATCCCATAAATATGTATTTATCGAATATAAACTTAAGTTTATCTGATTCAATGCGGTTCAAATAAGCATTACTGTCCCAAACTTTTATATGAGATAAATTGGGACTACTGCATTTCCATAGCTCGTATGGAGTTTTTGTTAACCGACTTAGATGGGACATGATTTAGTGAGTAGTATGCTGCAATCAATTCATGACACCAAAACAATTTTCAAAAGTTTACATGACTTGTGATTAATTGGACTATATCTAATAGTATATGATTCCTCATTTTAGATACACCATTATATTGTAGTGTATGTAGAGGAGTCCATTGAAGAGATTTCCATTCTGTTTAGATAATCTAAAATTTCATTTTTAAAATATCTCCACCTCGAGAATATCTTTACCTAATTATTTCTTCACTTCTAACTTAAATCCTTCGAATCTTTTAAGAGTTTCATGCTTGAATTTCATTAAGTGTATATGGCAATTTCTGAAATGGTCAATAGTAAATGTGATGAAATAAGAGAAACCTCATATAGCATTAATTGATATGGGCCCACACACATCACTCTATATTAGACCTAGTAATTGTGCAGATTTTCACCTTTTCAAGTAAAATGAGATTTTGTTGTTGTGCCTAGTGGACATGATTCATATTTGTCAAATCTTTCACTCCATTGTCTGATAGATCTTTTAAAGAATTGGTTAATTGGATGATAATAAAGATACAGACATCTAAGTTATACAAGTAATGAGATCTATTCATTGATAAGAAACAGAAAAAAACGTCTTCCTCAACCAGGCTTGGGCATAATAATAGAGCAAGTACAAGTATTAATAGCATAACAAAAATGGAAAAAGGGATTGATCTAGAAAGATCTCTTGTTCTTATTATAGGATCGTGATTAGATCTGCATATATTTGGTAAAGAGATCAATCATAAGAAGACAAGTCATGGTTCATATTCTTAGAAAGAAATAATAATCAAATTGAGTTCATGGATTTCCCTAGGTCAGTTTATGAGCCAATCCAATAAAGAATTTTTATCTTCGAAACCCGTTAGAAGGGGCAGTGCAAGAGAAATCATAGAGAAATAATCGAATCTTCAAACGCCCCGAAAATACTGTGAGGTGCTCGAAAATGATCGAAGTAGTTGAATATGAGGATCATTATGACTATAGCCCTTGGTAAATTTACCAAGGACGAAAATGATTTATTTGATATTATGGATGACTATAACCATTTCGTTTTTGTAGGCTGGTCCAGTCTATTACTCTTTTCTTGTGCCTAATTTGCTCGAGGAGGTTGGTTCACAAGTACAACCTTTGTAACTTCATGGTATACCTATAGATTGGCTAGTTCTTATTTGGAAAGCTATAATTTCTTAACAGCTACAGTTTCTACTCCTGCTAATAGTTTAGCGCATTCTTTATTGTTACTGTGGGGTCCTGAAGCACAATAAGATTTTACTCGTTGTTGTCAATTAGGTGGTCTGTGGACTTTTGTTGCTCTGCATGGTACTTTCGGACTAATAGGTTTCATGTTACGTTAATTCAAGTTCGTTCGATCTGTTCAATTCCAACCTTATAATGCAATCACATTCTTTGCTCCAATTGCTGTTTTTATTTTTTTTATTCTTGATTTATCCACTAGGTCAGTCTGGTTGGTCCGTATATTTCTAGACAAACCGGTTACAGTAAGACCAGCTGAAACACGTATGGGTTCGAGAAAGGGATCCCTTGAATATTGGGTAGTTATTGTTAAACCAGGTTTAATACTAAACTAATGGTAGAGTAATCGAAAATATAGATAGAAGGACTATTTCAATTGTAGCATCCAAAATGCCTATACCAACTCAATTCATTGTTTCAGGATAAAAATGTAGAACCAACATAAATGAATCTTGGGGATGGAAGTTTCTGTTTTGGACAAAAAATATTCCTTTTTTTTTTCCCTTCATCCTTTGCATTGGAAGAATAGACTAAAAAATTAATATGATTCAACCTTAGACCCATTTAAATGTAGCAAATAATAGCGGGACTCGAGAATTGATGTGTATTCGAATCATGGGAGCTAGCAATCGTCGATATGCTCATATTGGTGATGTTATCGTTGCTGCGATAAAAAAACAAAAAAAAAAAAGCAATACCAAATATGTCCCTAGAAAAATCAAAAATAGTCAGAGCTGTAATTGTTTGTACCTGTAAAAAACTTAAACGTGACAACGATATAATAATACGATATGATCACAATGCTGCAGTTGTGATTGATTAAAAAGGAAATCCGAAAGGAACTATAATTTTTGGTGTGATCCCCCGGGAATTGAGACAATTAATTTTTGCTAAAATAGTTTCATTAGCTCCCAAGGTATTATAAAATGAGATCACTGAAATGTTTATAGTGGGTCTTTGAAAGAAATAGATTAATTAGTAGATTGTGTCTCACGCATATACCTTTAATAATTCTTATGCATAAAACAAATTAAGTAAAAAGAAAAAGAAAAACATGTTGATTATATCCAATTTTGGGGCACCCATAATTTTAGTTCACCGTGGGTAGGGACACATTGCTTAGATAATAACCTTTATACAAAATGCTAATATGGATAGAAAAAGAGTGGTTCGCATCGCATCTACTAATATTACCGAAAATATTGTGAAAATACTTTTCCGAGAAAGTTTTATTGTAAACGTTAGAAAACATCGAGAAAAAACAAATCTTGTTTTAAACCTATGGCATAAA
This sequence comes from Olea europaea var. sylvestris, assembly GCF_002742605.1. NCBI lineage: Eukaryota > Viridiplantae > Streptophyta > Magnoliopsida > Lamiales > Oleaceae > Olea > Olea europaea. The sequence goes on from NC_036239.1 coordinate 10,837,352, forward strand.
AGGAATAGGAAAAGACTCTATAGAATTTTTTTTCAAATTTAAAATGGATCAGTCGACTTGGTCTACGAATCTATTCTAACTCTTAAGAATTCCTAGAATTTTAGGTGGGATGGGGATTGTAATTCTTTCTACTTCTCGAGGTATAATGACAAATTGAGAGGCTCAACTCGAAGGAATCGACGGAGAAATTTTGTGTTATATAACCTTATATTGGGAAGTTCATTACTTTAACTAGTCACCATATTCCTCGAATAGATCTCTTAGTTGTTGAGAAAGTTGCCTGGTGCTCGAACATTGGTTCGAGGCATTTTCTCTACCTTTTCTTACCCTGAAAAATCAAGGGCACCTTACGTTCTTGAACCAATAACTAGCTTTTGGCTAACCTAGCCTCCTCCATCCTTCGAGACCAACAAGGAGTAGTACATGAATATTCACCTTTTGTCCATCGATTACGCCTTTTTGTTTAATCTTAGGCCCTGACTCACCCTCCTAGACGAACCTTGCGGAGGAACTCTTAGGCTTTTGAGACATTGGATTCTCACCAATGTTTGCATTACTCAAACTGACATTCTCGCTTCCATTTCGTCCACTATTGCTTGCTCGAGGGCTTCGTTCTAAAGAGGTTTGACGTGTACATGAGATAAGCAATGAGGTCAACATCTTTCAAATATACAACATAGATTCTAGCAGTATAACAAATTGAACTAATAGATTCAATTCATCTCATATATCAAACGATTTCGACAGTCTGTTCAGGGTTCCAACTCAACGATGGCAACTAAATAAGAGGGTTGCACTCATTGTGGGACTTATGCCAACCTTACGACACAATATGATTCAACCTCAAACCTATTTAAATGTATCTGATAACAACGAGGCTCGTGAATTTATGTGAATTCGAATCTAGGAGCTAGCAATCGTCCCGACCATTCAGTATGAATGGAGTCAGGTCGTACCGCTCTTCCGTCCCACCATTCTAAAGGAATGGAGTAAGAGACGCCCTTAGCTCTTCCCCCTCTCAACTCAAAACTCATGAGTAGCTCATATTGAATAGAGACCCCCAAGGGCATTATACCAATATGGAGCTATCGTCAAGTATAGTATAGCGCGTGAAGTTAGGCTTAGGCTTAATAGAGGGTCACTACTCCTCGTCCTAAGCCATTTCACGTCCTAAGGCCTTGCTTCGAAACAGATAGGTCTTCCTATCCCAAGCTTCAAATGAGCTTTCGGGAGTCAAAGTAGCATCCTTAGGACAACCATAGCCGTCTTGTCTTATAGCGCAATATTCTTAGAGTTTGCCCGATAGGTAAGCAAGCTAATACCTGGATACTAACCTTCTAAATAGGAAGTCACTATAAGTTTCTTTTTGTTAGGTACGGTTTCTCTTTGTAGTGTTCCACCTCTTGCTTGTTGCCTATGATAGCAAAAGCCTACTATGCTACTGCAATAATCGCTATAACTTGTAGTGACGGTGAGCGCCACTACTACAGTAGAGATTGTTGTTGCTGCAACGCATAGTGGCAAATGTAGTTGTTGTTTTCGCCCAACACATCGCCTTGTACGTGGCAGGGCGCTATGTGGGTGTGGCGGCCTTCTAGTCGGCGATTGCCACTTCTGCCAGTCGTCGCCTACTTTGAATTTTCAATCCTATTTTCGACCTAAAAATTAATTTTCTTTTCAACATAAATTTTTGAAGATAAAATTAATTTTCTTAAGAGCCAAAAACAAGAAAATAAATTAACAATCAAAAGTTGATTGTTCCAAGAAGAAAAACATTTTCTAACAAGCAAAAAGTAGGCTCTGATAACACGGTTGAGAATTTACTTAATCATGTATGGCAAAAAATAAAACAGATTTCAATTCCCACCAAGAATCTTCTTTATGCTTAGATAGAAACTGTGTTTAGAATAATACATTTGATAAATTTTGCAAACTTCTTTGTTGATTTTGGAATGGGAACTATCACGATATGCAATCCATAGCTATCCAATTGTCCAACTTTTAATTGAAATCCACACAGAGAACATACTTGATAGAATTATGGTTTTTTACTCTTTCTTTTTTTGTGCAAGTAAGAATAATCATGCTCTCTCATGATTTTCAAAACTAGCAGTCTGTTAATATAAGTTCAAACGGATTTGACCTGTCTTTTAAACTTGACATGATTCAATATTTAATTAATCCGATCAATTAATTTTGATTAATAAATTAATTAATTCTTGCCTATTAATGAGCAACCATAATTAATTTTCCAACAATTGTCAATAATTAATTGGTAAATCTCATTCTTCTAATTTTCATTTTGTGACAAGTAAGCAAGCAATGCAGAAAAATAAAATATTGTTGGGCCTTCCCTCCACTTTGAGGGACTTGGCTTTTATTAGCCAATTTGGGCTCAAGCATTTAATGGCCCATTTGTTTGGTCCAAACTAAAACATACAAATATAGATAGGGAGAAAATCGGGGCAATATAATACATTCCAAAAGGGGAAAGCCAATTTAACTTTCTGGAGCAGAGAGTTACGCGAGAGAAAGAGTCCGACATTTCAGCTCTTCTTGCCAAAGGATCGAGGCTCGTTTGTAGTCCGATTTTCTTGATATTTCAGTATGTTATTCTTGGCAAAGATACCTACATTTTGACCGGAGCTGATCGTCGAAATTCTTCTCCATTCCTCTGGGCTATACACACTTGTCTAGTGAGATTTTCTCCTTATTATTGTGTGTATTTATTTTGGATGATGTTGTTGTTGATATCCAAGAACTACATGTGTTCTTGATGTATTTGGTAGCCTCTAGAGTTTACTTTGGAGAGGGTTAAATTGTGTATCCCATTATTCATATAGTGGAAGGCTTTACTGGACTAGGTCCCGGGGTTTTACCTTCACGTTGAAGGGTTTCCCTAGTGAACAAATATTGGTGTTGTTATCTTTACATTTCTGCCAGTGTGTGTGAGTTGGAGCCGGTGTTATTTTACTGCCATTTTAATTCTACATAATAGGGGGATTGTGTAATTGTATTCCGCTGCGTGGTTGTGTTATTGGTTCAATCCCCAACAAATATCAAATAATTGATAAGTAGCAACAATTATTATTATACAGTGACACACATATAAGCAGACTTGGAATTAATTTGTACAGAAACGTGATGTATATAAATGTCTGTGTAACTTTTTATATTCACATCTAGAAGAGCAATACTACAGTTGTTCTGGGTATAGTAAATTTCAAGTAACAGCTAAAGGAAAAGGTTAATCTTGCTCTATTTTCTATATACTGTTAATTTATTTTTTAATCACAGAAGATGAGGAACCATAACCACCTGGCTGTCTGCATACTTTCCCGATAATTTGATATCCAATGGCATACTACACAATAATCAACCTTAAACTCAATTCTCAGCCCTGGCGAGCAAAATCGGAAAATGAGGAATTATACCATATAATCGGAAAAGGAAAATGTAAATTGTAGAACACAAATCCAAGGCTAGTTGAAAGAAACTGAGATGAGGCAATAATTTGCATTTAAAAAAGTTATAGTTTCTAAGACTAAAACTACGCGGGGAAAAAGAATCATTTAATTGCATATGACACAATAATCAACCATTAATATCTCCAAAGAGGCGAACAAATTGTAACTTAGGTCATCTCCAACCCTGAACTAAAACTTGCACCATTTTATACCAAATTGTAACAATAATCAAATTTTGCAATAAATATTATACCAAACTAAAATTCATTTCCAACCATTACACTAAAACTTATACCAAATGAACAGTATTTTATTATTTTATTCATTCTTTCGATTTTTGACAATGTATTTATTTATTTATTTATTTTATAACTTTATAAATTACTAAATTATAACTACTTTAAACTAAAAAATATATTGAATTATTATTGATTACTTAATTATTTCATGTTTTATATATTATGTTAAATTGAGAAAATTAATTAATTATATTATTACTTTATTATAAACAATTACATTAAATTTACAAAAATAATTACTAAATTAAAAAAATCCTTTATTATTATTATTATTATTATTATTATTATTATTATTATTATTATTACCACCACCACCACCACCACCACCCTTAACCATTATCTTTGAAAAATGAAAGAGAAGGGCAAAATGGACATTGCACCATTTCGTACAAAAAATAGTGCAATGAATAGTGTTGCACCAATGTTCATGTTGCAACGGTTGGAGAGATGTTTGCACCAAATTTTGGTGCAATTTTGTGCAAAAGGGTGACCATTGGAAATGCGCTTATAAACTCAATTTTAAGCCTAGGGAACAAAATCGGAAGATGAGAGAAATTTACATTGAAATCGGGGAAAAAACTTTTAAAGTTGAAATTCAAGGCCAAAAAAACAACCTTGTTTGGATTATTGAGGTCCGTTTCTACCATAGTTTTTGTTTCTACTTGCTAGTGCAAGTTAGGGTTCATTGGAAAATTTGCATTTGAAATGCACGATTGACCCCGTATTAGGGGGAAGATGTTAGCCAGCTATGTAATTGGCGGGGGAGATGAAGGTAGTTATGATGACGTCGGTTAGTTGACCACATGAAAGGCACGTAGATATCTGGCGAATTTTTAGCAAGAATCTTTGCAGATCAACATATAAATTTAGGGTAATTGGCACAAAACGCTCATACTTTTAAGGTTTATTGTGAAAAACGTCCCCACCTTTCATTTTTTTCGACATTTTTGTCCTTATTTTCACATTTCTTTGCAGAAAACGTCATTTTCACCATTTCTAATGTAAAATGACCAAAATACCCTCCTATTTAAATATAACCCAAAAATAAAGAATAAATTACAATCTTACTTTTAAATGTTTTAAAAAGTGCAAGTGAGTTCAAATAATTATTGAAAGGCCTAATAGCACAAAATGTCCATACATTTGGTTTATAGTGTGAAAAACATCCCTACATTTCAAATTGGTCAAAGGAATATTTTCCACAATGAAACGTGGAAATAGGGATGAAAACACCAAAAAAATTGAAAAGTTCGGACGTTTTTCTGCAAGAAGTGTCAAACGTAAGGATATTTTTTGCTATTAGACCTTACTAAAATATTAAAAATAACAAAAACTCTCTCTCCCTTTGTATGGGGACCCAATGTGTGCTAGGTTGATGGGGACTCAGTGTGTCTGTGTTGGGCTATGTCTATGGGTGGTGGTAGTGCTACGATGGTAAAGGCGCCTTGCACGGTGGTGGTGGTTCTAGTGGTAGTTTACATGTTTTGGTAGTGATTTTGTTGATGGTGATGATGGTGGTGGATCTGGCAGTAGAGGTGGGATTTGTTGGATCAATAGTGGATTTGACAGTAGCATTGTTGGATTTGGTGGTAACGATAGCTTTGTTGGATATAGTGATGGTGATGATTTTGTTAGGCCTCATAGTGGTGGTGGGTTTGTTGATACAAGGTGGTGGTGGTTATTGTTGATACAGGCGGTGGTAATGATGGTAGTGCGTAGATTTGGGAATCTTTTTGGTGAAGGCTGTTGTTGTAGTGTGGCGTGGTGTGGTGGTGGTGAGAATTGTTTGTGACCAATTATTTGATTGATTTTAATCAATAAATTGGTTAATATGTTATCAGTTATTTGGTTAATTGTGTCTAATAAATTGATTAATTTGTGATTAATAAATAATATATAATATAAAAAATGTGATTATGACTCAAAATTTATTAAGTTGTGATCAAAAAATTACTTTTGACCAATTCATTTTATAATTTTTTGACCGTTAAATAAGTTGTAACTTATAATATTTGTGATTTTGTGATTAATAAATAACTTGTGACCTATAAAATTTTTGTTCCGTGATCGAGAATAATTTGTGATGTATATATTTTTTTATTTGTGTCCCAAAAATAATTTTTGACCTATAAAGTTTTTGATCCGCGACCTATAAATGATTTATTCTACGATCAAGAAATAACTTTTAACTAATTAATTCAATAACTGTAACATTAATATATTTAATTAATAAAATATATATTTAATTAATTATTTCATAAATAAAAAGTAATTAATATATAATTTTTGAAGTTTTAAACCTTTTTTAATTTTGAAATGGTTGATACTTAATTTCTTATATGTGAAAATTCCCTCCTTTTCGAAACAGGAAAAATTTTAAAAAATAAACAAATTCAAGGGCTTGTGAACTGGCCCAGTCCGAGGCATGGTCTCTAGAGCCTCTAGGCTTGATTCGTTGAACTGAATTTGGGTGGCATTGGATTGAGTTGTGTTACACACTACCACAAAGTGGATATTTTTTTCTTGGATATATATTTATTTGGATAAACAAATCTACCTCGTCAAATAGAAGGCCTAATAGTTGAGGAAAATGATATATGTGCAACACTTACACATTTATAGCTCTCTCACAAAATGTAGCGTCTGCGATTATTTTAATTACGAACTCCACTCCTACAAGTAAGAGGGCTGTCAAGAAAGCTGTCAAAGATGATGGACTTGTAGCACGTTTGAATATTTGAACTATGAGATTTTTTATCATCATATGTTTTTGTCTATGTACTTTCAAGTATATCTACCATTTTAAATAATTGCCATAATTTAAGGAGGGAGAATCAAAGATGGATTCAAGGAAAAGGATTATTCCTTCTCTTTTCCTTCAAAATCTCGATTCCTCTGAGATTATTATTGTTTTATATTTTGAAAATGTTTCCGTGACATGTTCAATCCTCATTCTAATTCTTAGATTTCGTGTCAACTATCTTTCTTATAATTTGAGTGTGCTAATATAAGGACAATGTGTTATACATCAACGAAATGGCCAATTTTTATTTTTATTTTTTTTGTATGGTTCATAATTTCTTCTCGTAGGAGTTGAAAGAGTTTTGCATATGAAATTTATATCTCGATTTTGCACGTATCAAGCAGCTTGGCTCGCTTTGGTGTTGTTTTGGCTTGGTGGTTCAGATTTAGATCCAAATAGCATAGCTCTCAATGACATGTTTGGTATGTTAGACATGACTAGATAACACTGAAGGATCATTTGACAAAGCTTTATAAAAAAATTAATAGATTTTAATAGAAGTTGACACAGGGCCAGCCCTGGCCCAACGCTAACAAGGTCATCGCCTAGGCCTCAAATTTTTTGGGGCCTTATGAGAAAAATTTGGCCCATATACATTCACAAACCCTCCTACTACTTAAACAAACCTATGGGTTTTAGTTAGGAAAAGAGGGAGAGAAGCGTTGATTTATACTCCCCAGTTTCACCAACCACTGCAGCCACCAGAGGGTTCCAAGAAGGAAGAGACGACCGCCGTCGCCACGGCTGGCACTGGAGGATGCCAAGACGGAAGAAAAGAGGTTGTCAAAGAAGGAAAAAAGAAGAGACAGTTTGTTACTTTTCTATTTTCTTCAATAATTTGCTTAGGATACTGATTTGTGCCATTAACAAATCCAAATAGCTGTTCCCCTTATTTTCTATTTGGGTACTTGAATTTTGGGGTCTATCCATTTAAAAATAATAAAATTTCCTTGAAAACTGCTCTTTTTTTTTTTCTATTGATTTACACAAATTATAAGTTTCTGATAGTGCTAAAGTTATTAATCTGCTAATTGGTATTTAATAAAGGAAAAAAGAATAAAACGCCTTCTTGAAAATAGCCCACAACTATTCTAAATTGTTATGAAGTAAGCAGAAGGCATTTTAGGTGGGTGGATGGGGGTATGATTGATTGGCTAATTTAAAATGCATTGTGTTCATTAGAGATTTAAAATGCATTGATGGAGTAAGAGAATTATTCAATGGGATTAAGGAATACTTGACATTGATTTTTGCACTTGTTATTTGTGGAAACCTGTCATCCTTATCTTCTAATTTTTTACATTTTTGTGTTAAACCATCCTTCTTTGCTATGGTTAATTATTGCAAAAGATGTGCCCTCGGGACATAGCCCAGTGGCGCAAAGGATAGGAGTGAGGTTATCTCACGCCTTGCTGGTAGCCGCAGTATGGAGGTTCGATTCCTGAGACATGAAATTGGATTCCTTGTAGGCGCAATGTACATGCAGCTCTTATTCCCTAGCCTGTTGGGACACATCCCGTAAATTACCTCTCTCACAAAGCTGTAGGGGCAGGGCAGTGGGGGCCTTCAAGGTTGGGGTTCAACCTTTTTTTATTATTGCAAAAAATGCTGATTGGTTAGGTTTGTAGGACCATTTTGAGATTGCTTTCAGTTTTTTCTTTTGGGAAATATAGGATAGAAACTTCTATTTCGCTGAACCTTACATAAAAATCGTGGGTATAATTGTTTGAAGTGACTCTTAGGAGAAAGAATATGCAAATGAGGATCTCTACTGCTTTATATTCAATAAAATGTATGTTGTATAAATAGATACAAATTAGAATCTTAAGTTTCTTCTTTGTTACATTTTGGTTTTGTTACTCTATTTTTTTCTCTGATGAGTTCTTGTGACATCTATTAAATCTTCAGTTCATTGTAATGAATGCATTAGTTTTGTATTAATGAACCTAAGAGATTTTCAATTTCTACCTTTCCTTTAAAACATTCTCCATCCTCACTAGCCTTAGTTGTATATGATGAGCTTGTAGAAAAACTTCAAAATATTACTGCTAGAATTCTTATGGATCAACGAGTGGTAGATTGAAGTTGCCAAAACACATTAAAACAATTGGAAAAAGATAATTCTTCCAACCTTGAATTGACTAGTCTTTGGAGTTTGGAGAAATTGGGCTAAAGACATACCTTAATATAATTGTAGGCTTGCTACTGGGATTTTGATCCTATAAGTAACTGAGCCTAGCTGGTATAGATATCACAGTTACAGTAAAAACCGATATTTTATGAAAGGTTCTTTTTCAACTATTGACAAGTGGTCTTAACTTGCTCTTGTGACATATTTTCTCTCCCTTTTCTTATGTATTGCTACTCTTGTATACAAAAATAAAAAAATAAAAAATTACATTCGAAGACCTCATATTAACTAGGTGAATTATGTTTAAGGGCCTCATATTAATTAGTCGCCTAGGATCTCAAAGTTCTCAAGGCCAGCCTTGAGTTGACAAAATGTGTCTTTGAAAAGTTAATAAAATTTATGAGTTCTATAAAATATGTAGTTAAATTTATTTTTGACTTTGATATTAATTTTTTTAGCAACGTTTAAACTTTACCAAACAAGCACTGAAAGTATTTCATCTGGGTATTGTTTGGTATGCCCTAGTGGTGTGTGTTAGCTTGCTTGTGTATTTTCTCTTCCAATTTTTTCCTCAGCATAGAAAATTTATAGAACTTGTTAAAGAAGTACTTTTCTATATATCTCCTCTCTTCATCCATGGTGCTGAAATTAGGTTCAAACTAATTGGTCCCAGTGCATACTTGACGTGTGCATTATCAACTCGGGTTTTTTATGGTGACAAATTAAATTACATTTTTAATTTTATAAACTTCTTTTTGGTTGCATACAAATATCCTTATTTTAGTTAAATTCCACCAAATATGATGTATATTAATAAAGTCGAACTTAAGGACTTGATTGGTACAATTCTAGTGCAATACATCTCAAGTAGATTCGCACTTTAGGAATAAAAAAAATGTAAAATTACTACATAGGGCAACTTGTTGAGGAAAAATAATGTTGTATTCATTATTTAAATAAAAATAAAAAGTCTCCATATAGCTATTTGTTCACTTTATCAAAACCGACACTATCGTGTTTTCACATATTTGGACAAATATTTGAACATGATAACATTATGTGGTCCTATGCCAATAATTCAAGCTCATCATTGGGTTCCAAAGGGCACCATGCTATCTCATCGACAAGGTATATTCGATCGAGCAAAACGTCTAAAATTGAAAGAGTATTGTCAGAATCATTTGGCACACTCTAGAATAGTGCAATGTGAAAATTAATATTAATAGTTTCTTCGATAAATTCTAGAAGGTGAAAAACTGAAGAGCTTATTAAGTCCTTGTTTGATATCCATTTAAAACAGTTTTTTGGAAAAAATAAATTTTGGAATAATTATTTTTTGAGAATGTGTGATTAAAACTTAAAAGTAGGAAAATATTTTGAGTTCACATGTAAAACATTTTATTGTGAAAACTATGTGATTGAAAATGAATTTAAAAAAAAAAGGGGGTTTTGGAGAATGATAGATACTACAAGGGTTAAGTCTCCAAATCTTATTTTCTAAATTCATTTTTACCGTGAATAAGTTTAAATGTAAACTCAAAAAAAAAAATAAAAAAAAAATCCATTTTTAATCATACATTTTTCAAAAGTATTATTTCTTCAATTTTATTAGAAAAATATGGAGATCAAATGGGGACTAACTTGTATAAAAAATCGTCTTTTTTAAGCTCTTTATTATTTTCATAATATAAATAATTTCC
>NC_036239.1:10848085-10898967 GCF_002742605.1 Olea europaea var. sylvestris
GCTTTGTTTCCCCCCCCCCCTTTTTTTTTAAAGGCTCGAGCTCGAGCCGACAAGCCACAGGGGCCAACTTGAGCTTTGCTCGGAACCTGACAATTGGGCTCGCCTCGAGCCTCAAATAGCGTCGGTTCAAGCTTTTTTCGAGCCGAGTCACAGGTGGCTCAAGCCGATGAGCTCAATTGACATCCCTAACTGCACCACCATCAATGCAGCAAAAAATTTTTTTAAAAAAATATGAATTGCACACCTCCATTACCACCGCCACACCGTACACCACCACTCCCACCACCATCGCACCATACACCACCAACACAGTAACCATAGCAACGACTGCAAAACCACCATTATAGCACCCAAACACCATTAACCAACATAACACAACCATCAACACTACCACAAAATCTCTAAACCTACCATCGCCTGCAATGTCTCACCACACCACAACCACCACCCCTACCAACAATTCTAGCCACCGTAAAATTAGAAAAAAGAGAAACAAAACTTTGCAACGATCGCGACGATCGCCCCATCAACTGAAAGGATTGATAGCTGCTAATATCATCACCGTTGCGAGCACGACGGTTGGCACATCGACTCGCAGCTGCAGTGGTGGAGGATTGTTGTGAAGATCCGAAAATGCCGCTCAGATTAGGGTGGCTAGAGCCTAGAGTTGTCAGGTATGATATAAAATAAGGGAAAATTCAAAACTAAAAGGTTAAGTACCATCCATTTCAAAACTAAGAACGAAGATTTCAAATCTTAAAAATCGGATATTTATTAAAATTTATTTATGATTTAATATTTTATTAAATTAAATATATAAATGTCACAAATCTATACAATTTGATTACAAATTAACGATTTAATTAGTTATATATTATTTTTCGGTCACAAATCAGAATTTATATACATTCAAATTATTTTACGTTTATAGTTAAAAAAAAATTATAGGTCACAATTAGCTCATCGGTTACAAATAAAAAATTTATAACTTACAATTTATTAATTGTTCACAAATCGCAAATATTATAAGTCACAATTTATTATACGGTCACAAGTTATCAAATTATGAATCACAAATTAACAATTTTTTATGTCACATATTATTTTTTGTCACAGTTTATCTTTTTCATTGGTCACATATTGTTTATTAGTTACAGATTAATCAATTCAATGGTTACAATCAACCAAATAATTTGGGACCTTCACAACACTTGTGACCACCATCTCACCATTGTCTCCAGTAGCACCACCACCACCGTCTTCATCAGAACCATCACCACCTTCTGACAGCAAAACCACCACCTCAAATAAAATAACACATCATAGAAAACACCACCACATCGTCACACTAGATCCACCACTATGCCACCAGCACCACCGCACACAGTACCACACCACGTACTGCACGCACCTACAATACACCACCGTCGTACCCACCAGAGCTCTCTTGTTTCCACCACCGCACCGCACACTTCCATCGCATATAGCAACATACCACTACCACACATAGCACCACACCAATCACCCCATTGTACCCACAGTATCACAGTAGCTCATCACACTACCACTGCAACGCACATCTACCACTGTACAACCAATAGCCCCCATCTCTATCACACCACAAACACAACCCTCACCAAAAAAGTCCCCAAGTCCACCGTCGACACTATCAACAATCACTGACCACCACAATAATCAACACAAAAAAATAGATGAAATAGAGCACCCCACCGCCCAGCCTTACCTTAACACACCGATTTGAAAGGGCATTATGTTGAACGGAGAAAGTGGCATTGGTTTTGCTTGTAGGAAAAAAGACATAGCGGTGGCAAAGAGAATGACAAGAGATGGTACGGCGAAGAGAGAGATCAGAGATCGCGATGGTACAGTGAAGAAAGAGACAGGAGATCCACCATAGGCACTATCAACAATTAACGATAGAGCGACGAAGAGAGAGACAATAATTGCTATGGTGCGACGAAAAGAGAGATTAGAAGACGGCGGTGGAAGTGAGATATATATATAGAGAAAGGAAAAGGAAAAGAATGAATCAAGATAAATTTAGGATTTTGCAGGATGAATATGTATATTTAATTTTGTACTATAATTATTAAGCTTTTGTTTGAGCCCCATTTTTTTCAAGAATTCATCTTTTTCAAAATTTATTTTTAACCACATTCTCCAATTAAATAATTCTACATGTAAATCGAAACTTTTTCTTACTTTCTTACTATACATTCTCCAAAAATTCACCATTTAAAAATATATTCTCTTTTCAAAATGGGACTAAAAAAGGGGTAATATTTAAAATATATTAATTAATTAACACAATATCTGATTTTTGAAATAGTAAATCTAACTGATGATTTATGAAATGAGATCTCTAAATGTATTAGTTCCTCTAATTTCCACAATAGAATATTCAATGATTATTAGTCAGATGTCAGCCACGCACTTCCACTGTAAATATGACACGTGGAAGACAGGCTGACTGTCATAGTGGGTCAACTCGGTGGGATGTCAAGGTAAAAGTGAATTTGAGTTTTATTAATGGCTTATTCGATTTGTACAAAAAATGGAATCATAGAATGACATTAGAAATCTCACATGTGTGAGCCCCATGTGAAGATAAAAAAAGGTCAAAAAATCCCCTCGCTCCATCCCCTATTGTGAGTTGCCTTTAGCAATTCCGTAAAGAGTAATTCTGATATGTACTAGAAAACAATCCAAGCACAAGTGTCACCTACTCATAGGGGAGGCAAATAGGCCGAGCGGCTCATCGGCTAGCGAAAACGGAGCTTATGGGCTGCTCGGGCTCGTAAAAACACGAGCCGAGCGGGTCGGTTCGGTGGACGACCCGAGCTCGCTCGGCTCACACAAAAAACGAGCCGCTCGCTCGTTACAAATGAGCCCACAAGCCCAAGCTCGTGGGCTCGTTTTTGAAAGTGACCGAAACAGTCACTTTTTTTAAAAAAAAAGTGTCCGTTTCGGTCACTTTATGTAACAATCACTGACTTTTGTCAGTAACCGTTTCAGTCCCTGAATTAAATTTTTTCAGTGACTGTTTTGGTCCTTAAATTTTTTTTTCTTTTCTTCTTTTATAAATAGTGGCATTTAGCCACAGTTTTCTACAATTCACTCTCAACTCTCAATTATCTTTCTCTCAACTCTCTTGTATTGTGTTGATAATTGTGCAATTTTTATATACAATTTATACAATATCCAATTCTCATTTCTCAGTTCTCACTATGTTTATTGAAATTTCATCCAATTTTCATTTCTCACTACAATTATTCTTCTACTAGTTATTACTTATTACAATTAAACAAATGGATCCACGCACACTTGTCGAAAACTTGTTCGGTGTGGGAGGAAACAAATCACCTATGACACCGCAAAGTCAATTTCAGAATCAATTTGAAGGTCTAAATGATGTACCCCTACCTAAAGATATTCCAGATTTTGATCTTCATCATCATGTAAGCGGCAATCCAAATTATCCAATTAATTTGGATGATGTTGACGTTCCCGAAGCGGAACACGATCAGAAAGAAAATGTTGAATTAAACATTCCTGATGCGAGGGGAAAGCGAAAGGTGAAAAAACAAGCAAAATGTTGGGATCACTTTAAGTTGATTTCAATGGGAAAAATCATCAATGGAGTCCAAAAATCCAAAGTAGTATGTAAAACTTGCCAACAAAGATTGGCATGACAAAGAGGAATTGGTACCACCAATCTCAACCGTCATTACAAAGTATGTGCGGCCAAACACAGACTTATTCATGGCTGTCAAACACAATTGCAATTTGGCAGTCCAGACGCCGGTGGTTCTACTGCACCCCTATCCACATGGGTGTATTCGGAGGAGAAAGCTCGAATCGGAATGGTGAAGCTTGTTGCTGGTACTGAGTTGCCTTTGGCATTAATTGACAACCAACACTATGTCTCGTATGTGAAAGAATATCTGCAGCCAAAGTACGTTGGGGTAAGTCGAAACACTCTTCGTTCCGATACAATACAATATTTTACTTCAACAAAACAACAATTAATTATGGATTTGCAAAAATATGGGGGTGTTATATCTTTAACTTTGGATGTATGGGAAGGGATTAATAAAAAAACATATATAGCTGCAACTGCACATTATATAAACCCACTTTGGCACATGTATAAAAAAATTATTGCTTTTAGAATTATTGAGTTTCCTCACAACGCTAATAATATATTTAATGCTATTATTAGTATTGTTAGAGAATATCATTGTGAAGGTAAAATTCGTTCATTTACTTTCGATAATGCTAGTGTGAATAAAGTAGTTGCTGAAAAATTGCATAGGGTACTACAACTTGATTTTGGTGGATATTTGTTTCATATTCGTTGTGTATGTCATATTTTGAATTTAATTGTCCAAGATGGTTTAAAATATATAAAGGATGAACTTCAAAATATTAGGAACGCACTAATATATATCACAATCTCCCCAAGTAGAAAATAAGCATTTGAGGATTATTTTGTTGAAATAGGAGTTCAAAATGCTAAAACATTTGTTGGCGACGTAGGTCATAGGTAGAACTCTACTTACTTGTTATTAAAGTCATGTGAAGGTTTTGAACATTTAATAACTGACTTTTATAATAATAGACATATTAGAAGTGACGATGAGGATATGTTGACTGAATGTGATTGACATTTAGCTTTGAAAGTTAAAAATTTTTTGACATCTTTTTATGAAACCACTAAAATTTTATCGGGCGTTTACTATCCCACTATCTGTATGGTGTTTGAACGTCTTTATATAATTGCAGAAACATTTCATAAATATAGAAATGATCATAATTTTAGTGAAATTATAATTGCTATGGAATTAAAATTTAGAAAATGTTGGAAAGATTTACCTATATTATTTCCTTTAGCATGTGTGATGGACTCCCGATATAATTTATCGGGAACTAAATCTACAATTGATCAAATTTCAAACGCTTTAACATTTGATACACCTATCACATATAGAAATTTAGAGCAAATATTATGTGAAATGTATAAATTATATGTAAACCGAATGTGTACCAATATTAGTCGGGTACCATTTGCACCTACTCATTCCACTGAAATTGAAGAAGATGATGCGGAAATATTTAATTTATTTCAAGGCATTAATTCGTATAGATTTGATTCATTTGCAATATGTTCATCTACTACCACTGCCACTGCCATGTTGTCACCATCTGTATCTCATTCTCATCAAACATTTACGGGCTCAAGCCATAATGCATTACCTGCTTAATTAATTGATTATTTCAACCAAAATATGCCAACAGATAAAATAATTAAAAAAAGTTCAGACGAAGTAATTGAATTCTGGCGAAGGTATGAACGACACTGGCCAGTTATATCTGCGATTGCAAAAGATCTGCTGACACCTCCAGTTAGCACTGTTGCTTCGAAATCTGCTTTTAGTGCAAATAAAAAAGTTTTGAACGAGGTCAGGAGCCGACTGAAAGAATATATTTTAGAAGCGTTAATGTGCGTTAATGATTAACCGGACGCTCATTTTCGACTACAAGATAAATATGTCGAAATTGCATATCGTCAAGTAAGTGATATTTGATTTAATTATATTGATGAAACTTTTCCTTTCTTATCGTTACTTTTAATTTTCTTTAAAAAATTATAGACGCTACAAAAAATTGTCCGTGTACAATTTTTAATTTCACTTACAGAAAATTTAAGTAGTCGGTCCCAAATCCGGATAAAGAATGAGAGTTTATATTTTATCTATTTTTAAAAGAAAAAAAAGATTTTATTTTTATTTTTTTCTATCTCTTTTAGTTAAAAAAAAAAAAATTCATTTCCACCAATTTAGTTAAATTTTTGTTAGTACTTGGTACTATTACTACTATATATCTATATTTTAAATTCTTTTCTCGAACAATGCTGTACGTATCTTTGCATATAATTTTTGAAGTAAATTCCTTCTAAAAATTGAAAGGGTAATCGAACGATTGCCCTTTAAATTGTCAGAAGTCTTTCACTTCGAAAATTATATATAATTTTAAGACTTCTATATAATTTTCGAAGTGAAGACTTCTAACAATTGAAAGGGCATTCGATTACCCTTTCAATTTTTAAAACGGATTTTCTTCGAAAATTATATGCAAAAGGACGAGCAGCGTTGCTTGAAAAAATAATTTTTAATACTGTTTTTAATTTTCTTTAAAAAATTGAACACGAACAAATAAACAACACAATTTTTAACTCCGCTTACTTTAAATTTAAGTAGCCGATCTCAAGCCCGGATAAAGAAAGAGGATTTAAATTTTTTACCTAATTTTTTATATATAATTCACAATTTAAAAATTAAAATTACTTTTTTATTTTCCAATTTACCTATTTGTTTCAAAAAAAAAAAAAAGAAGATTTGTTTAAAAAAAAAAAAAAGAAGGAAAAACGACGTCTGCTGACGAGTCGGGCTCGGCTCGGCCCACGAGCTGCCCACGAGCCGAGCTCTCCCAATTTTGGACGAGCGGAGCTCGGCTCGGCTCGGCTTGTTTCAAAACGAGCATGAGTTCTGCTCGTGATGAGCCCGAGCCGAGCTCCTGCTTTCAAGGACCGAGCCGAAGCCCATTGACAACCCTACCTACTCACACTTTATCAATTTCCCTTTTTTGCTTTCGGAGTTTTTCCTAAGGAAATCTTTGGTACATTACAATTTGGAAGAAGTGAATAATATAATCAATAAAAATTTTAAATTTTAAATCCCCCCCCCCCCCCCCCCCCCCCCCCCTTCCTTTTAAACCCCCCCCCCCCCCCCGCCCCCTTTTTTTTTTGTCTTTTTTGTTTTTGGCTGAATACCCGTCCGTGCAGTAAAGGAATCTATTATATATAAGGAGAAAAATTACAATTGATCATCTATTCTAAATTTGGACCTAAAATGCTATTAAAAAACATTATTCTTTCTTATATATATATTGACGTTGAGAGTCACGTACTAGTTTGTATGTAATTGTATGTATTTATAATGGCAACATCAATATTTGCTAGTGACAGTAAGATCTGGGATTGATTCAAAAAATGGTTGTCATCTTCCCACCACATATATATATATATATATTTATATATTGTTAATAATACTACATTTTAATTGCAATGAAAGTCTTTAACTTTTGCTCCTTTTTATACTTGTATCTATAATTTTTTTAACACATTCTTATCCTCAGCATTCTATGAATTACTATATCTTGTTTCTAATGATGATTTTTGGCCAAAAATTCATTACGAGAGCATAAAAGTACTTATTTTCCATCATATTTTTTAATAAGCTGTATATCTAAGTTCGACAAAAGATTTGCCACTCATTTCACAGTACACTAATATAATATTTTGATAGAGACTAGTAAAGTATGAATTTTGCTAGTTGTACAACCAAAGTTGACAACCTCCTTACAGGATAGGAGCCCACGATTTTTTTTATTTATCGCAGATTCCCTCCCATGTATGTGGTTGTCAACTTCAGTTGTACATATAACATGATCGATTTAAGTAAAGATATGCTAATTAATTGAAAGTTAAGGATGAGAATGCTGCGTAAGAATTTGGGAGCATAAATACGAAAATCAACAAAACTTAAGAACTTTCGGTACAAATAAAATGTGATGGAGATAATTGTGACTTGATATGAATGTTATTTAGCCCNAAGCATCTTAAACTCATTGCATTAGTCTGTTGAGATATCTGTTTGGCAGTGCTAGACATCACAACACGAGATTTATTTTTATTATTTTTTTTCGGTTCAATATTTCTTTTACTGTCCAACCCTCCTTACCAAATAAGCAATAATTGAACCATTATGTTGCGAAGATGAAGACCACATTTGTTTTTTTGATCACTTCAATCCCATCAAGACCAGTATTTTTCAGTTGTTTCATTTTAGTCTTGTTTGGAATTTGGTTCAAGATGGTGAAGAATATATAACAGAAAATTCTACTTTCCAGGCAGGGAGAAGTGCTTCAGTTTATTCACAGATTATTTATCTAGGAGGTTGAGGCAGTTTTGAACAAAGGATAGTAAGATACAAGAGCCTCATGGATGTCCACAGCCAGATTGCATTTAGCTAAAATGAAGAAGACACAGGTTGATCTAGCTTCTATTGTTATCTATGAAAGATATTTTATGTTTATGATTTTGCTTTGTTCTGCTCCAACATTTGCTCTGAGTAGCACTTTCTTAGTCAGCTCATGACTAAATAAAGAACCTTTTTAGGATCCACATAATACATCCGAAATTAATCCTGCTAATCAGGCTTCACATGAGTCCATAAATGAACAACCAAAGAATGCCGAAGAGACTCCTGTGCCAGATTCAGGTTCAGTTTCAGCATCAACCATTGATAACAGAAAAGTTTCGCGAGAGGATATTGAACTTGTAGGGCAATTTTCTCTTTTGGTCTTTTCTCATTCTTTTTGAGAATTCCATGAAGAATTTTTGCCTGCGATCTCTATATCAAAATGTATTCATAATCTGCTACAGGTCCAGAATTTGATCGAACGATGCCTACTGTTATACATGAATAGAGATGAGGTGGTAAAGACCTTACTGAATAGTGCCAGGATAGATGCCGGGTTCACAACATTAGGTAGGTATTTTTCAGGTTATCAAAAGAAACTTCCTATGCATTGGCATCTGGGTACTATGATTAGTTGCTCTTTTGATATATGCTTCTCTGAGGCTTAAAATCTGATTTAATTACATTGCCGAATCTTCTATATTCATTTCTCTTCTTCATTTTCTTTATCAATATAGTTTGGCAGAAATTAGAAGAAGAAAATGCTGTCTTTTTCCGGGGCTACTACATAAGGCTTAAATTGAAGAAACAAATTCTCTTATTCAATCACTTGCTTGAGCATCAGTATCATCTAATGAAGTATCCAATGCCTACAAGGGTTCCTTTGGCTCCTATGCAGAATGGAATTCATCCAATGCCAGGTAAATCTTAATTTCTGTCGTTTATTTGAGTAAAATACTATATTCTATATTTTAATTTGAAAACTCAATGATGAGATTCTAAATTGTTCTTGTATCCATTAGAAGTGATAATTGCGCCAGATCTACAGTGCTTATGCAACGTGAGAGAGTTAAAGAAATCTGTTGGTGCAAAAAATAAAAAAATAAATAAAAATTGAAAATACTCTTCATGTTTTAGTTCTTCATTGTTAACTTAGGTTCAATGGATGCACATCTGTCTCCTAAACTGTTCCCTTCCATAATTTTTTCCCTTAAAAATAAATAATATATCTGTTGTCTGCCAACAGTATGGTGAAATTCTCATTCCTGATGCCACAGTATCTTAGAAGATACGACAATTTCTGACTAGAATTGAAAATTTTCGTGTGTGTGTTTCGCTGTTCTTGTACTGCTAAGTCATTGCTGATTTGGTAGAAATACATTTTATGTAAGTTTTATCTCAGAAAATATTGCAATCATTTAATCACCAGGACACAATCGCTCTACTAAAATGGAAAAATAAACAGGTCTTCCATGGTTCAACAAAAAAGATTCATGACAATTATTTTAAATATCCATTTGAATTTTTTTATTAAGCTTGTTTTTACTATCAGATTCTATTGTTCTTTTTGTGTCCTTTACTTGATCATTAATTGTCATGAAGGAAGGCTTTTGCTGTCGAGATCATGGTGTTTATGGCCGGCCTTTGTCTACTGGAACCGGCCTTTTTGATTTTGGCAATTAAGTTGCTCTGGAAAATGCAGTGTTATCTCCATGTGTCTTCCCCTCTTCGAGCCCCCCTCCCTCTAGATCTTAATGCTTTCTCTATTCTTGGAGTAGGATGTAGATGAGTAGGCCACTGAAAGGGTTGAATCACAGCTATTTTGTGTGTATTAAATTGCTTTTTTCCGTATTATTTTATTATCGTTATTCAATGCCACTTGTTTGCATTGCAGTCAACAACTTACCTATGGGATATCCCATTTTGCACCAGCCTCCAGTTCCAGCTACAGGGCAATCTCTTCTTGATTACTGGAAAATGCAGTGTTATCTCCATGTGTCTTCCCCTCTTCGAGCCCCCCTCCCTCTAGATCTTAATGCTTTCTCTATTCTTGGAGTAGGATGTAGATGAGTAGGCCACTGAAAGGGTTGAATCACAGCTATTTTGTGTGTATTAAATTGCTTTTTTCCGTATTATTTTATTATCGTTATTCAATGCCACTTGTTTGCATTGCAGTCAACAACTTACCTATGGGATATCCCATTTTGCACCAGCCTCCAGTTCCAGCTACAGGGCAATCTCTTCTTGATTCTATGGGTTATTCCACAAATATCTGTCACGTAGTAAATGGAGTTCCTGCACCTGGCACAGGCAATTTTCATCCAATGCGGATGAATTCTGGAAATGAGTGAGAACTCTCTTCTCTACTAGGATCAGCTCTCTGTTTTTCCCCTCTTGTCTGACATTTGAAAAGAATTTGGATATCCATGAATTTCTCTTCCTTCATGTAGTTCCTAAATCTCTTCTATGCTTATCGAATCTTCTCGCTTCATATATGTTTTTATCTTGCTATACATAAACCTGCACGAGAACTATTATTGCAATTGGTCCTGCCAAAGTATCTTTACCATTTAACTTCTGGAGCGTATTTCTTCACTTGATCAATAATTGAGGTGCTAAATTGTTGCTCCTTCTATTGACCAGTTCTTTGATATGTTGTCACAGTGATATCTTTGCGTAAAACAACTTTAAAAATATATTTTCAATCTCTCTTAAGGATATTAACATGCGTTGAAGCCTGAAAACAATTACATTTTTTCGTTGAAGTTCAGTGTATCAGAAAAGAAATCAAGTTAGTTATAAACTTCTGGAGATATATGAAATTTCTATGATGAAACTATTATAAATTGGTATATTTTCTGCTGACAATCATAGTTCTTTTTTTGCTCTGAAGTATGGTGATTGACACAAACGGAACTGATGCTCCTGCTATGACAACAAACAATGCAATGCTATCCATATCAGATATGCCGGTAAGCCCAACATCAGTGGCTTCGAGTGGCCATTTCCCATTCATTGCTTCGGAGATATCGAGCATGGGAATAGAAACATCAGCATTTGATATGGCATTTACGTCTGATGTAGCTAGTTCAGTAGGACTGCAGCTTCCTGCAGATAATGGAAATGAGAATTCTAGAGATTCGCTCAGTTCATGGGCTCAAATATCTTGGAATTTCAGCCTTTCGGACCTAACAGCAGACCTATCAAGCTTGGGAGGTAATCCTCTCCTAATCAGTTGTTATATGCTTTGATATAACAATTTAATGCAAGAAAGTCTCTTTCCTTCATGCTGCTATGTTTTTTTTTCCTTACCCCCTTTAAACAACTGTAATTAATGGTGCTTGTTGCTATGAAAATATTTCCAGAACTAGGAGCTCTTGGAAACTCTTCTGGTTCTCCCTTTTTGCATTCAGATTCAGATATTCTTCTTGATTCTCCAGACCGAAAGGATATAGGTAAAAAGGGGAACAGCCATTTCCTTAAGTACACTTCACTTCTATTGACATTGATGAGATTTAGGGAGATAAAAGTGCTAATCTGATGCTGCTTTTTTAGTAGAATTTAATGGTCTTCTATTCTTGAGGACTCAGACCTCCTTTGACTTATATAGCTAATTAATTCTAGAAAAAGGCCTTGTTTGTTTGCCATGATACTGTTCCCAATTCTATATTCCTTCACTACATGGCTGTGAATTGAGGTAAAGTTCTCCGAGTCTTATACAGCAATCTTTGTGTCGCAAGTTTCCATGTTATGTTCATTTATGCAATATCATGAAGCTAATTCCTACTCAAAAATGATGATTACTTCGACAAATGTTAAAGCACTTGACTTGAAGAATTGGTAAAGGCTTCCATTTCAATGAAAGTTCGATAAGTTTCTTAAGTGTATTTTATGCCAACCATTGGAGCCAATAGTAGTTGATAAACAAAAATACGGAGAAATATGTAGAATAGACATATCAAAGGTCACATCATAAATGGCCTAAGTCGATTTTGAGATTTTCTTCCACCACTGGGATTTTGGTTCCATTATATAATAAGACCACCAAGTTTGCTGAGGAGGGGCCTAGTTGAATAAAAATATTTCAGTCTTCTCAATTCTCTCTCCAAATTCTTGGTATCCTGCATGAATCAAGTTTTTGATGTTTATAAAATTTTGGCTATGTTTAGGTTGAAAATTAGTTCATTTATTTCTAGTTTTCTACACGATGGAATGACAGTTTTGGTCCTTATTTGCTGCTTGCTATGGAATTTTTTCTACCCTTTTTTCACACATTCACGTGACTTCGTTTCAGTGGAGGAGTTCTTCATTGATTCTGTTCCTGGGCAGTCATCTCCGCCATTGGATGAAGAGAAGTCCCAGCTTAAGGGGAGAGATACTTTCACCTCCATGAAATCTGACAATAATCTCTATTAGGCATGTCAAGCCTACACACAGGCAAAGTTAGGTTTAAAGCTTTCATCTGGTATAGAGATCTGTCTTAATAGAGCAGTCCTGTTATTTAGTTTTCATATTTTGTAATCCTAATTTCTGCAATGAATGCTGATCATGATATCGTGTTTTTTACCATTACAATGATTTGCACATTAATGGCGTTCATTTATGTAAGGATTCACATAACCGACCTAAATTTGTTGAGAATAATGCTCAGTTTTGTCATCGTAATATGAAGCTCACCCTCATTAGTAATTACAATATGCTAGATGTTGGAATAGATTATATATTTCCATTATGTTAGAGTAGGTATGGAAAAAAAATTATTGAACTACTTGTATTTTCATTCTGATATTTCTCGTGTTTATTTTTCGGTTTTTCAAGTTTGTTAACGGAGTATAGTTTTTCTCATTCTTACTTTTCGACATCTCTAAACTATTCCCGAAGTTTCCAAAAGTTACGATTTTCAAAATGTGTACTAGTCGATCGATCAAGTCATATTATTCGCTGAAATGACTGTCCAACTTTTAATACCATACTTTTTATTTTACAATATTGTGACACAAATCTTGAAAAAACTGGACGTGCAGAACATCTCAGTGCATTATAAACTTTGCTGATGATTTAATTATCCAAACATAGCTGTCATTATTCCATAATTAGGTTCTCAATTTTATTCGGATTAGAGCATAAAATTATTCCGCAAACACTCACGGGAAATACCAAGAAATCCTGCATACAAAAAACCAGAAGTCAGATTTATGGCGAGTTGAGGAACGAAGAGATCAAGAGCAGTAAACTTACTTGGAACAGTCATAGTTTTTATCAATTGGAGGAAGATTAACAGACATCCCACATTGCTTAGGAAGGCTAGAAACTCGTCCGGTATCAACCTTGTTTCCCACAATGGCTAAGGCCGATTTTATGCAGTTGCAGGTAGCTATTTTATCTGGTTTTGACGTTGCTTGTGCAAGAATACTCTTCACTCCTGCACAGCAGTCACTTGTTGGTTGTGCAGATTGGTCGTCAATGTATGATACGCACGAGGTCAGTTTCGCAGTGACAGTCGAGCATGAAGGTGCAGCGGCCGTGGCTGGCCTTAACACTAACAGTACAAAGATGGATAGAATTTCGAGTAGTAGAGCCATTTTTGCTCTTTCAAGAAAGTTAAGAGCAAATGTTCAAAGGATTTTCAGTTGTAAGTAACACTGTTTTTGCTTGGGCAGAGGAGATGTATATAGGCTTGCTATCAGTTGCTTGTTTGCTTAAAATCCCCAAGTGGACAGACCATGCAATTGTCATGAGCCTTGTTCTTTTGGGTGGATGCTTCAACTGAAATTTCATTGCCATTTGGGGTTTCTTTACCACCTGAAAATGAAATTGCAAAATGCCACGGCATTTAGCCCTTGTTTGATAATCATTATTTTTAAATCTTTTTTTACACACTTATTTTCAACTACACATTTATATAATAAAATATTCTGCACGTAAACTCAAAACTTTTTTCTCCCTTTTAATCACACAATCTCCTAAAAATCACTGTTCAAAACTCTAATTTTTTTCAAATAATGGTTGTCAAACAAGAGCTTAAATTGTCGTGTTGGAAGCAGGCATGGTTGACCCGATCATTGTAGCATGAAATGGGTTAAAGGGAGAAGTTCCCACCAACTATAGCCAAATAAAACTCCCTTAATTCCTTGGACATGAAAGCGGAAGGATAAAATTCTCTCAAGAAAATACAACAAAATTTGTATTGAAAAGGCAAGAAACACCAATTTTGGCATACAGTCATCCCACAAAGGGTCTTTGAAGCTATAGTATTTTTGAATTCTGACAACAAAAATGAACTCAAAATATTAAAATTAGGGGAATAAAAAGAAAAATTGTATGAAACGTCACCTTTGAGACTTAGTACACTTGTAGTTGTATTACACGCGCCTCTTTTATTTAAAAGAAAAAAAAAAGGAAAAAAAATCAAAATGTGTTCCCAGCGTACGTGAGCGTGTGGGTACTCCAAATGCATATTGATCCCTGCAATATTCTTGATTTTTCAGTATATAAAGTAAATTAGTTTTCATATAGTTAAAAATATTTTTTATTTGATGATTAAAATACATTTATAAAAATATGAAAGTTATTTTTCCTTCAATTAAATTCTGAATTTTCTATGAAATCAAAAATATTTATTAAGTAGTTTATTGCTCAGTGGAAGGATTATTAATTGATGTTGAATTTGAAGGAAGAGATGCAACAATAAAATTGGGCTAGTGGATGCAAAGATTAAAAGAGAAGAAAAGTTATGGACTTTCTGGTGTCTAATAGTAGATACATGTTTTTGTGTACATGTTTCCATTAATATAATTTTGCTTGCTTGATTTTTTATTGAATAAACTTCGTTTGTAATGTGCCAAATACATTCTCTAATGTGAACACCGATTTTTTTTATCACTCGACAGTTTGAATTATACGAACGGGTCTTAAAAATTTCGTGTGTTGAAATTTTGGTATTGGGATCTTTGTTGTTATTCTTGTCCTATCACTCTATAAGTTCCTTTTTAGTTATAGCAGTTTGATTCACCAGCATTGAAGGAAATGAACGGCGAAATATTTGGCTCATGGATGCATAAAAAAAGAAATGTTTGTCTGTATTCTATCTGAGAATGGAGATTTATCAGCCCATTTTTCCTGAATCAATAAATTTATGTCTATAATATGGAATCTCAAGTCACTTTTTATACTCATCTTGTGGTTGCACAATTAATTGAACATCTAGGTGAATGTAAATTTCTCACATTTCTGATGGTTTATGCTGAAGTAATGTTTGTTAAGATAACATAGTAAGTGTGATCATGTCAGTGAAAACACATACTAGTGGTCACCATATTCATTGGTTCACTTTGAGAGATGAGCGGTGAAATTTGAGACACACACTGAGAAGCACAATATTACCATTGTAACCTTCTTTTTCTTAATGGAAATATGCAGCATCAAGTGGACGTAATAAACCACATGAAACCTTTGTCTTGCCAGACAATAAGTTATTGTAACTTGAGATTGTTATTGCAATACCATAAAAATTTGAAGTTCGCACAAAGCATCTTAAACTCATTGCATTAGTCTGTTGAGATATCTGTTTGGCAGTGCTAGACATCACAACACGAGATTTATTTTTATTATTTTTTTTCGGTTCAATATTTCTTTTACTGTCCAACCCTCCTTACCAAATAAGCAATAATTGAACCATTATGTTGCGAAGATGAAGACCACATTTGTTTTTTTGATCACTTCAATCCCATCAAGACCAGTATTTTTCAGTTGTTTCATTTTAGTCTTGTTTGGAATTTGGTTCAAGATGGTGAAGAATATATAACAGAAAATTCTACTTTCCAGGCAGGGAGAAGTGCTTCAGTTTATTCACAGATTATTTATCTAGGAGGTTGAGGCAGTTTTGAACAAAGGATAGTAAGATACAAGAGCCTCATGGATGTCCACAGCCAGATTGCACTTAGCTAAAATGAAGAAGACACAGGTTGATCTAGCTTCTATTGTTATCTATGAAAGATATTTTATGTTTATGATTTTGCTTTGTTCTGCTCCAACATTTGCTCTGAGTAGCACTTTCTTAGTCAGCTCATGACTAAATAAAGAACCTTTTTAGGATCCACATAATACATCCGAAATTAATCCTGCTAATCAGGCTTCACATGAGTCCATAAATGAACAACCAAAGAATGCCGAAGAGACTCCTGTGCCAGATTCAGGTTCAGTTTCAGCATCAACCATTGATAACAGAAAAGTTTCGCGAGAGGATATTGAACTTGTAGGGCAATTTTCTCTTTTGGTCTTTTCTCATTCTTTTTGAGAATTCCATGAAGAATTTTTGCCTGCGATCTCTATATCAAAATGTATTCATAATCTGCTACAGGTCCAGAATTTGATCGAACGATGCCTACTGTTATACATGAATAGAGATGAGGTGGTAAAGACCTTACTGAATAGTGCCAGGATAGATGCCGGGTTCACAACATTAGGTAGGTATTTTTCAGGTTATCAAAAGAAACTTCCTATGCATTGGCATCTGGGTACTATGATTAGTTGCTCTTTTGATATATGCTTCTCTGAGGCTTAAAATCTGATTTAATTACATTGCCGAATCTTCTATATTCATTTCTCTTCTTCATTTTCTTTATCAATATAGTTTGGCAGAAATTAGAAGAAGAAAATGCTGTCTTTTTCCGGGGCTACTACATAAGGCTTAAATTGAAGAAACAAATTCTCTTATTCAATCACTTGCTTGAGCATCAGTATCATCTAATGAAGTATCCAATGCCTACAAGGGTTCCTTTGGCTCCTATGCAGAATGGAATTCATCCAATGCCAGGTAAATCTTAATTTCTGTCGTTTATTTGAGTAAAATACTATATTCTATATTTTAATTTGAAAACTCAATGATGAGATTCTAAATTGTTCTTGTATCCATTAGAAGTGATAATTGCGCCAGATCTACAGTGCTTATGCAACGTGAGAGAGTTAAAGAAATCTGTTGGTGCAAAAAATAAAAAAATAAATAAAAATTGAAAATACTCTTCATGTTTTAGTTCTTCATTGTTAACTTAGGTTCAATGGATGCACATCTGTCTCCTAAACTGTGCCCTTCCATAATTTTTTCCCTTAAAAATAAATAATATATCTGTTGTCTGCCAACAGTATGGTGAAATTCTCATTCCTGATGCCACAGTATCTTAGAAGATACGACAATTTCTGACTAGAATTGAAAATTTTCGTGTGTGTGTTTCGCTGTTCTTGTACTGCTAAGTCATTGCTGATTTGGTAGAAATACATTTTATGTAAGTTTTATCTCAGAAAATATTGCAATCATTTAATCACCAGGACACAATCGCTCTACTAAAATGGAAAAATAAACAGGTCTTCCATGGTTCAACAAAAAAGATTCATGACAATTATTTTAAATATCCATTTGAATTTTTTTATTAAGCTTGTTTTTACTATCAGATTCTATTGTTCTTTTTGTGTCCTTTACTTGATCATTAATTGTCATGAAGGAAGGCTTTTGCTGTCGAGATCATGGTGTTTATGGCCGGCCTTTGTCTACTGGAACCGGCCTTTTTGATTTTGGCAATTAAGTTGCTCTGGAAAATGCAGTGTTATCTCCATGTGTCTTCCCCTCTTCGAGCCCCCCTCCCTCTAGATCTTAATGCTTTCTCTATTCTTGGAGTAGGATGTAGATGAGTAGGCCACTGAAAGGGTTGAATCACAGCTATTTTGTGTGTATTAAATTGCTTTTTTCCGTATTATTTTATTATCGTTATTCAATGCCACTTGTTTGCATTGCAGTCAACAACTTACCTATGGGATATCCCATTTTGCACCAGCCTCCAGTTCCAGCTACAGGGCAATCTCTTCTTGATTATATGGGTTATTCCACAAATATCTGTCACGTAGTAAATGGAGTTCCTGCTCCTGGCACAGGCAATTTTCATCCAATGCGGATGAATTCTGGAAATGAGTGAGAACTCTCTTCTCTACTAGGATCAGCTCTCTGTTTTTCCCCTCTTGTCTGACATTTGAAAAGAATTTGGATATCCATGAATTTCTCTTCCTTCATGTAGTTCCTAAATCTCTTCTATGCTTATCGAATCTTCTCGCTTCATATATGTTTTTATCTTGCTATACATAAACCTGCACGAGAACTATTATTGCAATTGGTCCTGCCAAAGTATCTTTACCATTTAACTTCTGGAGCGTATTTCTTCACTTGATCAATAATTGAGGTGCTAAATTGTTGCTCCTTCTATTGACCAGTTCTTTGATATGTTGTCACAGTGATATCTTTGCGTAAAACAACTTTAAAAATATATTTTCAATCTCTCTTAAGGATATTAACATGCGTTGAAGCCTGAAAACAATTACATTTTTTCGTTGAAGTTCAGTGTATCAGAAAAGAAATCAAGTTAGTTATAAACTTCTGGAGATATATGAAATTTCTATGATGAAACTATTATAAATTGGTATATTTTCTGCTGACAATCATAGTTCTTTTTTTGCTCTGAAGTATGGTGATTGACACAAACGGAACTGATGCTCCTGCTATGACAACAAACAATGCAATGCTATCCATATCAGATATGCCGGTAAGCCCAACATCAGTGGCTTCGAGTGGCCATTTCCCATTCATTGCTTCGGAGATATCGAGCATGGGAATAGAAACATCAGCATTTGATATGGCATTTACGTCTGATGTAGCTAGTTCAGTAGGACTGCAGCTTCCTGCAGATAATGGAAATGAGAATTCTAGAGATTCGCTCAGTTCATGGGCTCAAATATCTTGGAATTTCAGCCTTTCGGACCTAACAGCAGACCTATCAAGCTTGGGAGGTAATCCTCTCCTAATCAGTTGTTATATGCTTTGATATAACAATTTAATGCAAGAAAGTCTCTTTCCTTCATGCTGCTATGTTTTTTTTTCCTTACCCCCTTTAAACAACTGTAATTAATGGTGCTTGTTGCTATGAAAATATTTCCAGAACTAGGAGCTCTTGGAAACTCTTCTGGTTCTCCCTTTTTGCATTCAGATTCAGATATTCTTCTTGATTCTCCAGACCGAAAGGATATAGGTAAAAAGGGAAACAGCCATTTCCTTAAGTACACTTCACTTCTATTGACATTGATGAGATTTAGGGAGATAAAAGTGCTAATCTGATGCTGCTTTTTTAGTAGAATTTAATGGTCTTCTATTCTTGAGGACTCAGACCTCCTTTGACTTATATAGCTAATTAATTCTAGAAAAAGGCCTTGTTTGTTTGCCATGATACTGTTCCCAATTCTATATTCCTTCACTACATGGCTGTGAATTGAGGTAAAGTTCTCCGAGTCTTATACAGCAATCTTTGTGTCGCAAGTTTCCATGTTATGTTCATTTATGCAATATCATGAAGCTAATTCCTACTCAAAAATGATGATTACTTCGACAAATGTTAAAGCACTTGACTTGAAGAATTGGTAAAGGCTTCCATTTCAATGAAAGTTCGATAAGTTTCTTAAGTGTATTTTATGCCAACCATTGGAGCCAATAGTAGTTGATAAACAAAAATACGGAGAAATATGTAGAATAGACATATCAAAGGTCACATCATAAATGGCCTAAGTCGATTTTGAGATTTTCTTCCACCACTGGGATTTTGGTTCCATTATATAATAAGACCACCAAGTTTGCTGAGGAGGGGCCTAGTTGAATAAAAATATTTCAGTCTTCTCAATTCTCTCTCCAAATTCTTGGTATCCTGCATGAATCAAGTTTTTGATGTTTATAAAATTTTGGCTATGTTTAGGTTGAAAATTAGTTCATTTATTTCTAGTTTTCTACACGATGGAATGACAGTTTTGGTCCTTATTTGCTGCTTGCTATGGAATTTTTTCTACCCTTTTTTCACACATTCACGTGACTTCGTTTCAGTGGAGGAGTTCTTCATTGATTCTGTTCCTGGGCAGTCATCTCCGCCATTGGATGAAGAGAAGTCCCAGCTTAAGGGGAGAGATACTTTCACCTCCATGAAATCTGACAATAATCTCTATTAGGCATGTCAAGCCTACACACAGGCAAAGTTAGGTTTAAAGCTTTCATCTGGTATAGAGATCTGTCTTAATAGAGCAGTCCTGTTATTTAGTTTTCATATTTTGTAATCCTAATTTCTGCAATGAATGCTGATCATGATATCGTGTTTTTTACCATTACAATGATTTGCACATTAATGGCGTTCATTTATGTAAGGATTCACATAACCGACCTAAATTTGTTGAGAATAATGCTCAGTTTTGTCATCGTAATATGAAGCTCACCCTCATTAGTAATTACAATATGCTAGATGTTGGAATAGATTATATATTTCCATTATGTTAGAGTAGGTATGGAAAAAAAATTATTGAACTACTTGTATTTTCATTCTGATATTTCTCGTGTTTATTTTTCGGTTTTTCAAGTTTGTTAACGGAGTATAGTTTTTCTCATTCTTACTTTTCGACATCTCTAAACTATTCCCGAAGTTTCCAAAAGTTACGATTTTCAAAATGTGTACTAGTCGATCGATCAAGTCATATTATTCGCTGAAATGACTGTCCAACTTTTAATACCATACTTTTTATTTTACAATATTGTGACACAAATCTTGAAAAAACTGGACGTGCAGAACATCTCAGTGCATTATAAACTTTGCTGATGATTTAATTATCCAAACATAGCTGTCATTATTCCATAATTAGGTTCTCAATTTTATTCGGATTAGAGCATAAAATTATTCCGCAAACACTCACGGGAAATACCAAGAAATCCTGCATACAAAAAACCAGAAGTCAGATTTATGGCGAGTTGAGGAACGAAGAGATCAAGAGCAGTAAACTTACTTGGAACAGTCATAGTTTTTATCAATTGGAGGAAGATTAACAGACATCCCACATTGCTTAGGAAGGCTAGAAACTCGTCCGGTATCAACCTTGTTTCCCACAATGGCTAAGGCCGATTTTATGCAGTTGCAGGTAGCTATTTTATCTGGTTTTGACGTTGCTTGTGCAAGAATACTCTTCACTCCTGCACAGCAGTCACTTGTTGGTTGTGCAGATTGGTCGTCAATGTATGATACGCACGAGGTCAGTTTCGCAGTGACAGTCGAGCATGAAGGTGCAGCGGCCGTGGCTGGCCTTAACACTAACAGTACAAAGATGGATAGAATTTCGAGTAGTAGAGCCATTTTTGCTCTTTCAAGAAAGTTAAGAGCAAATGTTCAAAGGATTTTCAGTTGTAAGTAACACTGTTTTTGCTTGGGCAGAGGAGATGTATATAGGCTTGCTATCAGTTGCTTGTTTGCTTAAAATCCCCAAGTGGACAGACCATGCAATTGTCATGAGCCTTGTTCTTTTGGGTGGATGCTTCAACTGAAATTTCATTGCCATTTGGGGTTTCTTTACCACCTGAAAATGAAATTGCAAAATGCCACGGCATTTAGCCCTTGTTTGATAATCATTATTTTTAAATCTTTTTTTACACACTTATTTTCAACTACACATTTATATAATAAAATATTCTGCACGTAAACTCAAAACTTTTTTCTCCCTTTTAATCACACAATCTCCTAAAAATCACTGTTCAAAACTCTAATTTTTTTCAAATAATGGTTGTCAAACAGAGGCTTAATATGTCGTGTTGGAAACGGGCATGGTTAACCCGATCATTGTAGCATGAAATGGGTTAAAGGGAGAAGTTCCCACCAACTATAGCCAAATAAAACTCCCTTAATTCCTTGGACATGAAAGCGGAAGGATAAAATTCTCTCAAGAAAATACAACAAAATTTGTATTGATAAGGCAAGAAACACCAATTTTGGCATACAGTCATCCCACAAAGGGTCTTTGAAGCTATAGTATTTTTGAATTCTGACAACAAAAATGAACTCAAAATATTAAAATTAGGGGAATAAAAAGAAAAATTGTATGAAACGTCCCCTTTAAGGCTTAGTACACTTGTAGTTGTATTACACGCGCCTCTTTTATTTAAAAGAAAAAAAAAAGGAAAAAAAATCAAAATGTGTTCCCAGCGTACGTGAGCGTGTGGGTACTCCAAATGCATATTGATCCCTGCAATATTCTTGATTTTTCAGTATATAAAGTAAATTAGTTTTATGTTCCTACGGTACGTGAGCGTGTGGGGACTCCAAATGCATATTGATCCCTGCAATATTCTTGATTTTTCAGTATATAAAGTAAATTAGTTTTCATTTAGTTAAAAATATTTTTTATTTGATGATAAAAATACATTTATAAAAATATGAAAGTTATTTTTCATTCAATTAAATTCTGAATTTTCTATGAAATCAAAAATATTTATTAAGTAGTTTATTGCTCAGTGGAAGGGTTTTTTTTTAGATGCTATAGTTTTTCGATGATTATGAAAATACTTTAAATGCATTTAAAACACCACATTCTTTTACATTTATGAGTGGTGTTGATCTTAACTAGGTTATGCTATTCTTTGTGATTTATTCTTATTTTTTGTGGTTAATCAATTATGGTTTGACTTTTGTACAATTTTAGCATCCTTGAAAGAAGACTATGAAATGTATTGAGAAGTAACGTGCTTATTAAATGTGGCACAATACGTAAAACATCTCGAAACAATGATTTAGTAGTGCATTTGGACAATATTTAATATGAACCTATTTTGTAATTACTACCAGGTCGTGCTATGTATTTCAAACTCGAAATTTGCAATGCAAACTCAAAACTTGCACTAGAACTCGAAGTTTCAATTGTAAACTTGAAATTTGCACTGCAAACTCTAAATGTGCAAATTATGTTGTAAAATAACGTGATTTGTGTAATGAACCATCAATTATAAGCATGAGTCAAATAAAAAAAAAGGAGAATAGAGTTAGAAAAGCTTGGCTTAAGAAAGTTGCAATAAACGTTGTTCTAAAGTTGTGTGGCCCCCCTCGTGCGGGTATTTTTGGCACTGTATGACTCCAAGATAAAACTCTCATAACTCGCAGCAGATTCTCCTTCTCTAGGCACGATCACAGGAAAAGAAAGAACAAACTCTTATCAATTGCCAAAATTTATAGAAGAAAAGAATATAAAATGATTAGAGAGTAATATGAAAAGACTAGAAAGTATTTTCAAGTGTTTAATTTGTTGTGTGTAAAACAATGAAAAATCCACCTCCTTTTATAGTAGAAAAATTTGACTCTCTTCTGTTAAAAATTAATCAAATTCAACATACGTTACAAATATAATAATGAGATTAGTTTTTTGTATAGAATCTAAAAATTAGAAACAAAAACTAAAAAATGAAAACTAAAAACTTGAAATTTAAATGTTAATTTGAAAGTTTTAAATTTTATTCTCAACAATTCCCCACAAGTTTTAAAACTTTCAAAATAATTATATACATATTTATATTGTGGCAATATTATACTGTGTAATAAGTGGAGATGTCTTTTGAATTTGAACCTTACTTAATGATAACAATTTTCATTTGAGTAAGCCATAATGGACTATGCCTTGAATTAGATCCCTTCGACCAAACTTTAGTTGTTCTACAGACAGTATCGATTTAAACTCAGTTCATAACGGGTAACGCTGTTAATGGTCATGTGCTCGTCTTGATTCTAGTAAGAGTCACTAGGGAATAGTCCAATCGCATAATCACGACCTCATAACTCTTATATAGGTGAGTCCTCCAAAGGTGCATATGACCCACACCTAGCGAGAATTTTCCCATCAGTACTCATTTAGGGTTAAACACTTTCTAACGTCACAATCATAACACTATCGCCATAAGGATGAGTACAAATTATATAGTGCTATCACGAGTCAGCCAGTGCAGGTTGTTCCTACCACATTGAACCTTCTTCATGGGATCTCCAATCACAAAGGTTGGGTTACTTTGGAAGGTAGCTCCCTTACGGGTTTAAACCCATCCACCTCCATGATTCATTAACACTCTTTTTGGGTAAATTTTTGGTTAAGTTTCCGATAAATTCTTTTTAGATCTCACGAAATTGAGAGAAATGACATTTCTCTTAAGTAAGGTTTTAACTGACTTAAGTCATGCTTGAATGTGTCTATTAATCTTTTTATTTGATTGAGTTTGATTTACAAGCTTTATTACTGCTCTACAGTCACAATGTATTGAAATAGCTAGAATTTACTTACTTATTAATGGTATATCTAATAATAAATCTGTAAACCACTCGGCATTAGTACATGTTGTATCCAATGCTATTAACTCTGACTCTAAAGTACTCCTGGAGATTAGAGTTTATCACTTTGAAACCCAAGATATGGTAGCACCACCTAGCATGTATATATTTATCCAGTCATAGACTTAATATCTGCATTATTAGCTATTCAGTTTGCATCGCTATATCTTTCAATAACATTTAGAAAACTTCTATAGTTTATAGAATAATCTAATGTATTTCGGAGATATTTAAGCACTCTCTCTAGAGTATTCCAATGTTCTTTACTTGGATTGCTAGTATATCTATTAAGTCTCCTAATAGCAAAGGCTATATCAGGTCTTGTCCTATTTGCTATGTACAATAAAGATCTAATAATTTGAGAATATTCAAATCGCAAAGTTGGTTTATCTAAATTCTTCTTCAAGTGTACATTTGAATCATATGGAGTGGAAACTAGTTTATTGTCATAATGCTCAAATTTTTCCAACATCTTTTTAATAGCATTAGATTGATTTAGTGAAATTTCTTCAGATGTTTTCCTTAACTTTATTCCCAAAATTATATAAGCTTCACATCATTGACAAATCATAAATTTGTCCCAAGTATTAATATGTCATCTACATATAAATAAAGTATCAAATTCTCGTTGTTATCTTCTTTGCAATATACATACTTATCATGTGTATTAATTTTAAATCTATAATTTAGTATAACTCTATTGAACTTCTTATGATACTGTTTAGGAGCTTACTTTAGTCTATATATTTCATTAATTTATATGATTTATGTTCTTCTCCTTTGACTTTAAATTCTTCTGGTTGTTCCATATATATCTCTTCAGTCAAATTACTATCCAAAAATGCATTCTTAGCGTCCATTTCATGAATGATCAATTTATGAATACTGTTTAATGCTAACAATGTCCTAATAGTAGTTGTTCTAGCAAGATGCGAATATGTATCAAAATAATCAACTCCTTTTGGGTAAATCTTTTAGCTACTAACCTAACTTTATATTTATCTATACTTCCATCAGGTTTCAATTTCCTTTTAAATACCTACTTACATCCTATTGCTTTATTACCTTGAGGTAAATCACATAAAATTCAAGTATTATATTGTATAATTGACTCGTACTCATCATTAATAGCTTCTTTCCAATAAGATCCATCACTAGAGATCATATTATCTTTATATGTTTCAGGTTCACCTTCAACTGGATATGTAAAGAATTCTTCTCCAAATGATTTCTCTTTCCTAGTCCTTTTACTCTCCTAAGTTCATGTAAAGATGAACTAGATGGAATAATATTTAAAAAACACTTTCTTAAAAGTTGAGGGTTCATTTGAAATTGCAATCTCAAAAGGGAAAACATTTTCAAAATAAGTAGCATCTCTAGTTTCAATGATAGTATTATTTTTAATGTCACTTCAGAATTTATAATCAAGAACCTCTTTGTACTACTATTTTGAGTATATTCTATGAAAACAACATCCATAGTTTTTGGTCCTATTTTCTTTCTTATAGGATCAGGTATAATTACCTTTGTCAAACACCCCCATACTTTTAAAAAATCTAACCTTGGAGATCTCTTTTTTCATAGCTCGTATGGAGTTTTAATATTGTCCTTAACAGTTACTCGATTCAATATGTAACAAGAAATTAGGATAACTTCACCCCATAAGTTTTCAAGTGTTCCAGAACTTATGTGTATAGCATTTACCATATCCATTAAAGCTCTATTCTTCTTTTATGCAATACCACTGAATTGTGATGAATAAAGAGGTGCCACTTCGTGTATTATACCATTATCCTCACAGTAATCCTTAAAATTATTCCCAATATATTCTTCTCCTCTATCAGACATCAAAATTTTTATCTTACGTTCTAATTGATTTTTGACCTTCGCTTCATAGATTTTGAACTTATCATAGACTTCATCCTTCATTTTCAATAAATAAATATAGCAATACTTATAATAGTCATATATAAGTATTGCAAAATATTTATTACTAGCTCGTGTTGGCGATTTATTAGAATCACAAACATCACTATGAATCAATTTTAAGAGGTTTGTATCCCTTCTAACATATTTGAGAGGTTTCTTAGTTTGTTTGGCTTGTACACATACTACACACTTATCATTAGCAACGTGAGATTTTAGAATCAAGATTAGATCCATAAGTTTCTTGATCTTCATATTGCTAATGTGACCCAATCTTTCATGCCACAAATAACTAACTTCAATACTAAAAACTATGGAAGAATCATGATAAGGATTTTCAATAATATTCGATTTAAACAATCCATTACTAATATAATCTTTCCCAACAAAAACATTGTTTTTTGTTATAACAACATTATTTGACTTCATTACAAGTTTAAAACCTTCTTGAACTAAAAGTGATCCACTAACTAAATTTCTTCTAATTTCTAGAACATGGTGAACTTGAGCTAAAATTAAACTTTTCCTGGAGATCATTTTAATCTCGACACTTCCAATTCCCAATACAAAAGCAATCGAGTCATTTCCCAAAGTTACACTTCCTCCGCTTGAAATCTAATAAG
The DNA here is from genome assembly GCF_002742605.1 of Olea europaea var. sylvestris. Classification (NCBI taxonomy): domain Eukaryota; kingdom Viridiplantae; phylum Streptophyta; class Magnoliopsida; order Lamiales; family Oleaceae; genus Olea; species Olea europaea. Next base: position 10,874,900 of record NC_036239.1, read on the forward strand.
ATTTAAACAAACTCTTATCAAAACAGACATGAACATTTGCTCCAGAATCTAACCACCATTGACTAAAGATGTTGATGATTCACACCTAATGGAATGTCCAACTTCCCTCAACATGTTTGCTTGATCCTTTTAGAATTTGTCCTTATGGTTGTACTTCTTAGTCCTTTTGTAGTAGCAATCTCGAGAAAGATGGTTGGTTCTTCCACATACATAACATGGCCCTTGCTACTTCTTCTCTTAGCCTTTGTTATCCTTAGTGTAGTTATTCTTAGATTGGGAATTTTTTTATGACAGTGAAAGTTTTCTTAAACTTATTACCTCGAGACTTAAATTGCTTTGAGGAGTTAGTAGGGTTTTGAATTTTCTACCAAGTTCATATTAGCATGCGATTCATCAACTTTGTCGATACGATTTTTATGATATTTTTTTTATTCTCAAAGAATTGAATATTTGGTTCAATGTTAAAATCCCTTGTTTATGTCTAAGACTTTTAGCAAAGTTTGACCAAGAAGGTGGAAGTTTATCTATAAGGCATGAAACCTTATAGTCCTTACTTAAACTTGACCCCTTTTCCTTCTCTATGTCGTAGTAAATCTTGAAATTGATGGATTTGTTCATCATAGATTTTTCATCCACCATAACATATTTGTTAAAGGTTAACGCGTTAAATCTATCGACTCTAGCATCATCAATTCCATATTCTTCCTCTAAAGTTTTCCAAAGCTATTTAGCACTCGTGATATTTTTGATAAATATCATAAAGTCTATCGAAAATAACACTTAAAATTCAATTATGACAATGGAATTCAATTTGTTCTGGGATATACCATGAGGTAGATTCTATACCTTCATTATCTTCTTCTATATATATATATATATAGAAGTGGAAATAGATTCAAATGTTTGAAAATGAAGATAATTTTATTGATATATGAAAATTGAATTACAAATATTGAAATGAACTTTGATTTACACGTTTGAAAGATAAAGATGGTAAAAAAAATACAAGGATTTCTCAAACTATCTTGAGAATGATTTATCTCCCGATAAATCAACTCTGATAGTTTGGGAAATCTTTGTATTCTTTTACTATCTTTATCTTTCAATCGTTTAATTCAAAGTTTATTTCAAAATTTGTATTTCAATTTTCATATATCAATAAAATTATCTTCATTTTCAAAATTTGGATCTATTTTTACTTCTACTTTTCTCCACCTGGGCCCATTTTGGTATTAGAGCCATAAGAGAGTGAGGTGAGGTTGTAGTAGTTTATCGCTATAGGCACTGTCCAAATAGGATAACCTGATTTGATTCCAAGATGTCTGCTGAATAGACGTTGGGCAGCCCATTGTTAGCCGGGGAAGGCGTGTTAGGGTGGTCCTATTTGTAGTTTGGTAAGAATCAGTCTATCTTATTTAACTATTTTTACAATGTTATAATTTTATTGAATTTAATTATGTCCTCTTTTTCAAATTGATTTCAGAGGTCTAGAAATAGATCTGAAAATATTTCAAATATTTTTCAAAATGAAGAAGAAATTGATCAAACATCTACATTATATGCATCAAATGATTTCAACAGTTATGAACTTCAACTTGCTCAAATTGAATAAATATTGCATAACTGGACAACTCCAAAGGTAGAAAAGAATTCTATCTATGAAATTGAAAAGTTTGATTTTACTCAAAATTATGTTATCAAAACTTTTGAACAAACATTATCTATCAAAACTCAAAATGCATACATCAATTTATTTTCAAAAGAATCAATTGAATCCCACAGGAAGAATTTTAAATATCTTCATGTTGGATTAGTTCAAATTGCTGTCAAACATTTGTTTAGACTTGGGTTAGACATTCCAATTCTCTTAACTCTTCAAGATAAGAGACTTCTCAAATTCGAAAATTCATTATTATCCGTTCTAGAGTCTAATCTAGAAAGTTGTCTAATTTATTCAAATTGTTATCCCAATTTTTAATTAATCTCAATGATGGAGCTATTCTAAATGCTCTAAATCTTCATATTCAAACAAAACATCTCGATTTCGATGATCGTTCAAATGCTTTTGCTGTAATATACATGATATATTACAAGCTCGTAAATACTCAACTCAATATTGGTGATTTACGTTCATCTCCTAAAGATGAAAGTCTTTTGGTTAAATGTAATCATTTTCATTCAAACACCATGATTCCCAAGAAGATTCCTTGAAATCTTCAAACTCGTGGACTAGAATGAAATTTTGAAAATTTTCAAAATCCTATTCTTGCTCCTGTTCAAAAAATTCCTAATCAAATTCTTACTTTTCCTGATGGAAACGTCAAAATGATTTTTAAATGATCTTCCTCTAGGTTTCGAAGATCTTATTCTTCTAGATATGAAGATAAACCCAGAACTTCCTTTCAATCTGCTATATTTTCAACATCTTCTCTTACCGGTGTTGATTTTATTCCAAATATTCCGTAACCTCAATATACTGAAAAAGAAGCAGAAAAAGAAGAAGAATAAGAACAACCTGAATCTCCAACTTTTTCTGATATGTTTTCTTCTCAAACTGAAAGACTTGATCATCTAACAAATGTTATTTTTTCTAGAATTAATAGAAGAAATGAATTCAAAACTGATCTAACTCCTGATGTTAAAACTTTTCGAAAAATATTTCATCAAAGTTTTTCAAAAGAAGAACGATAATCTCATTGGAAAGAATTTTATGAATTCCCTAAAAATTTAAGTTTTTATGAATGGGCATATTTCAAAGTTTTTAACAAAAAACTTATTTTTTCAAAGAAAGAAAAGATTTCTTCAAGATCTAAGAAAGAAAAAATTATTCAAACAACAAATATTCCACAAAAGACTTGGAAAATTCCTTTTGGAGAGAATATTCAATCTTCTTATCCTCATTTGCAAGAGATAGTGGTTCTACATGGAAGTACTAAAATTCTTGCTTCTCCTTTCAAAAAGATATTTGAAAAACGACCTGATGAATCTCAAGTTGTTGTTAAAGATATCAAAAATATTTAAGCTCAAAATAATCACACCAATGTAGTTCTTCAACCTGTCTGTTCTCGGCTTAACAGAATTAAAATAAATTCTGAAACTGAGATATCATCTTCCTCAAAAGGTATCAAGCCAATAGAGCCAGTTTTAATAAACAAGCATGAGGCTAAACCAAAAAATGCTCTCAAAACTGAGATTAATGTTCTAAAGGAACTTGCAACTCAGTTATCAAAAATATCATCTTCCTCTACTTCAAATAACATCAATATTATTGACGATATTAAATCTCAATTTATTAATGATGAAATTTTTCAAATCAATACACTTCAAGAAAAAAAGTAAAATTTTCAAAAATTCCTCCTTATTATCCAAAAAATACTCTTCCAGATTTACTTTTCGAACAAAATGCTAAAATGCCTACAACATTCTCTGGAAGCGGTATAACTATTTGAAATATTGATAGTTTAACCAAATATCAAAATTTTGAAATTCTTGATAGTATGGGTGCTTGTTATAATGCCTATATTCAAGAAGGACTTTCTACAATTGAAGCTACAAACAATATTATTCAAAGTTTTGCTGGTCAATTAAATAATTTGTGATTCAATTATATTTCTGAACAAGAATAAATTCAAATTATCGAAGCTCTCAAAACTGATGGTTCAAATGATAGTTTTAATACAATAATTTATTGTATTATCAAACATTTTGTTAAATCTCCAACAGACATTTTAGAAAAAATTTCATGTATTTTATTAACTTTAAGTTGTTCAAGTTTACTAGATTTTCGCTAGTATAAAGACATATTTTTAACACGTGTATTTTTACAAAAAAGATTGTAAACAAGCTTATTCAAAAGAAATATTTTTATCTAGACTTCCAAAATTATTTTCTTAAAGAGTCAAAAATTCTAACAAAAAGAAATATTCCAATAATATTCCATATGATATTCTTTCATATGGAGAATTGATTTGTTTCATTAACAGAGAAAGATTAGCACTCTGTAATGAACTCTAACTTAAATCCAAATTGCAAACAGAAAGATTAGATAGTCGAAAAGAACTTGGATCATTCTGTAAACAATATGGATTTGAGAAAGTTATTCCTCCATAAAAAACAAAAATCAAAATTTTTTCAAAAAGAAAAATTTATTCAAAAGAAAAGTATTTTCAAAGACCTTCTTATTCTAAAAATTATTCTAAAAAAAATTTCAAAAGAAAAGATTTTCAAGAAAAAGTAATGTTACTTGCTGGAAATGTAAAAAATTTGGGCATTATTCTGATAAGTGTCCTCTCAAAGACGGATTAATAATCTTCAAATTGATGAAGACATTAAGCTTCAACTTCTCAATCTTATTGATTCAAATTTCAGTTCTAATAATGAGTCTAACTCAGAGTTAGAACATGTTTATCAACATCAAGAAGATTCAGATGCTGAATCTAGTTCAAATTCTCAATCCTCTACAAGTCACAGTAAAGAATTTTGTGGTTGTAAAATTATAAATGTTCTTACTAAACCAGAAGAAGTTATTAAATAGATTGTTGATTAAATTGATGATCCACAACTCAAAACTAAGTTTAATTCCATTCTTCCTTCAAAATCAAAAGCTGAACCTTTCAATATGCAAAATGTTTTAAATCGTTTTGAAACATCAAAATCTTCCAGCTCTGATTTAAAATCAGAAGTCATGAAATCTCAAATTTCTATTCTTGAACATCAAATAAAAGATGTTAGAATGAAAGATTCTCTTCTCAAAACTCAAGACAAGAAACAAAACTCAAAAACTCGTTCTTATTCATCATCTTCCAGTTCTTTTGGTGAATAATTCAATCCTCTTATTCCTTCAAATATTCAATCTGAAGAAGAAATGATTAATGTTATTAATCGTGCTCAACTTCAAAAATGATACTGCAATATCACTATTGTAGTCAACAAAGAATTCAAATTTACATCTAGAGTCCTTATTGATTCTGGAGCTGATCAAAATTGTATACGTGAAGGATTGATACCTACAAAATATTTTGAAAAAACTAATGAACATCTTTATGGTGCTGGTGATAAGAAACACAATATTCAATATAAACTTTCAAAAGTTCATGTTTGTAATTCAAATATTTATTTCAAAAATATTTTTTATCTTGTAAAATATTTGGGTTTGGAAGTAATTCTTGATACTCCTTTTATTGTTCAAATTTATCATTTTCAAACTATTTCTAAATGTTTAACTACAAAGAGTTTTGATCAAGACGCATCAATTTAAAAAATAGTTAATAATATCAATTTCAAGAAAAATCATATTATGTTTCTCAAAGAAGAAATTAAATTTCAAAGAATTGAAGAATTATGAAATCCTTCAATTCAAGAAAAAATTTCAAATCTTAAAAAATGAATGGAAAAAAGAAATTCGATCTACTATTCCAAATGCTTTTTGGGATCGTAAGAAACATGTGGTTTATCTTCCATACAATTCTGATTTTCATGAATCAAATATTCTTAAAACATCTCGTCTTATTCAAATGAACAAAGAATTGTTAGAATTTTGTGTTAAGGAAATCAATAATTTACTTGACAAATGTTTAATTCGTCCCAGCAAATCTTCTTGGAGTTGCTCAGCTTTCTATGTCAATAATTCGGTTGAAATTGAACGAGGTGCTCCGCATCTTATTTTCAATTATAAGCCTCTCAATACTACTCTGCAATGAATTCGATATCCACTTCCTCAAAAGAAAGATCTTTTAAATAGATTATTCAAAACTGTTATCTTCTCAAAATTTGATATGAAGTCAGGTTTCTGGCAGATTCAAATTAAAGAAGAAGATAAGTACAAAACTGCATTTAATGTTCCTTTTCGTCAATACAAATGGAATGTTATGCTATTTGGTCCAAAAAAATGCTCATTCTGAATTTTAAAAGAATCATGAATGATATTTTCAATCCATTTTCAAATTTCATTATTGTTTACATCGATGATATTCTTATAGTTTTTGAAAGTATAGAACAACATTTCAGACACATCAATTTATTCATGCATGTAATTAAGAAAAATGGTTTACCAGTTTCTGCTAAAAAGATTATTTTATATCCAACAAAGATAAGATTTTTAGGTCATAATAATCAAAATGGTTCAGTTATTCCAATTCAGAAAAGTCTAAATTTTACTGAAAATTTTTCTGATGAAATCTTAGACAAATCTTCTTTTCAAAGATTTCTTGGTTGCGTCAATTATGTTGGCGACTTTATCAAAAAGATAAGGTTAATTTGTGCTCCTCTTTTCAAAAGATTACAAGAGAACCCGGACCCATGGGGTCACAAGTGCACATTAGCTATCCAAAAAGTCAAAAAAACTGTCAATGCTTATCAATTCTTGACCCTACTGCTTCAATTATTGACAAAAACTGGTCCTCAAAAGAATCTTTCAATTTTTCAAAACTTCACATATTTCAAAATAAAAATTTTCTTTATGACAAGATATTTTGTCTTATCTTTATCTCAAAACACTATTTATTCAAAGAGAATCAAACTATTTTGCGTAACTTATCTTCTGAAAAGAATATTAGGAAAAGAAAGATGAATACAAAAGATTATTCAAATATTGTTTCAGGATCTTCTTCAAAATCCTTTGAAGACAAAACTCTCTCAAGATACAGACATTTCTCAATTAAAGAATCAAATTCTTTGAATAAAGGTAAATTTTCTCAATCAGATTCATATTTAGGAACTGAATCAAAATTCTATGAGTTCAAAACTCATACAAGACTTTTCAAATTTTAAAAAGATAATCTCGAAAATATTCTTACTACTTATTTTGAAAGAAGTAATAAGGGTATTATAAAATGTCTCAAAATTACTACAGAAATTTTTTACAATAGTAATAAATTAATCAAAAAATTTCAGAAAATACTCAGAAAAATGAAAGACTTATTCTTCAACATCCTTCAAAAGAATTTTCTTTTCAGCATATATTCCTATTAAAAAGGAATAGAAGAAATTTTATGAAGAAAGTCTTACAACTTCCTGTTGATATTTATCAAAATGTTATCAATAGAAATCCTACTTGTGCTCAAACATTCAAAAATATTATTTTCAAAATATTTGATTACTTTTATTTCAATGATTTTGAAACATGTGAAAGTTATCATAATCTTCATTTTACCCTCAAAGGTAGTTCAATCATTAATGTCATTAATGAAAAAATTCGTTAAATGATTGAATGAAGATTTATTTCCTCAATATATATTGATTCAAAAATAGATATTTTCCTCTTTAATAGCTCTCTCAAAAGAGTTATTAATCATCTATTTGAATTCAAAGTCAAAATTCTCAAAATTGAATTCTCAACAATTCTTCCTGAATGGATTGCTGAAGAAGAAAAATACAATAATACTCTTTTTACTGAAGAGTATTTACCAGCCAAACAAATCATTACTATCTGGAGTACTTTGTCAAGTAATCTTTTAATGTCAGATTTAAATATCTCTTCAAAAGTTTATGGTCCTGAAGAAAAAGAGATCGTATTCAAGAATCATGTAAGAGAAATTCTTACAAAAATCAGATCAAAATATATTCTTGCTGCAAAGAAAAAGCTCGGAGCAAATATTGATTGTTCAAGATTGCAACTAATGTTTTATGATGAACATTATGTTATTTTTACTAATGAAGAAAAATGGACTCAAACTCAAGTTTCTCTAATTCAAAAAATATTTGATAATGAAATATCAACGTCTCAACAATGCTTTGATAACTTAATCTATCAAAATGAGAACTCATTGAAGGACTCAACTTCAATTATGATGAAGTCTTCAATTAGCTTTTCTTTGTCTCCCATTTTGAAAAGTTAACCTCAACTTTAGTCTTCATTTTTTATTTTGTCCTTTTGGTGGACGAATTTGCCTCCTTGATTGAATATCACTTTTTGAACCTTTTGAAGATGAAAGAAATTTTATCCTTCAAACATATTATTGAAGCTGAATAATTCATCATCATCATCATAATTGAAGTCGGGTCCTTGAATAGGTTCCTCACTTTGATAGATTAAATTATCAAAGCATTGTTGAGACATTGATATTTTATTATCAAATATTTTTTGAATTAGAGAAACTTGAGTTTGAGTCCATTTTTTTTCATTAGTAAAAATAACATAATATTCATCATAAAACATTAGTTGCAATCTTGAACAATCAATATTTGCTTCGAGCTCTTTCTTTGCAGCAAGAATATATTTTGATCTGATTTTTTAATAATTTCCCTTACATGATTCTTGAATATGATCTCTTTTTCTTCAGGACCATAAACTTTTGAAGAGATATTTAAATCTGACATTAAAAGATTACTTGACAAAATACTCCAGATAGTAATGATTTGTTTGGCTGAAAAATACTCTTTAGTAAAAAGAGTATCATTGAATTTTTCTTCTTCAGCAATCCATTCAAGAAGAATGGTTGAGAATTCAATATTAAGAATTTTGACTTTGAATTCAAAGAGATGATTAATAACTCTTTTAAGACTGTTATTAAAAAGAGAAATATCTATTTTTGAATCAATAAATATTGAGGAAAAAAATCTTCATTCAATCATTTGACAAATTTCTTCATTAATGACATTAATGATTGAACTACCTTTGAGGGTGAAATGAAAATTATGATAACTTTCACAAATTTCAAAACCATTGAAATAAAAGTTATCATATATTCTGAAAATAATATTTTTGAATGTTTGAGCACAAGTAGGATCTCTATTGATAATATTTTGATAAATATCAACAGAAAGTTGTAAGACTTTCTTCTATTCCTTTTTAATAGGAATATATGCTGAAAAGAAAATTCTTTTGAAGGATGTTGAAGAATAAGTCTGTCATCTTTTTGAGTATTTTTCTGAATTTTTTTGATTAATTTATTACTATTGTCAAAAATTCCAGTAGTAAGTTTGAGACATTTTATAATACTCTTATTACTTTTTTCAGAATAAGTAGTAAGAATATCATCAAAATTATCTTTTTGAAATTTGAAAAGTTTTGTATGAGTTTTAAACTCATAGAATTTTGGTTCAGTTCCTAAATAAGAATCTGATTAAGAAAACTTACTTTTATTCAAATAATTTGATTCTTTGATTGAGAAATGTCTGTATCTTGAGAGATTTTTGTCTTCAAATGGTTTTAAAGAAGATTCCGAAACAATATTTGATTAATTTTTTGTATTCATCTTTCTTTCCATAATATATTTTTCAATAGATAAGTTATGCAAAATAGTTTGATTCTCTTTGAATAAATAGTGTTTTGAGACAAAAATAAGACAAAATATCTTGTCATAAAGAAAATTTTTATTTTGAAATACGTGAAGTTTTGAAAAATTGAAAAATTCTTTTAAGGACTAGTTTTTTTTTTCAATAATTGAAACAATAGGGTCAAGAATTGATAAGTATGGAATATTTTTGTTAGCTTTTTTGACTTTTTGGATAGCTAATGTGCACTCGTGACTCCGTGGGTCCCTTCTTTTGTAGTCTTTTGAAAAAAGAAACACAAATCAACCTTATCTTTGATAAAGTCTCCAACATAATTAAAAAAACCAACGAATTTTTGAAGAGAAGATTTGTCTAAGATTTCATCAGAAAATTTTTCAATAAAATCTAGACTTCTCTAAATCGGAATAATTGAACCATTTTGAGACATAAAACAATCTTTTTAGCAGAAATTGCTAAACCATTTTTTCTTGATAACATGCTTAAAAGTATTGATGTCTTTGAAATGTTGTTCTTTACTTTCAAAAAATATAAAAACATCTGTTCTATACTTTCAAAAAATATAAAAACATCATCAATGTAAACAATAATAAATTTTGAAAATGGATTGAAAACATCATTCATGATTTTTTGAAATTTAGAATGAGCATTTTTGAAACCAAATGGCATAACATTCCATTCATATTGACCAAAAGGAACATTAAATGCAGCTTTGTGCTTATCTTTTTCGTTAATTTGAATTTGCCAGAAACCTAACTTCATATCAAATTTTGAGAAGATAACGGTTTTGAATAATCTATTTAAAAGACTTTCTTTTGAGGAAGTGGATATCGAATCCATTGAAGAGTAGTATTGAGAGGCTTATAATTGATAATAAGACGCGAAGCACCTCGTTCAATTTCAGTCGAATTATTGACATAGAAAGCTGAGCAACTCCAAGAAAATTTGTTTGGACGAATTAAACCTTTGTCAAGTAAATCATTGATTTTCTTGATACAAAAGTCTAACAATTCTTTGTTTATTTGAATAAGATGAGATTTTGTAGAAATATTTGATTCTTGAAAATTAGAATTATATGGAAGAGAAAGCACATGTTTCTTATGATCCCAAAAAGCATTTGGAATAGTATAACCATTTGTTTTGAAGATTTGAAATTTTTTCTTAAATTGAAGGATTTTATAATTATTTTTCAATTCTTTGAAATTTAATTTCTTCTTTGAGAAATCGAATATGATTTTTCTTGAAATTGATATTATCGACTAATTTTGAAATTGATGCCTATTTTAAAGAATTAACATCATCATAAGAAGGAGGGTTTGTAAATTTGAGACAAATTTCTTGAAAAAAAATCTTTGTAGTTAGACCTTTTGAAGTAGCTTAAAAATGATAAATTTGAACAATAAAATGAGTACAAAGAATTACTTCTTGATCCAAATCTTTTACAAGATAAAAAATATTTTTGAAACAAATATTTGAATTACAAACATGAGCTTTTAAAAATTTATATTGAACATTAAGTTTCTTATCACTAGCACCATAAAGAGGCTCAGTAGTTTTTTCAAAATATTTTGTAGGTATCAATCCTTCACGAATACAATTTTTCATCAGCTTCAAAATCAATAAGGACTCTAGATATAAATTTGAATTTTTTGTTGACTACACTAGTCATATTACAGTACCATTTTTTAAGTTGAACACGATTAATAATATTAATCATTTCTTCTGTAGATTGAATATTTGAAAGAATAAGAGGATTGAATTCTTCACCAGAAGAACTGAAAGAGGATGAATAAGAAAGAGTGTTTGACTTTTGTTTCTTTTCTTGAGTTTTGAGAAGAGAAACTTACATTCTAATATCTTTTATTTGACGTTCAAAAACAGAAATTTAAGATTTCATAGAATTGACTTCTGATTTTAAATTAGAATTGAGAGATTTTAAAGTTTCAAAATGATTTAAAACATTTTGTTTATTGAAAGGTTCAGCTTTTGATTTTGAAGGAAGAAAGAAATTAAACTTATTTTTGATTTGTGGATCATCAATTTGATCAACAATCTCTTTAATAAGTTCTTCTTGTTTTGTAAGAACATTTATAGTTTTACAGTCACAAAGTTCTTTACTTTGACTTGAAGATGATTGAGAATTTGAACTGGATTCAGCATCTGGATCTTCTTGATATTGATAAACATGTTCTAACTCTGAATTAGACTCATTATCAGAACTGGAATTTGAATCAATAAGATTGTAAAGTTGAAGCTTAATATCTTCATCAATTTGAAAATTATTAATTTTGCCTTTAAGAGGACACTTATTAGAATAATGCCCAGATTGTTGACATTTCCATCAAGTAACATTATTTTTTCTTGAAAATCTTTTCTTTTGAAATTTCTTTTTAGAATAAGTTTTTGAATAAGAAGGTTTTTGAAAATACTTTTCTTTTGAATAAACTTTTCTTTTTGAAAAATTTTTGGTTTTTATTTTTTATGGAGGAATAATTTTTTCAAATCCATATTGTTTACAGAATGATCCAAGTTCTTTTCAACTATCTAATCTTTCTGTTTGCAATTTGGATTTAAATTTGAGTTCATTACAGAGTGCTAATCCTTATCTATTAATGAAACAAATCAATTTTCTACACGAAAAAACATCATATGGAATATTATTGGAAATTCCTTTTTGATAGAATTTTTGACTCTTTCAGGAAATAATTTTGGAAGTCCAGATAAAAATATTTCTTTTCAATTAGCTTGATTACAATTTTTTCGCAAAAATACACGCGTTAAAAACATGTCTTTAAATCAACGAAAATCTTGTAAACTTGAATAACTTAAAGTTAATAAAATACTTGAAATTTTTTCTAAAACGACTGTTGGAGATTCAACAAAATGTTTGATAATACAATAAATTTTTGTATTAAAACTATCATTTGAACCATCAAGTTTGAGAAATTGAGCAATTTGAAATTTTTCTTGTTCAGAAATATAATTGAACCACTATTATTTAATTGACCAGCAAAACCTTCAATATTATTGTTTGCAGCTTCAATTGCAAAAAGTCCTTCTTGAATATAGGCATTATAACAAGCACCCATGCTTTCAAGAATTTCAAAAATTTGATATTCGGTCAAACCATCAATATTCCAAATAGTTATACCGCTTTCAAAGAATGTTGTAGGCATTTTAGCCTTTTGTTCAAAAAGTAAATCTGGAGGAGTTTTTTTTTATAGTAAGGAGGAATTTTTGAAAATTGAAATTTTTTTCCTTGAAGTTTATTGATTTGAGGAATTTCATCATTAATAAATTGAGATTCAATATCGCCAATAGTATTGATGTTATTTGAAGTAGAGGAAAATGATATTTTTGATAACTGAGTTATAAGTTCCTTTAGAACATTAATCTCAATTTTGAGACCATTTTTTGGTTTAGCCTCATGCCTGTTTATTAAAATTGGCTTTATTGGTTTAATACATTTTGAGAAAGATGATGTCTCAATTTCAAAATTTATTCAAATTCTATTAAGCTGGGAGCAGACAGATTGAAGAACTACATTGGTATATTTATTTTGAGCTTGAATATTTTTGATAACTTTAACAACAACTTGAGATTCATCATGTCGTTCTTCAGATATATATTTGAAGGAGAAGCAAGAATTTCAATACTTCTATGTGGAACTACTATCTATTACAAAAGAGGATAAGAAGATTGAATATTCTTTCGAGAAAGAGTTTTCCAAGTCTTTTGTGGAATATTTGTTGTTTGAATAGTTTTTTCTTTCTTAGATTTTGAAGAATTTTTTCTTTCTTTGAAAAAATAGGTTTTTTGTTAAAAACTTTGAAATACACCAATTTATAAAAACTTAAATCTTCAGGGATTTCATAAAAATCTTCCCAATAAGATTATCGTTCTTCTTTTGAAAAATTTTGACGGAATATTTTTTGAAAAGTTTTAATATCAGGAGTTTGATCAGTTTTGAATTCATTTCTTCTATTAAATCTAGAAGAAATAACATTTGTTTGATGATCAAGTCTTTCATTTTGAGAAGAAAACATGTCAGAAAAAATTGGAGATTCAAGTTGTTTTGATTCTTCTTTTTCTGCTTCTTTTTTTAGTATATTGAGGTTTCAGAATATTTGGAGTAAAATCAACACCTGTAAGAGAAGATGTTGAAAATCTAGCAGATTGAAAGGCAGTTTTAGGTTTATCTTCAGATCTAGAAGAATAAGATATTTGAAACCTAGAGGAAGATCCTTTAAAAATCATTTTGACGTTTCCATCGGGAAAAGTAAGAATTTGATTAGGAATTATTTGAACAGGAGAAGGAATAGGATTTTGAACATTTTCAAAATTTCATTCTAGTCTACGAGTTTAAAGATTCCAAAAAATTATCTCGAGAATCATGGTATTTGAATGAACAGGATTACGTTCAATCAAAAGATTTTCATCTTTAGGAGATGAAGGTAAATCACCAATATTGAGCTAAGTATTCATGAGTTTGTAGTATATCTTATATATTATAGCAACAACATTTGAACGATCATCAAAATCGAGATTTTTTGTTTGAATATGAAGATTTAGAGCATTAAGAGTAATTCCATCATTGAGATTAACTGAAAAATTGGGATAACAATTTGAATAAATTGGATCACTTTCTAGATTAGACTCTAGAATGGATAATAATGAATTTTTGAATTTGAGAAGTCTCTTATCTCGAAGAGTTAAGAGAATTGGAATGTCTGACCTAAGTCTAAACAAAGGTTTGATAGCAATTTGAACTAATTCAACATTAAGATATTTAAATTTCTTCCTGTGTGATTCAATTGATTCTTTTGAAAATAAATTGATGTGGGCATTTTAATTTTTGATAGATAATGTTTGTTCAAAAGTTTTAATAACATAATTTTGAGTAAAATCAAACTTTTCAATTTCATAGATAGAATTCTTTTCTACTTTTGGAATTGTCCAGTTATGCAATCTTTGTTCAATTTGAACAATTTGAAGTTCATGACTTTTGAAATCATTCGATGCAGATGTTTGATTAATTTCTTCTTCATTTTAAAAAACATTTGAAATATTTTCAGATCTATTTCTAGACCTCTAAAACCAATTTGAAAAAGAGGATATAATTAAATTCAATGAAATTATAATAATTTACCACTGTAAAAATAGCTAAATGAGATGGACCGATTCTTACCAAGCCTACAAACGGACCATCCTAACACGCATTTCCCGGCTAACAACGGGCTAACCAACGTCTATTCAGTAGATATTCCGGAATCAAATCAGGTTCTCCTATTTGAACAGTGTCTATAGTGATAAACTACTACAACCTAAAGATGATGTCTCAATTTCAAAATTTATTTCAATTCTATTAAGTTGAGAACAGACAGATTGAAAACCTACATTGGTGTAGTTATTTTGAACTTAAATATTTTTGATATCTTTAACAACAATTTGAGATTCATCAGGTCGTTCTTCAGATATCTTTTTGAAAGGAGAAGCAAGAATAAATAAATAAATATATATATATATATATATAGTGTAAGAATAGCATCTCGTGATGATACTAATAGTATTAAATCGGAAAACTTTGATGGAAAAAATAGATATAGAATAGCATCTCGTGATGATACTAATAGTATTAAATCGGAAAACTTTGATGGAAAAAATAGATATAGAATAGCATCTCGTGATGATACTAATAGTATTAAATCGGAAAACTTTGATGGAAAAAATAGATATAGAATAGCATCTCGTGATGATACTAATAGTATTAAATCGGAAAACTTTGATGGAAAAAATAGATATAGAATAGCATCTCGTGATGATACTAATAGTATTAAATCGGAAAACTTTGATGGAAAAAATAGATATAGAATAGCATCTCGTGATGATACTAATAGTATTAAATCGGAAAACTTTGATGGAAAAAATAGATATAGAATAGCATCTCGTGATGATACTAATAGTATTAAATCGGAAAACTTTGATGGAAAAAATAGATATAGAATAGCATCTCGTGATGATACTAATAGTATTAAATCGGAAAACTTTGATGGAAAAAATAGATATAGAATAGCATCTCGTGATGATACTAATAGTATTAAATCGGAAAACTTTGATGGAAAAAATAGATATAGAATAGCATCTCGTGATGATACTAATAGTATTAAATCGGAAAACTTTGATGGAAAAAATAGATATAGAATAGCATCTCGTGATGATACTAATAGTATTAAATCGGAAAATTTCAAATTAAGTCGAATATTTAAAGCTTAACTATACTAATTCTCTAACAATAAATATTTCAAATAATAATATAAGAGATTGAATGAATATTGAAGTTTCGAATACAATAATCATAATATTACATTAGCAGTGCGCACTTTAGATAACAAAATGATTATTCATAGCGTTTTCAGAATTGTAACTTGTGTGTCTACGATTTAAAATATTTGTGATATTAACAAATAAAATTCAAGTAAACTTAGCAAACAAGTAAATAATAATCCATGAATTATTATTACACAAACCACTCTCACGACTTTAGATTGTTGTAAAATAATGTGATTTGTATAATGAACTATCAATTATAAGTATGAGTCAAAATTTGGTCATTCACTGTCTTCGCCTGTCCTGTCTTGGGTATTATTTTACTTTTTTACCTTTTGAAAATTGTTATGGTAATCAATTTCCACTTATTTCTAGTTAGATATTTTATATGACATGAGATGTCTTTGATTTTGTTTGAATGAAGTTTTAGAATTCTGTCATTAGTATCAACCTGGCGTGGCTCCATAATACTACAGATCAAATTGTTCATATTTTTGCTATTTAAAAACTCTTTTTTTTTTTGAATGTATTTTCAACCATACGTTTACATAAATAAAATTTTTTTTCCATACTTCTCAACTACACAATTTTCAAAAAAATCATTATATCAAAATTTATTAACCCCAAAAAATGAGGCTCAAACAAAGGGTAATTGACACAAAATGTTCCTACCTTTCAAGTTTATTATAGAAAACATCCATATTTTTCATTTTATAGTATTTTCGCCTTTACTTTCTAGTTTTCTTTGCGCTGAACGTCATTTTCATTCATTTTGACAATTTTACCCTATTAAACAAATAAAACAAAAAGAAAAGAAAAGAAAAAATATAGAAATAATTGTAATCATGGTCTCAAATTTAAAAAAAAAAATTACAAATGAGTTACAGACTTGTTTAACTTTCTGCAAAACCAGCAATATGAAAATCACCAACAATGAACAAAATCACCAAACAAAGAACAAACTTTAATGGAGGAATGCCAAGACCACCAAGCTGAGTTCAAATTAAAGACAACACCTAAAATCAGCCTTGAACCTGGACGAAATTGCAAGGGAAAAACAGGAACCTATTATGTTATGGCCAAACTAAACCAAAGAAATCTCAACAGATTTGAACTTATGAATCTCCAACAAAGAAAATTAAACTGTTGGTCAAATAAAAAACTCCAAAGATGGAGCTGGAATATAGCAAAACAAATGAACCAGAAACCCAGAGGAGCTCAAATCTACTTTTGACAATCAATGAATAGTCTTACTCAAAGATTCATTGAATCTGGATGAATAGTGAAAGACCCAAACCGTTGAACCGAAAAAGGCCAAAACGACACCAAAGAACTTAGAATTTGAATTCGGAACTATTATATATATAGAGCAGTGATCTTGAAAAGGTTTGGGGATGAACAAATAATGTTATTGTACCGGCATGAGAGGCTTTCCTTTGAGGTGCAATTGAACTAGGCCATACTAGGGTGAGTTATGTTAGAGCCGAGTGTTCTGCGATAGCAATAAGCACCGTAGGTTGTGCTGAAGCTGGTACGAAAGTAGTTGCATGGTTGCAATTTGTAATTTCTCTTTTTTTAATTTTTTTTTATTTGTAGAGGAGGGTAAAATTGTTATAATAGATGAAAATGACGTTCAACGCAAAGAAAGCTAGAAGGTAAGCGCGAAAATGCCAAAAAATGAAATGTTTTTCCACAATAAACTTGAAAGATATGGAAGTTTTTGTGCCAATTACCCCTCAAACAAACGCTAAATAAATAAAGGAAGATTTATCTTCGTATGTTCAAGAATAATTTAGACTCATTGCTAGCTATAGTAGCCTCTTTCTTTATGTTGGTTTCGTCTCTTTCTCATGCATTTTTTTGTTAAAATTTAAATTAAAGTCAATAATAAATTTTAACTATACATCTCATGGAATCTATAACTTTTCTCAATATTTCAACTACTTATTTCATCAGCTATTATCTAATATTAAAAACTTAATTTTTATCTAAAACCAAATAAGTGCTATAAATGAAATTGTCACAACTTACCCTTGTCAAATAGAATAAATTATGTGGAAATTACACCCCACCTTATATTTGAATATCGATATTCTAAAATCAGGTAGGAAGTTTCACAATTCAAAAATTAGATGTTTTATTTTAATTAATATTTTTATAAAATAATTATTTTTACTAAATATATATACTTAACACATGCATCACAACCTATAATTATTTCTCACTCTCTTATCTCTATTTACATTTGTTCACACACACTCTCTCTCTATGTCACTCATCACCTCCCTCTATTCTCCCTCTCTATACTAACCCATCGCCTCCAACAATCACGAACTCCTTACCTTTCCTTTGTAGTTGCCGTCCATCGTAACTCAGCCCCATCACCTCTCCCCTCATGTTTCTATCTCTCTCTTATTCTGTACTTGTCGATGGAGTCATCAGTAGTTTGTGACGGCTCCTCTCTTTCCTCTCTGTTAGTGGCGCAGCCTTGCACCACTACCACGAGATGCAGCCTACACTTGCTTATGCTCTCTTTCCTCCATCACCTGGCCGTTGCTATCCCTCTTCACCAAATACACGGAGCAGCCTTATGACTGTTGCAGTGCACGACTTGAAATTGGGGGTGGTGGTTGTTGACGATGGCGATGGATTTAATGGTGATGGTGGATCTGGCGGTGGAGGTGAGTTTTGTGGTGGTAGTTGCTGGTGATGGTGGTAGATCTCATGGTTGTGGTGGATCTAGCGGTGGAGGTAAGTGTTGTTGGATCGAATGTGGATGATTGCATTGTTGGATCTAGAGGTTGCGGTGGCAGTGGTAGTGATTTTGTTGATATGGACAGTGGTGGTTTTTGTTGATATAGGCGGCGGTGGTGGTCTTGTTAGTGGTCGCGGTGATAATGGTGAGATGTTGGTGGCGATGGGTTTGTTGGGGTAATGGTGTATCTAGCCTAATGACATGGTGGTTTTTTTATTCAATGTGTTGACTTGTTTGAGGTGGTGGTAGTTTTGGCAACGACGGTGGTGGTTGTTAGTGTTGTAGTGATCATAAATTATTTTGTTGATGATGATCAATAAATTAGTCAATTTATGACCAATAAATAATATGTGACTAATGAAAAAGATAAATTTGACCAAAAAATAATAGTGACCTAAAAGTTTTTAATTTGTGACCGATAATTTGATAATTTGTGATTGTATAATAACTTGTGATTTATAATATTTGTGATTTGAAATCGATAAATAGATTGTGACTTATACTTCTTTATTTGTGACCTATAAAATTTTTGAATTGTGAAAAATAATTGTAACATATAAAAATTTTGATTTATGATCGAAAAATAATATGTGACTAACTAAATAGTTAATTTGTGATCAAATTGTATAGATCTGTGACTTTAATATATTTAATTAATAAAATATATAATTAATTAATTAAATCATAAATTAATTTTAATGAATATCTTACTTTTGAAATTTGAAACATTTTTTCTTAATTTTGAAATAAATGATACTTAACCTCTTAGCTCTTGTTTGGGCTCCATTTTTTTTATAAGAATGAATTTTTGAATAGTGTATTGATGGGAAATATATGGTTAAAAAATTAGAAATTTTTTTAAATTTGTGTAATATTATTTCATTGAAAAATATGTGATTGAAATGATGTCAAAATATTTTTTAAAAATATATTTTAAAAAAATGAGAATGGGAACTTAATCTTAAATTTTTTTCACTCTATTTTGTCGTTGAACCCAACAAGGTCTAGTTATTGATTATTGGACCGGTCCAAAATTGGGTTTCTTTTAGATCAGGACATCCGGCCCATTCGTTCGTTTCTTCTGTCGATATATACATACAAAACGATAGAACATTCTCCCTCGCGCGCTCGCTATTACACATTACGCAGGAAAGACTAATACCTTTGATCAAAAAGACGATCAAGGCCATATATATCAAGCGAATGGCGGTGGTTGAATCTGAAATCCATCAAGTTCTTGTCAAATTTGTTGATGGTAAGCACAAATTCTTAAATTTCGATACCCCTTCAATCTCCATCCCAACCCTGAAGCACCAGATTCAGAGGATTACCTCTATTCCCTCCTATCTTCAACTTCTCCTATCCCAAAACTCTCGCGTCCTCCATGGCCATCAAACCCTAAATCTCAATTTGGGTTCTTTCAAGAATACCCAATTCCCTAAAACCCTAGATTTTGATTCCAATTCCCAATTGCCTCAATATCGAAATTTTAGTGGGTCCCATGATACGGTTTTGACTGAAAAGTCTTTGGATGGGTCTCGGAATTTTCCGGTTGTGGTGCATTTGTTGTTGCGGCTCAGGGGTGGGAAAGGAGGATTTGGTTCATTGCTTAGAGGAGCGGCGACAAAGGCAGGACAGAAGAAGACGAACAATTTTGATGCTTGCAGGGATATGAGTGGGCGGAGACTGAGACATGTGAATGCGGAGAAGAAGCTGGAAGAGTGGAGGGCGGAGGCAGAGGAGAGGAAGCTGGAGAAAATGGCTGAGGATTATATAAAGAAGAAGGTCAAAGAGGTGGAGAAAAAGGGTAAAAATAGCAAGGGAGAGAGCTCGGAGAAGTATGTGGCAAAGTATAGGGAGGATTCGGCTAAGTGTATGGAGGAAGTTGAGAGATCCGTCAGGGAGTCAATTAAAGGGTTGGTGAGCCTGAAGAGAAAGAACGCGGTGGAGGCAAGTGAATTAGATTCCAAGCGGTTGAAGATATGGTATGGCGTTTTGCTTTCTTTCTTGTAATTTTATGTTAGAATTCTGACACAGTGTATAACTATATGATATCTAAATAGTAAATTTATATTCCAAGATGCTTAGAATAAGGGAGAATATTCAGAGTCTATATATCATGTCAACTAATATTTAGTTGGGTTGGGAGATGTGGGTATGATAAATCCATGATATCTTGGTGAGTGTTGAAATATGAAACAATAGTAAGGAGCTCATTGCTTTCTTGGAAAACTGTGGGAAATGTTGTTCTTTTGTATCTTTAAAGAATGTGCTACGAATGGTTATTGTACATGGAAGCTTGTCTTTTGCAATTTTGTTTGTTTAAAGAATATCTCCCAAACGGGTATTCTAATTTATACATCTAGGTTGTCTTACTAGGTAAAGTTATAGCCGATTGTGACTTAGAAAATATGTGATGACAATATCACAGTGAATCAGGAATATAAAAGCTTTGGTTTTTATTTTTTATTTTTTTGAAGTTCCATAAACTAAGGAACTTTTCTACATGGTATTTATTAGGCTGGGAAAGAAGACATTGGAGGACAGTGACAGTGAGGACATGGATGATGATTATGACAGCGAAGAAGAGGAGAATGAGAAATCCATTGTTATAGATAATGGAAATCATTCAGATTCCAGTAAGGAAGCAGAGAGAAGTTCAGATTCAATTACTGGAGGGAAACCTGATGTTGATAAAGGTTCTTCTGGCATTGGCTCTGAGGAAGAGGATACAGCTGTGGAAGAGTCCGCGAAATCTGGTAGAGGTCTGGATGTTTTTACAAATAACAGCGATGGGGAACATAAGAATGAACCTGAAGTTGAGATTCTTGAGGAAAGTGCAGATCTAAATGCTGTTGAAAAAGAAGTGTCTCAAGAATCTCACTCCCTCAAAGTGGAAGAACTAGCCTGTCAGCTTCCAGGTGTCTCCAGCTCTGAGGAAGAAGGAGCTGCTGCTAAAGAAGGGAGCAAGAGGACTGATTCTGAACCAGTTCACAAAGAATCAGTTTCTAGAAGTGTAAAAGATTCGGATGAGCCACTGAACTTTAATGGATTTAATTCAGCAGCAGAGTTGGAGGTATGTTGCAACTTTTCTATTTCCTGTTCTACCTTTTTTAGTGAGTTAATTTCATTTTAAGAAATGCTCTTCATAGTTGTGGGCATGCGACCACTCATTACGTAACTACAATATATTACAGGTTCTTGGCTTGGAGAGGTTAAAATTGGAGCTTCAAGCACGTGGATTGAAATGTGGTGGTACTTTGCAAGAACGTGCTGGAAGGCTTTTTCTGCTCAAAACTACGCCTTTGGAGATGCTTCCAAAGAAGCTGTTCGCAAAGAAATGATAAACCTTGTATGCACGTAGTTCCAGTTTGGAGTTAATTGAACTGTGTTTGAGCTTGATATGAAGCCGTTCTCTATGTAATAGTCAAGTTCTGTGTAGTGTAATAATGAACTTCCTCGTCTTGCCAGTTGATCAAACTGCCACTTGAAATACTGAAACGCTGTTTGCTATTAATCTAGTTTTGGACAAATGTTATGCATTCAAATATCAAGTATTATGTTTTAGATTAAGTTATTTCTCGTTTCTACTTGATTGTTAGTTTCATTCTTCGTTTCACTTTTCTTGTCATTGGTGATGTGATATTGTTCCAATGCTTACTGAACTTGTGTCTCATTGAAATTTAAAATGTTGAGTTTTGGCCAATAAATTTATTCAAATGTTGTATGTTATTCACTCGCATAACATCCGTTACAAACTTTTAACGAAATTAATGACATGACTAACGGAATGTATATGTGGTATCTTCTTGTTACACCATTAACAAATTGTTGCGTCTTTAGTTATTCACTAAATTTTGAAAAACATTTTCGATTGCTCACTAAAGATTGAGGTAATAGAATTATGGCCACTAAAAATTTAAAACGTTTTTAATTGTTCACTAAACTTTGAAAACATCTCCGATTGAAAATTTAGGTGGTTGAATTTTGGTTACTAAACTTATAAAAATGATGTTGGCCTATTGTTCATCAAAAAACACATAACGTAAATGAAGGAGTCGCATAAAAGTAATCAAGTGGACAAACGATTTCGGATTATCGATTCCACGAGAAATAATTACTCAATTATACAATAGTTAAAACATAATTTTAACATATTTTGGTAGGATATTAAGCTATTTTTATCATTTGGAAAATTCAAATTTATTGTATATTTCATTGTTAAAATCAAATTAAAATAAAATTTGGATTTTACAACGTACAATAAATTTAACTAACGTGAAAATACAATAATAAGGATTTCATTGATTCTACATAGTGTAAGTCAACATAGTAAAATTGAAGTTGAATTTTCTTAAAATAAATTACTTCTATCATTTCTGGTTCAGTCATTAAAGATGAAACCACATAAACAACCGGGGTTGAATTTCATTGTATTTTAGAATGTAGTTCGAAGAGAGCGACAACGTAAACACATTTTCCCTAGACAAATTTTCTAACACTTCAAAAAATAAGTAAATACATGAATATACACGCCAATTTCTTCCTTTGTCACACAATTTTTTACACAAGCAAAACCAACATGTTTTCACAAGTTCCGATCCCAACTCCTCAAGCTTATATAAGATGTTGGATTGATTGTCAACTTGATGTTCTCATGGACCCTTTTTTGTGCTGCTAGGCAGGAAGGGGAAAATGTGGAAATCACATCTTTTTCCAGAGTCTTTTCATCCTTGCTTACAGAGATTTAGGCATCCTATAAATATGTTCCTCTCCATTCTTCTCATCAATTGCAAAAACCCATTTGCTCTTATTTGTCTTCTTCACGAATTGTCCCTTTCGCTCTGCTTGACTACGGCTTCGTCTGCTTCGTTCTCTTTTACCGAACTCATTGCTCTTCCCGATCATTGTGATCTCCATACCTTTACCAATAGGACGCTTTGTAGACTGCACTTTAAACATAGTTTCGACTCCTTTCAAAAGACCTTCCGCCCCTTTTCTCCCCTCGACCAAGTTATTCGCCACCACAATTGACCTTTTGCAGTTCACATCTAGCTTTTCGACCAATCTTCCGTATTTATCAGTGTTACAGTCTACCAGGGAGAAATCAATGTTCTCATAATTTGGCAATACCTCGATAGGATCTCCGGTTCTAAATTCGACCATTTCATTTAGGCCCAAGTCTTGAATCACCTTTAGAGATTTGTCTAGAGTTCTTGGATCAGGAAGAATGCACAGGAGCTTTCCTCTGGTTTGTCGAGCAGCTGCTGCTAAGGCGACTGTCGATGAAGAGGCCTCGGAAGTGACTTCTACAATTAGTTTCGAATTCAAGCCTGCTGCTAAGGCTGATATGAATTCATTACTTTCGAGCTTCCATGTTTCTTCACAGGAATTGCATTCTTTCTTGCTTTCTCTACACTGCAAGGGAGGGCAGTAATAATAGTCATACATTACAGGAATTAGAAACAAGGCATTTGCTGTTAAAATTTTCTTTAGAGAAATTGATCCAACATCTATCTGCAATTTCTTTTCTATACATAATGGGAATAGGATAAAGATTCTTGAACATAATTTTTTATACAGAAGGATATCCACCCTCTCACATTGCATGGGGTCCACTCGAATATTTTATTCAAGCTAGTCCCACCCATATGAGAGGGTGGACACTCCTATGTACCAAAAATTATATATTCCTAACATTTCTCGAGGAATAGGAATAAGGCATTTGTTGCGCGTCACGAACATGGCGAGCCCA
>NC_036239.1:10898980-10927580 GCF_002742605.1 Olea europaea var. sylvestris
GAAAAAGAAGTCACATTTCTCCTATAAAAACTGAGTTGATGTATCATATAATTTTCATGCCTTATATGATGTAAAAGAAGAAAGAAAAAATTTACCAATTTTAGGGCATCAAGATATGCATTTGTAGCAGATGTTGGAGACCAATCCATAAAAACCCTGCCTGGAAATGTAAAGACTTTGGCAAAGAGATGCAGCAATGAAGAAGGAAAAAACTTATGTAAAAGTAGTTTGCAAGTTATCTTTTGATATCAGAAACTGGAGGCATTTAAAGGGATTCACAACAAATCTCAGTGGTCTGTATTTGGGCCAAATTTTCCGGTAATTACGCAATATTCTTGGCCTCAAATGAATTGATAAGTCAACTAGAATTCCATAAAAGACTGAGTTTTAGGGTCTTATCTATAATACAAATTTGACATTATTTCCTAATATACTGATTAATTTTAAAAATTTGAAAATTAATGTAAATTCCGTTAATAATTACTACAACTACAATCTATTATCACAATAATTACAAAATCAAATAGACAACTAACACAAAAACTCATGAATTACGGACCAATATTTTTAGCCTTTGCTTTCTTTCTTTCTCCCCGCCAAATCAATCTCAGGTATCATACTAGAATTTTTCAAATGCCAAGAGAATTTTGGATTCTGAATTTATGCGGTGCCAGAAACCCACCCGTTGGAGTATTTTTAAGAGATTTATATTGAGAAATGGAGAAAAATATGCAAGCAGAAATTTTGTTTACCTTTGAAGTTGGTGTGAATAAGAACCAGCCATTATCTACATTGTACATTTCTGCTTTGTTAGCCGACAGAGTTTATTGCTTACACTTCGTCATCTGGCTGTTGGGCTACTTAGAAACCATAAGAATAGTTGAGTTTCTTTGTCGGGAAAATGTGTTGGAACTTGGAAACCATTTTGTGGTTGGAAAAATGGAAGCTAATTATATATAGCAGCACATAATAGATCCTACTAAAATGGGCTCTATATTCTTACCCTTAATCGAAGGTATGATACGAACACCTAAATGAAGGCAATGTTATTCTTAATAGAATAATGCTATCTAGCTCGTTTTGTCTATATGGTAATATATAATAGATCCTATTAAATTAACTCTAAATCCTAATATTTAATTGATAATATGATTTATTTCCTCTAATTTAGTCTTATTCTCTAAAAACGTATTTTTCCTCAAATTCATTTTCAGTCACACATTCTTCTAGTAAAATAATTTTACATTTAAAACTCAAAAAAAAAATTCCTAATTTTTAATCACGCATTCTTGAGAAAACTACTTTTACAAAACTCATTTTTCACATAAAATAAGACTCAAAGAGAGCCTTAATTCACGTGCTAACACCTAAACACAACTAATATTAAATAGAGTTACTATTTTAAATAAGATATTAGTATTGATGATTTTTTTTTTTTAATTCAACATAATAATTTTCAATTTTTATTTACATTATAGCGTATATAAGCAGACAACCAAAATTGAGATATACGAGAGGGACATATTAACCTTGGTTATAAGTAGACTTAAATTACAACAGACAAACAAAGAAGTTTTAACCTCTAAAAAATCATCAGAGTCGCTTCTCGTCTTTCAATTCACTTTAACGTTCTTTTATCTGTTAGGGTCCGTTTAATTGCAAAAATGAAATTTGGATGAAAAAAAAAAATTCAGGAAATTGTTTTACTGTGAATTGTCAGTTATTATGTTTGCTTGGTATAATTTTTTCCACGCGAAAAATGTTGAAATAAAAGTATTCTTTTAATTTTCGTTTTGCTTTATTTTACATGATAATTATCAATTAAAGGGATAAAATTTACTAATATTGGGAATAGAATTTATTTCTATTGCATAGAACCCGCACCCGAGCTTCGACTATCCTGAGGGAAACTTCGAAGGAACGAGCTACTAGATGGTTCGATTAATCTTTCGCCCCTATACTCAAGTTAAATGAACAATTTGCACATCAGTATCGTTGCGGGCCAAAAAAAAAATGAAGAAGACAACAACGCAAAAAATATCTATCTTTTGGTGTTCGTTTTGCTTCGTTTTACATGGAAATTGTTAATTAAAGGATTTTTTTTTTTTAACTATTAAGGATAGAATTTGCTTCTGTTGCTAAAAAAAAAAAAAAAAAAAAAAAAAAAAAGACCAATTCCCCACCATATTGAAAACCAAGAAAATTGCCCCTTGTCCAAGAAAATGAATTCCATGAAAAAGAAATGCGATCAAGCACCAAAAAAATTGGAAAATGAAAATTTCCATGGAATTTAAACCCTATCAAACAGGGCCTTAGTCTAGTTCACTCGAAAAATTAATGATTCGTTTTTCCATGTGATCAAAAACGTTAATTTTTAAATGAAAAATCAATGACAAGCAAAAATAACATCATAACTATTAAAAAGTTATAGAATTTAGTGACAGTGGAAAATCAGCATCAGTATTGTGGTAAGCAGAAAAGGTAGCAGTGGGTGGTGATTTATGGAATGGACACCTCTATGTACATAAATTAGGTACATCAAGCACAATCGTGATTTATTAGTTGAAAATCTACGAATTAGAGTGATAATCGACAGCAGTAATTGCTGTGAGTAGCGTACAGTTGCAATAGCACTAAAAGAATGAACTTGCGGAAAGAATATTGAGAGAATCATCAAGGAATTAAAGCTCGAAAAGATGAAATAATAAAAAGGGGAGGAAGGAGGAGAAATTCTCGTTTATTTCGACCAAGCCACTGAATCAATCTCTGATTGAGCAGCCCTGTACAACTCCAGTCTCTTTGCAAGGGAGACACGACGCTGCATGATCGCTGGATCCTCGTCCAACAGTGTACCCAACTGTCTTCCCTGTAAACCATGCACAGAATTTATATATTATAGAACTTCTTCTTGCTCCTATAATGTTCCTGATCCAACATATATGCGCTCATGCTTATGTAAAAGTATATAGGGGATGTAATTATTACCTCTTTTTTGCCCAACTCGGTGAAGAAGTGATCGAGTAAGCTGCGTTTTGCCTCACGGACTTGACAATGTACAATAGACTTTGGAATTGAGTTCCTCAGACTTCCACAGACCATATTAACGTAAGACAAAACTGTTGATCCTGTGCTCATGAGGCAAGATGCAAGAGACTCATTTAAGAAATTACAACACTCGAAGATCTTAAAACCACAGGGAAAGAAATGCTAATAGAAACTTACCAATTCGTCGAAGATATGAATCATTGTATCGATCAAAGATTGAATGAGTTGGATTTCCACCCTTTTCAACATCTTGAGGAAGCTTCCTGAAAAAATCTACAGTTAAGTAGCTATATTCCATTTCTACTAGCTGTATTGTCGCTCTCTTGCTTTCGTCCCTCATTCTGTCTAATGATTCAACAGCTGCATTCCCGACCTCCACTCGGAGAGAGGGATACTGCTTCAGCTCCTGAACACAATAAGGAAGACATAAAAGTTAATTTAACAACTCTAATGATTGAACTTTTTTAGAAGTCACATTCTTTTAACATTTTTAGTTCAAAAACATACTTTTTTGAAACTTGAAAGTCTTCAACTTACTTTCAACAAAAGTGCTTCTACAGTTTTGAATTAAGCCAGCCAAACATGCTCTATATCGTGAGCATGTAATAGGATAATTTTTCCATCAATTATTTACAGATATTTCCAACGACTTCCTCTTTTCTTCTAATTCGAAAGGGGAAGGGGAAGGGGAAGGGGTATGTTGGGGGACATGCAGATAGTATGCATGTTGTTTAATTTTCCTATTTCCATCCAGTTCCTCTTTTCTTTTTTATTTTCGAAGGTGGGAAGGGAAGTTAGGGGATGCAGGCAGATATTGATCATGTAGTATCAGAAATAGCCCCTGTTTGGTTCAGTTAGAAAGTAAATTAAAATCTAAGTCTAAGTCAACGATTAATTCTAACCATACATTTTAAGGGATTGGCAACTTTGCAACCATGCATTCTATTAACTTTGGATAAAGATATTTGTACTCACACATTTGTACAAAATATTTTACTCACTTTCACATACACTTGGGCCCCACATGAAATAAAAAATGCCAACATGTGGCCCCTACCCTCCCATTGTGAGTGTAAGTAAACCATTTTGTATAAAAGTGTGTGTACATCTAGCACTCTCTATCTATTTTTATCAAAATTGACTAAAAAAGATTTTATCTAAACCAAACAGGGGCATAAGAATAAACTGAACAATAATTTCAAAGTCGTAACAGAATTCAGAAATCCCAAAGCTTGTGACATCCAAGACACTTCATTGCATCTACGTATATTATGAATTAAATCAAATAAATGATGCTTAATAGAAAAAGAAAACAGGAAAAGGACTTACAGAAGTCTCACGAATTGACTTGTGGACCAGTTCCTTCAGTATTCCATGAACCTAAAAGAAGAAAAAATTAGGCGATTAGCATGCATATTCTGTCCATTTCACCAATAAACATTGTGATCAACACTGCTGTTCAAACGATGTATTCAGCTCCTGCGCCCAAAAAGGCATCGTCTCTCTCTATGTAAGAATCATCATCAACAAGTCGACTTTCATGCTGTTGTCTGAGATAGTACTCAAATATTCATATTGTTTGTCAATCAAGTAGCCCATATCTCATGGTTTATATAGGTAAAGAATAGTTAATCTTACTGAAGAAAAGGGGCTGTAAGAAGATGTGAAAAAGGATTCAAATTCAATATCGCAGAAAAACATTACCCTTTTTCTTTTCTTTTGAGATCAAAAGGCTTTACATTCCTTACGAATCAATACAGTTAATAAAAATAATTTATTTTCCAGTGTAACGAAAATACATACTGCATCAACAGCTGCCTCAGCAGGACCTTTAATAGTAACCAAAGCAGTTTCAATGAGACGCCGGTAACCTTGCTCGGGAGCTATAAGATGAGGCTGATATCCGTCAGCCTCAGTTATTAATTTCCGCACATTTTCCATTGCAAGATGCTTGTCAAACTGTAACCGCTTCAATGCAGCAGGGAGTTGGTTATCGAAGACATTATATATCTTATCTCCACCTGGTCGACTATTACAAGGTAATCAAATGAAGATTAGATTGGATTATAACATTAAATAAACTGTCACTAAACACCCTCAGAGACAATGATACCAAAACTCCCTAATTCACACCTTCCATCAAGATGTTCTTTAAATATTCCATCAAAAACACGACAGATTTCCATAACCATGTACAGCTTTCCCTGCATCAATAATTTAGGGTTAAAGATTAAAGTTCTTCATGCAGTGAGGATGGCTGAAGAGCAAACAGAACATATTTAACTTTAAAACAAGCATAAAAGAAAGCATACAGGAAAAACACATGAAAGCCAGAAAAGAATCGAGCAAGTAGCATGAGCAGCAATGTATGGACTGATAGATTTAATTAAAAAGACAAACACCTCAAGTGACCATGATCACAAGTTTTGAGATGGCAGTAAATGAAAAAATAATAACAATAATAACTAAATAAATAAATAACTTACTCCAGCATCTGTAGCGATGGGCTTTCCCAGACGACTCAACTCGGATTCTAGCTCGATAATAGTTTTGTTAATAAGTGACTGAAGTCCTGGAATTCGAGATTTGATGACAGTTTCCAAATGCTAGAACATAAAGGAGGGAAGTCAAAAACATCAAAAAAATAACTGTAATTAGAAAACTTAATTGTGAGAAAATGACCAGCAACAAATAAATCAATCAACAAAGAAAGATGCAATTCATAAGTCTACTTATGCAGAACCAACAAATGTGGACCCCATCAAACAAAACCTTAGATTGCAATCAGATAAAGCGTGTTTCTTTGAACAGTAAAAAAAATATGAGACAGCTTGATGCTTTGATGACCTCTGAATTTTTGGCTGGTTACAGAAGGGAAAACTCAAAAGCTTAGCAAAGTTATCAATTTAAAATGTTCCCCAACATCATATTTCCCAACTCAATTTTCAAAATATAGTTTTCAAGAAAATGTTTTAGGGCTTGTCCGATAGTAATTTTAAGAATCAATTTTTTGACCGTTAGGATAAAAGTGGGAGCCACCCGTAAGAGAAGAAGTCAAAAGCTATGGCTGGAATAGTGAAATAACGATCAAAAAATCAATTTTTTGGAGGGAAAAATCACTCCCAAATGGGGCCTTAATTTTCATAAGCTTCTCATTGAACTATAATTAAAAAGAAATATATATTGCATGATAATTGCTTACTTTGGAAAGAACTTTCCCCAAATGCTCAGAACCCATTCTGTGGGCAAGATGTTTATACTCTGATGTCTGAGCAAAATACTCCCGCTCTCGACGTCTAGCAGCAATCATGTCAACATTTTTGTTAATATCTTGTTGAGAGCGATTAACAACACCTATCCATGGAAACTGCAGCTTATATGCTCTTCCTTCTAAGATCTGATAATCCCAAATACAAGTCAGGAACTATAACCCTTCCATCCTTGTTTTTAAAAAATAAAATAAAAATAAAAATCTACCCATATCATTAGATAAAACAAAAATCCAAAATCAACTCAATCAAATATCATTTCCAAAACAGACACACAAGCCAAAAATGGTGAAAATAAACATGTTTGTAGCCAGAAGATTGTTTACTTCAGTTTTAAAAAAAAAGGTGCTGTTGTGTAAAGTACAGACTTTTAAGAAAGTAAATTTTTTAACGAAAAATCTCCCAGAGATAATAACTATTATGTTTAGACGAACATGCTCTAACTAGTTAAGAAGTTTAAAAAAGTGAGGGAGCTTTGCAACATCTGATTCTAGATTGCAAATTCAGAATGCACAAAGTTGATTCAAAATACGCGGAAGAGTTAAATGCTTTTGAGATATTGCACTTATTTTACAAAATGGCTGCATGAAGAGGCATCCAGTTTTTATATCTAATGGGGAATCCATTCGTGTTAGTAAATGTACAAAAATCCCAGTAAAGAAGACTCTAAAATACATAGTATAATCAATCATAGGACTCGAAATCTTTTCCCTCTCCATCAGTGTTATCATATTAGGAGTCTGTTTAGGAGTGATTTTGAGAATTGATTTTTTGACCATTAGGAGAAAAGTGAGGTCCACTATTGTATAAAGTTAGACATAATTAATTAATGAAGAAAAATGTAGAAAATAATTTCCTAATATTAAGCTTGGAGCTTAAATAACTCACTCAGAACATTATTTAAAGGATTACGTGGTATGATGAGATTAAATATATTCTCTATTGTATAGTGTAAGAAGCACATGCACTATTACAAACCAGTCATATATACAACATATTTCATTGGATTCATATTCATTAAATTTACAAGGAAATAGCAGTGGCAAGCCAATTAATACAATGAACTATATATACACACACACACACACACACAAAAAAAAAAAGGAAATATAGAAGTATTTCCATTTATTCAAAAAAAAAAAAAAAAAATCCCTAAAAATCTGTAACATCAGAGCAGGACCCTGCAAAGTTTCAACAGCATAAAGAAGGCAAAGGAGGACATTGAGCAACAAAAGTTTACAATATTTTTGGGCAAACCAAAGATACGTCAGGAAAACCAACACCTTTCCATAAAGAATTTCTATAAAAATTATTCTTAAATGAAGAAGAATATCTAGCCCATCGCCACACACCTAACCACTCAAATCCATGCACTATTCTTACGCTCGCAGCAAAAGCTTTGCAAACATTGGAGTTAAACTAGGAAAATAAGTTTTCAAATCCATAATCATGTATAGTTGTCAAAATACTTAAATTGTAAAACTCACAATGTTTCTGAACTTGGCAAACCAATTAGAAAAGAATAGTGTATTTATCTAAATGTCCGTAAATATATTTCATATGATTTAGTTTGTATGGTGGGGAAATTGCAGTCAGAGCCTTGTTTTAAATGAACAAACATCCATTTCATAATGTTAAAAAGCACTTACAGCATCGTTCTCCATCTTTTCTGGAAGTTGTGAGAACTTAAAAACTTCTAATATTTTTCGATCTCATAGTTTGTAAAAACACCACAGTTCACACAAGACAACCCACCGTTTGTTGAGCAAACAGAACTAAAAGCCAGAACCATATTAAAGACATAATAAACACTCAAATGCATACTCATTGCTTTCTTGGGGTATGACTAGAGTCTTACCTTTCGGGTCTACTTCACGTGAAATCTTGATTGCATCTGACGTTGCAAGATCTTGGTTGGCAGGAGATATAGCCAAAATAATACTGTTAGGCTGCAGAGAATATTTTAGTTTGCATCACGGCCAGAGGGAGTATTTTTTATTCATAAATCTTCCACAATGCTTTCACAACTTAAAAGCATATACAGAGAGCAAGTTCAAAGAAACCTCAAAGATTAAAATACCTTTTCAATATAAGAGCGGACCATGTTATCAATGTCCTGCACAATGCTTTCAGGTTGGCCCTCTAAAATAAGCCAGTAGATTATCAACCTGGTTGTATTCTCAAGTAAAATGTCCAAAGGAAACAGATACCCAAAAAAGGCAATAAACCAGGAGATGATAAACTCACCAACAGCCACTTTTGTAAGTCCAGGAAGATCAATCAATGTCAGATTCACAACTGTAGTCATCAGAAATATGCAAATCATTTATGAGTATGAAGAGAGGCACTTAGAGAAAATTCGTTTTCACTCATTCAGGAACTAAGACTTCAAAGAAGCAATAGAAGAAATTAGAGGCTCTGAAAGCAAATCTTCATAAGCAAAAAATTAAAAAAGATTAAAAAGGCCGCTAAATTCAACTTTTAGACAAAAATAAAGCTACAAATGGCTAACCCAATTAGCAAGAAGTGAGCATCACAGTAGGAGCACTCAAAGCTCTATCTAGTAAATGGAATTTATGAATGTTCCAACAAATGGACTCTCTTCCAGCAATTCACTAATCCTAATTCATCTTTTACCCACTTTACCCTCATCTTCAACATCAACTCCTAAGTAATCTATGTTCCTTGTGTGGAAGGTTATCTTCCTCGTTTTGTTTGCTTCTCCCTTTTATTCCTTCTCTTGCAAAAGGGGTGTGAGGAAGGGGGGTGGGGTTTTGTTCACTGCAAGTCTGCCACTAAAATATTAGACTTTGGAATGGTTGGCGTCACTATGTCCATAACCATTTTTTTAACAATTCTTGCATCAAAGAAATTCCTGATCCTCAAATTTCATTGACAACAATAAACACGCCAATACTTCAGTTTAAATTAGCCGAATTTTCTATGTATATACAATTAAATTTGCAGCAATTACATACGACGAGTAATCCTTCCTATCTTACCATTAGGGGAGTAAATGCCGAGATAAATTGGAACAGTAGAAATTGCTTTTGAGCGGCCAGTCTCTCGATCAGTCTCATCAGATATCTCTTTTCTGACAGCAGCTACAAAAAATATACTAGAGATTTGGTATTCAAAACTCACCAAAAAAACAAAAAACAAAAAAATTGGAAAACAAGAAATATAATTTGAGAAAGATTTAAACAATTGGTGTTCAATAATAGTAATAACTTGGCTGAACCAAGACCAACAATGATATGCTAATTCTGACAAGTAGAAGTCTAAAAGAACATATGATGTAACATCAGACCAAAGCAGCAGTTACAATTAGTCATATGTTACCATCGTTGGATACACGTATGTAACTACTTACCAAAATCAGTGAACCTTTTTCTTGGAAGATGTCCAAACTCTGCATATTCTCTACCTTCCTCAATCCGATGAAGCTGTAGGACAAGAGGACGTCGGGTAACAATGCCTGAAGATGATATGTGAAAATAAATTTGAATAGTTATAGGCACATATTTTTGAAGGATGACACTTTCATAAAAATATAATCACAAAACGCATATGTTGATATAGTAGTTGAGTTATTGAAAGCACTAATCACCAGATCCACGAGGTAAAAAGTCCTTTCCCACAATGCTCTCAAGCACTGAAGACTTTCCAGAACTCTACAAAACATTTAAGTGTAGGGATCAGTTACCACAAAATGCTAATGATTAAGGGAACAAAACTATCAAACAAAGAACATTTTATGAAGAAAAGTACAATATAGTTAATGGAAAAAAACATATCACGTTAATAAGCACTACTTATAGTGCAAACTACACTTTTGCATTAGCACAGCATCCAATGTGGGGTACAAAATGGCAGACCTACACCAGGAGTTCATAAGTCCATTTGATATAAAAGAGAAACAAGAAGTGTTAAAGATGAGATTTAAATGAATATATGTGACCTTCAGCTTAAACTTTTAATGAAATTTAACATATGATGGCAGCCAAAAGTCTTCAATCAGCCACAATTGTAAAAGGTGTTGCAGCTAGAACATGTTCATACATTGAGAGAATTGTTGGGGAACAGTTCACTACAAATATGGATGAAGATTATAGGTAACTCTGGACTAACGGAAAGAAAATAGAGAAAGTGGGATCTTCTAGTATATGAAGGAATTTGTCTTTTTATTGATATTGTAATCTCATTAGTTGAGAAATAGTGGAAGTTAAGTTGTATTTTGGTCCAGTGATTTTCCCTTTATATTGGACTGTATCACATTAAGTGCTTATTTAGTGGCGATTTTAAGCCAATTAAAATCAAATTTTTGTCCGTTATTTCATTATTTCAGTCGTCATTTTTTAATTTTTCTCTCACAAGTAAGATCTACTTTATCTCTAACGTTCAAAAAATCAATTCTCAAAATATCTACCAAACAAGCTCTAAATTGGAATCTCTCGCCTTCAATCTATTTTCTTTGTTGGCTTTGTTAGAATCCCATTTCAATCACATAAAGAAGTAAACATCTTTTCGCTCCATATCGCTAGCTGGCAATTGTTCTGCAATACAAGTACATAGGAATCAAGAATCTAGCCAATAGGTATAGGGAAAAGGAGAGAGAAATAAAAAGTTCTAGAAAAATTAAATAATAGCAGAGTAAGATACAGTTTTAGGACTCTTGGTACTCTTTGAAAATTAAAAATGGACGTAGAACAAAGCTTGATAAACGTGCTAAGTGAATAAATTTCAAATTTTCGAATTTTCAAATAAACACACTTCAATTAGGAACAATTTAAGCGCAGATCTGAACCACTTAATAAATGAAAAGAGTAGACGAATATCTAGGAAAAATTACATTTTACCTTACATGCATTATCCCAAGGATATAAATATTTCAAATTAAAACAAAATTACAAAAAATTAAGAAATCGCTAGATTTTCAGACCTGACCACCGACGACGGCGATTGAAGGCAAGGCGTCCCAGAGGGTGGGCAATGCGCTCTCATCGCCATGATCTCCGAGTGCAGTGCACGCTCTCTGCAGTCTGTTCACCAATGCTATGAGATTCTCCATTATCGTTTCCTTCCTCAACCAATCTCCGAGTCAAGGATCGGCGGCGAG
Source organism: Olea europaea var. sylvestris (assembly GCF_002742605.1). NCBI lineage: Eukaryota > Viridiplantae > Streptophyta > Magnoliopsida > Lamiales > Oleaceae > Olea > Olea europaea. The sequence goes on from NC_036239.1 coordinate 10,910,414, forward strand.
TTACGTCGATGATTCACTCACTAAAAATTAACAATATGTACCTGAAAAATCCAATACACCTGATTTCGATCTGATTTTTTATGGAATTAATTAATGTATTGGAAGAATATATAGAGAGAGAAAGAAGAGTGAGAGAGAGTGTCTGCAAATTGGAAAGTATGAATTTGAGGAAATTTGAAAGAAGAATCGTGTTAGGGGCCGTTGGGGAATGGGTCCCCAAAAAAAAAAGTGTGAAATGTTTGGCTTCAATAGTTTTGACATATTCTCAATCAAATCAATAATTTTATTTTATTTTTAATCAAACCATTTTATTTTAAACCAAGACCTATCTAGCAATATAAAAATAATAAATATAGCCCCGTGTGATTCCTATAAATTTAAGAATAAAAATAAAAAATATAGCCATTATGAAATCAACACAAGATATCGAAAGTCAAATATTTAAGTGTAGGGATCACTTATAACAAAATGCTAATGATTAAGGGAACAAAACTATCAAACAAAGAACGTTTTATGAAGAAAAGTACAATATAATTAGCGCCCAATTGTTTCCTGTGAGATCGTCGTTTCTTCATGTGAAGCACCCTTCGACTATGTATTCGAATTATAATTAAATCCTGTACGTTGTTGAAATAGGCTAACTTATGCCCTTAGCCTAGAGCATCTTCCAATCTTAACATTCATGAAATTCAATCTTGTTTATCTATAATGATTATACTATTTTATTTTCTTTATGAAGTTTGTCTTCAAATCTTTTATATAGAGATATTGAAAACCCCAATGTAATGAACTAACTTTTAATTTGAAAATTGCGTTCCCATTATTTCAACCATCTATCTTTGAAGTAAGAAGCAATTCATCTTTTAAGAAAAAACTCTGAGTCAGTCAAAGTGTTAGAAAGTGAAGCTCTCAACTTTAGTTAAAGAAACACTGACTTTGATTGTGAGTTCATTGATCTTTGCTCGATTTTACTTTCATGCCTTGGTAATTTGTATTCAGCTAGCTAAAATCTGTTTAAATCTTGTTCTTGTGTTCGAATGTCACCTTCCCCATTGGTGCTTTCAAATTTGGCCTGCAATTTTGTTATGTTCTTACAAATCCAAGATATTTCTTGCTGCAAAGTAGTCAAATTTACTTTCCCCCTCTTTTTAAAATTTGAATTGCTTACTCCTTTCTGCCAAAGTTCAGGCTGGTCAAAGCCTTCTACAGTAGCTGAATATTACCTTTCTGGGTATAGTTCTGGAAAATTTCAAAATCTGTTTCCCTCCTAGAGCAGATTTTTATTTACCCAGATTTTTTTAGATTTATATTTACCCGATTTCTTTACTCCCTTGTCACTCAATACTGTGTGTTTCAAGCTGTGATTCTAACTGTGGATCGAGTTTGCTCAGTTTTGCTCAAGTATTTCAACTTGGGGTCACATTTCTGCCTCCTCGCCTAGGTTTCTTCTTCTTGCAGACGATTCAGTGTAGTTCTGGCCAACTGTTCTTATCTTGTTCCTAGCTGGAAAATCGAATAACTAGAACTCAAGGTTTCCAGTCAAGTGTCAGCTTGTTCCAGCCTGCTCGTTGCAGCTTAACGTGGGAATGCCCCTTCATCCCAAGTCTTGTCCCCTAAAGATGATGCTTAAAATTTGAAAAAGGTTCAGCTCAATGAAACACAACTACATAGGAATCAAGAATCTAGCCAATGGGTATAGGGAAAAGGAGAGAGAAATAAAAAGTTCTAGAAAAATTAAATAATAGCAGAGTAAGATACAGTTTTAGGACTCTTGGTACTCTTTGAAAATTAAAAATGGACGTAGAACAAAGCTTGATAAACGTGCTAAGTGAATAAATTTCAAATTTTCGAATTTTCAAATAAACACACTTCAATTAGGAACAATTTAAGCGCAGATCTGAACCACTTAATAAATGAAAAGAGTAGACGAATATCTAGGAAAAATTACATTTTACCTTACATGCATTATCCCAAGGATATAAATATTTCAAATTAAAACAAAATTACAAAAAATTTAGAAATCACTAGATTTTCAGACCTGACCACCGACGACGGCGATTGAAGGCAAGGCGTCCCAGAGGGTGGGCAATGCGCTCTCATCGCCATGATCTCCGAGTGCAGTGCACGCTCTCTGCAGTCTGTTCACCAATGCTATGAGATTCTCCATTATCGTTTCCTTCCTCAACCAATCTCCGAGTCAAGGATCGGCGGCGAGTTACGTCGATGATTCACTCACTAAAAATTAACAATATGTACCTGAAAAATCCAATACACCTGATTTCGATCTGATTTTTTATGGAATTAATTAATGTATTGGAAGAATATATAGAGAGAGAAAGAAGAGTGAGAGAGAGTGTCTGCAAATTGGAAAGTATGAATTTGAGGAAATTTGAAAGAAGAATCGTGTTAGGGGCCGTTGGGGAATGGGTCCCCAAAAAAAAAAAAAAAAGTGTGAAATGTTTGGCTTCAATAGTTTTGACATATTCTCAATCAAATCAATAATTTTATTTTATTTTTAATCAAACCATTTTATTTTAAACCAAGACCTATCTAGCAATATAAAAATAATAAATATAGGCCCCGTGTGATTCCTATAAATTTAAGAATAAAAATAAAAAATATAGCCATTATGAAATCAACACAAGATATCGAAAGTCAAATATTTAAGTGTAGGGATCACTTATAACAAAATGCTAATGATTAAGGGAACAAAACTATCAAACAAAGAACGTTTTATGAAGAAAAGTACAATATAATTAGCGCCCAATTGTTTCCTGTGAGATCGTCGTTTCTTCATGTGAAGCACCCTTCGACTATGTATTCGAATTATAATTAAATCCTGTACGTTGTTGAAATAGGCTAACTTATGCCCTTAGCCTAGAGCATCTTCCAATCTTAACATTCATGAAATTCAATCTTGTTTATCTATAATGATTATACTATTTTATTTTCTTTATGAAGTTTGTCTTCAAATCTTTTATATAGAGATATTGAAAACCCCAATGTAATGAACTAACTTTTAATTTGAAAATTGCGTTCCCATTATTTCAACCATCTATCTTTGAAGTAAGAAGCAATTCATCTTTTAAGAAAGAACTCTGAGTCAGTCAAAGTGTTAGAAAGTGAAGCTCTCAACTTTAGTTAAAGAAACACTGACTTTGATTGTGAGTTCATTAATCTTTGCTCGATTTTACTTTTATGCCTTGGTAATTTGTATTCAGCTAGCTAAAATCTGTTTAAATCTTGTTCTTGTGTTCGAATGTCACCTTCCCCATTGGTGCTTTCAAATTTGGCCTGCAATTTTGTTATGTTCTTACAAATCCAAGATATTTCTTGCTGCAAAGTAGTCAAATTTACTTTCCCCCTCTTTTTAAAATTTGAATTGCTTACTCCTTTCTGCCAAAGTTCAGGCTGGTCAAAGCCTTCTACAGTAGCTGAATATTACCTTTCTGGGTATAGTTCTGGAAAATTTCAAAATCTGTTTCCCTCCTAGAGCAGATTTTTATTTACCCAGATTTTTTTAGATTTATATTTACCCGATTTCTTTACTCCCTTGTCACTCAATACTGTGTGTTTCAAGCTGTGATTCTAACTGTGGATCGAGTTTGCTCAGTTTTGCTCAAGTATTTCAACTTGGGGTCACATTTCTGCCTCCTCGCCTAGGTTTCTTCTTCTTGCAGACGATTCAGTGTAGTTCTGGCCAACTGTTCTTATCTTGTTCCTAGCTGGAAAATCGAATAACTAGAACTCAAGGTTTCCAGTCAAGTGTCAGCTTGTTCCAGCCTGCTCGTTGCAGCTTAACGTGGGAATGCCCCTTCATCCCAAGTCTTGTCCCCTAAAGATGATGCTTAAAATTTGAAAAAGGTTCAGCTCAATGAAAAGGCAGCAGTTTGCAGATCCAGCTAAGGCTCATTTACAACTCCATCCCCATTGCACCAAATTTTTTTGTACAAATTTCCTCCAATCCATTGCACCATTTGACACTAAAATGGTTAAATACATTTTTACCATTCTCTTCCACTTTGCACCCGTTTTTTAAGGGAATATTTGTTCATTTGTTATACAATAAATTTTAATTTTAAATTTAATTATATAATAATAATATTATTATTATCATCATCATTATTAGTATGTGCATTTTTAATAAGGTCCTATTTGGTAGTTATTTTTTTTCAAAATTCTTTTTTTCTCTCTTCTTTTGAATCATACATTCTTTATTAAAATAATATTACACTTAAATAAATAAAAATTCTTATTTTTCAATCACACATTTCATATTAATTTACTATTCTAAAATGCATTTTTATATAAGAATGACTTTCAAACACCCCCAAAATTCTAATCATTTAATTAACTACTATTTCGAGATTCGAAATGTATTACACTCTTTTAGTATTATGATTTAATATTTTCTTAGTTATTGTATTTTTATTAATTGTACTACTTTTTTTAAAATTATTAATGAATTCAATATTTTTGTTAACTAAATGTAATTATTTATTTAATATTTTAAGTAATAAATAAATAATTTTTGAGATAAATAAATTGTTAAGAATCTGAAAAATAAAGAAAATTATTAAACACTATTTATCTGGTGTAACTTTTGATGTAATAAGTTAGAGATGAATTTTTATTTGGTGCAAATTTTGGTATGGGGATGGAGATAGTTTCACAACCCAAATGATTTATCCATCACAAGGTAAAATTGATGGAAACACTTTCTTCTTCAAGTGCTGGAATTCAAGTGTTTCTCCAACACTTGAAGAGCAAGACAGAATTTGAAGAAGAAGACATAGAATCTAAAAAAGAAGCCACAAAATTTGAAGAGGAAGACACGGCATCTGTGGAATCGGCTGCAAAACCTTAGAATGATGTTTTTTGTCCAAGGAAAATAGCCTAATATGTTGAAACCTTCCTAGGTTAATCTCTTCAAGGATAACAGAAAGTAAGATGTAAGTACGAAACTTCAAAGTTTTGATGATCGTCACGACGAAGTCATTTTAGATTAGCAAGACATAGACGACGTCAAAACAGTTTGGGGGTATTGCTTAATAGGATATTTTGCTGGATAGTTTCCAAGTAAAACTACACTAGTTCACAGGCCCGGTCCTGAGGCCAGGCGGATGAGACCTGCGCCTCAGGCCCAAAATCCAAGGGGGCCTGGGCTGCGGGCTGCATACTCTAAAAACGAAAAAAAAAATCCACTAAACCCGATCCACTATCCACACTCAATTTCCCCCAAATGTCAATTGATTCCCGTTTTCCCCCAAATCGGATTGGCAACCGGCAAAATCGAAAACCCTTCCGTCGCCACTCTCGACAATTTACTCGAATCTCCTTGAATCCTTCTTCAGCTTCCAAGTTCAACCTTCAAGGCTTCAACCCTAGGTATCTCTAATGTCTCTCTCGGACTCTCTGTCTCTCTCAACTCTCGGCGATCATAATACAAATGTATACTATACACTATACATATATATTATATACTGATATAATCTACTGTCTACGCTTCGACAGCTCGACTGGAGTCTGGACATCTCCTATTCTCCTTCCGCTTCCGAGTTCAACGGCGTAGCCCTAGCGGTTGAGGTAAGACTCAAATCACTTAATCACCTTATCACCATGTTCATCAGTTCATGTAATGTAATCACTAATCACGTGTATTTATTTACATTTTTTGTATGTATATAAGACTATCTCACTATCAGTATATGTATATAGATAGAATCTGTTTGTATTGACTATTGAGCGTATTTATTTGCTATGATTTATTTACATTTTTTGTGTGTATTTATTTGCTATGATTTATATAACTTTTATTCTTGTTATGGAAAGTATTAATGTATTATATAACTATGCTGGGATGACTTCATAGCAAGTCTTAAACTAATTTAAACCTGCAGATTGTCGTGATGAGCATTCCGCAGTATAGCTGAGTTCTTTTAAGCTATATAACTCCTCCAAGGATAGGTACAAAAATCTGATTTTAATTGAATTCTTAATGCTTGGTGACTTGTCATCTTAATATCCAATTCCTTTAACCTTAAGGCCTCCATCAAGTCTCCTAACCTCTTAGTACTTCATACAGGATAGATAGATATATATCTTATAAGTCACATATGTCTCCAAATATGATAAGGGAAAAGTCAAATTTTGCTGCATCAAGCAACATCCTGCTTTAACACACATCATGCTTGTTAACTTGGTTGTGTGCAATATCTTCTTAAATCTTTAAGCAAGGATATGGCCCTAACCATTTAAGACTCTTTATATACCTCCTAATATCTAACCTTCAAGTTATCCCCAAGTGAAAGAGAAAGCAAAGGAAACAAAGAGAAGTAGAAACAAGAAGCTGAAAACTAAATTTATAGGTGAGTTTTTTAGTTCATGGTTTTGAAGGTTGTTTTCATTGTTTTTGAAGGTGTTACAATCTCTTAAGAATTTGAAATTGCTTGATATTATGTTTCAAGTTTGTTTGGGATGTTATTATGGCAAAAGAGAGAAAATTAGTAGAGGTATATTGAGTGAAATAACTGAGAACGGGAATTGCATAGTTGCTAGATTTTGCCTATTCAATCTTTGATTTTGGATAATTCTTTGAGTATAACTTTTAGTTATTAATATGAATGCTTTTATATTTGTGTTAGAAGTATATAAATGATCATAATAAAAATGCACGATTTGGTGTTAAATAAAAGGGATTGATTTTCAGGTTGTAAATAAATTACTTGTGATTTAATAACATATTTACGTGCGAGTATTATATAAGTGTGGTAAAAGTTTGGGAATTGCGATATGAGATCAAGGGTACAGAAAGTAAGTTGGAACAATAGAAATTGAAAAACAGATTCTGTTCATCTTCAAATTTCATAAAGTTCCACCTTCACTCAACACTTATCACCCTAAAGACAGAAAATTTTGATTTGAATATGCGCTATGACATTAATGATCCAGTTAAATGATGTCTATATTCGTAGAACTTGGAAAATAATGGTAATTATACAGTCGGTTACTTGTAGTGTTAATCTAAAATATTTTGCCATCTAAGGTCTTTTTATGAATAAAATATTTTTGTACCTATCCTTGGAGGAGTTATTTCTCATCCTCCCTTCTTTCCTGCACTCTCTCATCCTCATCCTTCCTTATTAATGTATTTATCTTACTTAGGGGTGCGTTTGATGTGAAATTTTTGTTTCAGGGTCGGGAGTTGTGAGCTTGTGACAGTGGAATTCTTGAAAGTGTAACTCCAAAGTTTTCGTCAAAATTCTACTTGTCAGGTAAGTAATGGCTTGCCTTAACTTGTTATTGAAGAAATTGAAAATGTTTGAAGCCTTGTCGGCTTATATAATTGTGGCCTGGTCGGCTTATATGATTGACTATTAGAGGATCAACAATTGCACAGGCGCACATAATAACTATATTGAAAACTCTAACTGTGTGATGATTTGAGATATTTTGTATGTGTTTTTTAGGTTAATCATTGAGCATCAGATATAGACTCATACACCATGCCTCCTAAATATGAGTCTGGTGCTCAAAAGAGAAAAAGGAAACGAACTGAGATTTCATTAATTCAAAGTCAAGCAGAGGATATTGGCAAGTACTTTAAAAGCAACAATATGAATACGTTGAATGAGGATGAAGTAGAGATTCAACCTGCATGTGTTAATGAAGTAGATGATAAGGATAAAGAAGTGAGTCAACCTGCCTATGTTGTAGTAGATGATAAGGAAGAAGAGGTGATGAAACATACATGTATTAATGAAGTAGATGACAAGGAAGAAGAGGGATGCTCTTCTCTAAATTTGGATGATCCCGGGAATTGGAAAATTATTGATCAGAGAACAAGGGATTACTTGGTTGAAAGGGGTCCAAAAAGAGTTGATGATATCTCGTTTCCGAAAGATTGTACAAATAGGCATTTTGATTCTTCACAATATAAGCGATTGCTACGAAATGGGCAAACAATTGATAGAAGATGGCTAGTCTATTCAATATCTATGGACAGGATCTTTTGCTTTTGTTGTAAGTTGTTTAAAACAGCCAAAAACGCTACCAGAGTTGGCCAACTTGGTAACGATGGATTCAAAGATTGGTATAATTTGCATCAGTCTATTAAAAGTCATGAAGGAAATGAAGAGCATTTATGTTGCATGACTAGCTGGATTGAATTGGAAAATAGGCTTCGAACAAAAACTACAATTGATAAAAGCGTTGAATTGTTGATCGATGTGGAAAGAGAACATTGGAGGCATGTACTAACAAGGATAATCGCTATTGTAAAAAGACTCGCCAAAAACACCTTGCCATTTCGAGGAAATGATGAGAGGCTAAATGTTGAAAACAATGGTCTGTTTTTACAAATGGTGGAAATGGTTAGTGAATTTGATCCAATAATGAAAGAGCACCTTCGGCAGGCTAATGCAAAAGAGATTCAATACACGTATCTTGGCAAAAAAATTCAAAATGAGTTGATACAGTTGTTAGCTAATGAGGTGAGAAATGCAATTGTCAAGAAAGTTAAACATGCAAAATATTTTGCAGTTATACTTGATTGTACTCCAGATGCAAGTCATGAGGAGCAGATGTCGTTAATAGTACGATTTGTAGATGATTCGGCAAACTTACCTACAGTTGAAGAACATTGGCTTGAATTTTTGAAGGTAGATGACACAACAGGACTTGGACTGACAACCGAGCTTCAAAAAGCTTTGATCAAATTCGATCTGGATATTGATGACATTAGAGGGCAAGGGTATGATAATGGATCTAACATGAGCGGGAAGTACAAAGGTGTGCAAAGAAGAGTACTTGAAATGAATCCCCGAGCTTTCTATACTCCATGTGGCGCTCATAGTCTAAATCTAGCGTTATGTGATATGGTGAATTGTTGTTCCAAAGCTGTATCGTTCTTTGGAGTGATACATCGCATCTACACTTTGTTTTCATCTTCTACCAAGCGATGGCAAATTTTTAAAGATAATGTAAAAGGGTTGACAGTAAAGCCGTTGTCACAAACACGTTGGGAAAGTCATGTTGAGAGTGTGAAGCCTATAATGGAGCAAACTGCACAGATAAGAGAAGCATTACTTGATTTGGTAGAAACTAACTAAGATCCTAAAGTAAAGAGTGAAGCCGAGTCGTTGGCAACACATGAACTTCAGGATTTTGAGTTCTTGCTTGGCATGATAATCTGGTATAGGTTGTTGCATGCAGTCAATATTGTGAGTAAATTTCTTCAAACTGAATCCATGGACATTGATCATGCTATCGACCTATTGCAAGGACTTGTTTCATTTCTTGAAGATTATAGAGAAATTGGATTTGTCATTGCTAAAGATGAAGCGACAAAAAAGGCAAATGAAATGGGAATTGAAGTTGTATTTACAAAAAAACGCATAATTCGAAGAAAAAAATAATTTGATGAAAACTGTAATAATGAGGTAAAGCAATCAGCAGAAGAATCATTTAGAGTTGAGTACTTTGTTTTTATAATTGATCAAGCTCTATCTTCTCTGAGGACTCGATTTGAACAATTCAAACTATATGATGATATATTTGGATTTTTGTTTAATTTGAAGAGGTTAAGGAGTGCAACTTTGTCAAGTTTGTTGAACTCTTGTATGAATCTTGAGAAATATCTTGAACATGATGGGCTTTCGGATATCAGTGGAGATGATTTATGTTTGGAATTACAAGTCTTGAAGATTTATTTACCAAATGAAGCAACAAGAGCAATTGAAGTGCTACACTATTTGAAGACATTGGATGTTTGTTTTCCAAATGCTTATATTGCTTACAAAATTTTGTTAACCGTACCCGTTACAGTTGCATCTGCGGAAAGAAGTTTCTCGAAATTGAAGTTGATCAAGACTTATCTCCGATCAACTATGTCACAAGAAAGATTAAACGGGTTGGCTATGTTATCAATAGAAAAAGAAATGGTTAAGCAGCTAAGTTATTCAGATTTGATTGACGTTTTTGCCTCTAAAACAGTAAGACGAATAGTATTTAACTAATTGTTTGAAATTTTTGGTTTGATGATTTATAATATAATCGTTTCTATGATATATTTCGTTGTTGTTTTAATGTTAGTTTTTTAAGGTAGCAATAAGTCGCATAATACACCTTTGAATTTTGTCGATGGGGGGTCTAATTTTCATCATTCGCCTCAGGGCCCCTCAAACACAGGACCGGCTCTGCTAGTTCATATGTGTGATTCTTGGGCAATGAAGTACCACTATTTTGTACATGATAATGGTTGGTTGATCTTTATATTTGATGATGAAACTATTGAGAATTTACTTAGCCCCTATTTGGCACCCATTTTTGGTAATGAAAATGGGGGGAATAGTGTTTTGTTGAAAAAATGAATGGTTGAAAAAAAAAAAGAAATTTTTTTGATTTACGTGTAATATTATTTTATGGAAGATTGTGTGCTTGAAAATAGGAGATAGAAAAATAGAATGTAATAGAATGTAATTTAATGGGGATCAAACAGGGGCTTAATCATGCATAGCAGGAAATAAAATAGATTTCAATTCCCATCAAGGATCTTCTTTATTTTTAGGAAAAAAAGTGATAAAGAATTATACCTTTTGATGAATTCCTTGAAAAACACTTCTGATCTGTAATTCACAATTGTCTAGTTTCCAATAAAAATTCACACGGAAAACAAGATTGGGAAAACTAGGGTCTTTCTTTTCTTGTGATGGCAAAAATATGAATTATATTCCCCACAAATTTCCAAACCCTAGCAACATATTACTATAAGTTTAAGCGGACTTGACCCATCTTTTAAACTTAATTCGGTCTAATATTTAATTAATTCAATTAATTAAATTTGGTTCAATCAAAATCAATAAATTAAAATGTTATCACTAATTCACATTCGTCACCCAAGTTGACATCTAGCAATGTGTCGGGAAAATACATGTGACGAGATATGTCATATAGTATGACAAAATCAAACTTGTTCGTTTACTGTGAAACTATAATCACTTTGTTAATATGATCCAATCAATTACGAAATATGTATATGTATCAATCTTAATTATCGATTATATCTTTTATTTCAATATTAAGTAAACGTAAGTCGAAAACTCCATTTCGACTTATAAGTACAAATTGACCAAGGATTTCTCTATCACCTAAACTGAATGAAATGTAAATTACAATTTCTTACTATTTAAGAGTGATAAATTATTTATTGATCATTCACAACTTTCATATGATTCTTGACATACTCGAAAGATGTTGTATTAGCGATTTTTTGGCAGAGCAATATCCAATATCATCAAAGTATGACTATCCTCATGTGGGACACTATGATGATTTCAAGTCGAATGACTAATTCCCCTACTAAATATTAGAGATTAATCACTAACACTTAGATGATTATCCACGTGAAATTTCCCCAATGGGCATCCAATGTTTTGTTCTATAACAAAACATTCATGTGTCCATTTAAGTATCACTACACTTTAACTTGTGAGATTAGCTATTTATTTCACAAATAAAAAATACTACACATGATAGTCCATCCGTGATAACAATATTCATATCTCGCTATTACTTACGATCACGGATGATTTAAGATTTAGTCATATTTTAATTTGTATCTTACAATTACAACTCTTTGTGATTAACATATCACTAAAACTTAAATCTACAGACTTTGCCATTTAATATAAATAGAATAGTATTAACATATTTTACTTATGACCACGAATGATTTAATATTTATTCATATTTTAATTTGTATCTTACAATTACAACTCCTTGTGATTAACATATTACTAAAACTTAAATCTACAGACTCTGCCATTTAATATAAATAGAATAGTAATTTAAATAAATAATAGATCTTGTCAAAATAAATGCATTAACATATAATAGAGGTGTTTATGTCCAAAATTGATTGAATATGGGGCATAACACTTACTAAAGCTGCCAGGTCAAATGTGTCGGATAAGGGTCCTTATTTTGTTTTTGGAAGACCTCTAATGTTGAAAGTCATGCCCAAGTGTTTTGAGTTCGATCATAGCAAGATTAGCTCCTTGCCGATTTGGATTAATTTATCGAGATTACCTTTAGATGGTTGGAACCCAAATGCTTTGGGTAAAACTGTATCTAAAGTTGGTAAGCTAATTTCGACGGATAAACTAACATCAACAAAAGGTAGATTATCTTATGCTCGTGTTCTTGTTGAGGTGGATGCGTCTAAATAATTAGTTCAGTCCGTTCATATGAAATTGCCAAGAGGTAAATCTTGAGAGCAACAAGTTTAGAAGCATGAGCCAAAGTTTTGGCGACACAACACTTGGTTGCAAAGAATAGAAGCGCCAAGTGCTTCTGTTGATAAGGAGACGGCGCAGCACACGAATCCTGGACTGTCGTGGACAAAAATAAGAGGCTAAATGGTAAGGAAAACAGGGAACTATCGGGTCACCAACATAAACCTGTCTCGCAATCAAGGGATGCAAAAATTGAAATACCCATTTTGGATGATGCATAAAGTAAAAAACTTTAAATTAATAATAATAATAATAATAATAATAAATCAAGACTTCTTTAGTCAATTACCATGTTTTGGATGGGTTTTAATTAGCCAATTACCATGTTTTAGTCCTTAAAAAAAAAGTCAAGACTTTACGAATTTGGGGTGTTCTTAATTGAGATTTCAATAGTTTTAAAAAATTCTTCTAAACTCAAGTGTTCCCGGTTGTGATTGTAATGAATTTTAATGAAATCTATTAAAATTTAGGCGCTTCCAACTGAGATGAGATTTTAATGAATTTCAATGAAATTCTTTAAAATTTAGGTATCTTGTACAATTCATGAATTTATAATCACTAACAAAGGAATTATAAAAGATTTGGATGAATTTCAAGCTTAAAAAATATATGTAACATATTATTTTGAAATTTCATCACTTTCAATAAGATTTTTATAAATTTTGTGAAAATTTTTCAAATCAACGAAATTTATTAGAATTTGAAATTTTTAAAATTCATCAAAATCTTAGTCGTAGTGGAATAAATCATAAATTTTCATCCCCCAAAACTGAATTTCCATCCTACCAATTCCCTCTCAGTTCCTACTTCACTGTTCCTACTTCTAGATATGGGATGTTACGAGTGTCCTTAATTTCGTCACGACTCATCAAGATGTTTAAATCTTTTTTGAGATTACTTGACTTCACCGTAATTGTCAATATCCAAAAATATCAATTTATTGAAATGAGAGTGGTGCACCCGTTCTTGTGTAGTGAGTTATATCTTCGGGTGATTTTTGTAGTATGACTTCGAAATGACATGTGATGTGAAAGGTTAAGATCATTTTGTTTAAAGAGGAATAGCTTCTCATCATGTTGCTTTATGGCAGGGACTTTGGGCAAATTAGGGCCCTTCTCTACCACTATCATGTATATTTATATTACTGGTAAATGTCAATTGCATCATGATCCCATCTAGTCCTTCAGTTCACAATCAATGGAAATTGCTTTGCATCTTAAACAAAGCCAGTAATGGTCTCCCATTTTTCCCCCCCAAGACGGTGAGCTATGCATCGTGCAACGGAGAATTGGCCTCCCTAGCAAAGGACTTCTTTGTTGGCAAAACGAAGGGTGCCAAAGGTGCCAGTGATTCTTTGATTCGATCTGTATTTCCAACACCTCGTGAAACTGATCGTGACAAATGGCAACATTTTCCCCCTCTTCCTTATCGGGAGGGCATTCTTACAAGGCTTTCAACTTCTGTCCAGACCGGATTTGCAAAAAAATATGTTTTTGAGTGGGGTGAATCTTGAAAGATTTTTCTTGGTTTTTCATGTGGCTGTGTAATAGTCGGGAAAATGTGCAATTGTAGAGAAAAATTAAGGATCTTTTTTGATTGAGGAAACTGGAGAATCTATTTTGATTGTGGAGTTCCTAAAACTCCAGGAATCCAAAGAGCCGGTGATAAACAGTACAAAAAGAAAGTCAGTTACGCCAAAAAATACATTTTTTTAACTAAAAAAAGAAGCTGAATTTACTTTTGATTTTGTTTGCAACGAATATCACACACTGATACATATTGAAGTTTGGAATAATTAACACTTTCAAAATAAAGAAAATAGTAGGACTGAATACAGCATAAACCTGCCTCTACATATTGCTCGAGAGGATGACCGCTTGTGTAAAAGGGTAGCAAGTTAAAGATACAAGCATAAAGTGACACCAGCTTCCACGGTACAAGGCGTTGATCTTACAATATAAGCAAAAGCGGAAGGGTAAGCTTGTAAATGATCCAAAAAATCGACCAGAGACATGTACGCATTTTCCAGAATGTTGATATACTCGAACGGTCTTAACTGCGGAGATTGGGAATGCACGCTCCACCATCTGGGTTTGTCTGTTCCTTCCATATTCGTCCTGTTACACGAAGCTTAAGCTCTTTCTTGTCTCCTCCTGAGAAAAAAAGTGCCATGTTACTTTGAATAATAAGGCCATCATGGCTGTCTCGAACTTCTATGTGACTATCCCTGATGCTCCGGGGGGTGCCTTCCCATATAAGTTTCCGACCATTTCCACCAACTTCCAAGCTGTAACTATAGTTTCGAGCCTCTATCTCATCTCCCATGAATCGGAGGAAAGCCATGTAAACAGGAGCTGTGCCCAGTTGAAATGCTTCGAAATGAAGACAAAAATACTGACCAAAACAATTGAAAACCTAAAAAGGAAAGACAGTCATTCAGCGGACACAAAATTATTTTCAGAGTAAATTTATTTTCGAGCTTTAGAACACTAATCAAATGCTATACTAGCAGAAACTGAAAGGAAACTAAAAATAACTTTAGTTAAACAGTTTGAATGAAGTCCATTATTCAAATTCATGTCAAAACAGCTCACGCTGTTAGACATATCACTAGCATCCTTTTCCATAATAATGGAGTCAGGATTCGGGTATTTATCAACTGTTGGGACATCCAAAGAGGCACAAGACGTGAGAAATGTGAGACGGGCACATCATCGCAGGTTGGCTGTGGCTAGGCACACAGATGGTCCTTTCTTTTTTATTTATGTTTACATTTTTAATTCTTGCCATTAGATGTGATGATATTATTGGTAGTTTAGGGGTTCAGTTCACAATATCACTGAAGTTTATTTTTAATGTTGTGTGGTTTTAAGAAATCGAGCAATTCGGGTTCTTTGTGTTGGTTGGATTTTTTAAATTTGAATAATCACTATGTTTTGCATTGAATTCTCTATATGCAATTGAAGCAACAAATTTTTGACAGTACTATTCGTTATTCTGCACATTCCGCAGCATCAAGAACTTTTTATAGGTTGCCCGAAAAGTTTGACAAAAATCTCAATTAAATTTCAATGCAAATCTAAAGATAATTGTTTGGTGAACCATTGACTGCTATGAGCCTTAAAAAGAGCATCACTATTAATGTTCTTGAAAGATCATCATTGTTTGAGAGCATTATTTCAAGAACAGAAACAATAGTTAATTGAAATAAAAGGAAATAAAATGTAAATACTCACAGTCAGCATCC
Organism: Olea europaea var. sylvestris; assembly: GCF_002742605.1. Lineage (NCBI taxonomy): Eukaryota > Viridiplantae > Streptophyta > Magnoliopsida > Lamiales > Oleaceae > Olea > Olea europaea. The sequence goes on from NC_036239.1 coordinate 10,925,954, forward strand.
AAGTGGCATTCTCTACATCCCGAGGATTTGATTTAACATAGCGGTGATTAAATGTGCTCCCAGTATGCATGTCCACCTTGTGATCATCTTTCAAGTGATCAACCAGGTACTGAATATCCCCGGCAACAGAGCACTCCGATCCAGCATATGGGCAGTTGTAAGGCCTAAAATTACAAACTGCCTCGTGTTTCAACTTACTGTAATAAGGGAAGATTCCAGGGCATCCTAAGGAGCGAAACTTGCAAGGAATTTCAAGTGATTCAGCCACCTTTTCTAGCACTAAACATCTTATATCACCAAGTTCTTGTCTACAAGTAGGACATCGGTTGTGAACCCTTGCTTTACACGTGGAACAGAGTGTATGCCCATTGTGGCACTGCAGTTTAAAAACAGAACATGATGTTAAACGACTCCTGAATCTCATTAATGAAACAAATGCACAACAACAATAATCGAAGCAATGAGCACTTCTTCTTAAGGATTATGCAGTTACTCTGCTAATTCACAAATTGAAAGGAATATGCGCTTTTGTTCCATCCAGAAACTTGGACAGACATCCTCAAAAAAATATTATAGCTAGCCCAAGTCCAAAATGAATGAGAAAATGCGGTATTTCGTGAAAGAGAGACTAAAGGAAAATCTCACCAAAAGTGTGCGATGTATTCTATAAAAAAAAAAATAATAATATATTAATAATAATAAATAAATAAATAATTAAAAAAATTTAGAAGCATTTGGATTTATCATCTCATCAGACAACTGGGAATTTCTTGCATCATCACACCCAAAATCCACATCCACATCCACATCCATGTCCAGTTCTTTTGTTTTTAATCACCAAGCAATTTGACCATCATATATATTCCCAAGTGATCATTTGAATTATCATTTACATTAGCAGAAATGCAATCTCAGGCCTGAGTCCCAAAGCGAATTAAATTTTGAAGAGGAGATAATCTACGTTACAGTGTGTTTGATCTACATTACAGTGTGTTTGAGCTAAACTCATGGGCACGTCGTTCGTTGGGGGCGAGTTCGGGTTCAAGAAAGTACCTCAGGCCTAATGCTACATCCTAAATCTATCTTTCAACAACATTAATTCATGGATAATCGTCCAAGCCTTTTTGAATCTTCAATTATTGTCTTTAATCATAGTCCAAGCTACATACGTATGACTTGCAAAAGTCAAAATTTCGAAAAGATCACTATCTTCAATATCAAACTAACTATTTTCACATCTTACCCGAACCAAAAACGTGAAGATTTCTACATTCATATTGATCTCATGTTTGAAATCAATTCATTCAGCAGCATGCTACTGGATAATCAATCTACTCCAAAATAATTTAGCCATAAGCATTAATGCCCCCTCACCTTCTAAACCTATAAATCAACTCGGCACTTCTACCCATCAAAATCCCCAACAAAAACATCCCAATTACTTCAGTCAGTTGTCCAAAAGATTAATTTCTATGATAAAATACCGAATTTGGCCCAAATCCGCACCTAAAACCAAATCAATATCCACCTCAAAATGCAGAAAATATTATTGCAAGACAAACCAGAAAAGCCCTAATAGCATATCAAACAAGATACACAGAAAATTACAAATTAATTATCCACAACA
>NC_036239.1:10928229-10939668 GCF_002742605.1 Olea europaea var. sylvestris
TTCCCGAACCCGAACCCGAACCCGAACCCGAACCCGAACCCGAACCCGATCCGATCCGAACCCGACGGTTCTTGTCAAATTAAATACCCGAACGGGTATCTGAATTGAGAACCGACGGGTACGGTTCGGTTCTCGGTTCTAGACCAAGAACCGAAGAACCGAATAAGAACTGAATCTTTCTATTTTTTTATATTGAGTAAATCAAATTATTTTAATTTTAATTTTTTCTAAACAAATTAACAAATCAATGATTTCTAAATCCAAAATTTTGGCCCAATAATTTGTTTCATTTCTAATTTTTTAATTTTTGGCCCAATTACTCATTTTATTATTTCATTTCTTAGCCAAACAAGATCAAATATACTAAATAACCCTAAACACCTACAATAAAGTGCATAACGTTGTCTCGACTCTCGCACTCACTCTCGCAGCCTATCTAATATTCCAAAACCTATACAATCGTCGGCCGACACTCTGACTTCCGATCGAAGCCGTGACTTTCCCCGACTGAAACTTTGATCGTAGCGATCATTTGAACAAAATAGTTTACTAATCTCTGACATTCCAAAACTATTGAATGTATCATTAGTCGTATTTATATAACGTTGTTATAAATGTTAAAAAATTTAATTATAGTACAGAACCGAACGGAACCGATCCGAACCGAACCCGAACGGTTCCATAATTATATTTGGACCCGACGGTTCCATTTACTAGAGACCCGAAAAGTTTGGTTCGGTTCGGTTCTAAAGAGAACCGAACCGAACCGACCCGCGCCCACCCCTAATTAATTCTAAAATATAAGAAAATTTTTAAATTTACGTGTAATAATATTTTAATAAAGAATATGTAGTTGAAATAATATCAAAATATCGTAGCTATATGAATAATGCTATATACTGTCAATCATATTAGAGCATCAATTTAAATGTCATAAGGTGATATGTTCAATTAAATGTGAAATTATATGATTCATTTAACTATGCATATCATTTAATGCTACTTAGGTGCCCCTTAGATTGATTTTGTAAAACTAGTAAATGACATTACTCAATTTATGTTGTGGAAAAATTGTTGTAGAATAGTAGATTCGTAATATATTGTTTTTTGTTTTTGTAGCATAGACTTCTTCAACCAATCTAAGGGTAGTATTACAATTTTAAGTATTTTCTTACTTACTTAAATAGTCCTAAGTAAAATTACATAAATAGAGTTATAAATTTTATTTTTTTTTGGACAAAACAATATATTGGTCCATCATAAATAAAACCCGATTTTTTTTTCCCCTCAACAGCGAGCGGTGCATAACTTTTTTGTCGACGACAATTTTTTTTGTTCCTCTAGGGCAGATAGGTTTTTTTTTTTTTCCTCACTATAGTGATTATGTTTATCTACTAGAACTTCTCTTTTGTCACCAAAAAATATTATCAATTATATGTCATGCACATTGGAGGGACAGTTTTCGAATGATAGGAAAGGGCCGTTGAAGGATTCATATTTAGTTAGGTTAATGGTGATTCTAACCCTCTATATTTGTGTTTTTTGGTCTAATATTTATGAATTGTTGCCGAAACTTGAAAATTAAATTTTTGTGAGAAGAATTGAGTGGACAAATTGAAATGCATGTCATTTTTCAACACTTTCCTTTTTGGGAGCCTGTTCTTCTATGGGGTACTATGGAAAGAAACGTTGGAAGAATCACGATGCTTTTGATCACATTTTGTGAATGGAAGCATGAAAAAGAAGAGTTTGAAGTTATGGGCATTCTTAAACGATTTTGTATGTGATTTGTTTACTGTAAAATTGTGGTTTTGGGCTTTAGACCACACGCACCAAAGGTGAAAAACCCAATTTTTAAGAAGTGGAAATTGCACATATCCATATGTTTTAAGATGCAATTTCAAAAATCAAATCCAAAGTTTATGTATTCAAAAATCAAAATTTTAATATTAATAATTATATTACAAAATTAATTTAATTTACATACCTACCCTACAGCCATCCACCAAACCCTAGTTATTTTCCTTCCTTTCTTCTCTCTACACTTCTCTCCTTTCTCTCTTCTTTTTCTTTCATCATACTGAACCACCATTGACGGCAACATCATGACACCGTCATCTGCGTAACCGTAGTAAGACACTGTCGATGCGACATGATCTGAACAGGATTCAGCCCATTTTTGGAATCCTTACCTCGTTTGTTGCTGCTTAAAAAACCCAAACACAAAACATAGAAATTAGTGGTGGCGTCATCCTGTGTTCGAGGATCTCAGAGCGACGACGTCAATTTCGACATCATGACACAGCAACTTGGCGTAATTTTCATGCTGCCGTGGTTTTTAGCAGTGGCGACGTCATCTCTAGGTATGGCGGTGGTGGTGAATCTGCTTGGGGTGTGGTGGTGGTGGTGATGTTTGTAATTGTGGTAGTGGTGGTGGCGGGGTGGTGGTCGTGACTTTGGCTGTGGTGATAAGGTTGGGGTGATGTTGCCAGTGCTAGTGAGGTGGTGGTTGTGGGTGGAATGGAGTGGATGAGGTGTTTGTGACCAATTATTTAGTAGACTCTGATTGATAATTATTTGGTAGACTAGCGTGATGATGTGGTGTTTTCATGCGTTTGTGTTGCCTTGTTTGATGTGGTGGTAGTGCTGAAGGCAGTGGTGAGGGCCGTGAGGCGGTGGTTGTAAGTGTTTGTGGCGGTCATAAATTATTTAATTCATTGTGACCATTAAATTGGTTAATCTGTGACCATTAAATAATATGTAATCAATGAAAAAGATAAATTGTGACAAAAAAGAATATGCGACCTAAAAAATTGGTAATTTGTGACTTATAATATTTGTTATTTGTGATCGATAAATAAATTTTGACTTAAATTTTGATTTGTGATCAATGAAAAAAGTATGACATATAAAATTTTTGAATTTTGACCATAAAATAATTTATGACATATAAATATTCTGATTTGTGAAAAAAATGATATGTGACTAACTAAATTGTTAATTTGTGACCAAATTGTATATATCTGTGACCTTAATATATTTAATAATAAAATATATAATTAATTAATTAAATCATAAATAAAATTTAATAAATATCTGATTTTTGAAATGTAAAACCTTTGTTCCTAGTTTTGAAATGTGTGATACTAAACCTCTTAGTTTTGAATTTTTTTTTTCCTTTTAAGAATGTATTAGGGCATGCGCATTCATTAGGCGCATTATATTTGCATTTGGATGATTCTAACAAAGTTTAATAGGGATAGTTTCAAGATAAATTTTTAAATTACTGAAACTTGTGAAATTCTTTCAAAAATTAGATGGTCACATTTGTGATGATCTAATAAAAATTCTGTAATTTTTTATTAATTAAATAGGATAAGATCACAATAACATACAATTTATAATCATAATTATGTGTTAGTCACATCAAAGACAAAATGTGGGTTAACAATTACATATTTAGTCACAAATCACACATTTTTATATGTCACAACTTATTTATTGATCGAAAATTACTCATTTTATTGACCACAATTATCCAAATTATTGGTTACTAACACTTCTCATCCCACACAACACAACACCACGCCACTCCATTCCACACCATCTGCACCGCCCAAACGTCGCACCACCTCAACACATTTACCACCGTCATCCTGCCACCATCATCTCTCCCTCCACCTCCAACCAACTGCATGTGTATCATCACCACACAACCAAAAATGCAACGTCGTCGTCTCCACCACCACCACATTTTCTTCAAATCTACCATTTCCCCCATCTCCATCTCCACCACACCACAACCACCACCTCCACCTCACCTCTAACGTACCACCATTTCTCTTCACATAAACATACAGAATTTTGTACAGGCTCCTCACCAACAAAATCTCTAAACCCGCCACCGCTACAGCTATCGCCACTACCACTGCCACCATAAATACACCACAAATCTATCCCTAACTCCGGCTATCTTCGAAATTAAGAGAGAGAGAAATGAAAAATCTAATCGACCCTGTTATGAGAACCATCGGTCATCATCTGCAACTCTGGACCACCATTGACACACCACTGCCATCATCTAAAGGTTCACAATGATCTACATCTTCAATTTGGGCTCCACCACCAGTTTCCAACGATCATTACAACAGTGATTTGGGTAGGTTTGTGTGGTGCTTTGATGCTTTAGCAACGAATTTAGCAAAGGAGTTTTTCAATTGTTGGTGGCAATGAGTAGAATAAATAAATAGATCTGCATGTGGCTGGTGAGAGAAGTAGAGGTGCTAGATAGGAAGGTGGTGATGGAGGTGTTGGAGAAAGAAAAAGTTAGTGGCAATGTTGATCGGCGTACACCCGATGGGTTAGTGGGAATTTTAGGTTCGTGTTGTGGAAGCGATGTTCACGAAATTATTTCTTTCGATTTAAAACTACCGTAAGTGTACGGTTCGTTAACAAGTAATAAAGTGGATTAAATAAGTTCGAATATCGTCCCACAGGGATTGATTAGTTCAATTTTACCTATCGTCGCCTTAACCGAAACAATAGAAATTCTTGATATTTTTGCTAACTAAATTATATTTAATAACCTACTTATAAATATAAAGCATAAATTAACTAAATTAAATGCGTGATTATAACTAAATGCAAGTTTTATAAAAATATGATAACGAAATGCGTACTAGGATCCCGAATCCCCTTGTATCAATCCCCTTTAATCCGAATTTTATAAAATTGACAACACAATTCAATTATGAAGACCAATATTCCTAATTTGTTTAACAATCTCTCCCGAGTAAAATTAAACCTATTTTCACATGCGATCCGACTATATTTCTATGACGGATGCGAAAATATAAAAATGTATTAAAGATTTATGAATATTTAAAGATCACGTAGAGTATAGCGGTATATTTCTATCCCCTATCGAACTTTACGACAATTAACATAATGTCTAACTTATTTTCCATCTCTCGAGGGTAAAACAAGCCACAAATCTCATACAACTATTGCGCACATAATTGTAGAGAAAATAAAATCCATGCCAATCATTCAAAAATTAAAAAAAAAACATGTTTTAACATCAAATAAATAAAATTTAAGATTAAGGATTCATAATATAAGGTTCATCGCAAATCCTAGCACATGAAAATCTAGCCTAACATGGTTAAAATAAAAGAATACATCAAATTTTGGATAAAAATACATCGTCGGGTTATCAAATCTTGAGAAAATCTTGAAGATCTTCGTGTAAATCTTCGTTCTTGCGCTCAGAATCCTCTCCAAGAAGTATTCTTCTACCTCCAATACGTTTTGCCTCTTTCTGGACGTCTTTTGGTATTTATATCGCGTAAAAATTAGGTTACCAAAAGAGTTTCAGTCGTATAAGGAAACTGCAGAATCGGCCCCCAGTATATACCTATGCGACTGCATAGTACATTTCTATGCTGTCGCATAGAGTAAAAAAATTTTGAGAAAAAATTCTCGGGAGGCTTCTATGCGACCGCATAGTTATGCGATTCTTTCTGCCAAACAATTTTTAGTATTTTGATCATAATGTTTTTTTCTGATCTCCGATTGAAGTAATTCAAAGTTCATTGAACAGAAAACTCAAATATCTACACTTTTGATAGAAATATGATTTCTCAAATTCTGATGTTTACTATACCAAAAATGGATCTCAAGTAGAGGCTAAAAATCACGAGCATAGCTTTTTTGCCTGAAAGTTGATACTTGATAATACTTCGATCATATTTCACCTCTTTGACTCCTTTCCTCATCCAATTGACCTTTAACACTCTTGAATATTCATTCCATTTCCCGTGTCATCTATGGATTATTTGCAACTTGGTCCCCGAACTTTCAGTTTGATTCATTTTGGTCCTTTTTGCTTGTTTCTTTTATTTCCATCATCTCATAATATCACCAAATTGGTACTTAGCTCATTCACTTCCTTGATTTGTCCATCGGACCATCTTTTGGATAATTGCACTTTGGTCCCTGAGCTATCACTTGCTTCATTTTAGTCCTTTTTCGGCTATTTTCTCCTGAATTCCACCATTTCCATAAAAACACCTACATTGCATGAATTCAATGAGATTAAGTTACAATTTAAATATTTTTCTAGTAATTAAGTTATGTTTGTGATCTAAATAAGTGTGCAAAAACGCACTTATCAAGCGACACTATAAGCTTGTTTGAGCTCCATTTTGGAACCTAAAATATATTTGAAAATAGTATTTTGATGGAGAATATATGATTAAAAAATTAAAAAAAAGTTTTGAATTTGCTTGTAATATTATTTTATTGAATAATGTATGATTGAAAATAAAATAGAGTAAAATATAATTTAAAAATAATGGGAACCAAACAAGGGCTATGACTTGGGGGTGGACAATGAATTAGAGTTAGAGTGCGGGGTAGTGTGGAATCATGGGTGGGGTGGAGTTGGGATACACTTTATTTTTGAAAAAAAAAAAAAAAAGTATGTACGGAGTCATACATACTGTATGGGGCATTTTATGCTCTACTTGGGTCGTTTTTACTTCGCAATAGAAGGGGGATTCGTGCCTCGATCATCTAATTATTGAAATGAAAAATTGAAAAGCAAGCTTGGATGTACTCGGATTAATGCTTTGATTTTAATAATTGGTGCTTAAGTTAAAGTGCTGAAAGAAATAAAGCCAAAAGTAATAAGAAAGAAAAACAGGAATAATCACCACTATGCTACAATTATTAATGATATTTCTTTTTCTTGTTATTAATGCTGTTATTAAAATTTTATTTTGATATTTACTGTAACGAGAATGGATGTAACCATTGATATAACGACTTCATTTGGGTTCTTGAAAATTGTTCTTAGTCAACAAGAAGCAAGTTTTTATTGTTTGCATGATCGTAATAAATTTATTTTTTCTACAATAAATTCCAATTTGTTATATATAATGAATAACTACTTATCTTAATATATTTTTATTTGTTTTAAATGTCAAGAAAATAAGGAGAACTTCAATATATATGATTATATGCTAAAATTTACTACTGACCAAGTATGAATAAAGCAAATGTTAAATTTATCATTTATATTATTCAACCCTTGATACAATTTTTTTTTAATTATAATTTTTTTTATATTGATAATGTAGGCATTTTATAGTTGAGATTTATTATCTAATAGAGTTTGTAGAGTTGAGAAAAAACTTGATTTGTACAAAAGTGCTAGCCATTACATTTTTAGGTCCACACATGTTTGCCATGCGCACGTGAGATTTTAGAATATATAGTTAGAAGTTGTCCAATTCAATTGTCAGCTATTCACCCATCATTGAAGAAAATTAGACATTTTGGTTCCATAGGTTGATACTTGAAGTTGAATTGGAAAATATTCAAAGATTGTTCGGTGATTGTGAGAATGCAAGTAATCAACTTCTTAAAATGAATTTATGAAAAATGTATGAACCCTCTACTACTTCTTTGGTGCCACCTACTGTGGAAGTTAAAACCAAGGGGATGGCCTTCATCAAAAGTTGATACTTTAACCAAAATTGGTCCTTCATATTTTGAAATTATTGAGTCAGATAATGACAGTCATTTTTTCTAGTATCGTCAGCTCCACTAAATTTCCAAAGAAGGATAAAATTAAAGTTAAGCGCACTCGTATGAATATTTTAGACCAATACTCAACCTGTTTCTATGAAAGAGAAAGAGTACATTTTTAACATTGGTAATGTTAAGTCCGATGGTCATTGTAGTTTTAGGATTGTAGATTGGAAGAAGAGGCTTGGTGGCATATTTGATGTGAGCTTATTACTGAAATGAAATCTAATTGTAATGTCTACGAAAAGCTATATGGCATCAATGAAAGGGTGAAAGAATTGTTATATATTCTACATTACATGGAAAATTATATGGAAGCAATGAAAGGGTGAATTTTTATATGTTCTGGATTACTTTAATATTGGTGTCGTACTTGCCCTTTTATCATCTATACAATGTTAGACATTTCTACTGATAATTTTTACATTTATATGGATCTATAAATGAGATTAATCATTGTGGATATTGATGAATTATGACTTAAATATGTATATATTTTATTTGTTAGACGAAACTCGATGCAAATTGAAGGAGTTATACAAAAGGAGCAAAAAATTGGCAAAAATAAAAGAAATTCAAGGTTCAGGAACCAAGGTGCAAATATTTAATAGTTGTTTTGGGACACAAAACAACGATTGAAAATCATATAGGATCAATTGGAAATCAAAGAAGTGAAGGATTGAAATATAATCAACTTTCAATCACACAAGTTATGTTTTAAATTTTAGCCGAAAATTGAGATCCATTTTTGGCATGGTAAACGTTCGAATTGAAAAATACTACTATTTCCATAATAATTATATTCCTTTGAGTTACCTTTCCGACGTACTTTGATTCACCTCAATCGCACATCAAAATAAAAAGATATGACAATACTATTGACAATTGCGTTGAAACATAATAATGCATGATGCAAAGACAACTTTTCTTATTTGATTGAAACTCTTTTGGAACCTAATTTGGACATATTTCTTGACGAAATCTCTCTCTCTCTCTCTCTCTCTCTATCTATCTATCTATCTATCTATATATATATATATATATATACATATATATATATATATATATGTATATATATATATATATGTATATGTATATATATATATATATGTATATGTATATATATATATATATGTATATATATATATATATGTATATGTATATATATATATATATGTATATGTATATATATATATATACTATATGTATATGTACATATATGTACATATGTACATATGTACATACATATATGTATATGTATGTACATATGTACATACATATATATATGTACATGTATGTACATACATGTACATACATATATATATATGTATGTACATACATATATATATGTACATACATGTACATACATATATGTATGTACATATGTACATATATGTACATACATATATATATATGTATGTACATACATATATATACATATATACATATGTATGTACATACATATATATACATATATACATACATATATATATATGTATGTACATACATATATATACATATATACATATATGTACATATATACATATATGTATATATATATATATATATATATATCCATTGAAGGAACTTTCTATCCTCTTAATATACCATATCGAACATCAAATTTATCAAAAAGAAGAGACCAATTGTTATATTTTGTGAGAGAAGATCAAACTAGGGCAAGAATTGAATGCCAATTACATGTAAAATTGAAAAATTCAACATTGGAATAGTAGATCAAGATTTCTTACTTTCATTTATGATCTGGGTGATATTTATTCATAATTCTTCTTGTAGTTTATACAAAATCATGCTAGGATAGATTCGTAATTGCAATGGATGAAGATGAAGCCTATTGTTTATTTATTTTAATTCAATACTAGTCGTTTAGTAATTTTTAATTACTTGTTGTAGTGTTGAAAGATTTACAATAAATTTGGAACGTGACAAGATTAATACATGGGCAATACATGTTATAAATAACAATATTGTGTGCAATGATATGAGTAATCTCAAATTTAATGCGTTCTAATCTTTGAATTCGAATTAGAAATATGATCAGGTCATGATTATAATATAATTAATTTATCTTGAAAAAGAAAGTTAAATACCTTAACTTTATCGATTGTCAAGAATGCATGAATAGAATTAAATTACATAATTGGGAATTGAAAAAGATCATAGGCAGATTTTAAATCTAATACAATCATCTATAATTTAATACAAACAATAATTTTTCATATTTCTTAGATTAAATTAGAATAAATCACAAAATTAAGATCTTTTTTATTTACATTATTCAAATTCAATACAAAATTAGTACATTTGAATTGAAATGTATTCTCCATGGGACAATACTCTCAACTCATTATATATATTACTTCTCAATGACCTCGTACCCTTTCGAATTTCAATTGATCACCTACCATTGCACTCTCCACCTCCTATACCATGAAATCATAAAATTATATTTCTGGATTTTGTCAATGGCAATCACTTTGTTCAGATATCTTATCTCAGTGAGATGCCTTTATTTCATTGGTTTAAATTACTTATTATTGTTAATTTGATTTCTGACTTACACATGTCAACTTGAAGCACAAAATCTGATCTCAACATCAAAGAATCCATTGGTGGTGTTGAAAAAGCTTTGGGACGATTATCACATTGAGAGATATTATTCCGCATGGTGGGTTGTGACAAATCATTGTAATCTACATTTTATCTCTACAAAACGAACTGAAGGGGCCTCTAAAGCAACAATTGAATAACGAAGAGGTTGAATTCCATGATAAAAACAATGAGAGGGTCATTTGTAAGGTTAGTTGAAATTGATGTTATTCAAATGCATGATAGACAAAACCCTCTGGAAAAATAAACAAATCGATTTCTTGATAAATGCAAGATATATTCTATTTGAACTAACAAGTGAAGAAAAATGGCTCTTTCGTTAACGTATATTTTCCTTGGCAGATTTCTTGCTATATTTTTTGACTTCTACTTTTCCAGCTCTAAGCATTGATCATAGGCAGATTTCTTCCAATACTTTTTGACTTCTGCATTTCTAGCTGTAAGCACCGACCATTTCATTTTTGGCTCGTTTTAGTTTCAGGATGTTTAATCATAGAGGACTGATGAAATTCAAAAGTATCTTCAAGATTAATTTCTAAAAATATTCTTAATTACCAAGGAAATTGATGTATACTTGTTTATGGACACAAATCAATAATTAGCTTTGTGTGAAATGTGAAGATATTATCAATCTGGAGAATAAAACAATTGTATGAACTCTTCAAATAATACTTTGAAATGAATTTGTAAAGATCTTTTTCTCTCTTAAGAGAACAGTTGTTCGAGTATTTGTTCAATAATGTTGTTTCCAAGTTCATGGCATGTAAAGGAAGACATCTTGGTGCTCTCTATATAAAGCCTACGTCTTTAAGGTATGTATTTCCTTCCTTTAGCTCTCTATTTGCGAATGGCATATAATTTTCTTTTTTGAAGCATTTCTGTTGTTATTCTGGATTGCAGCTGTCAGATAAGAAGAAAATCATAATCCATGATTTGGGACAAAAGTGGTATCAATTTGATATTTCTATAAAAAATGATGGAAAGCTCTTTCCTTTAAGAGGTGATATATTTTATTGTTCATTAAACAATTCTGCGGTCAGATAGACAAGTTGGTTAACTGAAGTTCTAGTTTAATTTGAATGTCTCAACCACTAGATTACAGTTGAGAATGACTTTGTTGCTATTTACTACCACGTTGGATAGAGCTTGACCTAGTTTATGGACAGGACTCTGGAATTTCCAAGTTACTAGAATTATATTTTTAGTTTTTTTTTT
>NC_036239.1:10940549-10953732 GCF_002742605.1 Olea europaea var. sylvestris
TTTAATAATGAAAAATTAACAAAATTAAAATAAATTTCAAAAATAAAAAAGGGGTTTAAATTTTTATTTAAACTAAAAATTTAAAAGAAAAAATGAAAAATTAAAAAAAAAAAAAACTAAAAACTAAAAAATGAAAATGAAAAGTAAAATTTTTACTGTTCAATTTTAAAGTTTTATAACTTAGTTTATTGTTCAATTATTTATATAGTGGCAAATATTGTTCTTTGTAATAGGTGTAAGTGTCTTTTGAATTTGAACATCACTTAGTAATAATAATTTCCATTTGAGGGAGTCATAATGTACTAAGCCTTGAATTAGGTTCCTTTAACCAAATTTCAATTGCTCCACACACAATATTGATTTAGGCTCAGTTCATAGCGGGTAGCGTTGTTGATGATCATGCACTCTTATCTTGATTATAATCAAAGACTCTTGGGAATAGTCCAATCCCATAGTCACGACCTTATTGACGTACTTTTTCAAAATTATCAAGTCTTCCCGTACTATTCAGCCTTTACTCAACTCTTAGGTGAGGTTTGAATCTATGTGGCACGCGATAAATTGGAAGCTAAAAAGTGTTTTAGATACGACATCTAAAACAATTTTTAGTTTCCAATTTATTGTATGTCACAGCCCTGAGCCCACATGACATAGATTGGTAAGTGATATTTAACTAAACCATATTAATCATAACTTGTTATTTTATAATAATGTTTTTAATTTTCTTTAAAAAATTGTACACGTTAAAAAAATATACAAGTTTATATTTTATATATTTTAACTGCAAGATTACGAGCACAAGAGCTTAGGGCCAACCGAGCTCGTCCCTCGAGTAACGAGCACAAGCCAAGCTCGTGGGTAAAAGGGTTGAGTCGGCTCGTCCCATTGTCATCCCTACATAGGGATGGCAACGAGCCGAGTCGAGTCGGCTCTCAAGCCGAAAATCAAGGCTCGGGCCTTATCCAGCCAAAACGGGCCGAGCAGAGCATGCTCGTTTTTTTCCCTCTTTTTTTCCCTTAAAAGATAGCAGGCTGCCTTTACAAAGGCAGCAGCTTCCTGCCTTTCTAACTCTTTTTTTTTTGGCGAGCCGGCCTGCGAGCCACACGGGCCGGCTCGGGCTCGGCCCGGCACCCAAGATGGGGCTCGGCTCGAGCCTCAAGCCGGGTCGAGCTTTTTGCGGGTCAAGCCACGGGTGGCCTAAGCCCTTGAGCCTTTTTGTCATCCCTATCCCTACACGTGCTCGAGTAGGGAGGGTACAAATAAACTACCAAAATTGTACATCGAGTATTAAACTTGTGTGTTGACACGACACGTGTACACGAATATCAAACTGAAAGAAGCAAAAATTGGCCCCTTAAAGTGTCTATGTTTTGATAATTTTTTTACTTTCTCCAATTGACATTTTAACATCTGAAACTGTTGAAACTCCAATTGCTATTACCATTATAATATTAAGTTAATGAACCAATTTACTCACCATTCATTGGGGCCAAGTTTATAACTGAGCTCGTTTTTTCATTATTTACTATCAGAAAAATTACATTCTCTTCTGCATAATTTTCAATTTACTCTTTTACATAATTTCCAGTTTTAGTTCTCAGAAAACTTTCATTTTTGTCTAAGTCTCGGTTGTGATGTTCTAGCACAAACTTATTTTGCCAGAGTATAAATTGAAGTGCTCAGATTCTACAAATTCTTCCTTTGTATCTTGTAAGATAGACATTCAAATTAAGCCTCAAGCACCTATGGTGATGGGACGAATCCGTTTTAATGAAACTGTGTGCACACAAGCCTCAATTTACAAATTTATAGTATTTTCAAAACTTCATATATTTCTGCAGTATTCATTCTCTGTTTATTTTTATTCTTGCTGTAATAAGTAAAATTTATATTATTCAATATTTTTGTAACAGTAAAACTCATCCATAACTTAAATGAAACTTGAGTTAAAAGCACAATATTGAAAAAGTGGAAATATTCTATCACTATGTTTCGTACTCGTTATTGTTTAATTATATGTATAATAGTGATATGTCTAATAAAATTTCTCTATAACCCATATTTTAACATTTCACGATGTGATATCATAAATTTTTATCTAAATAAAAAATAATTGCATACGAATCTTATTTCTTTTTGGGTTAATTTATTGAAAGGTAATATAAAGTCAAATTTACTGATGTAATGTGACTCAAATTCTAGTGGGTATTGGAGTACTAGTTGAAATAGTCTTGAAGAGATCAAAATTATAGATTGAAATAAAAGTCATTACGTTTTTGCTAGCTTGTCTCTCGAGCAGCACCTACATATTTCTACAGAGACTTGTCGCCTACCTGTCGTCCGCCTGGCGCTCCAGCGACCGAACTGTTGCCCGCCTATCGCTCGCCTGTCTCTCGAGCGACAAGGTTATCGGGCTCAGGCCTGTTTCACTTCTTGACGCATTTTTTGACTCCTATTCATCTACTTGAGTTCTAGGGTTTTATATATATAAGTCAAGGCTTGTTTTGTTCCCATAACAATCATACATCTTGAAAGTTTTAAATATTAGTTGAGAATATTGAGATCATGTTTCAACACAATTACTATTGATTATAGTATATTTCTTCCCCTCTGCCTGTGGTTTTTTTCCGTCTTGGTTTTCTACATAAATATTGATGTTCTTATTTTGTTCTTGCTTATTTCATTATTGTCATTATCTTGTGATCAATTCATAATAAGTGGCATCAGAGCAAGGTTGACCATTCTGCATGGCAACAATGAAATATGATATGGTTATTGGATCGGAATACGTGATTTATTTTATGGCAAGTGAAGACGAGAGTAATTCTCGCATGGTTTTGATAAGATGACTTCGACCTGGACGCAGGATAAAAACAGTGTAGGGATCTATCAAATCAAATTCTTCACGATATTCTAAGGGAAAAAAGTGTCGCTGTATTGTGAAGTTGGAGCAACTTTGTTTGACAAAGAGCTTGACCAGTAACTTACACTTGAAACAACGTTTATATTCTCACCGGATGTTTGAAGTAGTATCATTGGATGATCACTTAACTATGTTCAAAGAAATCATGATCGATTTGAAAATATTGGAGGTTAAATATGATGAGAAGGACTTGACATTGATGTTGTTGTGTCCATTGTCGCTATCATATGTGACTTTTAGAGATATTATTCTCTATAATAGGGATACTCTCACTGTAGAAGAAGTCTATGATATTTTACTATCTAAGGAGAAGATGAGGCATCTTGGTGGAGGAACTAAGAGTCGAGCTAAAGGCCTGGTTGTTTGTAAGAAAATTCAAGATATGAATCTTGTTAGGAATATGAGGGGTAGATCAAAATCTAGACATGCGGGGAAAGTATGTCATTACTGTAAGAAGAATAGATATATCATAGCTGATTGTTGTTCACTGAAAATATAAATAAAGCTTTGGTGCTACTGAAAAAGGAAAGCAATCCGTTAACACGGCGAAGGCTGTTGTTGTGGAAGATGGGCAAAGTAAAAAAGAGGTTCTTATAATTTCTGACATGGATTCCAAATCTTGTAAGGAATGTGTTCTTGACTCGGCATGTACTTTTCATATATGTCCCCATAAGGATTGGTTTACAACATATGAAAGAGTTTTGAGAGGTACAGTAATTATGGGAAACAACGCACCTTGTAAAATTGTCGGAGTTTATACAATCAGAATCAAAATGTTTAATGGTGTTATTAGAACACTTGCAGTGTCCCAAAACTGAAGCAAAATCTCATATCTTTAAGTATACTTGACTCAAGGGGTCATAAATGTACGGGTAAAGGTGGAGTTTTGAAAGTGAATCTGGACACTTTTGTTGTCTCGAAGGAATAGACAAACTCTACACAGTTGTACTTTTTGTAGGGTTCCACAGTTATAGGAGATGTATGAGTTTCTACTTCTTCTTTAACTGATAAGGAAGTTTCTAAACTTTGACATATGCGACGTGGGCATATGAGTGAGAATAGTATAACAGAATTGAGTATGAGGGGACTTCTTGATGGGCAGAAGACCAGTAAAAATGAAGTTTTGTGATCATTATGTCTTTTGAAAACAAAAAATAGTCAGATTCACTACAGGAAAACACTACATAAAGTGAATATTTGAATATATCCATTCCCATCTTTGGGGACCGGCCAGGGTACCTTCAAGAAGAGGTGCATATTATCTATTGACAATGATTGATGATTTCTCTAGGAAAGTTTGGGTATCCTTCTTGAAATAAAAGAGTGATGGGTTTTGGACCTTCAAAGAATGGAAAACAATGATAAAAAAAGTAGACTGAAAAGCAGGTTAAAAGTTTATGCACAGATAATATGTTAAAGTTTTGTTCAGGTAAATTCAATAGCTACTACAGGGCTGAAAGCATCTTGAGATACTTGATAGTACCGGAAGCTTCTCAACATAATGGTATGGTGGAATGAATGAATAGGACTTTGATGGAAAAAAGGCTTGTTGTATGCTTTCAAATTTTAGGTTTCCTAAGACTTTTTAGGCTAAAGCTACTGACACAACTTGTTTTCTAATTAATTGCTCACCATTAACTGTCATTGAGAAAAAGATACCAGAATAGGTATGGTCTGGTAAACTTTTTTGTTATTTTGATTTGAAGATTTTTTATGTTCTGCTTATGCTCGTGTGGAGAATGGAAAGATGGAGTTGGAAATTGGTCCAAGGGAACAATAAGAGGTTTCAAAACAGTCACTACAGTACAGTCTAATCGAGAATTGACATATAGTAACACTTTGTCTGCACCACCAGCAATATCACAGTATTCAATTGCCAAGGGTTGACCTCGCAGAAAGATATGCATTGAATGTGGCTGAAGATATTGATTCCACTGATGAACATTCTATATATTCAAAGGTAATCAATTGCAGTGATTCTAGTAGATGGTTGATTGCTATGCATGAGAGTTGAGTTATTGAATAAAAAAAGTACTTAGGACTTGGTAAAACTACCTAATGATAAAAGGGTTGCTCACTGCAAATGGGTGTTCAAAAAAATGAAAGGACATCAAGGATTGAAGATACTGGGTATAAGGTCAGATTGGTAGCAATGGGCTACAGTCAGATTCTAGGTGTGGACTTCACAGATGTGTTATCACTGGTTGTAAAGTATAGTGTAATTCAGGCTTTAATTGGGATAGTGGCGAAGAATGATTTAAAGCTTAAGCAGATGAATGTCAAGACATCATTCTTGTATGGAGAACTTAAGGAGAACATTTACATGCAACAACCAGTGGTTTCATAGTTTTTGGAAAGGAAGAATGAGTGTTTGTTGCAAAAGTTCTTGTATGGGCTAAAGCAGTTACCGAAGCAGTGATATAAAATGTTCGATTCACTCATGACTACTCATGATTCATCAGAAGTAATTATGATATTTGTGTATACTTCAGAAAAGAAAATGATGGATCGATCACATATTTGCTATTATATGTTGATAATATGCTCATTGTAGCCAATGAAAAAGTAGAAGTCAGAAAGGTAAAATCTCAATTTATTAAGGAGTTTGAGTTGAAAGATTTCGGTGAAGCAAATAAAATTCTTGGTATGAAAAAATTGGAAATTTTGAGGGATAGAAAGGCTGACAGATTGTATTTGAGTCAGAAGGGATACATTGATAAGGTGCTTCAAATGTTCAATATGCTGAATGCTAAGGCTGTCAATACTTCCTTGGCGGCCAACTTCAAATTACCATCTAAATTGTGTTCTCAATCAGATGAAGACATTGATTATATGTCTCAAATTCTTTATCCAGTGCAGTTGGTTCGTTTATGTATACTATGATTTGTATAAGACCAGATTTGGCACATGTAATCAGTGCAGTTAGTGGTACATGGCAAATCCTGACAAGGAACATTGAAAAGTAGTGCAATGGATATGCAGATACTTGAAGGGCTCTACTAATGCTTGCTTGCATTTTGGTATTTTTACAGGTGGAGTTATTGGGTATGTGGATTCAGATTATGCAGGGGATTTTGATAAGAGGGGATCACTTATACGATATGTATTTATCCTTGGAGACTGTGTTATTAATTGAAAAGTTATTTTGCAAAATACAGTACCTTTGCCTATAATAGAGGTAGAGTACATGGTCATTACAAAAAGTATGTAAGGAATCTATGTAATTAAGATGATTAATTGATGAAATCAGTAAAGATTTGCAGATTTCTATAGTATACTATGATAGTCAGAGTGCTATTTTTCTGACTAAGGATCAGTGTTCAATGAGAAGAATAAGCACATTGATAGAGGTATTATTTTGTGCGTGAAGTGACTGTTCATGGTGGTATTGTAGTGTTCAAGTTTGATACCAAGTATAATCCTATTGATATGATGACAAATCACTTCTCATTGCTAAGTTTGAGCATTACTTGAACTTAGTTAATGTTTGTCATTGATCTAGGCCAATGGTGCTTGTTTGGAAGAGGAGGAGTGGTGTTTACTTTGAAGAAGTATTTTTGGAATTATTTGCATTAGAATTTGGTTTAATGTAGAGATTTGTTATGATGTGGCCCAAATTCTAGTGAGCATTAGAGTTTTCATTGAATTGATCTTGAAGAGATCAAAATTATAAACCAAGAAGAAAAATCGTCGCATTTTTCCTAGCTGACCATTTGAGCGACACCTACATATTTTCTACAGAGACTTGTCATCCGCTTGATGCTCAGGAATAGGGTTATCTGACCCAGGCCTGTTTCGCGTTTTGGACATCTATTCATTTAAAACTTAACTCCTACGATTATATATATATATATATATATATAAGTCACGGCTTTTATCGTTCTCATAATATCCATATAACATTTTGAGAGTTTTAGCTCTTAGTTGAGAGTATTGAGATCTTATTGTAAATATAATTACTATTAATTATAGTGGATTTCTCCTTATCTCCTTATATATTTTTCTCATATTACGTTTTTACATAAATTTTGATACTCTTATTTTGTTCTTATATATTTCATTATTGTCATTATCTTGTGATTAATTCAAAATATTTACTTCACGAAGTGAAATTAATATTGATCTACTAACACGACGGAGTGGTAGGAGATCTTAAGGTTAGGGTTCAACATTTAATATTGATCTACTAGCTAGTTCTTTTAGAGTCACATCGCTTCTCTGAGAGAAAACGCGTTTACGTCATTACGTGTCCTTTTTAGGTACTACTTTGTAGGATTGAAATAACCAGTAATATTACTTTTTGATTCATATATTATCATACTGTCTAGTCAAGAATATATTTATCAAACCACCATCATGAATGACCAGAAATATTTAAAAGAATTTCAACACACGTCTCTTAAATACAACAATAAAAATTAGGAAATGACTATCTACCTAACATGTTTTAGGCATAGTTGTTCAATAGTAATTTCAATCAACAAAAGTCATAGAACTAGAAAACAAACCGACTTCCTTGAAACCGACTGCAAAATGAAGTGTCAACATCATTTTGTTTCGAGACGTGAGTAAAACTCAAATTGGAGAAGATTATGGTCCTTGGATTCCTTTGATACCTTCTACTACAAAGAAACTAATAAACAGTTCGAAATCAAGAAATGGAAGGACGAAAGTGACCAAACGTGAGAGTTTCTTCTCATCTAGCTCCCATGTCCAGGATTACGTCCTAAATCATTAGATAAGAATCCAAAGATAAAGAGAGAAACAAAAAAATTCTTCCGTTTCATCGATTTTGTTTGGATCCTGTGTTTCCTCACCACTTTATGGAAAACAGTCAGATATCTACAGGATAAACCTCAACAGAAAACTGAAGAGTAATGGCAGCAAGTGATTGGTCTTAGTCAACTTCGGTTGACAATTAAACACATGGAATGGGAGCCCATCCTGAATAAAAAAAATCATGGATCCCCCTTCTCGCGAGTACATCGTCAATCGAGGTTATCAGCCCCGATTATACAAGAATAATAATTCTTTTGCAACTGGCATTCATTTAGAAACAAACCATTTTCTTGCAGTTTGTTCTAATACGGAAATATCATTTTCTCCAAATAAGTTCTTCTATTTTTATTTTTTTTAAATCTCTGTGCTAAAATGTTATTTTCGGTAAAAAGAAAAAAAAAAATTATGTTTCATAGAACAAGTAACTTAAAAGTAAATTTTAAGCAGAATTGAACCAAAAGATGTTCACATTACACTCATTTGCAAAAAGGGCACAATTATTGTAATTACATCTTTCAGCTGAACTGACTCTGAATTGAGTAGAAAGGTAACACATAAATAAATCATCTAGTCAACCATGGATTTAGAATAAAGCTGAAATTGTTGCCACAAATATTTGACGCTCTGGTTCACAGCATTCCTAACCACTTTTTAATCCTACATTTCAATTTTTTCTCCAACACACGATATCAAATCTAACACATAATGTAAAATAATAACTCGGAAAACGATATGAAATTTAAAAGTATTTTCAAGAGACTATCTATTTATAAAAAAATCTTATACATAATAGAAATTATCTTTATATTTAGAGAATATTTTTTTTTTACATTTTTTTATTTTTTTTAATGAACTTCAACAATTTTATCCATTTTGACTTTTTATTTCATTTTTTTTCAATAAACATTTGTTGATTTCTCCTTATATCTTACTTAACATTATATTCTTATATGTTAATGGTCAATCAATTCAAATATGATTTCAATAATCTAAATGGTAGAGTATTAAAATCATAACTTTTTAAATATAACCATTGTTAATTGCAAATAGAGTTATTTTGATTCACCAAATCACCCATGTTCATTTTAAAATGTTAAAAATGGTTAAATTGCAAATGATTTTGATTCTCCAAATCACCCATGTTTTAAAATAGATTTTTTGTAACTCATTTTTAAGCATCGTCTCTCCAAAATAGAGAGTATTATATATTTAGAGAGCCTCTTAAAAATGCTTTAACATGTGATGCTAAATTATAAATCTTTCTCCCCGGCAATTATGACTGTCCATCAAGCCAATAATTAAAATGACATTTCAAGAAGATCAAGCAATCATGAATAAACAAAAAGTAAAAAAATAAAAATAAATACATCAGTATACAAAATATCAATACTTAAATCATCTAATTGGGATTAGAAGATTACCAATCAACTAGTGAAAACCATCAAATGAACTAAAATAAAGTTGAAACATCTTCTAGGCATTGCAAATCCATGAAAACATAATAAGTTTTAACTTGTCTGGCAAAACTATGTACTGATAAGAGAACCTATGTACCATAAACAAACAGAACACTGTATCAGTCTATTCAAAGGATGTTTTTCTAATCCTAGCATTACCTGCTGTATATCAAAATCTCTGCAGATGTTTTTCATATTTTTCTAACTACACATTATTGCAGAGAAAATATGTCAAATGCATTCTACTATTACCCCGCTGATGATGATGATGGCTGAGGGGTGTTGGATTCACGGGAAAGTAATTCAATCAACCTTTCCTGAGTTAGTTGTTCTGATCCTTGCGACTTCACTACGAATGTGTGAAAAACCTTTTCACTCCCCACGACAACCAACGACTGAAGGACAGTAGCATGTGCACCCTTGATTGCTTGGATAGTCCTTGATATGGGGTGGGTGTTCAACGGGCTGCTTACCTTCACGAGGACTCTGTCAAGGACACTTTCGATTTCAATGCTGGAAATTGGGTTGGGCATTTCTGATTTTGGTTTAGCTTCCAAAGTCGATGACTCGCCCGAGAAGCTTCCAAGTTTTTCCTTATCCGACTCCATGTACTTCAACTTCTTCTCAAGCTCACTTATGTATGCTATAGCATCTCCCAAAAGCGAGGCTTTGTCCATCTTGGAGATATTTGGCACAACAGCTCGCAGTGCATAGAATCGCTGGTTAAGCTTCTCTCGCCTTTGCCTCTCTGCCTGAATGTGATTGAGTGGCTCTTCTCTTCCATTGGCAGGCTTCCGGCCACGCTTTCGAGGCCTATTCTCCTCCAATAGGCTTGCATGTTCTTCCTTGTTCAAAACCTCAAAATTTGAAAGCTCAGACACGACACTAATTGGCTGAGGAGTTATGGCCCTTGAGGTCACTCCACTGAAATCAGTATGCATTTTTACTGGTTTATGTTGCAGAAAATTGTTAAGCTGAAACCCTTCCCTGGCCTTATTGACAAGTTCGTGTAATTTTTTTGCTGCGGCCTGAGCTTCGCCACTTTTCTGTGGGTTCCCTGATTTTACATTGTTGAATTGTGTCCACATTGTAGCATCAAAACCATTCACAGTGTTTGCGAATGACAATCTGTTCCCACTAGCAGACTCATCTCGTTGCCTGTCTTCCAATTTCCCCACAGAAAGGTTGACCCCCAATTGTGCATGTCCTGACTCTAAATCCTTCCCAAACAACTTAGGAACTACTTGGGGTTTATTACCAATTGCCAAGTTACACATAGGGCCGTCTCCATTTATTTTGCCAGATTTCTTGGCCATACCACACAATGAAAACGAAGAAAAGGAAGATCCTATCATCTGCAATAACTCTAAGTTTTCCGGGACCGATCGCATTGATCCTAACTCCACCACCCCCACATCAGTCGGAACCAAAACAACTGTTTGCATACCAGCAGACTTTGCAAGGAAAGACCTGACATAAAAATCAAGCGATGACCTAAATACATCGGATATCCAGACATGCTTCCCAGATTCAAAACACTTCCCCGGACCACCTTCTCCTCTACGGAAGGAAAAGTACATTGATACAAGGAAGAATATTTCAGTATCTGTAACCTTATCCAATACAAAAGCAGAATTATCCTCATTAATTCCCCCAAACAAATTGTGCAACATCTGCAAAACCCTTTTCCTCATCCATTGTTGAGTCTCATCCCCAAGTCTCGGTTTGAAGATGAAACTAATTGCCGACTCCTCACCTTCACGACGCTCTCGACAACACCCATCTCCCCATCCCAGGACCAATTCACCAGACTTGGAGTACGACAGTTGCCAGAAAATCGCATAGTTCCAACTAAAATTGGCCGCATTAGGACGCTCTACAAGATCTGAAAGCTTATTCTGCAAATTCTCACCATTCCCCAGAGACATGAATGAGCATTCCGTCGAAACTGACCTCGAAATCAAGAAATCGAATGCCTTAGTACCCAAAACTGCAGCCGCCATAGCCTTATCGTCATCATTTAACACAATATTCCTCATTCCCACGCCTTGTTTCATCTCTGAACTCAGGCCAAAAACAAAAAAACAACTCCAACTTTTGATACCCAGTTAACAAATAAAACAGCAAAGTTCAATTTCTATACATGCAAGAATTCTACAAACCAATCCAACACAAACCCATTTTAGCACTTAGAACAAAATATGATCTTTCTCGGCAATTATCCACTTGGTATTAGCATAAGATCTCAAAGGGCCATAAATCTACACAAGAAGAAAACCAACAAAATGACACTAGTATACAAGTCTTAATTGCACTATAAAACCCAAAGTAATAAAATAAAGAACAGAGATTGAACAAGAATACGCACCAGTATTCCATTTTCTGGTCCAGGGATATCTTCAAATGCGAAAATTTACTAGGAAAACTTAGTTTCCCATAAAACAAATCATATTCAGTTTACATGTGAAGCCTCTCTTTCCCTTCTCCCTCTATGAAAGGAAAAAAAAAAAAAAATGAAGAGACGAGTTTTGAAAGAGCATGGACAAAATACCGTGGATTGTGAGTGCTTGAAACGAGGAGGAAAGGAACCACGGTTAGGTGAAAAAGGTGCAAGAATTAATCTCGTGTTTGTTTTTATCTTATAAGCATTCATTGGTAGTATCGACAACTATTATTTTATTTATTATTCACATTTATGAAAAGAAAGAGATTAAATGAGTCAATTAATTTTACATTTTATTGAACCTATCACAAATTTAGACCATATTATGCCCCTGTTTGTCATTCATTTTTTTCTATTATTTTTTTTACAGTACTCATTTTCAACTATAAATTCTTTATTAAAATAATATTATACGTAAAAAAAAAAATTTTCTTTTTTAACTACACATTTCGATATCAATCACTATTTCATAATATATTTTTTCCAAATAATGGCTTACAAACACACCTTATATAAAAAATGGTATTAGATAGCATTATTTATTTAAATATGATCTACAATTTATAATTACTCAAAGTTCTAATTTAACCACTCTCAAGATATTATAAAAGAAATTCTACTCATACCTTTTGGGAAATTAATGCAAAAATACAACCTAATTTAATATTATTTTAATTTAATATCAGTTTAATTGCCAACATTAATAACATTAAATTATAAATTCAATTAAATATTTATTTAATTGAACTAATCATATGGATCAATGCTCTAGTACCATTGATAGTTGGGTCCATTTAATTGCAAGAATAGAATTTAGGTGCTAATAAAAGAATTTTAGGGAATTAAATTGTCTAGAACTTGTTTTTACTGAGAATTTTCAATTAAATATGTTTAATTGGTATAATTTTTCACCTGAAAAATGTTGAAATTTTGAATATTTTGGAGTTCATTTGACTTTGTTAATCATATGGATCAATGCTCTAGTACCATTGATAGTTGGGTCCATTTAATTGCAAGAATAGAATTTAGGTGCTAATAAAAGAATTTTAGGGAATTAAATTGTCTAGAACTTGTTTTTACTGAGAATTTTCAATTAAATATGTTTAATTGGTATAATTTTTCACCTGAAAAATGTTGAAATTTTGAATATTTTGGAGTTCATTTGACTTTGCTTTTTTATGAAAATTGTTAATTAAATTGATAGAATTTGTTACAATTGTGTATCGAATTTATTTCCATTACTAAAAAATAAAAAAAAGAGAGAGGAATCTGGAAAAGCCAATTCTCATCAAAACCATGGGAATTGGAATTCCATGGTTTCAAGGAAAACCAATTCACGTGTGAGGGAAGGGGGAGGGAAAAGCTGTGATCCAATAAAGGGGCAATTTATTGGTGGATCAATCACTATGGAGGAAAGCTCTCTTGAGACCAGGAGTTTAGATCGGGTGGGAGCCTGTGATCTAACAAGGGCACAACCTGCGGTTTACCTCCGCTAGTCACTGAGGGGCTGGTAGCTAGGGGTCTAGGATTTAGTCTGGTGAAGTTGGGACACCTGGGTATCAAAAAAATGGGGGGGGGGGG
>NC_036239.1:10953843-10981660 GCF_002742605.1 Olea europaea var. sylvestris
GACCCTTAGATAACATTATTTTATGTCCCGTTTGCCCTCCATTTCTTCAAATTAAAATGAGTAAAATAGTTTTTTTTGAAGAATGAGTAGTTGAAAAAGAATAAAAAAATTTCGATTTATATGTAATATTATTTTATTGAGGGTTGTGAAATTGAAAATAAGAAAAATAAAAATAAAATTTAATTTAATGGGGCAAACGGGACTATAATTTAAACTAGTTCTAAAATATATTTAAAGTTAAAGGGAAAATAACAATTGGAAGTGGAGCTGGAAGCGAATTGAAGGCACGTGTATTTTTCTCCCTTCATTTCTTACACGTTTCTCACCTATAGTCACTTTGCAGACGGGGTTCATGAATTGCACGTGATAACACCGTGCACGCACGTGAGACGCATTTAATTTAAAAAAATGGCGGTTTGACGCGAGCCTTCTCATGCCCTCCAACGAACTATTCTACAGTTGCAAGCATCACTCGTTTATTGTTTCGTGTCGGCAAATCTATAATCTATTGATCTATGACATTAAGTGAGATTTATTTTTGGACGATTTTAACCTCCCTACAATTCAATTACTTTAATAATATCTTACTTTTTGTTTTTTGATATGTAATAAATACTACATAATTATTTTCGTTTATGAAATTTGTATTATCAATTCACAATTAATTAACATACACATTAATTTAGATTCAATGAATTTTTACCTGATGAATCTTAAATTATATGAATTTAGAGCTATTTTAAATGAATTTATTCATATATCTAATGGATGTTTAAATTTGTGTATTAATAATTAATATTTATGTATCAAATATAATATAAAAAGATTGCTCATTTATAATATTTCATCATTACAAAAAATTTGAATTATAGAAATTGAGTTTTGAAAGTACAATTTGAATACAATTTTCTTCTCTCCAATTTTTATGCTAAATTTTATTTTCTTTAATTCGTCCGAGATTTATCAAATTCTCTAACAAATTGGTATCAAATATTACTTTTACATTACTTATAAAGTATTTTAGAATAAAGTGCAATACAAGTTCAACTTTGACTAGTTTATTAAAATATCACATTAATGGAGAATTATTTTTGGACAATTTTACCCCCTACAATTCAATTATTTCAATAATATCATACTTTTCGTTTTTCGAAATGTAATAAATACTAAAGAATTATTGTCATTCATGAAATTTTTGTTATTAATTCTCAATTAATTAACATTCATATTAACCTAGATTCAATGAATTTTCACTTGATGAATCTTGAATTACACGAGTTTAGAGTTATTATAGATGAATTTATTCATATTCATGTATTTAGAAATTTAATGAGTGTTTAAATTCATGTATTAACAATTAATTTTTATGTATTCTTTAATTCTTTCGAAACTTATCAAATCCTCCAACAAATTGGTACCAAATATTACTTTTACATCACTTATAAAGTATTTTAGAATAACGTGTAATGCACGTTCAACTTTGACTAGTAGTAAGTAAAATGGTATTTTTGGTTTCATCGATAAATGGAATGTTCAATTGAACACATAAGGAGATGGTTTAAATATGTTGAGGGTAACTATGGCACTCTTTACTTGAATCTCATGATAAATATGGGGGCCAACGGGCTGGTATAGGTGTAGAATTTCCATGGGAGTCGATAGCCTAACATAAAGTGCTCATGGGAGTTGACGACTAGGCATAGACGTAAAGCACCCATGGGGGTCGGTGGCCCACCCTAGGCATAGAGGGCCTCACTTTGTTGATTGTTATAGGCAATTATCAATGGTATCCAATATCAAGCCCTTTTTGAGAATCATTAAAAGGAGTTTTGAAATAGTGATTTTTTGAAAAATATGTATTTAAAAAGTAGGAAATTTTTTTGATTTATGTGCAAAAATATTTTTATTGTTAGAATGTTTAATTAAAAATGAGTTTAAAAAAAAAGAATTTCTTTTAAATGGTTGTCAAACAGGGACTTTGTCACTTTTATGTAAATTGATAAACACTAATCTCCTAAGAAAAACTAATGATAGCTATATGCATATAATATTCAGATTCTTTAAGTACGACTTAGACGCAAAATTTGAGAACATCAAGGATTTTTCATAACATTCCATCTCCCTATAAAACACACTCGTTCTCGATGGTGAAAAGCATTGAATCTTTATTGCATTTGACCTTTATGCTGATATTGGACATCGCTAATTACCTACAACAACTGACAAGATATGGGTTTCGCCGCTAGCCTACACCACTCGTGGGCATACAACACCCATGCTAAGACATCGACCCCCATGGACGCTCTACACTCATGCCGAGACATCGACCCCCTAGGCACTCTATACCTATGTCAGGACGTCGACCGCCATGGGCACTCTACATCCTATCTGGACCATCGACTACCATGAGGCTCATTACCACTACACGATCAATACAATACTTAGCCAAAAATCATAAATTGGGTAGAGGTCACGCGATGGTTGTTACGAACATGACTAGCAGTTGAATGGTCGGAGGTTACCCACTAAGAACGTGGAACAGTAGAAGAGGTTATGTGGGACACGTGGCACCATGATCGTCCGGCCTTCACATGACTCCAATCGCCTATAGATACTCCAAAAGGCGAAACAGGTAAAAATCTTGGAAAAACCTTGGCTATTTGAATATCTTCTTTCTCCTTTCCTAACTCTCCGTAATTCGATACTAATTCTCACGCCGAAGGTACAAGGGGTGAGAAAGCCTCGACCTCACTTTTGTAGATAACAATTGGTCATCGGAACTGCAGAAGCACCCTATACTGCCAGGAGGGCACGGAGGTTCTTTCCTTAACTAATTCATTGGCGCCGTCTGTGGGAACATTTGAACTAAATAGCTATGTCGAGAAGACGAACAAGGAGTGATACTCGTTTGGTTGGGAATAAGGCGGAGATGGAGTCGGAGTCAGTTGCAAGGGGTCACGAACCACTGCCGCCCCGCAGTATGTGATGCAATTGGAGACTCAGTTGACAACAATGATGGCGCTCTTACAAAGCCAGTTGCAGAGAGCCGCGGTCTCTCCATTGAGCCCAACGGAAGTGACAAACCAGCAGTCGCCTCAAGCGCCACCCGCGGTTGTTCCATCCATCGCTCGGCAAGCGACGAGAGATTTGAGGGCTCTAGTGGTCTTAGCTCAGCAGCCCTCGTGACCCATAGTGGACCTGGAATGAAAGATGGAAGAAATGATGGCCCAGAAGATAGATGATGCACTATCCAAGAGGAAGGATAAGCGGAGGCAGATGATTTTGGAGGAAGACCCGTTTGCACATGAGATCATGGTGGTCCCCTTACCTAAAGGCTTCAAACAACCCATGATAGAAGCATATGACAGAGTCACGGATTCGCTTGACCATTTGCGGACCTTCGTAGATCTGATGAGACTTTATGTGACCCCGGACGCAGTGATGTGTCGGTCCTTCTCCCCACACTCAGGAGGGAGGCCAGGGACTGGGTAGCAACCTCGGCCCCGCGGTCTATCAAGACATTTGATGAGCTCTCCAGGAGCTTTGTGGCTTACTTCCTAAGCAGCAAGAGGAAGAGGAAGACGGCCATTGGGTTGATGTAGGTCGTACAGGAGAAGGATGAATCATTACGGGAATAGGTTTAGCCGGGCGACTCTTGGTATAAAGGACCTGCAAATGTCTGCAGTGGTTACCACCTTAATGAATGGAACGTGAAACCGGGCCTTTAAGAAGTCACTCTCCAAGAATTCCCCGAAGTCGATGCATGACCTGTTGAAGAAGGGAGGCAAGTATGTCGATTCAAAGGAAGCGAAGAAGGTAACTAAAAATCTCAGGGATGGATGGAAGACAGAAACTCATAAGCGAAAGACAAGTGATGAGCGAAGGCTCTCTAATAAGAATAAGCCGAAGAATGAACGCATGAACAACGATTTTACCTAGGACCGATAGTCAAGCAGAAGCAAGAGGAGGTCAAAGCATCCACCCCTTTGAACATCCCACGAACAAAGTTATTAATGGAAAGGGTAATTAGCACAAAACGTCCCTACCTTTCGATGTTTTTGTGGAAAACGTCCCTACCTTTCGTTTTTGGCGGATTACACGTTCACCTTTACCTTTTTTTGCGCATAACGTCCTTCTGTCAAATTCCCGTTAAAATGTTCCGTTAAATCAATAGGTAATTAGCACAAAAGGTCCCTACCTTTCAATATTATTGTGCAAAACGTCCATACCTTTCTTTTTTGGTATCATTAGCACAAAAGGTCCCTACCTTTCAATGTTATTGTGAAAAACATCCCTACCTTTTATTTTTTAGCATTTTCACCCCTACCTTTCACCTTTCATTGCAAAAAATGTCCTTCTCATCCATTTTTTCAATAAAATGACGATTTTACTCTCATATTCAAATAAAACAAAAAGAAAAGATGAATTACCAACTGCAACCATAGTCCTTAAATTTTTAAAAAATTACAAAAAAATCATATATTCTCAACCACCACCATTTTCACAACCTATCAAGCTGCCAACTATAAATCCACATAATATCACCTTTCAGCCACCATGCCCACCAGACTCCACCACCGTAAATGCGGTTGTTTCGGATAGATTGATGACCAATACTATGGAGGAGGATATTGGGGAGAGTGAGGCGATGCTGGTGGTGGTGGAGTCCGATAGGTGTTGTGGTCGAAAAGTGGTGCTATATGGATCTATAGGTGGTGGCTTGGTGGGGTTGTGAAAGTGGCGGTAGTGGAGAATTTAGGATTTATCTGTAATATTTTGAAATATTTAGAACTATGATTGCAATTAATTAATTATTTTTTTCTTTTCTTTTTGTTTTATTTCAATAGGAGGGTAAAATTGTTATTTTATTGAAAAAATGGATGAAAATGACCTTTTGCGCAATGAAAGGTGAAATGTAGGGGTAAAAATGCTAAAAATGAAAGGTAGAGACGTTTTGCACAATAATATTGAAAGGTAGGGATCTTTTATGCTAATTATGCTAAAAAATAAAAGGTAGGGACGTTTTGCACAATAACTTTTAAAGGTAGGGACCTTTTGTGCTAATTACCTTTTTGATTTAACAGAACATTTTAACAGAGAGTTGACAGAAGGACGTTTTGCGCAAAAAAAGGTAAAGGTAAGGGTGTAATCCGTCAAAAAATGAAAGGTAGGGACGTTTTCCACAAAAACATCGAAAGGTAGGGATGTTTTGTGCTAATTACCCTAATGGAAATACAGCACATGAAAGAGCTCGAATAGCCTAAACCGATGCTGACACCCTTCAGCAAGAGAAATCAAAGTAAATACTGCCATTTTCATAAAGATTTCGGACATGATATCGAAGAATGTCTGCAATTGAAGGAGGAAATTGAGTGCCTACTAAGGCGGCTACTATTGGCTAAGTATGTAAAAAACGACAGGGGCAAGCAAAGGGTCGAGGATTAACCCCCACCTAGGAGAGGAGTGATAAACATGATCATCGAGGGTGTAGCATCGGGCGGCGACTCAAATTTTGCTAGGAAGGGGTCTGCTTTATCTAGAAGAAAGCAAGGTTCAACCAGAGCATTACTTTTGACGAAGAGGACTTGATCGGTATAACGCATCCCCATGATGATGCCTTAGTGATAGTAGGCGATACAGCGGATTTTGACGTGAAGAGGGTGCTAGTTGACGAGGGAAGTGCGGCGAATGTCCTCACCTGGGATGCCTTCTTGGGTCTAAAGATTCCCCCCGAGAAGTTGAAGATGGTGACAACCCCTCTACAAGGCTTTGGAGGGGTAACAATGATACCGGAAGGAATTGTGGAGCTTCTAGTTACGCTAGGCACATATCCAGCGACGATGGTGATTATGACTAACTTCTTGGTTGTCAAGACACCAATGGCCTACAATGCCATCTAAGGCCGGCCATTGCTAAACACAGCTGGTGCTGTCCCATCAACCTACCATTAGGTTATGAAGTTCCCATGATCAGCCCGACCATTGCACAACACCGCCTCGGTGTCCAACCAGGGGCTAAGCCAGTGAAGCAGAAAAAAGAAATCTTGCCCCGGAGAGGCACGCCGCAGCCAGAGCTGAGGTTGCTACAGGCGGGTTTAATTCGAGAAGTGCAGTACCCCGAATGGTTGGCAAATATTGTACTTGTGAATAAGTCAAACGGAAAGTGGCGCATGTGTGTAGATTATACTGGGTTGAACAAGGTATGCCCAAAAGACTCATACCCGCTTCCCAAGATAGATCACCTGGTAGACGCTACATCCGGTCATGAAAGGCTCAGCTTTCTAGATGCATTTTTTAGGTATCATCAAATTTTAATGGTCGAGTCCGATCAGGAGAAGACGTCATTTATCACAGACTTTGGCACATACTGTTACACAGCCATGCCATTCAGTTTAAAAAATTTCGGGGCAACTTATCAGAGGATGGTGAACAAAGTCTTTCGTGGGCTGATCGGGGATGTTGTATAGGCCTATGTTGACGACATGGTGGTCGAGTGCCAAGGCTGATGACCATGTGGCATGTTTGCAGAAAGTGTTTGATATTGCCCGACAAAATAGATTGAGGTTCAATCCAGAGAAGTGTGTTTCTGGTACTGCAGAAGGAAAATTCTCAAGCTTCATGATCACACAAAGGGGCATCGAAGTGAACCAAACAAAATTCAGGTAACACTGAAAATGAAAAGCCCCACCAGTAGGAAGGAGGTCCAGTGGCTACCAGGGCTGGTAGACGCTTTAAATCATTTCATGAGCCAGGCGGCGGATAAATGCTACCACTTCTTCAAGGCTATAAGGGGTTCCTCCAATTTCGAGTAGACCCAAGAGTATGAAGAGTCACTTAGGTACCTGAAGCAGTCATCACAAGAGCCACCAATCTTGACTAGTCCATGCCCCGGGGACGTGTTGTGTCTCTAGTTGGCAGTCTCACCATGGGTAGTCAGCGCGGTGCTGGTGAAAGAATTCTCAAAGGCGCAAAAACCGATCTACTATGTGAGCCAAGTATTGAGGGGTGCAGAGGTAAGATACTGCCTGGCTGAGTAGCTGGTGTTAGCATCAATTGTCGTGGTTAGAAAGCTGAGACCATACTTTCAATCTCACACAGTGCAAGTAATGATCGACCAACCTATCAAGCAGATCTTACATTGACCAGAAACCTCTAGGAGGCTGTTGAAATGGGCAATTGAGTTAAATGAGTTTGATATCGAGTTTAGACCAAAGACGGTAATTAAGGCGCAGGCTCTAGCAAACTTCATCGTTGAGCTCACCATTCCGCCTGAGTACCCACCAGGGGAACAGGCAGATTGAAAAATTTTTGTTGATAGATCTTCGAACGATGAGAGATCCAGGGCGAGGATCATAATGATATGGCCAAATGGTGAAGAGTTGGAATACTCGCTGCGTTTCGAATTCCTAGCAACAAATAATGATGCCGAGTACGAGGTAGTGATCACGGGTTTAGGACTGGCAGCCAGACTCGGGGTAACTTCAGTAGAAATTTGTAATGACTCTCAGTTGATAATCGAGCAAGTGACGGGAAAATTTGAGGCAAAAGACGGAAAGATGACAGCGTATTTAATGGACGTCAAAAATTTACAGAAGGGGTTCACTAGGTTCAAAATAACAAAGGTACCCCGAAAAGACAATGAGCGGGCGGATGCATTGGCTAAGCTTGCATCCGTTAACCCTAGACATCTGCCTTGCACAGCAAATGTGCAAATCTTGCGACGACCTAGCCTCTAACATGCAATCGATGTTGTGAATATAGAGCATGGGAAAAGTTGGATGGACCCATTGGTTGAATATCTCACAGAGGACAAGCTGCCGGAAGATGCTTTCGTAGCAAGAAGGCTAAGGGTTCAGGCAACCTTGTTTGCCATCATCGATGGGCTGCTTTACAAGCGCAGTTTCACAATGCCGTATTTGAAATGTTTGCAGTCGACAGAAGCATGAGAGGTACTAGTCGAGATATATGCAGGAATTTGTGGCAACCACCAAGGGGCGACCGCCCTTACATTCAAGGCACTACGACAAGGATATTATTGGCCTAGAATGAAGGAAGATGCTAAGGAGTTGGTGAGAAAGTGTGATGCATGTCAACACCATGGAAATTTGATCCATATTCCAACCGAGTAACAGACGACAGTTTTTGGGTTGTGTCTTTTCTTCCAATGAAGGATGGACATCTTGGGGCCTTTGCCCCTAGCCAAGGGGTAAAGGAAGTTCTTGTTAGTTGTCATAGACTACTTCACTAAGTGCAATGGCAAAGGTGCAAGGTTTCGTCTGGAAAATATCATATGCAGGTTTGGCATACCCAGAGTAGTTATTACAGATAATGGCAAATAATTCGACAATCACAGTTTTAGAGCCTTCTGCATAAGCTACCACATCGACCATAGGTTGACATCAGTCGCTCACCCACAGTCAAATGGACAGGCTGAAGTGACCAATCGAACCATACTATGGGATCTGAAGACAAGGCTGGAAAAGGAGAAAGGACTTTGGGCAGACGAGTTGTCCAATGTACTATGGGCAGACGACAACTCTGATGTCTGGCGCGGCTCGACTCAACAAGCCCAGTCTGCAAGGCCACAACCTAGTAGACAAAGGGATAAAGTGGCAGGCAAGTGTTAGGTAAGTTGGAAAAAATAAGTCAAACTCTTAGGAGAAAGAGTGACAAGAAACTTACCCTCTGAGTATAGAAAGCCAAGGCTCTTTCATTGTCGTCACCCTAGTAGGTGTCACCAAAGATCGTAACACCCCTATCTCATGATAAACCCGAGTGGGGTAAAATCCAAAGTTAGGGAGAGAACTCTCGCGCTCGCACCTAGCATGGCTCGAGCTGCCATCCCCCGACCTCGATGGCTGAACAACTTCGACGGGCTCGTCTGAAGGTTGGGGAGTCTCCTTTGTAGGACGGTCCCTCGCATCTCGGGGGACGGTTTTCTTTCTCTTCAATGGGGTGGGACTAAGGTCCACGTCGCTCTCATGCCCCGGCCTGGGCAAGAAATCCATAGCCTCTTCCAAGTCAAACTCTATACCTAACACCCAAACCAAAATCCATCGAATATAAAGAGCAGTGAACGGGGGGCACATTCAAATACAAAGTAAAAGAACTACATATTCAAAAGCTTACCATCAGCAAGAATGAAGCCCTCATCGCTCCCAGGCACAAGTAGACTTTTCAACACCTCATCCAAGTCGAAATCCATGCCTGCGAACATGCAATAAAATCTGTTAACTCAAAAAAAAAATAGCAAGTAAAAAACATATACAAGAATGAAAGAGAAAGCAAGGAAAGAGAACCTGCTGGTAGGTCGACAAATCCCCATGATCAACATGCTCCTCATAGTCAAGACTGACCCTAGGTTGGGTATAAGGAGAGGTGTATTGGTCACATGTTGGATTTGAGCTCTTAGGAGAGAAGTAACCTCTACTTGACTATTGAAAAGATGGATTTGAGGATGTCTCCAATTAGTATTGAAAAGAAGTTCACCCTCCGATGGTCGAACAAAGAAGAACCGGGATTTTCACCCACTGTTGGAATTCCTAAATTTAGGAAAGTACAAAGGAACCCTAGCAATAAGGTAGATGAAGGCATTATATTGAACTAGTTCATGCATTTCAAAAATGCACCTGAAAAGGTCTATAGAAAGTGGAATTTTCTTACTAAGACAGACATACAAAAAGTACAGCGCTTTTCTCCATGCATTGGGGTTTATCTGACTAGGGGTGAGGTGGAACTTATTAAAAATTGAGACGAAGAAAGGATGGATGGGGAATCGAAAATCCCCATCCATGATGTCTTTTATACACGACTATCTCATGGGGGTCGAGCCCGGGAAGCCTCTCCTTAAGCCTAGGGGCTCTATAAATATAATGTCGATTCGATCGAACCTATTGAGGCACTTCTCTAACTTAAGTGGAGAGTTTTAAAGACTATAACACTTTGGAATTTCAAGGACAACAATCTCACCCGCCGGATCTCGCCCAATTTCTAAATTTAAATTCGAAAGCTTCGTTGAACCAATATGTCTTTTTGAGGATGATGGTTGGAATGCTAAAATTTCGAATGAATGGGTGAGACTATCGGAATCATGGGGGGATCGACCGACTGTGGGGGGAAACTCGCGAGGGGCTGGTCAAAGGCCGACCAGCCGTGAGGCCGGTCGACGTCAACCGGCCTCGCGGTTAGTCAGCTGGTCGAGACCAGCGCCGATCGACGACACATCGCACGACCCAACACACAATGGGTCGGACGACACATTCATCCCCTCGTTTTCACTTTCACCGGAAGAGGAAGTGATAATGATTTTGTACATAGCAAGAAGACAAAAAACTTGGAATAAAAGAGAGGATGAGAGAAGTACCTTACTATTGAAGATTAAGAATTTTTGAAGGAGAAGTGAGTATGAGGGAGGCTCCCCCTCTTATATAACCAAAAATTTTGAAAATTTTGGAGGGAAGTTTCCCCCCAAAAGTACCAATCCCATTTGAGAAATGCCATGTGTAGGGTTGTTACTACCCAACACCACTTAGACCGCTCGACCCACTCATATTGAGCCAACTATGGTTGAGTATTGAGTAGATACATAAAAAAAATTGTCGAAAGGATGGGAAGGAAGGATAGATGCTACCCCTTACCGATAGATATCGACAAGGGGTAGAGGGGCTAATGATATTGGACATCGCTAATTACCTATAACAACTGACAAGATATGGGTTCCATCGCCAGCCCACACCACCCGTGGGCATACAACACCCATGCTAAAACGTCGACCCCCATGGGCGCTCTACACGCCCATGCCGGACGTCGACTCTCATAGGCGCTCTACACCCATGTCGGGACATCGACCCCCTAGGCACTTTATACCTATTTCGGGACGTCGATCGCCATGAGCACTCTACATCCTAGCTGGATTATCGACCACCATGAGGCTCATTACCACTACGCGGTCAATATAACACTTAGCCAAAAATCATAAATTGGGTAGAGATCACGCGACGATTGTTACGAACACGACTAGCAGTTGAATGGTCAAAGGTTACCCACTAAGAACGTGGGGGCAGTGAAAGAGGTTACGTGGGACACGTGGCACCATAACCGCCCTTCCTTCACATGACTCCAATCGCCTATAAATACTCCAAAAGACGAAACAGGTAAAAATCTTGGAAAAACTTTGGCTATTTGAATATCTTCTTTCTCCTTTTCTAACTCTCCGTAATTCAATACTAATCCTCACGCCGGAGGTACAATAGGGGAGAAAGCCTCGACCTCACTTTTGCAGATAACAATTGGTCATCGAAACGGCGGAAGCACCCTGCACCGCCAGGAGGGCACAGAGGTTCTTTCCTTAACTATTTCAGATCACCATTGAGTTATTTTTGAAGTCACTCGACAATCAACTCTTCGAAGCTTCATTTTCGTTATCAATAACACATTTCACCAATTAATTGCGACTATAGCCAATAAACCAAATGGATTATATGTTTCTACTTGAATAGTGTTATCCACGATTTCATGTGACCAAGACTCAAGGTGAATCGTAGAATGTTGACACAATATTCATTCATTCAACACTTAATAATTTTAACTTGAGCGTCCCTAATCATGATGTAAAATAGATCTAATTTTTCAAAATGGTGGAAAACCTTTTCAATGGAGAGATGCAAATGAAATGCAGTGCATTTTTCGATGGGGGGGGGGGGGGGGAGGTGGAAAACAAGCAATTTAAACACAATCAATGGATAATAGCTTTAGGTAGTTATTGAATTTACTCAAAGGTATCACTTTGATTTCCATATCTAATGGGTTGAACGAGTAGCAATCTTTCCAATCTTAAGAGTTTCCTTTGGAATGATATATTTTATCAGTGATATTTAACATCATTGTGTTTTGTTCTATCATGGAACATGGGATCCTTGCTAATATGAATACCACTTTAGTTGTCAGAAAATAAAATTGCATTTTCAATTTTTCATCAGCAAGATAAAATTCATGTGATAGTTACTTAATTACATTCCTTTGTTAATTGCATCAATTGCAACAATATATTCCGCTTCTATTGAAGATAGTGCAACAATCTTTTGTTTCTGTGGATTCCAAATTATAATAGTACCACACAAAATGAAAAAAAATAAGCAGATGTGAATCTCCTCTTAACAAAATCAGAGACAGTATATACCTTTAAAAGTTACCCTTACTTAATCTTTCTAAACACAAAGTCTAGATTAGAGGCGACTTTCAAATATTTCAATAACCACTTCAAGGCTTCCCAGTGTTCCTTCCTTGAATTTTTCATAAATCTTCTAAGTACGCTAATACTATGTACAAGATCAGTTCTAGTATAACATTTGATGTTATGTCAAACTTGTCTTCAAAAATATTAAGAAGACAACTTAAAATGGTTTTCTAGAATTAAGGTAAAAGGTCTACATTCAAACATGAACGTTTTCAAAATTTTATTCACATAACTATGTCGATTTAAATATAATAAATCATTTTCTTTTTCTCTTAAAATATGCATTCCAAAAATTTTCTTAGCTGAATTAAGATCTTTCTTTTCAAATTCAAATTTAAGTTTCTATTTGGTATCTTGAATTTTTAATTTGTTATGACTAGTTATGAGCATATCATCAACATATCATAACATGTAAAAAGAATTAATACCACAATTACCTTTACAATAAAGATACGTATCATACTTGCTTTTTCAAAAACCCAAGCTTCAGCACAAAAGAATCTTTTGTACTATTAACTTGAAGCTTACTTTAAACTATACAAAGATCTTTTTAATAAAAACAAAAGGTTATTAATATCTCCCTTTATAACACCTAAAAGTTGTCTCATATAAATTTGTTCATCTAACTCTCATTCTGTACATCTAACTAATCAATTTCCCTCCTGAACTGATTCATAAGTGCTAAAATGGTTCTAGTAGTAGTGTATTTAACTATAGGGAAAATATTTTATTATAATCTACAGCTTATTTTGTGTAAATCATTTTGCTATTAACATAGCTTTATATTCAACTTATTCGTTTCTTATCATTTAATTTATTTACACCCACAAATTATTCTTAAGAATTGAAGTCATTTCATCCTCCATTGCAGCTAATCAATTAGCTAAATCTCTACCTTTTATTATATCATCATAGGAGTTAGGTTCATTTTCAATTTCATATTCATAAGTGAGCAAAGATACAAAGTCATTATCACCAAATTTGGTCTAAAGTGTGATCTGCCTTCTCTGTCTATCTCTTGTGAGTTGATACTCAGCAAGAGACAGAGTTGCAAGATCATCATCCTGATCAACCTTAGTACCTACCAAAGGGTCATCATCAGTTTGTTCAATTTTCTCTTTCTCAGTTTGTGTTTCATTTATTTCCAAATTAGGGGACGCCACCTTAATTTGAATATTCTTTTTAGGTAAACTATCTGTATTTTCTTTCAAATATGACATGACAGATTGATTAAAAATAACATCTCTTCTTATAATGACTTTTATAACCCATTTCCTCCTTTATCCACAATCTGTATCCTTTAACTTTTTTACAGACATATTTAAGTAATTTAGGTTCTAATTGATGAGTATATGCAGCAAAACAAAAAATTTTAAGATGAGAATTATCAACAAGTTTTTTATCCTCCCAGATTCTGGCACTTTG
This sequence comes from Olea europaea var. sylvestris, assembly GCF_002742605.1. Lineage (NCBI taxonomy): Eukaryota > Viridiplantae > Streptophyta > Magnoliopsida > Lamiales > Oleaceae > Olea > Olea europaea. The sequence goes on from NC_036239.1 coordinate 10,967,503, forward strand.
AATTTTGAACAGCGAGTAGGACTTCCATGAACCAAAAAACTTACAGTTTTGACTGTTCACCCCATAACAATTTGGAAAGATCAGAACTCAATAATATGCATCTTTTTTTTTTTTTTTTTTTATACCCAAGTGTCCCAGCTTCGCCAGACTAAATCCTGGACCCCTAGTCACCGGTCCCTCAGTAACTAGCGAAGGTAAACCGCAGGTTGTGCTCTTATTGGATCACAGGTTTCCACCCGGTCTAAACTCCTGACCTCAAGAGAGCTTTCCTCCATAGTGATTAATCCACCAATAAATTGCCCCTTTATTGGATCAAAGGTTCCCACCAGGAATCGAACTCTCCACGCTGAGGTTGCGAGCGCGTCAAAGGTGATTGATCCACCAACTCGGATGTGCCCTGGGGGGCTCAATAATATGCATCTTACTTTATTAAGTCATGTCGTATTCATTATTTCATTTTGTTGAGGTAGTTCTATGTCTCAAAACATCATGCAGTTTTAGAAAATCATTGAATTCATATTTGTAGAATTTCATGCCATTATCAGTTATTAAAATTTTTATTTTGCGATCAGTTTGATTTTCAAAGCTAATGGTTAATTTCAAGGACTTAACGATGGAATTTTGGTAGAGAAATCAAACAATTTTAGATATAAAGATCTTCAAATAAAAGAGGCAAATCAATTTTACAAATGGGTACCTTGAAAAGTCTCATAATTGGAACAATCGTTCAAATTGGGAATAGCTCCCTTCCAATCCTTAAAACATTAAAAGTATCATTTTTTTTTAAAGAGCCTTTCTTGAAAAATCATATCTAAAACCAGAGAAGCAGGTCCTATAAATCAGATTGCAAGTACTTGAGTAATTGTTTTATTTATGAATTTCATGTGGACACGGCAACTTGACTTGTTTTTCAATCTCACATTGTTCGCAGTATGTAACTTCTCCAAGATTATTTTTTTTTCTAAAAACTCTTTTATTAGGTTTAAATGGTATATTGGCAAATCTTAGACAAAATCAAAGTAATGAAATTATAATTAAAGTTAAAGAGTCATTGGGGTAGTGGTATAGGTCTATAAGGAGTCAAGGAGATCAAACGCGGACCAAGAAAAAAATAGCTAGTAAATTGCTCCCTACATGACAAGCTAGCGCTTGAGCACCCAAAATAGGAAGTCTGTCGCTCATTGGGTGCCTAGTGGTTGAGCAACAGTTAGGGTTAGCCAAACCCTGTTTCGTGATTTTTGACCTATTTTTTTTATCATATATTAACCCAAGCGCTTTATATTATAAATACCCAAGTCATACAACATCCCCAAAGTGTAGTTGAATATTATTTGATCCTATAGAACATACTTTGAAGATCAAATATCAATTTTCAAGGATTAATAGATTCAGCTACACAATCAAAACATCAAAATTTCAAATTCTCAAAACAATAAATCAACCACTTCGGTTACATATGTAAGAGTTCTGAAGATCCAAAATGGTGTTACGGTTTGTGAAGAACGAGTTTGTTCTCGATGATACACGAAAGTAAAAGATTTTAGAGTTGGAAAGTTGGTACTAGAGCACAAAGCAAAGGAGTTCCTTCATAATAATAGATTGGGGGTAGAATCTACTAAGGTTTAATTATGTCTGGACTAATACTGTAAGTTAAATCTTTTATAGTGAATTTTATTAGCAAGTCTGCTAGGAGGTTTTTGATCATTATGATGAGTTCTTCAAGAGGTTTTCTTCTATCATCAAAATCTTGGTGTTATTTATTTTCTGCAATATTTAAATTGCTTATTTGATATGTAGGTTTAGATTTGCAAGATTTAATTCATTTGGATATATTTAATTGAAACTTGTTGCAATTAATTACCTAGTAAATTTAAATTTCACATATTACACTTATGCACCTCCCTCTAGGTGTTAGTTGGATCAAACTTCATAATTTCATCCTTGATTTTGTAAACATTTTAGAAATTTCCTTCTCGTGTGATTCAATTTTTCATGTCACAATTTTGCAAAGATAATTTATCATTTAAAATAAAAGCTCAGGGAAGCCATGGAGGAATAATACCACTGGGCCCTTACCTTTTTCAGCTACGTGCATGTTTATGCCGTTCAAGTTCACTATCTTGTGCACAATTCCTTCCATCTTTCTCTCTCTCTCAATAGAATTGCGTGTTATGGAATTGACATGTAAATTGTCATATGTCCTCTCTCTATAAATATATTGATACGTGAAAATTTAACAATGACTCACAAAAGGTTGAAGGTCAAGAACGTGTAACTAGAGTTAAACGGGGAGTCAAGATAGAGCTCCTAGGGAACAATGATGTTTCCTAGGGTTGTTTCTGCAGCTATGAATAGTCCATCTCTTCAAGAATATGTCTATTTTACCTAACCTTTCTTCGAGACAATGTCCAAATTGTTACATCTTTCATGCGAATCGAAACTCCCTTAAAATCTTTGTATTTACTTCAGCCATTCATCGAGGCATCGTTTGCCGACTCTCCCATCATTAGATGGCCAACTTTTCTGACCTTACGGAAATGGGTAGGTATCAATAGCTATTTCAAGAATTGTCTTTTTCACACTATAATTAATAGTACTTGAAGGAAACCCGTTCAATCTGTGACCTCTTTTAAGTGATCAGGTTTCACATGCGAACAGTGCACGCCGCTTCTATTTTTATTTTTTTTTGACACCCAAGTGTCCCAACTTCGTCAGACTAAATCCCGAACCCCTAGCCACCGGTCCCTCAGTGACTAGCGGAGGTAAACCGCATGTTGTGCCCTTGTTGGATCACAGGTTTCCACCCGGTCTAAACTCCTGGCCTCAAGAGAGCTTTTCTCCATAGTGATTGATCCACCAATAAATTGCCCCTTTATTGGATCACAGGTTCCCACCAGGAATCGAACTCTCCACGCTGAGGTTGCGAGCGCGTCAAAGGTGATTGATCCACCAACTCGGATGTGCCCTGGGGGGCTCAATAATATGCATCTTACTTTATTAAGTCATGTCGTATTCATTATTTCATTTTGTTGAGGTAGTTCTATGTCTCAAAACATCATGCAGTTTTAGAAAATCATTGAATTCATATTTGTAGAATTTCATGCCATTATCAGTTATTAAAATTTTTATTTTGCGATCAGTTTGATTTTCAAAGCTAATGGTTAATTTCAAGGACTTAACGATGGAATTTTGGTAGAGAAATCAAACAATTTTAGATATAAAGATCTTCAAATAAAAGAGGCAAATCAATTTTACAAATGGGTACCTTGAAAAGTCTCATAATTGGAACAATCGTTCAAATTGGGAATAGCTCCCTTCCAATCCTTAAAACATTAAAAGTATCATTTTTTTTTAAAGAGCCTTTCTTGAAAAATCATATCTAAAACCAGAGAAGCAGGTCCCATAAATCAGATTGCAAGTACTTGAGTAATTGTTTTATTTATGAATTTCATGTGGACACGGCAACTTGACTTGTTTTTCAATCTCACATTGTTCGCAGTATGTAACTTCTCCAAGATTATTTTTTTTTCTAAAAACTCTTTTATTAGGTTTAAATGGTATATTGGCAAATCTTAGACAAAATCAAAGTAATGAAATTATAATTAAAGTTAAAGAGTCATTGGGGTAGTGGTATAGGTCTATAAGGAGTCAAGGAGATCAAACGCGGACCAAGAAAAAAATAGCTAGTAAATTGCTCCCTACATGACAAGCTAACGCTTGAGCACCCAAAATAGGAAGTCTGTCGCTCATTGGGTGCCTAGTGGTTGAGCAACAGTTAGGGTTAGCCAAACCCTGTTTCGTGATTTTTGACCTATTTTTTTTTATCATATATTAACCCAAGCGCTTTATATTATAAATACCCAAGTCATACAACATCCCCAAAGTGTAGTTGAATATTATTTGATCCTATAGAACATACTTTGAAGATCAAATATCAATTTTCAAGGATTAATAGATTCAGCTACACAATCAAAACATCAAAATTTCAAATTCTCAAAACAATAAATCAACCACTTCGGTTACATATGTAAGAGTTCTGAAGATCCAAAATGGTGTTACGGTTTGTGAAGAACGAGTTTGTTCTCGATGATACACGAAAGTAAAAGATTTTAGAGTTGGAAAGTTGGTACTGGAGCACAAAGCAAAGGAGTTCCTTCATAATAATAGATTGGGGGTAGAATCTACTAAGGTTTAATTATGTCTGGACTAATACTGTAAGTTAAATCTTTTATAGTGAATTTTATTAGCAAGTCTGCTAGGAGGTTTTTGATCATTATGATGAGTTCTTCAAGAGGTTTTCTTCTATCATCAAAATCTTGGTGTTATTTATTTTCTGCAATATTTAAATTGCTTATTTGATATGTAGGTTTAGATTTGCAAGATTTAATTCATTTGGATATATTTAATTGAAACTTGTTGCAATTAATTACCTAGTAAATTTAAATTTCACATATTACACTTATGCACCTCCCTCTAGGTGTTAGTTGGATCAAACTTCATAATTTCATCCTTGATTTTGTAAACATTTTAGAAATTTCCTTCTCGTGTGATTCAATTTTTCATGTCACAATTTTGCAAAGATAATTTATCATTTAAAATAGTTGCAGTTAGTTCTAAAATAGTACTTGAGATACTTGTGATTAGCTCATAGTCCCTAAAGATTTTAATATGTCCATGACCAATTTTAATGGTGAACTCCATATCATCTAGTACATCTAGAGAAACTAAGCCCTCGTTTTTTCCCCATTATTTTCAAAGTACATTTCTCTCTCTTTCTCTTTCAACTACATATTTTTCAATAAAATAATATTATACACACACTCAAATCTTTTCCTTATTTTTCAATAACACATTCTCCATCAATCTAATATTTCAAAATGCATTCTTAAGAAAATTGTGGCTCAAACAGACTCTAAATTTCTTTATAATTCATAAGCAAACTTAGTTTTTCAAGTATTCGAATATTACCATATTCTAGCAATAGTTTTATTGTCCCTATTCTGCTTACTTTACAAGTCATATTATGTCCATAATAACTTGCACACCATTGAGTTTTTCAAAATCAAGAAACCAGTTCGTGTAAGGACACGTATGAAAAAAAAACGGCTAGAATAAAAAATACCTTCTTTATTCAATTTCTTCTCCTTATTAACCAACATAACTCCAGTTTCAATTTTTCCTTTATTGTAAGCTAAAGCTGCATTCCCCTCATCATTCTTTTCTTTTAATTCGTTTTGCCTTTTATGGCAATTCTTTGTAAAATGTCCTCTCTTCCCAAAATAATAACATGTCTTATGCTTTGCTTTACTCTTGAACTTTGATTTGTCATCCCCTTTCTTTTCCTTTTTCATTAAAGTTTCCCCTTTTGAATTGATAATTAGATTTACCATTATTCTAACCCTTTACCATCTAGGATTCTCCATCTTCATTTTCCTTTGACTCAAATTTAAACTCGAGTTCTATTTTTTAAAGCATTTATTATTATCTCAGTCATACCATCTCTAAAGCATTCTTTATATTTTTATATCTTTCGCCTATAGAGTTTAACAGAACTACAATCCATTGATTCTTTAAAAGTTTTTTCATCACAATTTGCTAGGTCTTGGATCAGTTTGGTAAATCTATTCAATTTTTCTTCCAAGTCAACAGAAAAATCCATTTTGAAATAGAAGAATCATTTTAGCAAATGGCATTTATTTGGAACGATTTTAGTCTCATGCAGGGACTCAGTGGCAGATTTGGAGGGGAGCCCAACCCAATCCCCTCCCAGTCCATTTCAAATTTTTTTGGGTAAAAACAATATATATATATAGTTCGATTTTGAATCCATCATTACTGAAATTGATGTATGGACCATAATTGTGTAGCAGTTTTGTTATCACCAGTAGTTCTTATTACATTTTCAAACAAATACAAGAAAATTGTGCTCTATGATGTTTCTTCTAATTCAGATTTCTTGGTGTGGTTCATGTCAGCAAGCCTAGAATCATCTAATGCTTTTATACATTTTTGTTGCATCAAAATTGCCTCAATTTTCGCTCCCACACATTTATAACCCCTCCTATAAAAAAAATGTTCAACTTGAATTTGGTAGTTGTCATTTTAGAAACAAATATCAAAATAAACAGTCTTTTTAAAAACATAGACAAAATTACTGTTGAGGAAGCTTTTTTGAAAGATTTTCAAATCGGTGATTTTCACGCTCAATACAACGTGCTTTTCTCAACCAACAACCAATCCAATCGGCTCCAAACCACAACCAATTAATTCACCTCGGTTGCTATTCAATCTTACCTAAGTATGACAAGAAAAGATTATGATTTGTGGCCACAAAAGCTAGGAGAAGACACCACAAAGGTATACTATAAAGAAATAATCAATTGCACACGTTAAACAAGCGTTTTGGACGCTTGTAGAGGCATTTTTTTCACACACAAAGGGGGCGGCCGAGATTCCTTAATTTTTTTCACAAAACCTCACAAAATATCATAAGAAAGTGGCTATGGTTATAGTCATATATATACTCTAGGGTTAGACTTTAAATTGGATCATTAAAGAGGTAAATGGACCAAGATTCAAGCCATCCAAGAGAAAATACAATTGGGCCGGGTGTAACTCATAGACTTGGTTGTTAGACTTATTTCATCCATTGGCCTATGCCTATGAAATAATATTAGTGGAAATTATACCGTCCCAAGTGTATAAAGATTGGGATGCAAACATCTGGTGGAACTTTTTTATGCACATGTCAGGGTTTTATGTAATTATCAAATGTGAAATATTTATTTTTATCATTTAATAATTAGTAGATGCATATATTAACTGATGGCGCGTTTCCTTGATTATCGTAATTCAAATTACAATTTTCTTTACTACCATATCAATCATCCTCTCTCTCTCTGCCCCCCACGATTTCACGTAATCTCCAAACCCTCTCTTTGTTCTCCCACGATTTTTCGGCATCTCCAAACACTCGCTCGTTCGAACTCATTCATCCAGAGTCCAGATTTCGCCATTTAGTTACCCTACAATCTCACCATTGTCGAATTCAATTTGTCCAAGAATCATCGTGTGGAGTACATCCCTTTCGCTATACTGAAAAAACGCAATCTAATGGAGAAATCTAAGGGTGCAGAAGGGGTTATTAATCTCGAAGATACAAGAAGAAGAGGAAGAAGAAGCAAAAGGAGGTCACAGGACAGCGCAATGGAAACCCCAACGTATTCGGCGTCTGTGACTGAGCGAAAAGGCCGATCGAACAAGGTTATTTTCTCAATTTTTTTTGATTTTTTTCTATTGAACAATGAAAAAACATACTGGATATTTGGGCATTCTGTGAAATGTAGTCGGTTGAAGTAATTTCGGTATTTGGCATGACCTAGGATTTTGGGTGTAAAGATTATGTGTATAGAAATTCCTTCATGACCCGAGCTCAGTGTATGTGACCATGGTAGATGATTTGTGACCTAAGCTCAATGTATGTGACTCGGAGGTGCTAACGATGAATTGATCTAATTTGTGACCTTATTCATTTTATTGAAAACTAATCTGTGATGTGACAATGCGGCATGTGTATGGGATTAAATTTGTGCTTTTAATTTTGATATCTTATACGTTGGGTGGAGTTAAAGAATAGATCTGTGACCTGAGCTGATTGAATATGTGACTTGATTGTTCTAACAATGAAGATCTGTGACCCTATTCAATTTACTAACCATGGTAAATGATTTGTGACCTAAGCCTAGTGTATGTGACTCGGAGGTGCTAACAATGAATTGATCTAATCTGTGACCTTATTCATTTTATTGAAAACTAACCTGTGATGTGACAATGTGGCATGTGTATGAGATTGAATTTGTGCTTTTAATTTTGATTTCTTATACATTGGGTGGAGTCAAAGGTACTAACAATGTGACCTGTGACCTGACTCGAATGTATGTGCATTGGAAAAACTAACAAAGAATAGATCTGTGACCTGAGCTGACTGAATATGTGACTTGACTGTTCTAACAATGAAGATCTATGACCCTATTCAACTTACTGACTCGAGTGTACATGTGTATGCATATGTGACCTGTTAGGCAGAGCATGTTATTAATTGAATATCTTTGTGTTGTAACATATCATCTGTGTGTGATATCTTTCCGTTCAAGTGTTTAACATTGTCTGCAATTTCAACTTATGTGACCTGTGACCTGACTCGAATGTATGTGCATTGGAAGTACTAACAAAGAATAGATCTGTGACCTGAGCTGACTGAATATGTGACTTAACTGTTCTAACAATGAAGATCTATGACCCTATTCAACTTACTGACCCGAGTGTACATGTGTATGCATATGTGACTTGTTAGGCAGAGCATGTTATTAATTGAATATCTTTGTGTTGTAACATATCATTTGTGTGTGATTTCTTTCAGTACAAGTGTTTAACATTGTCTGCAATTTCAATACAGGCCCGGGAATTCATAATACTAGAAGACGGGTGGTTTCCTGGGAAAATTACAACCTTAGTCTATAAAGGTGTCTTGAATACCATTCAGACGAGCTTAAGCCGATCACAGAAACATATATTGATGGGAACCTGTTTTGCTCATTTTCTAGAGTGCGACGAGATCACGATACAACCACAACTGATTCACTTCTTCCTTCTGAGACAGGTTCGTCAGCCGAACAACGAAGAAATGTGGTTTTATGTGGCTGGAAGGTATGTGAGGTTCTTCATCTCCGAGTTCTATTTAGTCACATGCCTGAGACGTCATGGATAGTGTGATGCAAACCCCGTAGCAATGGAAACTATGAAACCCACAACGAGATTGATGCGGAACCCAAGAACGCCAATACTAACCCAGGTTTTGGATCTTGAACCCCAAGAATTGAACCAAGAAACCCTATATTAGCGAAGAACCTAAAACCCCTTGAATTACAATTAAAAGAACCCACAATCCGATTGATTAGAACGCCACAAGAAGTTGAATCTTGATAAGTTCCAAGATTGTTCAAGAAGAACAATAAATTGAAAGAATAAATTTCTCTCTCTATAATATTAATTCAAAGTCAAAAGTTCAAAATTTGTTACAATGAAAAGTAATCTCCTATTTATACTAATGAATAAAAACGTCCAAAATCATCAAATTATGGTAGTAATTTGATTTCATAAGAATTCTATCGAAACTAGAAAATTCGCCAATTTTTTGGCTTGTGCCGCCGCATGGTGTAAATCCATGCAGTCGCATGGTTCAACAAAAAAAAAACAATTTTTATTTTCGGTATGCATGTGTGCGGCCGCATGGAGTTTTGCCTGTGTGGCCGCATAGTGTTGTTTTCTGCCTTCGCTTTCGTCGTTTGATAACAAATTGATCTAAGTCGATCGGCCTTCGACCCGAACATAAAAGTTGCTCCATTTTGAGTCTCGAACATGGTTCCATCAGTAGTTTCTTGAACGAGCAATCCCATCGCTTGTTTCACTTGCTTTGCCCTTGATCGCGTCATTGGTCCGCCATCGACTATCAACGGGTCTCGTCTCGCACTTGCCTTCGTCGGGCTCGACTCCTGGATCATATCATCCCCTCCCTCTTCAAAAGGATTCGTCCTCGAATCTGAACCTAAATCAAATAGAGAGAGATCAGATACATTAAAAGTAGCCGAAACATTGTACTCACCTGGTAAATCTACTTTGTATGCATTGTCATTGATCCTCTCGATGATTTGAAACGGCCCATCGCCTCGTGATTGCAATTTTGACTTCCTCTGTTCTGGAAAACGCTCTTTTCTAAAATACACCTAGACCCAATCTCTAGGCTCAAATGTAACGCATCTACTTCCTTTATTTGCTTTTGATGCAATCAGCTTTCCTTTCTCTTCAATCTGCATCCTGACCTTTTCATGGAGTGTTTTCACCATCTCGACTTTTCGTTTCCCATCCAAGCTACCTCGTTCATGTACAGGCAAAGGCATTAAATCCATAGGTGTTAGTGGATTAAAACCATAAACAATTTCAAAAGGAGAAAACGTAGTAGAATGTGTAGCTCGATTATATGCAAACTCTATAAACGGTAAACACTCTTCCCATGATTTCAAATTTTTATTGATTACTATCCTAAGTAGTTGAGTCATAGTTTGATTAACTACCTCAATTTGTCCATCGGTTTGTGAGTGACAAGTTGTAGAAAATAATAACTTAGTTCCTAACTTACTCCACAGAACACGCCAAAAATGACTCAAAAACTTCACGTCCCTATCAGACACTATACTTTTAGGTACTCCATGTAAACGTACTATTTTCCTAAAGAATAAGTCTGCAATATTAGTAGCATCGTCAATTTTATGATATGGTATGGAGTGCGCCATCTTACTAAACCTATTGACCACTACAAATATTGAATCCCACCCCCTTTTTGTCCTATGCAAACCTAACACAAAGTCCATAGATATGTCTACCTAAAGTTCACTAAGTACAGGCAAAGGAGTATACAAACCATGGGGTTGAACCTTAGACTTAGCATTTTTACAAGTTATACACTTTCCACATATTTGTTCTACGGCATGTCGCATTTTAGGCCAATAAAAATGTTCCCCTAACATGTCTAAAGTCTTTTGAACCCCGAAGTGTCCCATTAGACCACCCCCATGTGCTTCCCTTACCAATAATTCACGCAAAGAACAATTAGGAATGCACAACTTATCTTCCCTAAACAAATATCCTTCATGCCTATAGAATTTATCAAATTCACCTTTGTCACATGAAGTATAAATACTAGAAAAATCACAATCAGATTCATAGATGCCCTTAATATGCTTGAAACCAAGTAATTTAGTACTTAATGAATTTAAAAGCACGTACCTCCGAGACAACGCATCAACAACTATATTTTCGTTACCTTGTTTGTACTTGATGATGTAGGGAAATGTCTCGACAAACTCCACCCATCTCGCATGTCTTTTGTTCAACTTACCTTGACCTCGCAATTGCTTTAAAGATTCATGATCGTTGTGTATCACGAATTCCTTTGGCCATAAGTAGTGTTGCCAAGTCTCCAATGCTCGAACAAGTGAATACAGCTCCTTGTCATATGTCGGATAATTCAATACTGCCCCACTCAACTTTTAGCTAAAGTAAGCAATAGGTCTCTTTTCCTGCATTAACACTGCTCCTATACCTATTCCTGATGCATCAGACTCAACCTCGAATGTTATATCAAAATTTGGTAATGCCAAAACAGGTGTCTTACATAGCTTATCCTTAATGGTGTTAAATACAATTTCTTGAGATTCTCCCCAATGAAAACCTACACTCTTCTTTACTATTTCAGTCAACGGTATGGCGATGGTGCTAAAATCTCTTACAAATCGCCTATAAAAACTAGTCAATCCATGAAAACTCCTAACTTCAGTTATAGTCTTAGGTGTTGGCCATTCTTTAATAGCTTTTATCTTTTCTTCATCGACTTCCACCCCGTTAGCACTAACCACAAATCCTAGGAAAACAACTATATCCATGCAAAATGTGCACTTTTTGAAATTAGCATATAGTTGTTCCTTTCGCAACACAACAAGCACACAATTTAAATGTTCTAAATGCTCATCTAGGTTTTTGCTATAGATTAAGATGTCATCAAAATAAATTATAACAAACTTCCCAATAAAAGTACGCAAAACATGGTTCATTAAACGCATAAAAGTGCTCGGTGCGTTAGTGAGTCCAAACGGCATAACTAACCGTTCATACAATCCATACTTAGTCTTAAACGCCGTTTTTCATTCATCACCCTCCCGCATGTGTATTTGACGATACCCACTCTTAAGATCAATCTTACTAAAAATGCAAGCACCATACAACTCATCAAGCATATCATCTAGCCTAGGTATTGGGTGACGATACTTTACTATGATATTGTTGATGGCTCGGCAATCCACGCACATTTTCCAAATCCTGTCCTTCTTAGGCACAGCAAAAATGTACATCACATGGACTCATGCTCTCCCTGACATAACATTTGCTCATCAACTCCTCCACTTACTTTTGAAGCTCCTTCGTCTCCTCGAGATTGCTTCGGTAAGCTGGTCGATTCGGTATGACAGCTCCGGGTACAAATTCAATCTGGTGCTCGATGCCTCTGATTGGTGGCAATCCACTTGACATCTCCTCAGGAAACACTCTCCGCTCATGTGGCTTCTCTTTCTTTTCTCCACTCTCATCCACCTCACTATTTTCTCTCTTATTGATGGTTTCACTATTGTCTCTCCTTTTTCCTGACTCTCTTATTCTCTCGTCTTCCTCACTTTTCAGCTTGATTTGATCTCCATACACTTGTGCCGGTGTTAATAGCGCAAGAGTAATAGTCTTCCCATCCTTAACAAAGCTATAACGATTCCTATAACCATCATGTGTGACCCTTTTATCATATTGACGTGGTCTTCCTAACAAGATATGACCCATATGCATAGGCACCACATCACATACTACTTTGTCACTATAACTCCCAATTGAGAAATTAATTAAAACTCTTTTATTCACCCTAACTTCCCCACTTTCATTCAACCATTGCAACTTATAAGGCATAGGGTGTCTTAACAATGCTAGTCCTAATTTCTCAACTAAAGTTGTACTAGCTACATTCGCGCAACTTCCACCATCAATAATCATACTACATACCTTATCGTTGACGTAACAACGTGTGTGTAATATATTTTCTCGCTGGTGCTCCGAATCATCCACTTTGACTTGAGTGTTAAGAGTTCTCCTTGACACCAACGATTCCCCAACAGCAAACTCCAATTTTTCTTCTTCTTCAACATCCTCCAATGCAGGCATGTCCTCAAACTCTCCTTCACTTTCACTCACCACCTCTCCATTATCCAACAAAACCATTACCCATTTATTTGGGTATTGAGAAGCAGTGTGCCTTGACCCCAAGCATCTGAAACACTTGATGTCTCGATTCCTTGATGGTTGTGAATATGTTTTGGATGCTGTTTTGCTAGCACTTTTTTCTTTCCCTTTCTGTTACTCATTCCTACCTTTAGGTACAGCTTTATCACCTTTGTTGTTGTTGTTCCACCCTGGCTTCCAAGATGGATTAACACTCGAAGTTCCTAACTGTTGCCTAGCTACCCCTTTTTTCTTCAGTTGTCTCTCTACCTTCATAGCCACATGCAACATGCCTTCCAACTCCACATAATGTTGCAACTCCACTACATTGGCAATTTCCCTATTCAACCCATTCAAGAATCGTGCCATGGTAGCCTCCCGATCCTCCACCACATTGGCCCTAATCATGAGTATTTCTATCTTCTTAAGATAGTCCTCTACACTTTTCGACCCTTGATATAGACCTTGCAGTTTTGATGGATCTCTCAGTAATAGTGGCTAGGAACAAACCTCTTTCTCATCAATGACTTCAATTCCTCCAAAGTGCTGATTGGTCTTCCCCCACTCCTATGTTGTGAAGTAATCACTTGATCCCACCATGAAATTGCATAGTCACTCAACTCCAAAACTGCTAACTTCACCTTTTTCTCCTCCGAATAGTTATAACACTCGAAGATCATTTCAACCTTCCTTTCCCACTCCAAGTATGCCTCGGGATCACTCCTTCCTTTGAATGAAGGAACTATCATTTTTATATTTCCCAAGTTTTCATCCAACTCCTCCCCGCGATCATTCTAACCCCGTCTGTCGAACCTATCACCTCTATTCCTCATCCTTCCCATCTCAACACCGTGAAATTAATCTTCGCCCATGTCACTCCCATATCCATACTCCTCTCGTCTTTCCCTCCTAGGCTCCCATCTATACGGTCCTCTGGCATTGGATACATCCACTCGATGCCCCCCGACTAAGATTAGCCACCGATGTATCTAATCTATTCATCCAAGCCTCCTGCTTCTCCAACCTATCTCTCACATCTCCAAACGCCCTCTCAAACCTTTGCACTAAATCCTCCGATGCATTGCTATTATTGCCTTGTGCTTGAGTTTGATTCTGCCCTTTCTGACATCCTAACACTAAAATTTTATTTTATTGCCTCACCAAAAGTCACTCGGAACACACACAAGGGCTTTTACCCTCTATTAAGCTCACCTCTCTGCCTTTTACCACTCAATTCTTTCAACAATTGCTTCTAGGAACAATCAATGAACTCAATCAATCAATCAAT
>NC_036239.1:10982967-11054593 GCF_002742605.1 Olea europaea var. sylvestris
CCGAATCATGAATTGGATGGCAGATGAACAACCTTCTGCTGCTAAGTTGGAAGGAGCTGACTGCTTCACAAATGTTGATGTAATACATCAGTAAGCCTTGTTACCAGTATATTGAATTGTTATGATTACACTTTTACTAATATACACTTTTGCAGATTGTGATTTGTGACCTGGAACCATCGAAAACAGAAATGGCGATGCCATATATGAACAATGTCCAGTACCAGAAACCGATTCAACCAGACTTGTTAAGTGAGAGCCGCAGGAAAAAGAGGACAAAGAAATCAGCTGGCAATGCTAGTGCTAGTGGAAAGTCAGCGATCCTCTTAACGGATAGCAGTATGGGACAGCCTAATGTGTCGAACGACGATGATGATTTCGTTGATCCTCCACCACGACGTCAAGACACACCCCTCCGTGAAAAATCTCCAATTGATGAAGCACTGTCAGCTGCCCATAATTCTCCAGATGAACCACACCCTCAAATGCCGCAATGGGTTAATGTAAGTGGATGTAATTATTTTTTTGAAATCAGCGAACACAGATCAATGTCTTAGGTCATATATTACCTTTTTGAAATCATTGGTCACAGATCACTATTATGTAGGTCACATATCCACTACGTTTTCATCACAGAACATATTTTCCTAAGTCACATATAACCTTTTTTCTCCATACAACTAGTCACACTTGTATTGTTATGGTGTTATGTCAGGCATATGATGATTTGAGGATGCAATTATGCAAACTGCAGTCGGACAATAAATTGTTGAATAGGGAGCTCGTTAGCATCAAGTCATAGATCTCATGCTTCAATGATGTGTGCACTCTACAAAAATGAACTCCATTATCCAAATGCAAGGTGTCTTAAAAACTAACTTGATGGAGATTCGAACTAACATGCAGTTTCTGTCCGAAACTGTGTCAGCAATGATATCCTCTTCAATGGAAAAGATCATGAGACGGTTTAGTGATAAAGCAAAAGATCAAGGCACAGAAATTCACGGAGTTGGAGACAAGGGAACTCATGTTGCTAGAGGCTCTGATAAAACCGACGAGGTACTTACATGATATTTACACATTTCATTATACACACTATGGTCACATTGACATGCCAAGTATTCTTCTTCTCCAAGATACAGGTGCAAACAGTGTAGCCAAATGTTGATAGGAAAGGAAAAGGTAAGATAGACCCAAGTGAAGACATTGGTACTCCCTATAGTCTTCAACCACCATCGTTCGATTTGGGGATCGAATATACTCAACCTGATGACGTTCACTCTGAAGATGTTCAGAAACAGGTAGTTTCCATTATATCTGACGTGTTGACGGCAACTAAAAGTGTTTAGGTAGAGGTATTCACAAAGCCATTATTCATTATGTACTTGTCACAGATCAACTACATGTAAATAATAGAAAACTTTAACAGGTCACAGATCATTCATTATTCACATGTAGTTTCTATGTCTGATGTGAAACATAACAAGCTTTTACAACAATATACAGGGATCCACGTCTCTTGATGGTCATTCTGAATTACCGGTCAAATGGGTTCGAGGCTCGCAAGGATACTGTAGTCTCCGTTCGCTGTTGGAGAAGGTAAACTATTCAAACATGATGATCATGTCATAGTTTTTGAGCATTTCAAAGGCGACGTTGAAAAAGTTGACAGATCTACGTTCATGAGTTGGTTCGAGAGGGGTTTCAAACCCAAAAACAAGTACGTACAATTTTGTGTATATCTGAGAATGTAACTTAACAATTCATGATAGCGCAACACTCAACATTCAATTTCATGTTTGCAGGAAAAAGTTTAACGATGAGGACGATAAAATCAAACCTGCATTCGTCATTGGTTCATTCCCAGTTGGTCACAAGTCATGGTTCTACAATCTTATATACACAGAATCATCTTTGAGTAGCACGGTACAATAAAACCACATTATGCTCTCACATATCCACAGAGTGGCCACATATTTTAACTTCTTCACTTACATGTAATTGTTGGTCACACTTTCATATATTGGTCACATATTCACATGTTGGTCACATTTTCGTAAACTTTCCTTTTCTTTAATGTCATTGTTTCCTTTTATTACAGCACATGGATGCGTGCTTCTAGTATATTGGCCAGCTTGCAAAACATGGCAAGAATTTACATTTTAGAGCCACAACAACAAATTCTTGGTTTCAGTATAAAATAAAAGACATATACCCTACTTTTATGAAGGATCCCCAGGTTCTGATGTCGGAGTTGAGCCTTATTAATGTCATAACTGGTCACAACCTACCTTTAAGCAAACCTTAGGCTGATGTTGACCATGTGTTCATGCCAATGCTGCCCACAAACAAGGCCCATTGGATGCTAGGTGGCTACAATTCAGAAGCCATATCTTAACAGTGTTCAATTCAGCAGGTAAAACATATCGTGACTCGAAGGTTCTAGAAGGCATTGAACCATATGTGAAAATCTTGCCAGCACTTATGAATGCTTTGGGAATTTCGAAAAAGGACCTTGATTACCACGGACCTAACTCCAAGGAATTGAAGGTATACATCGACAGTACGCTACCTCTGCAGACAAATGGGTAATTCTTATGACATATTTTGTGTGCTTAACCTGATAATTTTTCAATCATAACATTCATTTTCCACTGTTATTTTGCAGTCACGATTGCGGGATATTTGTGATTTTGTACGCTTTATACATCCTCCGTGACGGACGATGTTCCATACCGCATAAATTCGACATTAACAAGTATAGACTGGGTATTGCTGCACTACTCTACAAATATTGGGAGATGTACATGAAGCATGCGAAGCAGGGATCAATGGAGGAGGGGATGGTTATAGAATGATATCATATGTGTTAGGAAGATGAAGTTTTAGTTGGTAGCTTTTGTGATCTGTACACACATGGCTTTTTGTATTTTTATTGTTGTTTCTCAAGTGGATTGTCTTGTTGCTATGTACACGAAATTTTACGTGTGAAATATATGACAGCATCACTTTTCAAGTTATAAAATCTAGTAATTGTCTTCCACAAGAATTGCTTTCGTGAGCTGTTATTTTTTGGTCACGGGTTATTTTGGGTTTATATGCACATAGATGGTCACATTTGAAGATTGGTCATAGATCATGAGTTGTTTCGCACCGGATCATCGATTATGTAATCACAAGCAGTTACTGTACATGATCTTTTATTGTTAAAAAACATCACAGATAACTTCATTCAGTGACACATAACTTTTTTTTGGGAGCCAAATTTAATCCTTTTTGCGTTATTGGTCAGAGAGAACTCTATTTTGTGTCACATGTCATCACATTATGTCCCAAAACTGTTTGGTGATTACATGTATTTATTATTGGTCACATTTAAATAGGATTTAGGTCACATGTTCATCATATTTTGGTCACAGAGTTGTTACGAAGTCATATCTCAATTTTTTTTCCAAACCATTGGTCAAGTCTTTGAATTTTGATCACATGCATGTGTATGATTCATCAGGTCACAGTTCTGAATTAGCAATGACCACACAATGCAATAATAGCGTTTATGTGTTTAACATCAGGTCACAAGTCCTGCTATGTGAGGAATAGGGATTCACAGCCAACTAGATTACATAACTTTTGACCATGTCTGAATGATTGTATTAACAAACAAATACTCAGACTCAAATTAGATTTTGCACACTTGAAAAAATAATGGATTGCATATGACGTCAATCTTGTATTACAAATGAATGTTTCAAAAACACAATGGTCACATATATTCAGCGCTATTGGAATGTATTGCATTGAATAATATTAGCTCAATGGGACAAAACTGGAGCATCTCCTACGGTTGTGACCATATCCTCCACAGCGCCCACATTTCACTGTTGGTTTCCCTTCTCTGGATGATCTCTTCCTCTTCTCATTTGGCCTTCCACAACTCCGTTTCTAGTTAGGAGTTAAGACAATTTCATGTAGCACTTCTTTAGGCAATGTCCGTTCACTTGAAATTCCAACAGGATATATAGAGTCTTCGTATGCGTTCAAATATGCATCACATATGTAATAATAAGAACAGAAAGTATATGGATCCGTTTTTTGTATTTGTAATTACAGTCAATGCGTGTGGACATGGTAACAAATCAACTTGTAGCATCCTGCATGTGCATGTCCATTTCTCAATATCAACAACGAAAGTTATCTTATCACTGCTAACAGAAAACACTGACTGGTTAGAAGGAAAAACCTGGGAGAATATAATCAAATGGACAAATTACGTCAGTTCAAATAAGTATCTACCCAGCAGTCACAGTCGTCAGGTGTATGTCACAAATTATATATTTGAACAAGTCACAGTTGCACAATTTAATGTCACGGAATTATATGGAAAGGTCATATGTAGTTCCCAGTTTAATGTCACAGGATTGTATAGAAATATCACATGCATTGAGTTGAGATCACATATATGAAAGGCGCATAAGCATACAAACATATGTTATCACGGATGTGAATTTCAAGTCACATTAGTTCATGCAGCTCTCGTATGAGTAGTTGTTATAGTCAAAATTAAAAATTACCCGCAGGTTCTGTAAATCTATACTCATTTTTCTGATCTCATTTTCGTATTTGCTTGTCAACTTTGTGAAAGTCCCATGCGCGTTGTCTCTGTGTTTACAAAACCAATTTTGAGTAGTTTGTCGTAATGACTCCAGTAGGGATACGATTGGATTATTTTTGGCTGCCTTTGTGACTGCATTGATTGATTCCACAATGTTCGATGTCATTGTTGAATACCTATTTTCTGGCATATGGATTTGTGACCACTTTTCAGGTCCAACCTCAGCTTGCAAACATGTATTGCATTGAGTAATATCATATAACTACAATATGTAAACATTCCAATGTTTTGTGGAAAATTATATTGAAGTACTGCAATACCAGGTAAGCGCTAATCTTCTGATTCATTGTGTCTAGTTGCCATATGTGATATTCAAACTCTTCCAATGTGTAAGCTCTGACAGTTGAGTTGAAAGCTTGTGTAATGTTTTGTCCAGATTTCCCAAAATGTGACTTCAAGTTCTGCAGCAAATGGCACGAACATATACCATGATAGGTTCTCGGATACACATGTTTTATTGCATTCTTTATACTATTATGCCGATCCGATACAAAACATAGCCCTTCTCTATTCCCGTACGCCTTTTTTAGGTTTTCTAAAAACCATCTCCAAGATTTATCGTTCTCATTATCTCCAATCCCAAATGCAAGAACGATACACTGTTACTTGCATCTTGCGTACACGCTGTGAAAAGTGTACCTCCATAGTGACCATTCAAGTACGTACCATCAACCACAATTACATGCCTACAATGTTTCTAGCCGCGTATTGATGTACCAAGTGCCATAAAGCAATACTTGAAGCGATTGTGACTGTCAACCTCCAAGTTTGTGACCGTCTCAGGATTCTTTTTTTGAAGCATGTAGAAAAACCTTGGTATGTTACCAAACAAATCAGTCGGATCACCTCTTATCATCTTCAGGGTTTGCTCACGAGATCTCCACGCTTTCGAATAATTTAAATAAACCCCATAAGTATGCAACATATCATTGCATATATCCTTCAGTGTGTCTATAGTACGAGACGACGTATAGTTGTACTTGATGTTAGAGGACACAACTGTGCATATCCAACTACATCCCTCTTGTGAGCACCTCACAACATATTCTTTCTTGTCTGACCACTTCACCATAAACTCAAACATATTCTGTATGGCAAAAAGTGACAAGCTTAACTTTAAAATATCTTTATCACAGAAGACACTTCATTCTTCAACATCTCTACCATTTGCAACATAAACAATTGCGATTTCCTTGTCATAAATGTGACCTACGTTTTCAATTTCTGCTTCGCAAATGTCTGATACCATATCCTGCAACATACATAACTCACTAACAGCATGTGGATTAACTGGCAGTGTGATAGACGATTTATCTACTTCTGCCTCCACAACATCAATGATTAATGGATATTTAGTAGGTTCGCGCTCCATATCCTTGAGCATGATGTAACAGAGCATATTATTGTCATTTCTGATTCTAATTGGAGGCAAATCTTCATTCAGTGTGTACTTTAATGAGATTGCTACCTTTGTAGGATCCAAATCGAACTCCTTTATTACCATGTCCACAAAGTTTACATATCTGCAATTTCGATCTACCAAGGCCAAAGAAGTTTGAAATGTATGCAACAGGCACACGTGCAAGTACACCATTTCTGCAAATTAAATTTACATTTGTTAGTGGTCTAGTGATGAAAGTGTAACGATTGACAGAGTTTGTGTATGAACTCCTAAAATAATAGGCATGCACGTTTTTCATAAAGTCGAATGCATGGTAGAAACATAAAGCACAGGTTAGGAATTACAATTTACATACACAATGTATGCGCATTAGTGACATATATAGCGTGCACTTAATTTTACGAGTGTTTTCATTCATGGCACAATTTTGAAAGTATGTCATGTAAGAATGAATATGACTGAATATCACATGGGTCACAGATCATGTAACACAATTGTCTCACTCAGATTATGCACAGTAGTTCTATATACTAAGTGACTCAGGTTACATTCTTCAAAAAGTCAATCACGGAGAATATGAATTTCAATATTGTTGAGATACACTTTAATTCATTCATCACATGTCTCATATGTGGCCTTCATATCACATTACATACAATACGTGCATTGGTCACATAGTCAGATATCAGATCATTTGCCGAAGCACGTACTTGTACTCTATTTTCAGCGATGATCAAGACTTCTGTTACTAATGTTAGATTTCTTCTGTTGCAAATATGTCTGTATTAATAAATTGATAATCGTAGTTTGAAATTCAATGATTATTCTTATCTTTCGCGATTGTATTCGATTAACCGAACACAAATTCGGAGTACGTGACTTGACGTTTTCAATCGCGGGTGAGATTGTGAAATTTATCATCGAAGTCAGTTATAACTGTTACCTGCGTCGTTATCGTCGGCGGTCGGAATAGGACTTCACAGTGAGAACGCAGAATGACTGCTGAATTTTTCAATTTTGGGATGTCGATTTTGTACTGAAATGAGTCATGATATAGAAGGGAACTAGGCGTAATTTTAGGAACCGATTGTAACTATATATATATATACACACACACACACACACACACCTGACTTTTGAATCTTCAAACTATACACCTGATATATGCTTCAGTATATACTTAGTGTCTGAACTATGATTTTTTCCCATAATATTAACCTACGTTAACATCATAACCCGAGATTTATTGGGTATCAAAAACCCAACAATTACATTTAGCCAATTATCAAGGAACTAAGAAACAAGCAGATAGAGTGCAATTAGATAGTTTGATTAGATATTAAAAAATTAAAAATACACTTGGTATGAATTTGGGGAAAAAAATAGTAGTAGTAATAGAATATACAAAGGATATAAAAGATTGCAATTTATAAACAAATTTGTAGTCAACGGATTTATTTCACAAGAAACATATGCAGAAGAGAAAAAATTGCAAATTAATCAAATAATTGAAATCGCAGTAATGTTTCTAAGTTTTCACCTTCAAGATTCTCCAAGTACAAAACTTGTACTAAATTTATTTCAGATTTTCAAGGCCTTTTATGATCCTTTTAACAAATATTAGTCTTTAGGGGATATAAAGTGTACTAAAAATCAAGGAAAAAAACTCAAGAAACCCTAATTACTTGAAGTAAATTTTGAAAATAGAAAGATCTCACAAAGCGAGTTTATAAAATTCTATTTCTTTTGATTTTTCATAAAGATTAGTCCGCAAAGTTTTAGGTTTGCTATAGGTCTACAATTTTCTCAAAATTTTAATATATTTCACATATTCATGCTTTGGTACTACTTAAATGCCCAGAAACAAACGTAAACACAATTAATCACAGAAAACCCTAAAGGTCTAAGTAAAATTTTAGAAAATCAATATAAGAATGCTAAGAATTTTTCATTTGAAGCTGTTCGTATGAAATTTCGCAAGTGTACGATATCGTTGACAAGTAATACGCGATGAATCGTCCCACGAGGAATAAATTTCAATTGAGTGTGCTAATCTTTAATTAGATTCAAAGAGAGCAAACAAAAGTGATTTGCAATTTTTAATTGTTCTAACTTATCTACAAAACTTCGAATTTAGTATATGTATATATGAAATGAATGTATTTGATTACGAATTCATCTATTATTATTTATTTTAATTCTCAATTACGTAGCTAATTTCGTTTATGCATTCTTAACAATTGATAATTCTATTATAATTTTTTTTTCATAACAAATTAAATATATTCTGATTACGACTCGAATGTATTCCTAGTCCAAATTTGAATGAATAGAGCACATTCAATTTAACAATTATCTCAAAAATTGCACATGTGAAAATATTATTCCTAACATTTATTGTACATGTGTTAATCAAGCCGTGTTTAATACCTATTATGAGTATCTTAATACTACAACAAACAACTAATTATCTAATTAGTGGTCAAACAATTAAATAATACAATGAGTATGTAACATTAATCAAGAATCACAAGAATTAAGCTAAACTACTAGTCTTGAATTAGAAATAAATAATAAATAGGATTATTTTCATCTAATACAAAAGCGGATCTAACCTATCATATTAATATATAAATTGCAAGAAGAATAATAGAAAAATATCACCAGAATCATAAAAGAATACAAAAAATGTTGATATTTGGCCTTCAATTCTTTGCTTGGGTTTGATCTCCTTTCTCAAAATATTGTAATTGGTCCATTGTTCTTGATAAATTTGATGACATTATTGTGTATAAAGATGCAAGAGAGGGTATTTTTTCAATGTGTAACCCTTGTTCTCTATTTATAAGAGCCAGAAAATAGGTTAAAATCGCGTCCAATTTAGGTCCCAAAAAAGTTTGAATTGCCAAGGAAAACTGCTGATTCATCTGAGCGCGTGCAATTGATCCAAATGACTCTTGGGGTCAAATTTTTGGTGTATTGTGCGCCAAAATTATCCCGCGAGCCAATTTACATAGTGTCGTCCCTGAATAGTTTTGGTATTTTGATCATAACTTTTTCTTCTAATGTCTAATTGAAATGATTCAAATTTCGTTGAAGAGCTAACCCAATGGATACAATTCTTCTAGAAATGCAATATTTTCAATTTGAATATTTTCTATCCGAAAAATGAGTCTTAAGTTGAGGCTAAAAACTTGGAGCATAACTTTTTTGGTTGGAAATTAATTTGTGAAATTAGTTCAACTTTACTTCACTCCTTCGACCTTCAATTGCATCCAATTGATCATATGTGATCTTCAATCATCATTTTATGGTCTGAATCAACTATTGGATGTTTACACTTTGGTCCCCAAACTTTGAATTTCTTTCATTTTTGCTCTTTTTCGTTCATTTCTTTCAATTCTACCAATTTGCGTTCAGTTCAACTTAACAAACATAATTAACACAAAATTAAGTTATAACTCATTTATATCACTAACAAATACGCCAATTTACTGGTTTAGATAAGTGTCAAAAGCCCAAGAGATTCAGTGAACACTTCCAACACATAATCCCTGTTAAGCATCCACAAAAGTGAATAATGCTCTATTGCACGATAAAGGCCCAAAATATGAACCAATGTTACAACATACGTACCCAATATATAAAAATCAAGTCATAAAGACTTATCTTTGAAAGGATTCAATCCCTGTTGAGTTACTCTTCACCAAGAACTCAACAAACCGTAACTTTCTGAAATTATGAACGTAAGGAACAACACATCCTTTATAGATTTCACCAAGAACCTAAATTAAAAATCAAAAAGAGAGAAGGTTTGATAGTCTCAAATAAGATTTTCAGTAAGCGTTTAGAACACAAAGCAGATTTCTCTCAAACCTCTCAAAAGCCAGAATGATCCGAGTGAAAGATCCTAAGGGCCATATAAAACGTTTTAATCCATAGAAAAATCCAACAGCCATTAGCAAGCCACTTGTCATCATCTGATATAAGGCCTCCACTTACAAATTAAGTCACGTTCTAGAAATGCGTCTTTAGGCCAATTTTGGGAGCACATTACAAATGTGCACAGCACAACACATTGTTCAACTCGATCCATTTACATCCCTAGCGAACAAGCAGTTTAACTTGGTTGTTCAATTATATATCAGATACCGTATTCCCCAGCTCTCTTCCACACCAATAGCCAAAACGGGAAGGATGAAAAGTCTTTCTTCATTTTACTTTTATTCAAGTCTATATGTTCTAATTTGCTTGCCCTGATTTTTAGTCATCCAATCTATGTGACTATTCTCGAGTCATCTGTCTTCTATATAGTATTGTGTTATCACTGATTACTAATTTTTCTTTCTGGAAAGATATTACAACAATGCCAATTGCATGGTTTATGGTAATTTGATTGTGGGGTCTAGTGTTATTTTTTTTATTTTTTATTTTTATTTTTTTCTCCATGAGCTTGTAGCATGTATGCATTAAGTTGTAATCTATAATTATGTCGTAAAATATTAACTGGTCAGATACGTCGTAATCTATTCGTATATTTTCAGGTTCATGTAGTTAGTTTCACATGTGATCATATTAAGTTGCCTTGTTCTGGTGGAATGCATCTACTGGCACCGAATAGAATGGTGTCTGTTGATTTTGCTTCATCAACTGAGATTTAGTAAACTTCTTCATGCAACATTGCTTTATGTTTATCTTTTTTCCAGCCTTTAGCTTCATGATTTCTGGAGCAAGACAGGTTACATAGTCTGGGGCAACCGGGCAAGGCCCATATTTTTGGCTGGCCCTGCTGGGTTGGCCCGTGAAAATAACTTTAACTTCTTGGGACTCAACAATGTAGAGAGCCCAATACACATTTAGAGGCTTTTGCCTTTAAAAAAAAAGGTGGCGATCTCTTTCTTTCATAAAGAGGAAGTCAGGACAAGAAAATGAATCGACCGTTCAACGCAGGCCTTTATCGATAACCTGGTATGTCGCACGGGTCCGCCTGCACGGCACCTAGCCAGACTGTTGAAGGTTGTGCATCTTAGCTCAGTTCTCATTCATACTTGTTTCTTTTAATAAAAGGAGCCAACCCCTTATCGATGCCTGAAAATGAGCATCAAAACTCCTAATTGAATGTAGTTGGACCCCACCCCACGCCATATCAAAATAAAAAGAAAACTAGGATTAGATGATGCAAATGACTCAACTACCTAAACTTGAGTCAAAATAGTTGGTATAGAAATTTTATGTCATGCGTAGTAGTTAGTAGTTATTTTAAAAATAAAGAAAAGAGGAAAAAAAAATCTTAAACTTGATCTTTTATTAAATAATTTTGATATTGTTCTGTTTGTCAATGATTTTAGATGTCTGAATTAAATGAGATTTTAAACCAATTTGTAGTAGTATATATTAGTGAAGTGTATAGTACATAATATTTAAATATTTTTATCTATTTTTCCGAACAATACTGCCAGAATACAATGGAAGAGATTGGAACTCCAATGGATCTGAAGATACTTGATCCGACGGCTAGGGAAGTGCTGATGGCGGTCAAAAGTTGGGTCAAATTGTACGGAAGAGGACCTAAAATTTTAATAAAAAAATCCGTTTAATAAAATGCCAAAAAGGTTGCACTCACTCACCAAATAGTGTTAAATATTTGGATACCATGGTATCTTCTTAATTTTGATATGCTTTTCTTATGGAAAACTTCTTAAAAATTTCCATGGGATATTAAAATTCTAGTGAAAGTGACGTTCCATTTTACCAATGAGACTTCAATAATTGTACGTGAGACGTCATATGTTTGAGGTTAGAAATTTTAGAATAATGTTAAGTGTACATTTTATGGTTGACATCTTGGTGTATTTTTCATCGAAATTCAAAAGTGTTGGGCGAGAAAGCGTGTTTCTGTCCAATCAAGTGTCGCCACGGGATACAATGTAAAAAATGATGTCAAGAATAATGTACATGTATCATGATTGGAAATGTTAAGCCCCTGTTTGATAAGCATTAAAATTAAGATTTTAATTTAAATTAAAGCCAACAATTAATTTTAACCATACATTTTATGAAATTCACAATTTTTCAACCACATATTTCATTAATTTATATCAAAATCTATTAAAAATCTTATTTTAATCACTACCAAACAGGGGCTTAGTTTATTTTTTAAACTAAACAATATATATGAAAGAAAGATATATACTATTTTATACATGTAGGTTTTGTCCAATTATAATGAAATAAATATGATCATATATGATAATCTCTAAAGGCATATTTATATGTTTGATTGGACTAGGAGTGTCAAACAAGTTGAACTAGAAAAACTTTATATAGCACAATCTTTCTTCAACGTAGTTTAAACGCTAGTTAATCGTAGTTTTCATTCTTGAAGCTCGACTATGATAGATTATGCATGCCGTTCGTAGAGCAATAGAATGTTTGGTTAATTCTTCCTTCATATTACGCATAGATTTAAATGTCCTCGACTCTCCTTGATCACCTTTTAATTGTTTTTATTATTTTAAGAAAAATGGCAACAAAAATTGAAGATGAGCAAGCCCTATTATGACATGACTACATATGATCTCTATTGTCACTAACAAAATTTTGATATGTTAGATTGGTCAGGCCTTACATATCTACGGATAAATAAAATATAAAAAGAAACATACAATAGGATTATTAATTGTCATATTAAGGTCCCAAGTGTTTCCCATTCTTTGGCAAAGAAAATGAAAAATATGATCGTTATCCACACATAAAGCCACCGTATTTGACCTCCTCTCTTTTGTGCGGTTCCGTAACGTCTATATTTTTCATTCTTATTCTTATAAGAATGGGAATCAAACGTGTGCTAAGTCTCATACTGCATACTATTTCACATAAAGGATCAAACCACAGCTGTAAGATTGATTTATACATGAGTTTTTGTGAAGGAGTGGAGAAACAACCGCGAATTAATGGGGATGGAATCACAATATTCTCTCAAGTTATCAAAGTCTTTATATAAACAAATGGTATTGGGGAATAAGGAATAAAACAAAAACAAAACAAAAAAAACATTAAAAAAAACAAAACATAACATAAAACACATAATCGGATCTAAGAGGCATTTTCCTTATCATATGAATATTAACAAATTGATGATATAAAAGCATGTAATCAAAATGGAATCTACGCAGAATCATTTGACAATCTTTAATTATTATTAATTTTGGGCTAATTAGAAGATCAATGTCCCTTAAGAGAAGCATCGAGTCATTTTAAAAAATTGTAGGGTCCATTCATAAACCCCCACTAGTTAAAGATTATTGGTGTCATGTAATCACCTAATATTGGTGTTTAGTGCCATAATCCAATAATATCTTAGTCTCATTCAAGTGAAATTTCCAAGAGATTACAATGTATATAATTACAATTATCTTAGACAAAATATGGAATCACAATCTACATAAGTCACTTTTTTGATATGAGAATGTGCACTGAAATTAATATTAAACTAAAATAAGTTCAATTCAAAATTTCTCAAGTTCAATGGCTTCACAGTGTATCTTCTTGGCATGTTTGCTTCCTCAAGTGCACAGCTTAGGCCGGTGACAATTAGACCAGTTGCAACACAGAAGACATGAACACCTACAGCAACGATAAACTTGAATCGTCGATGATTTAAATAGGTAAAAATTTGTTACAAAAAATAAATTTATTTTACTTCAGAACTAATTTAAGTCATTACTTGCATATTAAATTTGCCTGAGTTAAAAGTAGTAGATTCTCCCTCTTGCCAAAACTTGGTGGTCCAAACCTAAGAATCAAGACTCTTGACCTGGTTAATCCATCTACTTTTGTTTAGCAAATCAATGAAGTTTTCCTTATTCTTTCATTTCTTCACTTTAGTTCAAAGTAGTCAATGACTTTATCTCCCATGCACTAACATATATACTAAAGTTCCATTTTATGACTAATACAAATGATATAATAAGTCCACATATCTAAATAAAGTATATATTACTACAATATTGATATTATGTTGACTTATTTGGAGAGATTAGATGTGTTAAATGGACCAAGTCGAGTCGTTGGATTCGCCTTGACAAGTCCATCATGCGAACCAG
Organism: Olea europaea var. sylvestris; assembly: GCF_002742605.1. Classification (NCBI taxonomy): domain Eukaryota; kingdom Viridiplantae; phylum Streptophyta; class Magnoliopsida; order Lamiales; family Oleaceae; genus Olea; species Olea europaea. The sequence continues at coordinate 10,997,147 of NC_036239.1, forward strand.
CTCATGCTCTCACGTGGTCGAGCCGAGCTCGAGTTGGCTCACTTCACAAAATTTGAGCTCGACTCATGAATTACTCATGGATTGTGATTTTTTTTAATTGAAAATTGTACTTTCGCTCCCCAAAGTATAATGAAAATGTAAATTTGAAAAGAAATGGTAAACAAAAAATTTTGTTTTGTCAAAAAATTATAAAGTTGTATAAATCATCCTCCTTTTATCGGTCTGAGACCCACTACAATACGTAGAGATAAATTAAGCAAGGAAGAATATTTCGTGTACATTTTAAAAATGAAATAAATATTTTTTGATAACAAATAATGAAACAAAATATACTTATAGTTTTACATTAGTTGTTTGCAATTGCATATTTGAAAAGTTATCGGAAGGCCATCTTCCTCTTCTTGAAACTACTGACGTATACAAGCATGTGCTTTTATTTGGATTGTAATATTGTCTAACTCACAATATGCATCTCGATCTAACATATGATTTCCCATAATAGACCTCAAGTTTTTAAGTGCTAATAAAGTCGTGATTGCTATGAACAAGTCCGAGCCTATACTAGACAATACTGGATACTGCTATGTATTTCACCATTAAAATAAATTAAAGACGTTGATTGCTACCAATGTCTCGTTCCGTATAGGTACTACAAGTATAAGAATTTCATGCATCTTGAACAAGGAAAAGTTAAATTAATATAGTTCGAATTAGAGAAAGAATTATACAATTGTATAGTTTTTTTTTTCTCATAAGAGGATATATTAATTTTAAATTTTTTGAATTAACTTGAAGAATGTTTGGTCCCACACAAGAATTTCATACATTTTGAACAAGGAAAGTTAAATTCATATAAGTCGAACTGGAGAAAGAACTATACAATTCTTTAATTTTTTTCTCATAGAGGGATATATTTGTTTCCTAGATAAATTTAAAATTATTTTGAATTAACTCAAAATAATGTCAGTCCCTCACAATTTCAAATGGGGATGGAATATTACAGTCAGGTACACGTCAAAAAAAATAATTTTAAAGCGATTTTCATCATGCAAATACTTGGAATAATGGAGAATCTTCACCCCTACACGGTAAGAAGGCTAAACAATAGGGTATAATATAATTTAAATTGGAGAAATTGGATTCACATTGCATAGAAGACAAAAATATGTTTTCCAATATACAAATAAAATGCATGTATTCTGTTATAAAACTAAAAGAAAGAAAGAAAATAGAAGAAATAGAGAATCAAAACTGAAGAATGTATTATTAAGAATCAATGTCATATATTTATAAGGTTCAAAATAAGAGTTACAATTGGAATGAAATAGATTTTCTAAATTAGATAAGACTTATATATGTATGGTGATAATACTAAATAATCATCAATAATTATCTCATTATTTTAAAACACTTCTTCTTTGATGATTATTTGTACGATAACTATTTTATTGAAATATTGTCAAGAAAATCTAGTAGGATAAAACTTGATCGAAGGAAAATAGTACAGCTACTTCCCATAATTTCAACTCTTGTATCAAATTATCCATGTCTTGTACATCAATGTCTTCAATATTATAATTTCTAGAGAAATATGTCTCATGTTGTTTTACATATTCTTCACATAACACCATCTTCATACAAGTTATTTATCATCCTTCAATAAATGTAGTAACATGATGATTCGAAAATAGCTCTTGTTGATTTCTTCAAGAGTTTCATACATATAAGAGTACCTTTTTTAGGGTAAATGTCATGTAGTTTAAGGATATCATTACACAAAAAAAAAAAAAAAAAACCTCATTAAAACCTTATTAGGAAAAATACTGTGGGAAAAATCTAATGAAGGAAAAAATCTAATGAAGGAAAAAAATACATTATTCTTTTGAATACGCTACAAAAGTTGTCTCATTAAAAACCTTGTCAAGAATATCCAATGGGACAAAACCTTGGTCAAGGGAAAAAAAGTGCAACACGTATTTATTTCCCATCACGACAATATTACTTGAATTATGCTTCAAGCATATTAAATCCTTCAATGATAATATTAAATTTATATGTAAAATAAGTTGATTATAATCACATTTATAATATGCATATCAAATTTCATGCATCGTCACTCTAATGAAATAAAGATTTGTGATTACATCTACCACATGATAATTTATTTATTTTTAAAAGTCATTGTGACATTTATTATATAAAAAGTCATACATTTCATATTACGATTTTTCTTTTTTAATTTCATTTTGCACAAGTATACACCTTTTGGTGTTAAATTGTATATCAAAAAACTTCAGATTTTTCTAGTAAATTTAATTTAGGATTGCATCCCTTTTATTTGGCCAATCATTACTTTGATCGATATATTTCGACGCATTTATTTTGATTTCTTGCTATATGATGTAGTACATTATATGTAAAATTATTGTGGACAACTTTTTCTTTTCTTATTCGATTCTATTTATTTTTCTATAATAACATAACTTATTGAGATATCTCAAATTTCATTATTCCACGTACTTGAGCCTCTTCTGAGGTTTAATGATATGTTATGTCTAAATACTCATTGAAAGTATTTGCCTCTTTAATGAGATCATCTCGACTAATTGCTCAATTTTCATTTGGAGATTTTTTTGAATTAGAATCGAATATAATTATGCTTCAAGCGTGTCATAAAAATATCAAATATAATAGTATCAAATTATCCTCCTAAGATATCAATTCATATTGGAGCATTTAAAATTTGTGCGTGAAATATTGTTTATCCCTTTGATCAGTAAATGTATCTAAATAAATTATCTTTTGAAATTCTATTTAGAATAGTATTTTGTGAGGATTTAGATGCATTTGTATAATATTTCTAACTTCTTAATTCCTCCTCTTATTGCTGAGAGAATATTCCAATCAAATTAATAATCAATAAATTGCGTTATCAAATATCACTAATTTGAGACAAGGGTTTAAACTATGCATTTATTTTCAGAATTCTTTATTTTCCATCTCAGTGCATTGTGTTGATTCAATTTTACATATATGTATTATCAAAATAATTAAATGAAAACATTAGTTTCTGACCATAAGCTAATTATGATAAGAAAAATTATGATGTTGACGTGATACATAATAGAATTCTCTAAACAAAAATAGGAAGTACTTTATTCTCAATTAATTGGAGAAGTTTTAACAAATAGTGGTGTTAAACAATTTATCAGCATCCCAATTGACACATATTGAAATGTTGAGATTTATACACACTAACATTAAGTAGACACAATCTTAATTATATACTTAGAAAATTATGCTCATAATTTAAATTTGAGCAATAATTTCGCAAACTTCAAGTTGTGAACACCATGCAATCATCTAGTATATTTATCAAATCTATTAGATATAAATAATATTTAGATGATCAACATGTAGGATGATGGAACATCATCGTAATTATTTTCAGAAATATAGGAAATTCAGCCCCTATTTCAACTAGTGATGTTCAATGAAAAATTTTCATAAAAGAGAACAAACATCATATATGATTGAATTGAAGAATCTTCGAATTTTTCATTGAATATTTATTTAAATTTTTAATTTCGCATAATTGTTGATCCAGTGACAGTTCAATTGGTCATGTCAATCAAATTGAACTTCTAGTTCAGAATAGATATAATTCAATTATTTAATTTCGAAAATATATTATTAAACATTATATAATCATATAATGATTAATATTCACATGACAGAAGTTGTGTGTTTTCTTTCAAGAATAAACACAAATTCATAAATTACATAGGATATATTCTTCAAAATATGTACTATTTCAAGAGTATGTTGTATTTTATTATCACTTCTTTTTAAGAGCAATATCAATATTCTTTTGAAATATTGAAATCGTAGTGTCATACTCTTCAAGAGTAATAATATATTATTATTTGAAATAATAAATTGTATAAGAATTTACTCTTTGGGAGTAAAAACATAATTTGTGTTAAATCGTATTTAATTATACTCTTGGAGAGTAAGTAACATCTAATTAGAATATTTGTCAATAATAGCGTGCTCTTTAGAAGTAATAATATTCCTTTTAGAATATTAACAATGTTGTGTAACATCAAGAGTATCAATAAATTATTGTTTAAAAACATTAATTCTTCATGAGTATGTTTTCTAGACAAATATTAATATTTGCAGAGTTATACATTTTAGGGAGTACTTTATATTTTATTATTGTTTCTTCAATAGCAATAAATCAAACTTTATATTTTACTATTGGTTTTTCAATAGCAATAAATAAATATCTTTATTTGAAATATTAAAAATTGTAATTCATGCTTTTCATAAACAATATATATCTTCAATATATAATTCATGCATTTCGGGAGCAAATAATAATCTTCTGAAATATTAATAATGTTGTACTATTTCAAGAAAAACAATGAATTTTTATTTAAAAACATGAACTCTTCAGGAACATGTTTTCTAATAGAATGTAAATATTTGCAGAGAGTGCTTTTTCAAAAGCAATCATATTCTTTTAGAGTGTTAACAGTATTGTGCTACTTCAAGAGCACCAACAAATTATTTGTAATAGAGAGACATCAGAGTACTAAATTATAAACTATAATATGTATTAAAAAAATATGAACGTGATAATTAATCGAACGATAAACAAGAAACAAACAATTAAATATATCACGTGCAATTTTATGATGAAAAAATAATCAGCATATTTTTATTTTTGTTTTATTATGGAACAAGAATTATGGAATTCATTACCTACTGCACGAGTATCAATTTTTAATTTGCATATTGCATTGAACCTAGCTAGAATGTTCCGTGACGATTAAAAACGATATATTTCAACATCCCATGCTCCAAATATTCTCCTTTATTTCTGAAAATTCCCTTAGTAAATTGAATAACCTGCGAATAAAAGTCTAGCCACAAAGCCTGAATACAATATATGCATATGGCAATCAATTCAACCACTTTCAATGCTTCCTTTTTTTTCCCCACAATTTTCAAGATGCATGTATATATATACTAGAGAGAGAGAAAAAAGAGATTTGATCGAGAATTAGAGAAAATAATTCATTTGACGGAGAAAGCTGTATGTAATAAGATCATCGTGCTGATAACATGTTACAAAACTAAAGGAAAGAAAGAAAGAAAGAAAATAGGAGAAGAAATAGAGAGTCAAAACTCAAGTATATATTATTAAAAGTCAATGTTTTATATTTATAAGATCCAAAATAAGAGTTACAATTGGAATGAAATAAATCTTTTAAATTGGATAAGACTTATATATGTATCATGATAATACTAAATAATCGTCAATAATTATCTCATTATTTTACACCATATTCAACTAATTATAATTTAAAATGGATTCATTTTAAAATTGACAATAAAAAGTATTTTTCTCCTTTTTATAATGAATCAAATTTTTAGGACTATTGTAATTAGCCCATGTTTGGTGAGGATTAAAATCCAATTTTTTTTTTTTTAAGTTAAAGTCAACAATTAATTTTAACCACAAATTTTCAATTATACATTTCGTCAACTTTTATCAAAATATGCTAAAAAATTGATTTTAAGGCCCACCAAATATAGACTTAATCTAAAAATCTATATTGATAAAATTAAATTGAATTCTATCTACACTATAATGGGGAATATGAAGAAAGTTAACGCAAAATCGACATTTATACTGCCATATATTCATCCTCAATTTATCCAAAGAAGGTTTCAACTGATGAGCACCAGATTGTATCATCGAGCGTAATGGCATTCAAAAGCTCTACTAGAACGAAAATAAATATTGATTGCTTCACATGTCATGAAATACTAACGTTATCCATAAATAGAGTATGAGATATGTTTAATACTTTATTAATTAAATTGAAATATTATTAAAAAATGTGCAATAATTTGTGGAATGCATCGGATGCAATGTGTTTAATGACAAATAGTTTTCTTATAAGAGTCAAAATATCATTATCAAGATATAATGATATCAACTATACGTACCAATATTACCAACATAATGCATAATATCGAAGGCTTAAGAAATGTTTCCTTCATAACTTATCGAACGTCATAATACATTTTGCCTTTTCGTTGGATCTTTGAATATTTGACAAGAAAATGAATATATTTTTCCGTTCGAAGAAGATGATGAGCTAACCATGATGTAAATTATGTAAATATAACAATACAATAGTAAATATAGAAGTGCAATTGGATAGTGAAAACTCTTTATTGAACTGGTATAATAAAATTAATATCGGACAAATTATAAAATCCAAAAGAATTTCAATTAAAGAATCAGCTGATTGACATTATAAAATTATACTGATAATGAGATGAGCGTGATAGTCAACTTTAAAAATTCAAATTCAAATTTTAGATCAACACAATTTGCATGGTTGCAAAAAGCAGCCAAGCAGACTGCCTCGACTGGCTGCCTCGCTAGCCAACTCGTGTGAGTCACTCCACTGCTCGGCCTTAGGTAAGATAAACTCCTCATTATTTGGTAGTATCTTAAAAGACATTGGAATCTTGCATATTATAATGTTCAATAGTACCTAATACCATGTACTCCGCATTGTATTAATGATGGAATATATAATTATTTTATTCGCTAAATATATAACTATTCTATCTTAGCCGCGTGGTTAAATACCAAACGAGTTGGAGCGTGTTGTTCTACAATATTGAAAAAGCATAAAATTGAAGAAAAGTGGGAAGAAAACTATTGTTTTTACTATAGAATTAGATTACACAGGATTTAAGCATTTTAATTTTAATTTTTTTCCCTTAAGGAATCACATCCTCTCTTTATATCCCATATTAAAGTTGGCTTCTTCAAACAACATTCCACTCTCTTTTAATTATTCTAGAAAAAAAGTGCTTATAGAGTGGTAATTGCCAATTAGATTGCATAACAATGAATTAATCAACTAAAGATTCACTTTACACCTTAACTCACATGGGCAACATACTAATCTCAAAGTTAATCTATCATTATCATTATGCATATTTAGTTAGTAGGCTTTATTGACTCTGCAATGTTAATAATGTTCAATATTAGAGTGCAATAGTTGAAATGAAAAGTGTTTAACGATGTGAAATTTTTAAGAAGAGGGTAGTGATGTAATGATGAATGGACTTAGGATTTCTTTATTTGATTATTAGTTGCTTCCTTGTCCAATGTTAGTGAGACATTTTAGCTTAAATTAAGGAGCAATTAATTAGAGTGATTAGGATTTGTAATTAACAATAAATATTTGTTTATTAGTGCTAACATTATTCTCATCCGTGTGGCCACTTAAAATAAAATAATAGCTTGTGCCTTCTAACTTGTCTTTTAAAAGGACTAATCATGGTCACACTTCATAAAGCAAAATACAATTTTTAATGTTGGAGATTTATGGGCAACTACTTGAATAAAATGACATCTATGGAATTAAAAGTAACCCTCCATGTGTACTACTTTTACTTTTGTTGCCTCGCTCGATAGGTTGCACGGTATAAATTAAACATTGAAAGTTGATAAAATTTGTCATTATGTTCAATTCAATTTAATTTGTCAAACACACTTGTAGTGCGTTTCTTTCATAAAATGAATAATAAGAGTTATTGTTGCTCATGCACTTGTATTTAAATTTGTACTTTCTTTAGTAGCTTTCCTAAAATTTAAGGCTCCTATGACAATTTAGTTAAATTAAGGACGAAGTAACATTCATTTGCAAGTTGGTGAACGTTTGATAACAACAATCTTGAAATTCAATGTTCATTTGAACTTTAGACAAATATATTGTTTGATTCAATTTTCTAAAAAAAATTAAATAGGGAAAAATGCTACATCATCCAATATAACAATTGAATATATCATCAAAGAGAATATTAATTGGTCTGAGTCTAAATCATTTACATTATTTATCTTCTTTTTTTACTTAATTCAAATGAGTAATTTTTTGTAAAACTCCACCACATATTAATAGTAAGGAAAAAGCTGTTCGAACACGGACACGTTGGCACCGTTCGAGCGATAAGTGCCCAACCAATAGGGGAGCACCACATTAGCGCCCTGAACGGACAAGGCCGACGTGGCTCTGTCTGTCTCGCAAAATCCTAATTGTAATAAAGGTTACTAACCTTTGCACTTATTTCCAACTTTTTTATAATATTTTGAATCTCGACCTTCTATTATTAGCACATCTTGTTCTTGATTCATTATGACGGAGTAAAAAGACTAATTCAGCCCCACATATTTTAAGCAAAATAAACAACAACTTCAAGAGTTCAACATAATATTTTTTTCACGCTAACAAAATATTTGAACAAAAACTATTTTAAGAGAAAACGTGTGCTAAATAATAGAAGGGTTAAATATAACAATGCGAAGAAATGAGTTTAATATATAAATACGAAAATGAGCAAACAATTAAAAACTTTTATTACAATTGAAATGTCATGCAATTATATATATATATATATATATATATATAAGGTGTGACCTTCAAATAATTGTTGGGGACTTTATCTCTTTGTTTTGTCCTTTCCATTAATCTTTTTATCAATTGGTCCAACTTAAATAACACATTAAAAATGACGGAGACTCTCCATTACCAAAACAAACAAAGTTGCTGGAAATTATCTATTTGAAAAAACAAAATAGCAAACATATGTGTGATTTTTTTATTCGTGATGAAAATGAGATGAACTAAACGAACCACTTTTAGATTTATTTAAATTAACTATTCATCCGGCCAAGATAATTGTTTGCCAAAAGTATATAATTTAATAATTCCATGTGATTACCAAAGAAAAGCATAATCCTCGCAAGTAAAAATAAGATACTTTGTGTACGGAAAATTATTTTTTATGTGTGACTTAGACTAGTGGTAGGTCAATAATTTTTAGTTGAAAATTTTTTTTTTTAATTCCGGAAGATATTTATATTTATAACAATTTTAATGAAAAATTTATACATTTTTTATCAAAGTTTTTTGAATATAAAGCTCCCGTTTGTCATTCTTTACTTTACATTTACGGTGCACGAATGGAGTAGCTCGGCCGGAGAAGGAAAAGGTAGTAGAGAGAGAAAAAAGGATAGTTTTTTTTTTTTTTTTTTTTTTTACAGTACTCATTTTTTACGACATTCTTAATTAAAATAATATTACATGTAAATTAAAAAAAATTTCTTATTTTTTAATCACACATTATCCACCAATCATTATTCTATAATGCATTTCTTCAAATTAATGGGGCTCAAATATGGCCTAAATATAATGTAATGTGAAAAATTTATAAAATAAAATCTGTTAAAAAAATTGCTTTGTATAAAGACTTGGCAATTAAAGCGCATTATTATTATTATTATTATTATTATTATTATTATAAATCTGATGTTTTGCACCGAAGATGTACAATTACTGTTAAATATATAAAATAAATATAAACTAATAAATTTCTTTTTATAATTGACGTGTTAAATCATTATATAAAATGACTGCAAAACTCATTTAGTAGTGCTTTTAAATCAATAAACCTTTTTAGACTTTATTTAAAGGGATAACAGTAGTTAAGCTTCCAAAATTTTCAAATCTTGCAAGTTTCACCGAACCTTTGATTTGTAGCAATGTTGATTCCAAACTTTTCAAACTTGTGCGGAGGAGATCCTTTGGATGGTTTTCACTAAAAAATTAGTTTATTGAACAAATGTCAAATAGCTAAACTTAATTTAATTAATATGAAAAGGATAAAATCTCCATTGCCATTTCTTCTTCATTTCTATTCATTCATATTAATCTTTTCAAATTCCATCTCTATGTTTTTGATTTCCAAACCTCAAATTTCTTTTCGTAAAATCTGGGTCCCAATCAGTCCGTAAAACTTAATGGTATTTACATTTCAGTCCAAGTTTCTTTTCAATCTCCGTTTTATTTTTTTAATTGAATTGAAGATGAAACTTGATGCATGCTCTCCTTTTGAACTTATGATAGATCACTGTAACTAATTTTATATTTCTAGATGGAAGGTAGCTTCATTGATGAGGCATAATCTTGAGTCAATTGCTGTTCAATTTTATCTATTGCAAGATTGAAGTATCTTGATGCAAGCTAAAGTATAAGACTGCTTGTAGGAGTGCAACATTTCAGCTACAAGCATGGACCATTTCTCAAAAAGTGAGATTTTGGATTTCGTAAATTGGAAAAACACATATGGATTTATGAAACCGCAATGGAGAATTGGAGAGGTGGTGGCTATGGCCGTGGTAAACTTGTGGATGTGGTATGTTGGGATAGGATGGGAAAGAAGATGAAGAATTATTTATATATTTATTTTCTTTTTCTTTGTTATTTAATTGTTTTAATTATTTTGTGTGGACAAGTATAAATTTATCATTTCGTCTCTTTAAAATTGGTCAAATAAAGGTTAGACATTTGATTTTTAGTCAACTTCTAGATTTTTGGATATAAACCGTCAAGATATACTTTACTCGCACAAGTTTGAAAGGTTTTGGATCATCTTTGCTACAAATCAAAAGTTTGGGTAAAACCCTCAAAAAATTGAATAGATTTGGGACAACAGTTGCAATTTCCCTTACTAAAGTGAAAAATAGTCAGGTCTTATTTGTTAAAAAATGTGGAGTCACCAGCCATTGAAAATACTCGTATTTATATTTGTTATACCAATGATATTCATCATAGTCCAGAATCTCAATTTCTTCGAAGAGAGAAAATAACTTGTATAGAGAGGGAATAGGACGAATAGAAAGCGGTTTTGGGATTTGGTTAAAGTTTGATATGATTCCGGGGACGCTGAAAGAGAGAAGAATTTGAAAAAAAAAAAAAAAACTGGTGATAGAAAGGTTGTTTTGGTTACTGAAGAAACAAAAACAAAGGCGGTTTTGTAACTGAAAAAGTAAGAGAAAAATCAGCTTATAGGGCATCCTTTTTCACTCTTGAATGCTGTTACATGCACATTTATGTATCTACATAAATATAGAGAGAGAGTTACAGAGAGAGAGAGAGAGAGAGAGAGAGAGTTTGTGCATGAAAAGGAAAAATATTAAGTGGGTTTTGTTTGGATTATTGATTGATTGATGATGATGATGTTAAATGGGGGTAATTTGAAGTGCGTGATAGGATCGTTTCTTTCTTCTTCAAAATTTCCCCATTTTTTCTATTCGTTTCTAGGATTTTATTACAGAACATAATAAGTATTTAGTACCCCAAAACTTTTTCCATCTTTGTCATTCTTTCTTTCTTCTTCAGCTTTGAATGGCTCATGCTGATGGCGTCACAGCAGGAGGAGCTTCTCATATTGATACTGGTGAGTGTTCATATTTTTTTGTGGGTATGTGAATTTCAGTTTAGTTTTCTGGATTTTTGGTTGTTTTGGAAGTTTGGGAATCAGAGTGCAAAATATAGAAATTCTTAGTAATTTGTTGATTTTTACTAATTGGTTGTATGATTAGTACCACACCTAAGTACTTATCCTTAATTTATCTGGGCAGAATAAGCACTTTTAGACTCATATTACTATTATATGTTCCCTTGGTTGATTTGTGTTTCGTAGGTGTACAAAGCGATGATCTGTATAGGGAACTATGGAAGTTATGTGCAGGACCTTTAATGGATGTTCCTTCTATTGGTGAAAGAGTTTATTACTTTCCACAGGGTCACTTGGAACAAGTAGGCAGTTCTCGTCTATCTCCTGAGAGAACTTCTATCTGTTTGTTGATTTGTATTTTGATCATTGCCTATTCGATTTGCAGTTAGAGGCGTCTACTAACCAGGAGTTGAATCAACAAATCCCCCGGCTCAATCTTCCTTCGAAGATCCTTTGTCGCGTTTGTCATGTTCATTTGCTGGTATTTTTCTTTTCCTTCTTTTGATTTCTGATTCCAAAATCTATTCTCCTCCTCTCCTTGATTTTCTTGAGAAAAAAATTGTTCTAGTTTGTATGTTATATTGTTTTTGTTTCCATTTCTATTGATAGGCTGAAAGAGATACGGATGAAGTTTATGCGCAGATCACATTACATCCCGAACAAGATGTAAGCAGTTTATTTCATTAATATCACTTCTATTTACATTAGTCCTCTTTAGAATGAGGAATGTTTTAATTTTTGAGTGGATAAAATGTCAAATTTAACTATAATTAAATGATTTTTACAATTATTGCTATTCTTGTTCTTCAGTCCTTTTTGATGTTGGGAAGAACATTATATTGTACAAACATTCGTTAATCTTATATTTTCATTCTTGTAGCGTACTGAACCCGCCAGTCCCGATCTATGCCTTCCTGAACCACCAAGGCCAATAGTTCACTCGTTCTGTAAGATTTTGACAGCTTCTGATACTAGCACTCATGGAGGTTTTTCTGTTCTTCGAAAGCATGCCACAGAATGCCTGCCTCAATTGGTAAGTAATTACTTTTCAATCTCATTTGTTATTGTAAGCACATATATGATAATAACGTTTGCTTGCTTAATTTATCGAATATGTTGTCCACATAATTCACTCCATGAAAGAAGATATGGAGGTCATCTCACCTCAGTTGAGGCAAATAGGCCATGAAATAGGCGATTAGTGAGCTTCAAAGTGAATGTTTATGCATTGAACATCTGAAAAATGGTTATTTTTCTGCTTGGTTTCTTCTATTCTTGCATGCCTACTTCGTTTTCCCGGTCCATGCTTTTGTATACTATTTAAAGATTATTTTATCAAGCGTTTGAAATGTTCTGATATATAAGATGCTACTCGTGATCATTAAGGATATGAGTCAAACAACCCCAACCCAGGATTTGGTTGCTAAAGATCTTCATGGATATGAGTGGCGATTTAAACATATATTTAGAGGTAAGAATATACTATATTTATATCTACTTATTATTGTAGAATTTACTGTTTATTATCTATCTAGGTTGAGAATAGAAGCTTGAGTTTGCCACCAAGCTTATCCATTGCAAAGATAATCAATTTAAAACAACTAAGTGCATGTTTTGGATAAAACTCGACAATATAATAGAAAATTGCATGCAATCAGGTCAACCTCGGAGACACTTACTCACAACTGGATGGAGTATGTTCGTCACCTCCAAGAGATTAGTTGCAGGCGATGCTTTTGTTTTCTTGAGGTGGTTTTCGGTTCTGCCGATTGACGTTTGCTTTTTATTTCGACTATCTATAGACAGTGGTCTTATTTATGTGATTTACCACTGCTGTATTGCAGGGATGAAAATGGGGAATTGCGTGTTGGGGTTCGACGTCTTGCTCAGCAACAGAGCTATATGCCGCCTTCTGTCATTTCCAGCCAAAGCATGCATCTCGGAGTGCTTGCTACTGCCTCACATGCTATTACGACACATACACTGTTTGTGGTTTACTGCAAACCAAGGTGTAGCACCATTTCTCTTTCTTCATAAATTTGACACAATCTATTCTGCTGTACTAAACTCTAGCTTTGTTTATTGTACTATATGAGTGTTCAGGACGAGCCAATTCATCATTCGGTTGAACAAATATTTAGAGACCATGTGTCATAAATTTTCAGTGGGCATGCGTGTCAAGATGAAATGTGATGAAGAAGATTCTCACGAGAGAAGGTTCCTCGTTTCTTTTCTGTTCCTAGCTGTTTTTGATCTTTGAAGCTTATAAAATCTCAATCTTGATACAATTTATGTGCACCTTTCCAGGTTCACAGGCACTATTGTTGGTGTTGGAGATATTTCACCTCAGTGGACAGACTCTGAATGGCGCTCATTGAAGGTTAAAAACTGTCTTTTTAAGTTTTATCTCATACATTGATATGTTCTTGCTTATCCTCTCAATGTAATATTTTTCTTTTCAAAATTATTTCTCCTTTTAGATTCAATGGGATGAACCAGCAACCGTGCAGTGGCCAGAGAGGGTCTCACCATGGGAGATAGAGCCTTTTGTAGCTTCTACTTCTGTAAACATTGCACAACCAGCAACAAAAATCAAAAGACTTCGTCCTCTTGATCTACCACATACTGGTATATTTAGATTACTGCCTTTACATCTTTTAAGTGAACCAACAATGATGATTTGAGTGATGACTCTGTTAAGGATTAAGCCCTAATCCCTATCCCAATCCCAAAAGCAATAGAGAACAAAACGAAAAATAGAAACACACACAGAAACACAGTTTTATTGTAGTCACCCCTTAGTTAGAGAGCTACATCTACTAGTGAAACAAAGGTAACTTAATAAAAAAATATGAATGCTCAATATACCTCCATAATAATTAAGACTATAATTAAGCTTTACAAATTCTGACAAACATCTGGTGGCAATTGTAATATAGAAACTACAATCACTTCTGTTGCTTTCTTCTCTTACATGCAGGATCAACTACGTCTGTTGAATTGAGCCACTTTGGAAATACAATTGAAGTCCAAGCCAATGAAAACCAAGCTTTCCAGTTTTCGAAGGAGAAAAATCTGAATAGCAGCACTCCGAACAACAGCGGCTTTTGTAGTTCTAGATCCCACGCTGGTGGAATGCAGCCACCGACTTCGCTTTTGAATGATTCTCTAAACCATTTCCAAGAATCCATAGATGTCAATAAAAATGTGGCAGTCCGAACTGTTCTTTTCGATTATAAGTCTCCTGTCTCGTCAAGGGGGAGTGATTTCCTTGAACAAGTTGAAAGCAGTAAAAAGTTGGAGAATTCTTCGGTCTGCCGGTTATTTGGTGTTGATTTAAGGAACAATTCATATAATATACCTCCAGCGGAGAAGGTATTGCCCTGTCCAAACATCGATGTCCAGGCTCCAAGTAACAGATCAGAAGCCGATTGGATGAAAAATCCCGACCACTTGAAAACATTTAAAGAAAAACAATGTGTTCTAGTGGAGGGAATATGGAAGGATACACCAAGCAAGCAAAGTTTTGCTTCATCTTCAAGAACCCGTATTAAGGTGAGTTCACCTTATTATATGAATTTCAAAATTGTCATTTAGGACTTAGAAATCCATCTGTTTCGTTTTAGGTGCAAATGCAAGGGATTGCTGTTGGACGTGCTGTTGACTTGACTGCATTGATGGGTTACGATGGCCTTGTTAACGAGCTGGAGAATATGTTTGAGATTAAGGGAGAACTTGGTCCTCGAAACAAATGGGAAGTAGTTTACACCGATAATGAGGGGGACATGATGCTTGTAGGCGATGATCCATGGCCGTGTGTAGCTTGAAACTCTTGATTTTCAACGGTTTAGTTTTATTAGATAATTTTGTCACTTACTCTTTTATTTTTGGTTGTTCTGCAGCGAATTTTGTAAGATGGTCAAGAAGATTTGCATCTATTCGAGCGAGGAAGTGAAGAAAATAAATCCGAAATGCGAATTTCCATCTTCGTCTATAGAAGGTGAAGGCACTATAGCAAGTTTAGATTCAGAGCCAAAATATGAGGCATAGAAATTGTTGTGTCATTTAGGAGCCTTCCTAAATAGGTAGCAAAAGCTAATGAAGTGAACCTTATGAAGGCCACATTTTAAGGTCTGTTAGTACTAAATACTTTGGTTTTGTAATATCAGGTTTTCGTTTGATTGACAACTTTTGAGTCTGTAAAAAATGTAGACATGCTTTTCTTATGATGGCAAACTAATGTTTGTACTTTTATGAAATGTCTCCTGTTTATATTTATATTTGTCTATAAGGGAATCTGCAATGGAATATTCTAAGTGTACATAATGGACACCATAATGGTGTCCATAATGTCGAGGTGGCGCCCCCTTATTGGAGGGGGCGTCTGTGGGCCCGGCGCCTCCTCCAATGGAGAGGCGCCACCTCGAGATTATATGTACTTCAAGAATGGTCCATCTGCAATATATCTTATCTGGCTGTTGTACTTATTTATATAAAGACGCTTCTATTTTTTTATTTTATTTTTTAATTTTTTCCTGTAACGTATAATCTACGAGAATTAAGAAAGATTAAAAGTAAAAAAAATTTGTTCTTCAGTCAGTCCAATCTTGTTCAAGGTTGCATACTAAACATACCCTCAGACTTGTGGTGAGCCAGGTCCTAGCCTCATTTCTCAATCGGCAAAGGATTCTTGAAATTGTATTTTTCTGAATTTTCGCCTGTGAGAGAAAAAAATCGATAATATTAGTGTGAATCAACTAATTTATAGGCTGAAATCAAATTAAGAGTTTGACCTTGATTTATAAGGATTAGCGTATAGACGGAACATTGCGAACATTTAAAAAAAAAAAGGAAAAAAAAAAAAGAAGAGGCTATGAAATGTCCTCTCTCCATTGTAATAGAGTGCTGAAAAGAATTTTTTTCCTCCCTTTAGTGCAATTTTTGGCTCATAAGAGGATGTGATCCACAACCTGTCCATTCAACCCATAATGGATTTGGGATTTGGTAGAAGCCCTAAGTTGGTTAGATGAATTATGATAATGGGCCGAGCTTGGACAGTGTTAAAGTGAGCGGTTTGAATTTGGGCCTCAAAGTAACACTACCAACCGAGTACAATCCATGGTTGACAGGTAAGATTGTTTTCAATAAGGGAAGAATACATGATTACAAAGTTTAAGCCCTTGTTGCCTCACTTTAGAGGAGAAAATGAATTTTTGAATAGTATATTGATAGAAAATGTGTGGTTAAAAAATAAGAAATTTTTTTTGATTTGCGTATAATATTATCTTATTAAAGAATGTGTGGTTGAAATTGTGTCAAATCACTGTTGAAGAATGTATTTTAATGGAAAAATATGCACAAACAAAGGCTAAATATACATTTCAAAATACAAAAACATATGAAAAAAATTTAAAATCAAATGTGATCACCATAACATGTCAAGATTGTAATAATACACAACTATAGTTACAGTCACAAATCACATATGGTCAAAATTACAAAGACAAATTATGAATCATGATCATAAATTTAGTCACAATCATGCATTTTTTAGGTCATAAGTTATTTATTGGTGACAATTCTCTATTTTATCGGTTACATATTATTTATTAATTACAAATTAATTATTTTATTGATTACAATCACCCAAATAATTGGTCACAAATACTTTTCACTCCACCCCACCCCCCATCGACACCAATTGAATGTTGCATCACCTCACCACCATCGTCGTACCCCTCACCACCAACAACATTTACAAACCACCAACAAAAACCACCCTGCTAAGTAGATTGGATCAGATCGAAGGTGGAAGAAACCATCCCAAAACCCTAAAATGATCATTACTACGTGCAGTGTGCAAAACTCCAAAACCACAGCAACAACGATAACTGATGTTGATGACCGAAGAAGTGATGAGCGATGGTAGTAACCCAAAAGCGATGGGAGGATGAAGAAGTTGAGAAATTTTGTGACCTTTTGTTTTGATAGAACATGAATTAGAGTTAAGGAGTGGGGGTAGGTGGGGGTGGAGAGGGTATACCTAACTTTTAAAAGGTTATAGTTAAAATTTGATTTTTTTATTTTTTTATTATTTTTTAATGATAAGTTAAAATGTAGGGGTATGTGTAATTCACTTGTTTTAAATCGTAATAGTGAATAATTCATGTTCAATATGTATTCATAAATATTAGGATCTCCATTATACATTTAATGTAGATGTCGAAAGTGAATATGGTGATGCATTGGATCAGATGTAAGATTATCAAGTTTAATTCCTCACAATCTTCTTCACTTTCTAACATTCGGTCAGTTTTAGACGATCTACATTGATTGTTACGGTAATAAAATAAACATTAGGACACGTCTTTGAGATAAATTCATAATATTTTTAAAATAAAAATTAATTATGATTGTTCATTAATTGGAAAAGCCTTTTGGTAAGAAGACAAAAACTTCAAATAAAGTTGGATTTGCTTCTTAAACTTGCATTGGTGTAAAGCAGAAGCACTGCTTATCATGAGTCAGCTGAGGTGACTCTTCTGTTATTTTCTATTAAAAATAATTGACAATGGATTAATAAATTTCCATTTTTTAAAAAATTAAACTCATTTCTATTGTTTAATTAAATATTTAAAAAATGTGATTCTTACTACAATTCGATATTTTTTTCATCTTATATTTTACTAGGATCTTGTTTTAAGGTGGTAATGGTTAGGTTTGGGTAAAACTTTCGTCTAAATTGAACCTATGTATTTTTTGTTACTTACAAAAATACCCTTAAAATTAGGTATCTTTTGAAGAATCATATTAAAATTTTTTTGAAAGTAAAAAATACTGTGTAAAATTAAAAAGTTGTCACTTTTTTATTAAAATTGTCACTTTAAAAAAAAAAGAAAAAAGAAAGACAATGTCACTTTTAAAAGTTTAGTGTCACTTTTCTATTAAAAAAAATTACATACAATGTCACTTGTATTAAAAAGTGATGTTTGTCACTAAAAAAGGTGACAGAAATTTCAAAACGACTATTGAAAAAAAAAAGGTGAAAAAAAAAATGACAATTGCTAAAAAAAGTGACAGAAATTTAAAAAAGTGACATAAATTAAAAAATGTTACATAGATTCAAAAAAGTCACAAAAAAATGACAATCACTTAAAAAGTGACAAAGTAAAAAAAAAATGTGACGAACACTCGAAAAGTGACGAAAGTGACACTTTCCACTTTTTTTTTTATTTTAAAAACAACATACAGTATCACTTTTATTAAAAAAAATGATGTTTGTCATTCAAAAAAGTGATAAAAATTAAAAAGAAAAAAGAACAGCGACAAACGCTAAAAAAAGTGATGAAAAATGTGACAAACCCAAAAAAAATGACAAAAAATAAAAAAAGTAACGCACTCAAAAAGTGATAAAACAACAATCAAAACCTAAGTTTGTCACTCAAAAAAGTGATAGACAATTTAAAAAGAAGTGAATAACACTCAAAAATGATGATTAAAAAAAAAAGTGACAAAGGCTAAAAAAAAAGTAGCAAAACGCAACTTCAAGTGATATGATTTCATCCTCAATTCGTCAACTACGAAAAAATGAATTACATCTGAATTGATTAATCGATTTCTCTGCCAGGAGATCATGCTCAAGTAGAATTGAATAAACAACATGAGAAAGAGAAACAAAGCTAGCAGACCAGAGAAAATTGCACAAGTTGATAATTTAAGCTACTCGAAAATCGAATTAATCAATAAATCAATCCCAGTATAACAATCGGGAATACCTAAGAATCTGAGAATTTGAGCTCACAAATTTACTCTTTCGAGCCACTAGTCAACCTCAATGCACAAGATTGTCCCACGTAGGGAAAAAACTTAGGTAGGGCGGTCGCACCACATAGAGACAGTAAAAACACCAAAAAGAGAGAGAGAGAGAGAGAG
Organism: Olea europaea var. sylvestris; assembly: GCF_002742605.1. Taxonomy (NCBI): domain Eukaryota; kingdom Viridiplantae; phylum Streptophyta; class Magnoliopsida; order Lamiales; family Oleaceae; genus Olea; species Olea europaea. The sequence goes on from NC_036239.1 coordinate 11,016,476, forward strand.
AGAGAGAGAATTGTGTAATAATATGACTAAGCACATTAATTCTCAAAAATGAGAAAATGAATGGAAAAAAATTATTTCAAAAGTGATTTTGTACACAGCGAGGTTTAGAATTTCTCTCTATAATTGGTGGGTGGTTTTAGGGGTTTTGGGAAATTTTAGGGCGTAATTATTACGGTCGTTAGAGATTTTAATTTATTTAAGTGTAATAATCTAATTTGTTCTCTTTTTAGAATAGAAAGCGTAGTTCCCTCTAATATTTTTAGAGCGAGAAAATGAATTAAGTCCATTACTTTGAGATTTTCTCTTCAAAAGTATTTCCAAATTCTATTTCTTCCTGTTTGCATGGATTTAAAACCTTAATTTATATAAGACTAATTATATTCAATAATCACACCCCGATTTGCAGAGAATCTTCCGTAGGCAGTGCTAGGGTGGTCGCACCGCCATCAAGGAGTGCCACCTCGGCTGATGGCCCACACACACACCTCCAAGGTGTGTGGGCCATTGCCGAGGTGGCGCCTTGACGTTGGGCGGGCGAACCATCCACTGAAAATTTTTCCCACGATTTGACACTTTCAAAGAGGGGGTACAGTGAGTAGCCAAGGGCTTTCGCCAATGGAGTAAAAATATTCAATAAGTTCTATCGGATTTCACTACCTTTTTTATAATACTCAAAAGTAAACAAACGTGATCGATACATTTTCATGCACCAATTTCCACAAGTAGTAAACTATAATCACATAATTATCTGGTGGAATGATTGAAGATTTCAAAAACATAATGTTAATGGAGAAAAATAAGTTAAAATTTGATTTATTATATAGTCCAATACTATGTAAAATTTCATTCGGTTACGGGTGTCACTAGCGTTCTCCCATCTTTTTATTGCATGCTTTATAAGTTAAATCGAGTGCTACTAAAACATGCCTTTAGAATTTTATACTTCTCAATTCAACTAAAACATTTGGCAATGTTTTAAAATTCGGCCTGGTTCCTATTCTTCCAATCGAACAGATTGGTGCAGTCCCAAGATTGATATTTGATAAAGATTAGTCAAAGAAAGTTGGAAAATGTACACAAATATTTAGCCCTTGTTTGATTCTCGTTACCTGAAAATGAAAATGGAAGGAATAGTATTTTGTAGAAAAATGAGTGGTTGAAAAAGAAGGAAAGGTATTCGATTTACGTGTAATATTATTTTATGGAAAATTGTGTGATTGAAAATAGGAGAAAAAAATGTAATGTAATGTAATTTAATTTAATGGGGATTAAACAGGGGCTTAGTTATAATGGCTATCTTGCAAATTTTGACCCAACATTCTTCGACTCACAACTTGCATTTACCAGTAAAACTGCAACTTAGTAGAGTTCATTAGTTGCTTGCTATTCTTTTTCTTTGGATTCTTAAAGCCATATTGTGCTTCAATTTCAGCAATGAATAATCATATTATCCACTTCTGTACATGCTTTTTGTACATGCTTTTTAAACCCTCCGTCCCCTAAATATAGACTTGCTCCCCTTTTATGTTTGTTCCAAATTATAGGAACTTTCCTAGTTGAGAGTATAGTCGATTTCTTAATTTTTTAATGTCTCTATTTAATGCGTCTTGTTATCAACAAATATGAACCATTCTTATTTAAAACATTATTTAATGTGAGGGTGTATTTGAAAAAATGTAAGTAAAATTTATATTTACAACGATATTAATTATATTTTCTTAATATGTGCGAAAATGAAAGAAACCTTATCTCTATGGGACGGAAGGAGTATGATTTTGGGTCTCACTGAGTAACTGTTTTCCATGTAAGAGTTTATAGAAATGGACAACAGAGCCATTAAAAGAAGCTATGACAATGTGGAAATAGATTGAAACAGGAGTAATATTTAGGACAAAGAGTATCAAAAAACAAATCTGTCTTTACCTGCTCAATTTGCTACCTACGTGTACCCAATAAAACATTAAATGAAAATTCGTAAATTTATTCTCAGTCTCCGACTACCATGGAATTACAAAGGAGTTGTAGAAAGACCTCTGGAATTATCTCTTAAGACCAGATCAGTCCTGTTTCTTACCAGTCATACCAGCAACCACCTGCAAGGGAAGAAGATACCTTAAACGACCGTAGAAGGTAAGGCCTTTTTCTCATGGCACCGAGGAGAGGAAGAAAGTTTAGGCATTCTATTGTATACAAAAAAAAAAAAAAAAAAAAAAAAAAAAAAAAAAAAAAAAAAAAAAACCCCCCCTAAAGAAAAAAAAGAAAAAAAAAAAGAGCTCCTCTCTGTCTTGGACACCTCATCTATATGTAAACTATTATGCAACGCCATTATATACCAGTAGCATTATTCTTCTAATAAATTCTTGCCACAAGAATATCATGACAAATTGGAGAAAGTACTAGTGTAATTCATAATTTAAACTGCAGGGAACTAACAAAATTCTCATTCAAATACTAACTATTAACAGGAGAATTTTCCTGTCATTTGAATTGCTAGAGCTACTATTAGATATTAGTCTCAATTTCCGAGCAATGCTTACAACACCTATTTCAATGTGAAATGTAGAAATGTAGAGTACGCGAAAATGGGGTAAAGGGTCAATGTAACCCCTTTAGCTACCTAGTCATATTGGGCTCTTTAAGCATACTTTATTAACAAATTCCTTTGAGTAACAGTCTAATTCAATGATCATATACCAAATGTCAACCAAGCTATCCATTATATTGTCAATATAAGATCCATTGTTTGCCCCAAGTGCCCCTTGAACTTTTCACTAACTTGCAACAGAAGAGAACAGAGCAAATTACCCCTAGATTTACGATACAAAAGAATTTGTGAGATCAGGATTTAGCTCCTCTTTGATAGGAATTAAAATCTAGATTTTAATATAAATCAAATCAACAATTAATTTTAATCACATATTTTTTGTATCCCACAATTGTTCAATCACACGTTTCATTAACTTCTATCAATATCTATTAAAAATCTAATTTTAGTCCCCCCACCAAACAGGGTAGAATTCATAATATCAGTTTTCGCAGGTTATGAGCTTAAAAATTTGAGTCTTAAAGCTACCGAAGTACTCACTAGAGGCCCAAAAAAGCAGGCCCAAGATCTTTCTTTAAAGATCACAATGGAAGTCTAGAAATAAAAGTAGGACCTAGGAGCGGAAGACAAGTTGGAAAATTCAAATTGCAGTCAATGAAGATGACCTATGATGCACCGACACGAACACGTGTGTCTACTTATTAATTTTTCTTGTTGAAATCTTTTAAATATAGTACTTATTTATTATTTACTAATAATTTTGAGTTAAAATATATAATATTTTTAATAAAAAAAGAAAAATATTTATGGTAGAGTACCCGAGGAGTGTTGGAATCGACACGTGTAAAACAAGGACACACTACCCTATTTGAAATGTCCGTGCTATAGATATGATGACAGTGATCGAATAAATGGAGCTTCTATAAACTCAAATACCCTACTTGATTGAAATGTGAGATAATACCAACGGATTTTTCTTTTAACCTTTATAAATAGGCTACTTCTAAATATAATTACTTCTATTTCTTGTGATCTGACACTATTAAGGAGGAACTTCAACCTTACTACTTTTCAAGCAGATCATTTCAAGACAATCAAGTCCATTGCTCACATCAACACCTTAGTTTCTTTAATAAATCTAATTTTTTCTAGAGGGGGTCAGACAAATTGAGACCGCAGCCCGCATTCTTTATGTAAACTGTGAGATTAAGAGGAAAAAAACACTGAGGTGTGAGAGCAGGAGTGGAGAGGATGATAATACACAAATAGAAAGTGCTAAATAGTAGAGATGGCGGTATATGTTCCTACTGTGCATATTCTGCTATATCCACTGGTATCAGTGGTTTATTTATTTGGCATAAATATGCCCTTTGTATATGAGATACATAGAGGTGGTGAGCAAAACGGACTATTGGTGGCAATCATGGGTCTGTAGTTATGGTCATACGCTTCCTATATGAGATGCATAGAGATGGTGTGAGAGGCGGACTAGCAGTGGAAGTGATGGGTCTATATTTATATGGAATGCATTGACATTGGAGGGCCAAAATAAGGATATGCAAGGAAACAGAGAGTGGATTCTAAACAAAAGGAGATCTCATGATAGTCTGGTGAGATATCATTCACCCTGTTTCTCATAAAAGAGAGTAGATAGTTTCTAACAAACCAATAAAGGCTTGTCCAGTGGTACAAGAAAAACCACGACAACCCAAAAAAAATAATAATAATAATAAATAAATAAAATGGTTAGGGGTAAATTTATCTCATTTGTTATTGAACTCCAAGATGAATATTAAAAACTTCTATATATGTCAGTATAGTAACCCATTTAAACTAGGTGACATTGAAAAACTTTCTGCCATGTAAAATGCATAATCACCAATTTTTTCAGCAAAAACATAACCCTGCACTTATAGTCGAAATGGAGCTATTCATTTCAAACTGAGGTCCAGACAAGCATAAGAAGCGATGCTACATAAACCTTATTCTACTCTGTAGGACGGTGTACCATTTAGAAGGGGAAAATATTAACGTGCACTGTTGATGACTGTAATCATTGTAGGAAAAATAATTAATTGCAGTTATGCGTAGAATAGTAAAATGCAAAAATAAAATTTATTGACTGATTGGACCTTATGACAGCACGATGTCCTAAAGTGAAATTGCCGTTTGATAATTGCTGCGACCTCCGAGGACAATCACTCTCAGGATATAATGATCATAAACCATTTGTGCAACAATCATGAATGATTTTTTAGAACTCTCAAGTATACTCCAGAATATATGTAAAAACCCAAGTATAAAAATTTTAGAATATGGGAAATTATAATTTCGTTTCTGATGATTTTGTTTTTTGATATGTGTTTTCTGCAAAACGAGATGTGAATTTATATAGACAAATTGGATGTAACTGCCTCCTCTATGATCTAGAAAAATATGCAAAATTTTAATGACTTTGTGGCTAGTGGTTTTTTTTTTTTTTTTTTGGTGATCATGGATGTCCGGACCAGCTTACGGCACCTCGACTAATCCCACGGAGCTCTGAAATTTACAGTCAGGTACTCACCTCAATGACTCTGAGAAGACTCGAACTAGTGACTATTGGGGAGCAAATCCAAGACCTGACCACTGAGCTACCTCTCGGGGTTCTGGCTAGGAGGTTTTTATATTGGGTTGTTAAAAATGTCATATTATATTGGGTAATTTGGCCCATTAAATAATTTCGAAAATAAATAAAATTATTTTAATCAAGGAAGTCCAAGGTCCCAATCAAAGACTTTTAAATTATTGCGTGGGAAGTGACCCGAACCCCTGACCTCCCACACAAATGCCACATTTTCCACCCCTTTGGCACTTCATCTAGATTAATTATTTCTTTCACATTTTATATATCTAGTATAAATATCTAACAATCATTCCAAAAAATAAGAAACGGCTCATGAATTGCTGTGCAATGTAAGATGCAAAGTTACAATAGGAAGATAACATTAACCATTATATCCAACCAGGGTGTAGCAAGGAGATGGAGAAGAGGTTTTGCATAATTATTCATAATCCAGTAAATCACTTACATCACTCAAAGCAGGCTGTGGAACTTTCTTGCTTGTTTCAAAAGAATCTAGCATGGGCCTCACAACTGCTGGAAGAAAGAGTCCTGAAATTTTTGCAATCCAAATCTAGTAAGATGGGACATACCTTTAATTTCCACATATAGAAACCTACGATTAAGTACATTCTGTTTCCAGACAAGCGAGCAAGACATCATCTACTCAAGAAATCTCTACACACTACAAATATAAGGACAACATTCTCCGTGTATTTAAATTGTGCATTTCCATTTAGAAGATTAAAGACCAGAACAAATAAGCAATCATACAAATTACAAGATTAAGAGGTAAGTGTTTAAGAACTTAAAGAGGGGACAAATTTATTTATTTAAATAGTCATTAAAATGTTTTCACGTGCAGCCCAAATACATATTTTCATTGAAGACCTCCATGACAGATGCACAAATTTTGTAATGACAGTGATACTCGAAACTAGGACATTGTCTCATCTACTATATCATTGAACTATGCAGTCCCAAAGCTTAGACTTTAAAGATGGGACACGTTTATCTATTCAAATTTCGTGTTCAGTAGATGGAGCAATGACGGAATAAACCAACATATGTAGGATTTTTCTGAACAAATCGGACAAAGTAGATGTGGGGTTACAGAACAGAAGATCGAAAAATCTCAATTCAATATTGACTTAGTTCATCGTAATTCATGATTCAGCGATCCAAATTCAATTCGCCGAAATCTAATATGAGAAGCATTAACAAATTAAAAAAATCACAATCATAGGCGTAAACATTTAACATTTGAATCAATCCAACAAACGTAGGCCATATAAGACAGAAAATCGTATGAAATCAAATGAACGGAATGAATTCTTCATATCTACTTGATCAAAATACAACACACGACTACACTAGTCAATACTAACCCACGCCAGCGATAAGGCAGGAAGCAGCGACGATGGGCTCTTGAACCACGAACATTTTCAGCTTCTCCATTAACGGCATCTTTCCCAATTCCCCCTTCTACTCTTCTCTTCCCCTGAGTTCTAGCGAACAAGCTTTAGTCTTTCTTTTATTCGTGGGCCTTAAAAAGTTTGGTTTAGCCCTAGTTTGACCCCATTTATCCCACCTTATCTTAGAGCAGAGAATGTGAAATTACTGTTCATTTTTATCACATAAATTTTCACATGAACTTGGTTTGAACTATAGCATTATTTTCACACGTCGTTTCAACGATTTCTTCATTTTTACACACTACTTTGATTAAAGACAATACTATATATTTTATATAATAAAAGAAATTACAGACAAAAATAGAAATAATTTATTATAAAGTTATTAAATTATAAATGATTTAAACATATTTAATTCAAATTTAACGAATGTCGTTCTATCTTAAAGAATGTATAAATATTATTTTATTAAATTCAATGAAACAAATAAAATAAAGGAAAGTTACAAAAATTAAATAAATAATATATAAATAATTATTAACAAATAAAATAAAGGAAAGTTACAAAAATTAAATATATTATTTTTATTAGTTAAAATTGAAAAAATTAAATTTTTTACCATAAAAGAATTAAAAAGAATTTTATATTGAAACATATACCAATAAAATTATCCCTCCATAAAAATAAAAAATAAAATAAAATAAAAATTCTCCGTGGACGGAGAGAATCTCTTCTTTAAAAAGGAGAGTAAAAGAAGTCGACTTTTCATCAAAATGAGAGAACTCTCCTTTTGCACGAAGTGTTATATGCATGGAATGAAACCACTCCGTGCGTAAAGTGATTCCACGGAGTGGTTAAAATTTTTTTCCCCTTTAGATGTATTTAGTTTTTTATATTAAATATTAATAAAAAAATTACACTATCTAGAATGTAAAAAGTTACTTATAAGTAAAAAAATCACTTCGAATTATTTAAAATTAATAAAAAAATCTATAATTGTAAAAGCTACTTATAGATAAAAAAATACTAACTTTAACATTTTTAAGTAAATTTAGATATATATTTAATATTTTTAAATTTAAATATTAATAAAAATTATTATGAATAAAATTAAAAAAACAATCTCCAGCAGAAAGCCTTTTTTTTAAATAAAATAAAATTATTTAATGTAATTTTTTATTAATATTTAATTTTTTATAAATATTTACTTTAAAATGTTGAAGTTAATATTTTTTTATCTATAATTACCTTTTATAATTATTTATTATTTTTAAATAACTTGAAGTGATTTTTTTATTTATCAGTAACTTTTTACATCCTAGATGGTGTATTCTTTTTATTAATATTTAAAATTTTAAAAACTAAATATATGTAAATATTTATACTTAAAAAAAATTAAGTTAATATCTTTTTTATTTTTACTTATATAAAGTAGCTTTTTACAATTATAAGAGAATTATTACTTTTTAAATTTTAAAAGTAACTTGAAGTGCTATTTTTGTGCAGAGCTAGATTGTTCATTTTTGTTACATGTGTTTTCACATTCAATTGGTTTAAAATGGGTTTGGTCAAAGTGATTTGGTATTTTTTTATTATATTATATTATATTATAAAGAAAATAAATAATGTACTATCTATCACTCTTTGAAGTCGCTCATTCTCTCTACTTCAATTCCAAAATTCCAGTTTTCATCTGTGAAAAAAAAACTCTCTAAATTTTTGTTTCTTTCTGTGGGAAAAAAAGTCTTGCAGTTCTTATCTTAATCGTAGGGAAGAAATTGCGACGATTAACTTTGGGTATGTGCTTGCAAATTTTTTTATTTTTTTTTTGTTTGTGTTTCTGTTTTTTGGTTTTTTTTTTGGATTATTTAAGGTATGTAGTTTTTATTTTTGTGTATAGATGAAAATGTAGCTTGACTCATCCTCCTCTACTTAGATGTGAGGTATATTCTTATCTCTATATATATGTGAAAATCTAACTGAAGTTTTCTTTTTTTTTCTTTGGATATGGCTATGAAATTTATATTTTTGTTGGATGTTTATTTTCTCGTAGATTTGTTTCTTATTTTCTTCGCCTTTATTTAATGTAATATATGTTTTTCTTTCTGTCTTTTTTTGTTGTGTGTGTAAAACTTAGTTGCCCGTTTCTTTGTTTACACTTATTTACTTGAGTCACTGAAAATTTTTCGATTATTGTTTCTTTTATTTGAGTTCAGTAAATTTTACATTGTGTTGAATGTAGTATTATTATTATTTGTTAGTTTTTAACTGAATTAATAATTTTTCGTATTATTCAAATTAGTGATAAATTCATTGTTATGATGGATTCTCTGAAAAAATTGACAAAGGACGAGCTTGGTTGTTTTGATCTTGAAACTTTATCCCAAAGCACAAATAAATCATATAATGCTTTCATTTGCCAACAACAAAATTGAAGGCAGGCAGATAGGAGGTATCGAATTCAAACTGTAAGTATTGATCGTCGTAAGAGGATAAATGATCCAATGTTATCTAAAAATAATAGTTCTGGCGTTGATTATGGGCATGAATATTTAATACATTCTCATTCTGAGGCTTCTACTTCGAATGAAAAGATGATTAATGTTGTTTATTCTGAATTACATGAAAGTTCTAATTTGTTTAATATACCAACTACTGCATATGTATTACCGACATGCACTTATTGTACGCATTGTGGCGTACGCAAATTGTATAGAGAAACCAAGAGTTTTTGTTCCTCTGATGGAGAAGTTAAACTTTTTATGTCTGATTCACCGGATGAATTGTATGCTTTATTTACGTCTAAAGAACATGCATGTATGGAATTTAAAAAATTTGCACGTGAATATAACAACCACTTTGCTTTCACTTCATTTGGTGCAAAGTACGATAAGGAACTTTTTAAAGCATACAAATGTATTTATACATTTAGAGTTTAGGGACAAATATATCATTATGTAAATCAACTTATGCCGAATAATAATACGCCTTCTTATATGTAATTATATTTCTATGATATAGATAATGACTTCAAAATCATATAAAAACTTCAGAAAAATCTGGTAGAATCCACTTTGCTTATTCTAATTGAAATCTTGAAGGTAAATCCATATAGTAAATTATTTAGGTCTCTAAATAATATAAACAATTTTTATGAGCATAAAATACAAATAAGATGTCACCCAGGACTCGATCAGAGAGTCTTTAATACTTCGTCGGCGTCTCAAGTAGTTGCTGAATGGGTTGAGGATGATGAAAACGTAAATATTCATGTTCGTGATATTACTATATAAGAACATTCTGGTGACTCGCATATGGTTCATTATTATTATGGTTGTTATAATCATTTGCAATATCCTTTGCTTTTCGTGTTTGGTGAATATGGTTGGCATGAAAGTATTCAAAGATACGAAAACACATCTTCTCAGCTTGCACAGTTGGTCGACCATGTTGCTAATCCTAATATAATAAATTTTGCAGTTCAAATTATTGAAAAAGAGGTCGAATGTTTGTTTATATACTTTATCATGTCTCTGTTTTATCTCCATAGATGTGATATTTGAAGTAAATATACAATTTGCTTCATTTACTATTCGTACAAGTTATATATTAGACCTTCTGGTAAGTCTGTGTAGCTTCATACTAGCAGACTTTTCCAACAATATATTGTAGATATGTACGTTAAGATTTAGACATCCATGTTAGATTATTTTCGTAATAATCAGAAACAAATTCGTGCTAAACTATATCAAAGTATTGTAAATAGTGTATATAAAGGAGAAACTAGATGGTAAAAAATCGGAAAGAAAGTTGTTTTACCACTATCCTTTACATGTGGACCTAGAGATATGATAATGAGGTACTTAGATGCTATGTCTCTAGTCTAACGTTATGGAAAACCAGATTTATTCTTAACTATAACATGTAATTTAAATTGACCAGAAATCAAGTAAGAATTAAAACACAATGATGAGGTTCAAAATCAATCAAATCTGATTATACGTGTATTTATAGCAAAATTAGAAGAATATAAAAATGATTTATATAAAAACAATATTTTTGGTCTTGTTATTGCTCATATATATATATGATTGAATTTAAAAAAAAAAAAAAAGTCTCCCTCATGTACATCTATTGCTGATTTTTAACTGTGGTCATAAAATTTCTTCCACTAAACAAGTTGATAGGATAGTCTCTTGTGAAATTCCTGATAAAAATTTACACCCTCATCTTCATTCTATTATTGTAAAACACAATTTGCATGGTTCTTGAGAAAATCTAAATCCTAAAAGTGTATGTATGATGACAAATAACGATTGTAAAAATAAATATCCTAAAGATTATTGTAATAATACTATATTTGTTGATAATTCATACTCGTTGTATAGGAGGCGTAATAATGATATTTGTGTCAGACAATCAATGGGTTGTACCATACAATCCTTATTTAAGTGTAAAGTTTGACTGTCATATCAATGTTGAAGTATGTTATTCTATTAAAGTTGTAAAATATTTGTACAGATGTGTATACAAAGAACATGATCATATTAATTTTTTCGTTGGAAAAAATGAGACAAACAAAGACGTCGATGAAATCTCTACTTACCGATTTGCTAGATGGATATCTCCACCTGAAGTTATATGGAGGATTTTTTCTTTCAATTTGTTAGAAATCTATCCAATTGTTTGTGCTCTACAACTTTATATTGAAGATCGTCAATGTGTAACTTACAAAAATACGGACGATTTATCTGATGTTATTGAAAATGAAAATACCAGAAGAACAATGTTAACCGAATTTTTTCGAGTGAACAAAGTAAACGAATTTGCTCGAATGCTTTTGCATCGAGATTTTTTTACACATTTTGTTTGGAATGCAAATAACAAAATTTGGACTCCCAGAAAGAAATAGATTGTTATAGGACGAATTGTCTCAGTAAATTCATCTGAAGGAGAACGATATTTTCTTTGTCTTCTTCTTAATCATATTAGAGGTTCAACATCATTTGACTATATAAGAACTTTCAATGGGATAAATGTCGTACATTTCAAGAAGTTGCACTTCTACATGGTTTATTAAATGGAGACAACCGTTGTGAAGAATGTTTATTTGAAGCCATTATTTACGAAATGCCTTATTCTTTAAGAATTTTCTTTGCTGTGCTTCTAACTATGTGCAACTCTAATAATCCAAAGTTACTATGGGATAAATTTAAGCCTTAAAAGACTGATGATTATGTACATCAAAATATGCCTATTGAAGTTATTGAAATACGAGCTCTGGAGGATATAAGTTTTATTTTAGAATCACTTGGTAAAAATATAAATGATTATGGAATCGTGTCGTTTAACATAAATATAGATGACGATGAAAGATTTATGAAAATGGTTACAGAGGAAACAACAAATTTGGATATTGAAAGAGGTTTTAGTTGTGCAACGACATTAAATAAAGAACAACAGTTTGCATATGATACGATTATGAAAAGAGTAGAAGCTGAATCAAGTGGCACTTTTTTCATCGATGATCCAAGCGGGACAGGTAAGACTTTTTTGTATAGAGCACTCCTAGCTGGTGTGAGACGTCGACATTTAATTATTTTGGCAACTACGTCGTCCGGAGTGGCTGCATCTCTATTACCTGGAGGTTGAATTGCTTATTCAAGATTTAAAATCCCTTTAGAAACTAAATGAGAAGTTAACTGCTCATTTAGTAAACAATCGACCTTGGGAACTTTATTGAAAACGTCAAGGCTAATAATTTGGGATGAGGCACCTATGGTAAATCGTTGTGCTATAGAAGCAATAAACAAAATGCTTAGAGATATTAATGATTGTAACTTGCCTTTTGGTGGAAAAGTAGTAGTTTTTGGAGGAGATTTTAGACAGATTTTACCAGTTGTATCTAAAGGAAACAAAGAAGACATAGTCAAAGCAAGCCTGATTTACTCATATTTATGGCCTTTTTCCATACATTTATCATTGGTTAAAAATATGAGAGCAAAGTCCAATCCCACGTTTTGTGAATACTTACTTAAAATTGGAGATAGAACTGAACAAAAACATACTTGTAAGTTTATTAAGCTACCAAATAGTATAATTTTACCATTCGAAAATGAAATTACGTCTTTAAAACATTTGATACATTGTGTTTTTCCCAATATAGAAGCATATGCCGATTATTTACATACAATGATGAATCATGTTATTCTTACGCCTACAAATGAATGTGTTGACTATATTAATCGACTTTTGTTTGAACAAATTCTTGATCAAGGTTTCTCGTACTATAGTTTTGATGAAGCAGTGGAGAAATCAAAACAAAGCCTACATGAAGACTTCTTGAATACTTTGATACGAAATGATATTTCACCTCATGATTCGAAACTTAAGGTGGATTGTCCTGTAATCTTATCCAAGCTTCATTATTCTTGCCGCAATGTACAGGCCGCATTACAAATTCATGCACCATTCTACTACTAAATTGCTCATCTTCTTCTATATACATAAAAACTCCATAAGTAAATTCATAGAAATTACTGCACATCATAGAACATTGTTGATTTGAACCTATAAAATCTATAAAATCTTTAAGGTACTCACGATTTGAATATTGAGTGATCATGGCAGAAAATCATTGATTTGGAGAAAGTATATATTCCAAAGACATGTGCATAAATAATTCGAAAAATAATATTTGTAAGCAAATTTAAGAAATCTAAAAAAACAGAGAACTTATATTTGTAAAAATTCTAAAATACATAAAAATATAAAAATTTAGATCTTCGAAAAGACCCCAAGAAATCTCCTCGCACTAACCCGTGTGTGGATGCCCTGCGAAGGGCCCTTTGCACACAGAATCATTACAGCCTCCGTGGCGAGGGCCATAAGGCCTCCGTGGAGGCCAAGTAAGCCCTCGTGCACAGAGGGAGGCTTTTGTAAACGGCCCCGTTCACGGAGGCGGAGTCCTCCTTTTTGGCTCCTCGCACGGTGGCCCTTCACCTAAATTGTGAACTGAATTTCTCAAATAAATGCTTACTTTGGGTGGTAATTTCTTCTACTATAGTTGCCTTTGAGATCTAGGTGAAATTTTTGAGATAGAGAATGAGATAAGGATAAGGAATGAAATAAATTATATGTGTGATAGTAAAAGGATAAGGAATGAATTATATGTGTGGTAGTAAAATGCTTTCTAGATAAATAATTTGTACTTTATTTTACTTCTTTTATTATTTATCATACATGTATATATTTATATATTTACATGTTATTTAAATCAAATGAATTAATTTATAGCATGAATTTTTTTTCTAAGAAAAAAAAATGTAAATTTTTTTCGATGTAATTTATACTGGATACTCTTAATTCAATTAATTCAAACAATTCAAAACTATTTCTCTACTGGAGTAAAACTTTACTTCCCAATATCTATTCGATCACTTCAGTGATTAAAGTATGGGTGTAGTAACATTTTACAGTACAGATACATATTTTTTCATCTTTCTTACGAACTTTGATGAATTAATAAGTGTTTTACTAACTCAATTATTCTAAGGACACCATTTGCATACTATTTCAAGTAGTCCCCATATCTTATGCCTATTCCAAACTTTCACGTTTATTAGTTTTATATAGCAAAATAATAAGAACTAAGGAAATACTCCTCAATTCTATTGCAGCCATTCTTGTACTATGAGTAAAATTTAAAGTAATCTCCATTTCTTATGCCAGTGATTAGACAGTAAGACATGACTATTTAGACAATAAGGTATGACTATTGATAATATTTTACTATATAAATAATTTTATTAGTTTTAAAAAAAAAAAAAACCTATTCAGTTTGTATTGAGTCTTTCTATTTTTAGTTTGGTCCCATCGATGTCATCTACACGTTCTTTTTTTATAGTAGATGAAATTGACAATGAACACATTAATACTTTCACCTCATCCTTCCAACATCACGTCCCCAAATTAAAATATTTATTAAACCATTATGTCTCAATTTGAAATTCTATAAATAGGCTAACACAAAACTTCAACTTCACATCTACAAAAACAAAGAGATTATTATTACCATTTACAGTTTCCATACTGTAATAAATTCTAACATGTATTCACACAACCTTCTTCTTCCTCCATATTAACTACTATCTTACATTTATAACTATACTTATCTACAGATAAAAAAATGGTTGCACCTCATAAATTCATTCCACAAATTTCAGCTTTAGAGACTAATTGGTTAGCAAAAGTTATTGTCGTAGGAAAACAATCCCCAAAGATTGCTAGGAATTCTAATAGCCATTACCAAAATCGTACTCTCATGGATTTAGAGGTATATATATACTTCTCGTTCCAATAATTTTCTGCCTATCACTATACCTATGTATTTCGTAAATATTTTCATATTTTTCTAATGTTCAACAGGGAAACAAAGTCACAGCAACAATGTATGATGCCAATATCACTGCACTAAACGATTAGTTCCAACTTGGAAAAACATACGTTCTCTCAAATGCAACAGTTAAAGATTTCAAAAGTGAATTTTGAAATTCTCCAAGACTAAAAATTTGAATATAACAAGAAGAACGAAGGTTGACGAATTAAATGAGGATAACTTGAATCTCCTATTCTTAAAATATGAACTCACTCCATTTGATCAATTGGGGAGGCATATGGACAAGAATATAGACATAAGTAAGATTTTTAACATATTAAATTTAAATTAATCATTCCATATAATGTTTCATAGTTTATTTTTTACGTTCAAATTTATTACATGCAAAAATACATAAAAAAAAATACTTTACGTGACCTTCTCATAGATGTGATGGCTGTCGCTATAGCTGTTTGACAGAAACGACTTATTCAAACTAACTTTGGTACACAAGCCTATCTACAAAATGTTATCTTAGTAGACAAACAGTTCAAAACTGTGATGTTAACATTATGGGACAGCTTTATCGAACAGGAATGCACTACAATAATTGAAACCTTGCAAATAGAGCCGTCATATGGGCTACAGATCTCAATGTTTCTTCGTTCAATGATAAATTCGTTTTACAAATACAACTTCATCTACAATGCTAAGTCATTCCTAATTTATTTTCTGCAGGCATCACACTTTCAACCAAAGTAAATAGTAGTTTTTCATTAATGTTCAACTACTAGCCGTTGCAGAGTAAAAAGAATGGTACTACAACATACCAATTACACATATTACTTTTACAGCTTTCATACAAAAAAACCAAGAGTTATATTTTAGAACTAAATATGTCATTATTTCTTGAGGATTTACTAGGAGTCTACCTAACAGTAATTTTATACTCAGGAAGACATTCTCTCTATATTTCATAATACACAATATAGTAACATAACGCATTTTTCTTTGTACTATCTCCCTATCTAATTATAGAGGGTATCTTTTAATAGAAAAAATTCTACTGGGTGAAAGCAAACTGGAAAATAGTATCAAGAAACCAAAAATTTTGGCATATGTCCTACAGCAACTACAAGAAGACGTCCAACGCAAACTTTGGAGAAATTCATAAATGTTGCTTCTGTAAATATGAACACACAAAAGCTATCCCAAGGTAATTTCTTCCATTAAACATAAGTTCAAAGCTTTACTAATTGTTACTTCATGAACAAGGTATATAAATTATAGCTAAAAAAAAGGTTTTTAGGGTGAATGCTTGTTAAGACTTGGGGTCCATCTTAATAAGATCAACCTTATTAAGAGGAGTGTCCCAATTCTTTATATATTTGTCATTATTTCGGTATTTTATCGATGTGGGATTATATTCCCTTAACATGCCCCCGCAAGATGGTGGCTCGTTTGAGCAGACCAATCTTGAAATCCGTGTACTCATTTTTAGAGACTTAATCGGATCGAATCGCTCGTTGGAGTTTAATGGACTCTGATACCATGTTAGAATTTGGGGTCCATCTTAATAAGGTCAACCTTATTAAGAGGAGTGTCCCAATTCTTTATATATTAGTCATTATTTCGATATTTTTACCGATGTGGGATTATATTCCCTTAACATGCCCCCGCAAGATGGTGGCTCGTTTGAGCAGACCAATCTTGAAATTCGTGTGCTCATTAATTGAGACTTAATCGGATCGAATCGCTCATTGGAGCTTAATGGACTCTGATACCATGTTAATACTTGGGGTCCATTTTAATAAGGTCAACCTTATTAAGAGGAGTGTCCCAATTCTTTATATATTGGTCATTATTTCGGTATTTTATCGATGTGGGATTATATTCCCTTAACAATGCTTTCATTCAACTTAAAGACAAATCTCGTTCATTAGATGCAACCATCATAGGAGATGTAGTAGATGTGTTATTAGAAAGTGATGCCAATGCCGTAATGGACAATCTTCAAAAAGTAAAACATCATGTTTGACATCCTTCAATAACACTTTCTTTCTTCTTAACAAATTTGCCATTGTATTGAAAATATGTTTCATCTACACAAGAGCGAAATACAGAACTCAACGATGTCATGAAATTAGAAAGTGATACGGAGATGCTTTTTACCTAAAAGTGACATAAAAGCGCTACGAACCACTTGAGTACCGTTGCGAAATCATATTTGTATTCAACTCCTCCACGCCGACTGAAATAAATTCTTCAATTATCCCAAATGATCTGAACATGCCGTCTGAAATGAAAGAAAGTTCGACAATAAACACGTAAAAGGCAATAACAAAGTTGACAGCCAACCCGATGAAATTTCCATAGCCCCTAAAGAAATCACTCTACCACATGCAAAAAGGTCTCTCTTCCAACCATCAAACGTACCTACTGAAGCAGAATCAAAACTCCAAAAAAGACTTACACGGGCTATAAAACTGATGATCAAACCACTGTAATCATTTCCAAAGAAAAAATGAGTGATCAACATCTATATTACTTTTGTGACAATAGACAGTAGTGTTTTATTTTGTAGTTTTATAAAAAGTAACATGATCTGTCTATTTCTATCTCTATGTACACGAGCCTAATTTTATACCTTCGGCTAAAGACTGCGGTTTAATACTACCGAATGGCAATACATTACTACTTTTGACATTAATAAGTTGTTGTAAATATTTGAGTTTCCTTATTATCTTTCCGTTGCAAATAATATAGTTTTTAAATTAATTTGAAATAATAAAAATTTATGATGTTGAAAATAAAAGTTTATGATGTGAACAAAACAAGAGAAAAAAATTTAAACAAAAAAATATAAAGATTATGATAGAGTTTCTAAATTAAATTGAAATAATTACAATTAAACATAAAATTTAGTAACTCAAATTTAACAAATTACTTTCTTAAACAATGTATAAATATTATTTAATCAAACAAAAGAATTAAACAAATTAAAGTTACAAAAATTAAACAAAAAATATATAAATATTTTTCTATTTAAATGAAATTTTAAAAAAAATTTATCATAAAGAAAAAACAACTAAAAAGAAAAAGAAATTTATAATGTGAACAAACAAACTTATAAAAATATCATGTAATTAAACAAATTAAAGTTATAAAAATCAGACAAACAATATATTAATATTATTTCATTAAAACCGAAGAAGATAAATTTTATCGTAAAGAGAAAAAAATTAAAAAGAATTTTAAATCCAAAAAAAAAATTATAATATTAACAAGACAAATTTAAATTAAAAATAAGCAAGAAAAGAATACTCTCCGTGGACGAAAACGAATCTCTCCGTCCACGAAAAGCTTTCTCCTTTAGAATCTCTCCTTTCAAAAGGAGAAAACTCTCCTTTTTACTTTTCAAAATAAGAGTTATCTTTCAAAAGTCAAAAGGTTTTTTTTTTTTTTAAAAGGAGAGTTTCTCTCCGTGACGGAGAACTCTCCTTTCAAAAGGAGAAAACTCTCCTTTTTACTTTTCAAAATAAGAGTTATCTTTCAAAAGTCAAAAGGTTTTTTTTTTTTTTTAAAAGGAGAGTTTCTCTCCGTGACGGAGAACTCTCCTTTCAAAAGGAGAGTTGAATAGATAGAATTTTTTTTTTTTTATTTCGTTTCTAAATTTTTTTGTTTATATTATACATAATAAAAAAAAATTCCATTTAAATATTTTTTTAATTCTTTATTTATTAAACTTGATTTTTTTTCAATTACTCATTTTCTCTCTTTCAAAGGAAATTTTTTTTCCCATTTCAAATTTTTTCAATAGAAATTTGTTTAGTGTAAAATTATTTCAAGTTTTCTACTGGAGGAAATTTCTGATTAATTTATTTTTTAAATTTTTTATTTTGTGGTATAGAATTTTTTTTTCTATTTAAATTTTTTAAATTCATTTTTGTCATTACTATATGGAATCTTTCCATTTCAAAATTAACATCAGAGATAGCTTACCTCGAATGATTATTTTTATAACCAATTGATTCGTTTTTTCTTTAAACAGTAAATTCGTATCAACATTCAACACGCTAATATCACGTGCAAAATAATTCTGTACTAGTACATTAAAAAAAAGCATTTTTGAATAGTATATTGATGTAAAATATGTGATTATAAAATTAAAAAAATTATAAATTTGCATATAATATTATTTTATTGAAAAATATATCGTTTAAATGATGTCAAAATATTATTTAAGAATGTTTTTTTTTCCCAAAGAATGAGACTCAAACAAGGGCTCAGTATCAATCATTTTAAAATTGAGAAAAAATATTTTAAATTTCAAAAATTAGATATTTATTAATTTTTTTATTAATTAATTAATTAATTTTGTATTTTATTAATTAAATATATTAAGGTCACATATTTATACAATTTAATCACAAATTAATGATTCAGTTAGTCACATATTATTTTTCAGTCACAAATCAAAATTTTTATATATCACAGATTATTTACAGTCTCAATTCAAAAATTTTATAGATCACAATTTATTCATTAGTCATAAATAAAAAATTTATAAGTTATAATTTATTTATCGATTACAAATCACAAATATTATAAATTAGAACTTATTATACAGTCACAAATTAACAATCTTTTAGGCTACACATTATTACTTGATCACAATTTATTTTCATTGGTCATACATTGTTTATTGGGTCATACATTAACTAATTTATTGGTAACAATCAATCAAATCATTTGTAACCATCACCTCACTGTTGTCATCAGAAGCATCAACACTAAATTGTTGTTGCCAGAATCACCACCACCCCACCCTACCCCAATCACTGCTAGGCTACCACCATTGTTGCCATGACCATCACCACCACCATCGCCAGATGCATGGCCAAATCCATCCCCAACAACCCTAGATCCACTATCATTAGCGCTCGATCCATGACCACCACCAATAAAACCACCTCAACATCCCCACATCATGGAAACCACCAGCACCAACAAACAAAAATCAACCAAATCTTCATCCCCAAAAACCATCTAAAACATCATTTCAAAACCATGGTGGTACAGTGCCGCTACAAGCGCGATGGCATAACCACTTCTGCACTAGTTCTAAGTGGTGGCCCTTGCGTCGTTGAAAAATGATGGGAGATCTGTGCACAACTGCCATATTACTTTAAGGGAGGAAAGCAACGGAGCTAATAGATATGGGAGGTGGTACAAGGCTGAGCCGTCTCGTGGAGGTGGTATCTCGCAATGCTATCTCATGAGGCTACGGTGTGTGATGCTATGCTGTCTCACGGTAGTGGTACGAGGCTGCGCCGCTGGGGAGGGTTTGTTGAGAAAGTGAGAAAAGAGAAGATGGAGAGAGGGAGAAGACAATGAAAATTGTTTTTAGGGTTTGTATATTTGATTTTTGAAAAGGAAACTTTTAAATCTCAATTTTGAATTGGATAGTTTAAAACTATTGGATGTAATTTCCACATATATAAATGTGGGGTTCAAACGACAACAAGTTGGGTTGTCAATTACACACACAAATTTTGTATTATATATTTTATGTGTCGAGGCAACAATGGTAGTGTGTCGACCCTTCACAAGTACATTATATATTCTATGTGTTGAGGCGACAATTACACTGTATCGACGCTTCACAACTTGTATTTGATTCCCTTTTTCATTATTAAGTAATAAAAAGGTTAGGAAAGATTCCTGTAAATTGTCTTTTATCTTTGCACTTTTCATTTTTAATTTTTTTTTAAAGTTAGTCAAAATTCATGAGTTTTCATTATGTTATTACAAGCTGCTTGTCGATGTAGGTAGTCGCTGATTGAGACATAAAACCTAAGTGCCAACATAGGGGATGGTGGAGTATTAGTGAAGCTAATAGTACAAAGGATAAAATGTCTAATTAAAAATGTTTCCTGCGCTTGGACTTGTAGTTTTAGCAAGAATAACAGTACAAAGTTAGTGTACTAAATTTTGTTTGTGTGACCTCAAATATTGTACAATAGACTAATGTATGGTTCAATGTTTCTTGTGGAAGTTCAACACTCAAGTTAGGTGCAAACATACATGAATTGAGCATACCAGCATAGCCCCATTGTTACTCATTGTTGTACCTTTCTATTTTACTGAATATCATCTACTTTTTATTGCTAAGGAAGAGTAATTCATGACAAAATTTATGAATGGTCAAATTTTATTTTGCACTCTACATTTTGATGGACCCACTAATAATATTCACTTATTTACAATTCATTTCTAGTTATTTATAAATAAATCATAATAATCTCATTATAATTACTTTCTGAATTGTATAAATTAAAATTTAAGTTGGTCAAACATATCTTTTATCCACAAGTCGATGATCCACAATTAGTATTAATTCTTTGGGCTTACTCTTAACATGTAATCTTATTAACAAGAATAGTACAAATCCTAATATGTTGATTGTTTTTCTTATGCTTATTTGTCGTGTGATTTATGCATACTCCAAAATTATGGATGGATTCTCATTTATTAGTTTTGATTAATAATATTATCTCTCGCTCACACTCCTCCTCCCACATAGTTCATCAAATTGGATTGAAGATCACGACCATTGAAATCAGTGATATGCAAAAAAGAAAAAAAAAAAATTGTATCATATTTGACTTTGAATGAATATATAACAGTATGCATAAAAAAATTCAATATTGAATATATTTTCATTAATTTAATGGGCCCATGCCATGGGTGTGTATCCATACCTCTTCGAATTATGTTTTAGGAAAAATTGTAGCAGCAGTTCCTAACCTTTTATTTTTTGTAGACTTTATTCCAACCTTCAATTTGTGTCATCTACAGTTTCAAACCTTTCAAAAATATGCACCGAGGGTCCAAATGGATGAAAATTGTCTATTTGATGGTTAGTTGACCGAAAGAATCAAAATCTAATCAATTTTGACCAAATTGAAAATGGCAAGATGGTACTTTACATTTTTCTCAAATTAAATATGTTAAAACAATCAAATTAAAAACCCCAAATGATAAAAATATATATATATATATAAACCCGCCCCATACCACCCCATCCCAGCCCAACCCAACCCAACCTACAAATCAAAACACCATAGTAGCTCATCTTTTTCGACGATACATAATTGGAAATCGCCACAACCGCTACTGCAGCACTCCCTCTCACCATTGTCATCTTCCAGCCATAGCACATTTGAAAATCAAATCCCACCCCACCCAAATCAAAACCAGAAATCAAATCATCCAGCCACCAACACGCCATCGTACTGATTTTTCATTTGGAACGTTTTCAGCAGCTACAGATTTGTCACCATAACATCTACTCCAAATAACATGAACCCAGATCCAAAAATGACCACCTAGACCAATACTTCTCTAGGCAACACTGTCTCCATTACCTTTCTATACTAGTCGAACTTAGTTCTTGAACTATACAAAAGCTCGACTCCTATTGCTAAAAAAGTCATATTGAATCATACCACAACTCGTACCGTATTTGACGATTGAGATTTAGGTTTGGGTTTTGATGAAGATTTGATAGCTATTTCAAAACTTAATTCGCAACTCAGGTTGGGTGTCTTGATATTTTCCTGGTGTAGAGGTGCAGAAGTTGTGTGGGTGGTGGCGAGCACGATTTCGATGACAATGTGTGTTGGCTGGGGAAGGAGGATGATGGGTGATGGAGGTTTATATTATTATTTTTATTATTTGGGTTTTTAATTTAATTGTTTTAACATATTTAATTTGAGAAAAATGTAAAATACCATCTTGCCCTTTTCAATTTGGTCAAAATTGATTGAATTTTGACTCTTTAGGTAAACTAACGGAATCAATTTTGACTCTTTAGGTAAACTAACGGCAAATGGACAGTGTCCGTCTATTTGGATCTCGAGTGTATATTTTTGAAAGGTTTGAAATTGTGAATGGCACAAAATGAAGGTTGTGATAAAGTATGCAAAAAACGAAAGGTTAGGGATCGCCGCTACAATTTTTCCTATGTTTTTGCTTTCTTATTCATATATTCCTCTGAAAGTTGGACCCAAATTTCTTCTCTCCTATTTTCAATGTAATTTATTTTTAAATTTTCAATTTGTTAATTCCGCATTTACCTCTAGTTTATGTGACTTAAAAGAAAAAGTGTGTTTGATTAACTTTATTTTCCCATAAAAAATTGAAGTTCTTATTTTTTGGGTATTTGACTTGTAATTTTTTTCGATGAACAATGTTTTCTGAATGTTTTTCTCAAAAACAAGGAAAATATTTTATTTATGAGAGTAGATTTTTCTTTTCTAGACAATTCACACTTCCCAAAAAACTCAATCTTATGAAAAATTATAACATTTTCTTAATTGAAAATTTAATCAATTAAATACATTTAATTGATAATTACCATACAAATTTCATGCATGCAAGTCGCAATCAAACACACCCTACAAATAACGTGCACTCTACATTAAATTATCATATACATAACAGTAAGTGAAATGTTGGATAAGACTCTTGGCAAAAGAAAAGTAAAATCAGAATAGCATATGCACATCTGGGAAATTGAACCTCGCTCAATACTGTGGGAGGGTACTCCGATACCACTACACCAATGCACTATTCTAAAAGTTATTCTACGCTAAAATTTAAGTGGGCAGTGCTGTGCACAGCATCATGTACAACCCTCTCACAGTTTGGAGGGCCCACGAGCTATAAAAATTTTGCGGGCACCCCCCCACGTGTAAGGGGGGCTGTAGCCCGTGTAAGTATTATACCCTAGGTTCAATCAACTTTGGACATAAATACTTTTATATGTAATTAGTGCAATTAAATGGCAGATCTATTATTTAATTAATAGACAATTAAATAAATAATAGAGTCCGTAGATTCAAATATTTGTAATTTGTTAATCACAATGAGTTGTGATTGTGAGATACAAATTACATCTGATTGAATCTTAAATCATCCGTGGTCGTAAGTAATAACGAGATACGGATATCGTTATTACGGATAGACCATCACGTGTGACATTTCTTACTTGTGAAGTAAGTAGCTGATCTCACAAGTTAAAGTATGGTGACACTTAAATGAACACGCGGATGTTTTGTTATAGAACAAAACATTGGAGACCCGTCGAGAGATTCCACATGGATAACTATCTGAGTGTCGGTGGTTAATCTCTAACGTTCAGTAGTGAAATTGGTCCTTTGACTTGAGGTCGTCATGGTACCTTATATGAGGACAGTCATACTTTGGTGGTGTTGGATGTTGCTCTGAAAAGGGCCGCTAATACAACATCGTTCGGGTACGTCAAGAATCGTATGAAGGTTGTGATTGATCAATAAAGGATTCGTCACTCTTAGATAGTAGGAGATTATGATCTGCGTTTCATTCAATTAAGTCAATGATGAAATCCTTGGCCAAGGTGTACTCATAAGTCGAAAAGGAGTTTTCAATTTATATTGACTTAATAGTGGAGTGAAAGATATGATCGATGATCGAGATTGACACAATTCCATATCTCGTAATTGATCGGATCATATTGACGAAGGGATTATAGTTTCACGGTAAACGAACGAATTTGGTTTTGTCATACCACGTGACATTTCCCATCACATGTATTGCCCTGACACATTGCTAGATGTCAATCAGGGACGGCGAATGTGAATTGACGATAAATTAAAAGGGTGTTTTAATTTATCAATTTTGATTAGATCAAAATAATATTTCACGTCATTAGGTATCGTGGTCGGAAACCTAATGGATCACACACAAAAGAGAATTGGAAGATTGCAAATTGTCAATTGGTTAATTTAACAATCGTTGGATAAATTAATTAATTGGATTTGTTATTTATATTTTCGAATTAATTAATTGGATTAATTAATTCACGGACCGGGTTTAATTAATTGGATTAATTAATTATTGGATCGGACCGGGCCGAGCCTGTTTGGGTTTATATAAATACATAACTAGGGTTTGAGATCCATAAGGTTTTTATTATTCTTGCTGGCACAAGAGAAAAACCCTAGAAGTTGCAACCTTATTCTCTGTGTGGATCACCGTTGGAGGCTGGACAATTGGACAGCTGTGGTGGCAAATCAAGGTTGATGGAACTGAAAGAAAAGCAAAGAAGTTTGCAGATCTGAAAAAGGTACAATTTTATCACAATTTCTATCTAAACACAAAGGCGATTCTTGGTGGGAATCGAAAATTATTTTAAATTCCACAGTGCATGTATAAGTAGATTCTCAACAGCCCGAACTGTACACCTCGGGCTGTACAAACAACATTTCCAAATTTAAGTAAGCATAAAACATTCGTGTTGCATAGTACGCAATAATTTTAGGACAACATTAATTTAAATTTACTGGGTTTATTTAGGGTATCATTAAAAAAAAAAAAATTAAATTTAGCTTGGTAATAATAAAAAGTCAACAGTGGCATTACTCAATCCCTTAAAATAATTGAGCAATGGCTTGTCATGTAGTAGTTATCTATTCATTCATACTATTATGAGGACCTCATCTTCTCATCTCTGACGTTCATCTCGAAAAACATAGCAACTTAAAACATCTGTCTAGGAATGGACAAAGGAATAAGAACCAACCGAACAAAGAACCACGAATCAATCAATAATGTTTCGGTTTCAATTCTAGTACTCAGCACCAAGAATTAGTTCTCACCAAATCATTTTTTATTAATTATGTTTATTTGTTAATTTGGTGGTTGATTTTTACTAAACAATATCTAATATGTAGATAAAAAATTTCTCTTGCATTGAATGAGCCTTATTGTTTTAATTTTTTTATGTGAATATTAACTTACGTTTATAGAACTTTGTGCAGTAATTTGCATTAATAATTTAGAAAATTTAATTATGGAACCAAATTAAACCAAATAGGGACCATCTAATTTAGTTTCATAGTAACTGATGGAATCATTGGTTCTATTATTAATAAAAAAAAAAAATCATTAGTTATCGATTCGATTCTAAATTTCATAATCGAATCAAATAGAACTACATTCACCCTCACAGTTGTACCATGTGAGCATAGTTGTTTTTAAATGCGCCATCGCATTTTGAAGTCTATGTAGAGTCCCATTTGATATATATTTACACTTCCTCAAATCACTGACTTGTTTTTATGCTAAAGTGGACTTCTGTCAAGGTACCCAATAGGGCTGTAAGCAAAACTTGCAAAATTGGAAAATCGAATCGAAACCGCATTTTAGAAACCGTCAATTTGGTGCCACGTGGACACGATCAACGAAATGGTTTTGACCCAAACCAAACCGGTCAAAATGGTTTGGTTTAGGTTTAAGAATTTTAATTACGGTTTAAAACCAAACCGGACCGGCGAAAAAATATATAAAAATAAAAAAATGAAAAAATGAAATTTTTTAAAAATTCATCCAAATATGTAAAATCCAATAGTTTTGTCATTTGTGGGTATTTTTGTCAATTCCTAATTTTCTAATACAGATATATTATTATTATTATTATTATTATTATTATTATTATTATTATTATTATTATCCAATAATCATAATATATATTTAATAATTTCAAGACTTACATAATCTATCAAAAGTCTTTTTCCTCTTCAAAATTTAGATAAACTTCAATCGACACCCAATACAGTTTTAAGTCACCAGCACCACACACTTCTTTTTCAGATTTTTCACGCCTCTTCAAAGTTGAGTTGAAGTCCATTATACCAAATTGGAGACAAAGAGATCCTAGACCTTCGGTGATAATATTTGCCACAAATAAAGTTTCAGATCAATAATTTTTTGGAGCAAACTAAGGTAAGAATATGAAATTAAACGTATTTCATAACATCATACAAACGTATGTGTAATTGCTATGTGTAGTTATTATAAACACGAGGTCTTGTTAGACTCATTATGTTTTTTGAACCTTATATCTAGTTTAGTAGACATGTATTGTAACATTATTGTATCGTCATTAACCTAAAAAAAGGTAAACAAAAATGAAAAAAAAAAACTATATTTTAGTTTATTGTGATTTCACTTTAATTATTTAAATTTATAGTAGATATATTTAGCCCCTGTTTGAGCTATATTTTCCATATCATCATAATGAGAAAATTGACTATTGGAGATGAGGTTAGGTCCCACACATGAAATAGTAGGTCAACGAAGGTGGCTGGACTTGTGGAATAACAGTCCAAATTTTCATTTTTTTATTTTTTTTGTCCTAAAAATTTGGTTCAAACAGTAGTTTAGTTTGTTTTAGATTTATTATTAGTGAGATATAAATATATATTAAATTTATTGAATTAATGACATAAAAGTAGACGAGCAAAAAAATATATGGCGAAACCGGCGGTTTAAATTCGGACCTAACCGTTAGGTTTAGGTTTGAATTTTTTTCATACCGTTCAAAATGGTTTGGTTTAGGTTTGAGTTTTTCTCAAACCGTTTTAAACGGTTTGGTTTGAAAATCTGTTAAAAATCGGACTGCTTACACCCCTAGTACCCAACACTCTATTTGAAGGGATCACTATCATATGCTACCACTCGCACGGATAAAATCAACTAGCATCAAATATGTTACCTTTTTCTTAATTTTAAGTTTTTTTTTTTTAAATAATTCATTCCTTACCATCAAAATAAGTGACTTATTTTCAATTATGATCAACAAAACTGAAGAGAAGTAAAAACTAATAGACAAATAAGAATTGAATGTGCCCCTCTTCCATATCTGTAAAAATAGAATAGCCTATTTGTCGCGAAAATCCCTCGATAAATCTTGATTCCGGGTTCAGAAAACAATCAAACGAACACTGATTTACCTCGGCTCGACCCGAGACTTTCGCCTTTAGACTGCTCTCTTTCTCTCTAACCCTACAAAGGAGAAGGGTAGTGATGTTAGCAATCCACAAAGGTATGAAGAGGAAGAAGAAGATATCACAATGGTTGAATCTCACTCACAACCTCACATGGCTTCCCTCACTCTCGGCTGCCTCTCTTCTCTCAACTCTCCTCTCCATTGTTACAACACACACACACCCCAAAACAACTGGGAGATAAATACTTATATATATGTTAGTTTAGGTCACCAATTATGACATAAAATAACATTTTCAGTTATTTGACTGATGTACTCAAATATCTACAAATCCAAGTCCTTTGATTTCATTTTGAGCCTTTCCCATATCCTGATCTCTCTCTAACATTGCATTAGAAATTTATCATTCTGTTTACTTTGATTGCAAATTGTTATAGTACAACAAGCTTGTTGTCAACCAAGTGGGATTTGGGTGAAAAATGAATCAATATGATGTTCAAAATTCATCAATGAACCTTAAAATCTAAGACACCTTTCTCTGTCGGGAGAAAAAATGCTAAAGCAGAGAATTTATGGAGTTGGAGATTTTGGCAAATATAACGATAAGGAGCAACATAGACAAATAAACGTCTAGGACACTTAACACCAACGATGAGCAACAAGGGATAACTCAAGCGTTACAACAATGATGAACAAACATAGGCATCAATGATGAGCAACAAATTTCAAAATATGACCATTACATGAGTCCCTCTGTTTTGAAGAGACAAATACGCCAATGAAGTTGCCGGTACAAATCCTTACCTTGAAGACTAAACTGAGTTCAGCAAAATTGATTTCTGAAGAATATTCTGGTAGCACTGGATTTTAGATTTGTCGACTGTGGGCTTCAAACAGTGAAGCAACCGAAGTTTTGTTCAGTTTCAGATGAAGAGGCGGAGCGACGTGAACTGTCATAAGTTCTAACTCTACTCTCAATGAGTTTAGGGTAATATGTCAATGAGTTTATTTAGCTTTTTGGGCCAGTCGGGTCGGGTTCTGATTGGGATGGGTTTGTGTTGAACAAATTGTTGACTTGTTTATAAGTGTTTTTTTTTTTTTTTTTTTTTTTTTTTTTTTTTGTTTATGACCAATGAACAAATTGTGCCTTATAAAATTTTTGAATTGTGATCTCAAAATAATGTCACATATAAAAATTTTGATTTCTGACCAAAAAATAATATGCGACTAATTAAATCGTTAATTTATGATCAAATTGTTTAGATCTGTAACCATAATGTATTTAATTAATAAGCTATACAATTAATTAATTAAATCATAAATAAATTTTAATAAATATTTGATTTTTGAAATTTGAAACATTTGTTCTTAATTTTTAAATAGGTGATACTTAACATCATAGTTATCCCTTTGTTTATTGAGCTAATTAAATTTGAGTTGGATTGTAGCCTATATAACTAATTCTATTAGACTCGTCCTGAATTAACTTGGTACATTTTTTTTTATGTACCACTTGATTTTTAAACTTCAATAACATCGAGCCATAAATAGGAGAAATCAGAGAAGCCGTGGGGATTCATTTGTACTAACTTACAAGATCGGCCTAAGAGAGTAGGGGTGCTTTTTGAGAAGCAATCATACGTTCTTTTCCTCGTAACCAGCTTCCTTTTAGAGTTGACATGCTTCATTAAGCTCTTAGCATTATTGATATGACTGTTGTTGGTGATAAGAGCGTGCTTAAGGAGGTTTACACATTGCTCGAAAGCAAAAAAAAAAAAAAGCAAAGGGGTAGCCTTAGCTGTTAGATCAGTAAGATGGATTTCTTCCCTACAATTGGAATAGTGAGGTAGTACCAGAAACTTCAACAACGAATCAAGGAGTTAATGATCGGATGTGCTTACGAAAGCAAAAAATCGAAACTAAAATCTTCCATCTTCTACACTATATTGAAATGGATAACAAATGGGAAAAAATGATTGTATTACTTCTTCTTTTTTTTTAAACCGATATGTTGTATTGATATTCAAAATGGAATTTATCTTGGAACTGTTTGATTGTTAATTGATTTGGGCCAAAGTCCTAATTGAAACCACCGAAAGAACTAATGTGAAAATATGGTCTTGATCAAATTGTTTTCAAATCTTTGAGGTTCCGTTTGGATTACAATTAACCCAAATCGACTAGGTCGGTTTTGAGTGAGTATTGGCCATGACTCTTTGTGGTTCTGTTCGGATTACAATTCTCATGTGTGGGTCATCATACTTTGAATGTGTTGACCGTATATATTGACGTTGCTTATATAATACTAATTGAGTGTGACAAGTATCATATTAAAATTCATTGAGATGAGATTTATCACTTCTAGGATAGTAGCGTATTTATCATATAAATTTTTTATTACTGATTGATTTGGGCGAAGTCAAAATTGGTAATTGTAATCAAAAGATCCCTCAACAAAATTTCAAATAGATTAGTTTAGTTTCAAATTTTTGTGGTCTGTCATTGTAACAAGCCTTAATTGATTAACTTATTTGTCTCATTGACATAGAGCATTAATTTTTCGTTTGAGCTTTCAAAACAATCCATCTTTATTTGGCTATTATTAATAATCGATCAAACAACTATTATTTACAACTATTTCGTGGGACTCAAAGAACCATAGACCAATTCATGGTTGCTAGTTATAACCGGTTAAAAAAGTATACAAGAAATAATTATAATCACTGTCAAGTGTATTTGAATGTTGGTTGGTCACACATCCAGAAAAAATATGCAAAATACATCTTGCCAAGTTGTTTGGCATCCAAGCCAAAGTTGGTTGCTAGATGATGACACTTGAAGGCGTTACATATCCAGCGACCACACATTGGTCGCTGAAGGAGTTACATGTTCAGCAACCACTAGTTGGTCGCTCAGACAACTATAAAATTAACACGGGGTACGTCCCGCCAAGGTGTGTAGCGACCATATATTGGTCTCTGAAGGCGTTAGATGTTTAGCGACCACTCTCTAAAATGTTGTAAAAATTAACGCAGGCTGCATCTTGCCAAGTTGTGTAGCGACCAAGACTATGTTGGTTGCTGAATAGTGATACAAATGACCATAGTTTGGTTGCTGAAGCCTTCAATGTTCACCGACCACTATTTGGTCGCTACAATGCTGTAAAAATTAAAGCGGGATGCATCCTGCCAAGTTGTGCAGTGACCAAGCTCATGTTGGTTACTGAATGGTGATACCAACGACCATAATTTGGTCGCTGAAGGCCTTCAATGTTCAGCAACCACTCTTTGGTCGCTAAAATGCTATAAAAATTAACGCGGGATGCATCCCGCCAAGTTTTGCAGTGACCAAGCTCATGTTGGTTGTTGAATGGTGATACCTGTGACATATGTTGGTCGCTGAAGGTCCTTCCAAAATTAATACTATTTTAACAGACCAAAACTTCCACCAACCAATTTGTGGTCGGTGATGATGTCTATATATATATACACACATATATATATATATATACACACACATATATATATATGTGTGTATATATATATATATATATATACACACATATATATATATATATATACACACATATATATATATGTGTGTATATATATATATATATATATACACACATATATATATATATATACACACACATATATATATATGTGTGTATATATATATATATATATATATATATATATATATATATATATATATATATATACGTATGTATGTATATATATATACGTATGTATGTATATACGTATGTATATATACGTATATACGTTTGTATATATCCAAGTGGTAAAAGGGGAGGGTGGAGAAATCCAACTTTGCTTGAGGCTGCTGCGTCAAGGGTTCGAATCCTGAAATATGGATTTGGCTCTTGGGTAAGTGCAAGTGTACAAGCAGCCTTCCACCCTGTACCTTTGGAGGCATAACCTGCGATTTACCTCCCTCACGATACTCCAAGGCAGGGGTGGAGGGGGACCCTTAAGGTTAGGGTTTAACCTTTTTTTCAGAGACGACCCTAAAGAGTATCTCAACATCTTCAAAATACAGACGAATCTAAGTAAAGCCGCCCTTGTGTTGAAATCTTAGAGCATAACACCCCATCCTCGCTTAATTGCTATAACCAACGATTCAATTGCTGATCTAATAAGAATGGTATACTAATGAAGAATAATATCGCCACGAATAAAATAATATATTTGCTCGTATTTTTATAAAAAATAAAAAGATATATGAAAATTGCTGACACAATATTTATAAAAAAAAATTTTTAAATTAAAAGAAAAAGTAAACTTCCATTAATGACCTCTTTTTCGACAACCTACATTCGATGCACTAACGAGTAGTTTCTAATGGAGATATATTTATTTGTGTTCACTGATAGTATTGTAGTCAATAATTCAATTTGAACCATCAATAAATATTGTTTTCGTCATAATTATAGACGATCAAAACAATGATATTTGCTCCATTATAATTTTTTTAATTATTATTCTTGATAACGTTCCGTCAAAAGTTATGTCCAAAGCTCCAAATTTCTTAAAAACTTCCATTTTGATCCCATGATATACTATCCTATTTTGGACAAGAATAATGCTAAATTGCAACACTCCCTATCGCGTTTGCTCTACGTAGCATACATGTGGCGGTTAGTGATTTGATATATGAGGCAATAATAAACTACCATATTAATATATTAAAACACAATCTGCCATGTAGGATGCCACATATAGTGACTACCACAATGAGCAATTATGAACAACATTAATCTTTGGACAATGTTGCAGATTCTTCGAGCAGTAGCTTTTATGATTGATGTAGTAAATTGTAGAAGTTGCTAATGGAAAACTTTATTTTTCGCTCATGAGATTACAACCTTTCACATTGAGACTGCACGGCACTCTGTCATGGTGTCGATCTTGAACTATTAGCTAGCCATTGCTTCCTAGCCTTTCACTTTCTATCCATCTATCATTTACTATGGCTCATTGATGCACTACAATAGTTAACGTATTCCATGTTGTAAGAACGTTCTCATATTCTTGACATCGATGATACATGCACGGTCACTTTGTCATGGTGTCGATCTTGAACTATTAGCTAGCCATTGCTTCCAGGCCTTTCACTT
The DNA here is from genome assembly GCF_002742605.1 of Olea europaea var. sylvestris. Lineage (NCBI taxonomy): Eukaryota > Viridiplantae > Streptophyta > Magnoliopsida > Lamiales > Oleaceae > Olea > Olea europaea. The sequence continues at coordinate 11,049,390 of NC_036239.1, forward strand.
TCTACCCATCTATCGTTTATTATGGCTCATTGATGCACTACAATAGTTCCTAGTTGCAAATTCTTCCAGCAATAGCTTTTATGATTGATGAGACAAGCACGTTCACTCTGTCATGGTGTCGATCTTGAACTATTAGCTAGCCATTGCTTCCTAGCCTTTCACTTTCTATCCATCTATCATTTACTATGGCTCATTGATGCACTACAATAGTTCCTAGTTAACATATTCTATGTTGTAAGAATGTTCTCATATTCTCGACTTATGAATTTCTTCATATGTTCAAATATATTTCTAAAAAACTACATGGATCTTCTAAAATTAGAACTAGCTGGATATCAAACGTGTAAAATTACTACATATAGTTTTCATAAACTTTCATGAGTGACTCCAACAACTTCTCACCCGACAAAAGTACAAAAGATATGCATTACATTGCTGACACAATATGTGACACCCCCAAATTGAGATTCCTAAATTTGGAGATATTATCTTTTAACTTTCTCTTGAAATCATAAATACGGAAGTGATTTAATTTTTCTTTGACAAAAATGAACATCATTGACTACACTCATGAAAATATATTTGTACTTAATAAAAATATAAGACGATTAAAATAAAATTTCACTTTATTTCAAAATGAAATGAAATCTAAACTACATTGGTACTGAGTCCGTGTTACCACAAGCCGTCGTCTCGTCTCATCATGCCTTCATCATCTGAAAATCGGGACGGATAATGTGGGATAAGCTAATGCTCAGTAAGCAAACCTCATGCATGTGATGCACACTGATGATATGCATATGGTTGCTTGAAAACAAAAGGCATTTTTCATTATGTATTCCCGTTCATTCATTTCTTTAAAAACGTAACATTAACGTCGTGAGTTCACTTGATATATCGCCTATAGCCAATCAGAATGCAGTGGACAATTATTATTTGAAACCCGGTCGAGTCCTACTGGTAGTATCGCAAAGCGATTAACATTAATATTAACATTCATCATTTAACTGCAAAGCGGTTAACATTAATATTGAAACATTCATCATTAAACATTGGTCGGGTGCGCGGTCCCCCACGCCCCATTTCCCAGCCAATCAGAATGCAGTGGACAATTATTATTTGAAACCCGGTCGAGTCCTACTGGTAGTATCGCAAAGCGATTAACATTAATATTAACATTCATCATTTAACTGCAAAGCGGTTAACATTAATATTGAAACATTCATCATTAAACATTGGTCGGGTGCGCGGTCCCCCACGCCCCATTTCCTACTCACACCTTTCATGGCATAGACATATTGATGCAGCACCAATAGAAATATTGAATAGAAAGCGAGAAAACCATATAATAGGAAGAAGAAATTAGGGGAACGGATGGAAGAAGGGGGAAACACAATAGAAGAAGGAGAAAATAATGGAAAAAAGAGGAGAAGTGGGCCACAAGCCACCAATAATTATTATTCATTCATCAACTGAAAATTACAATGCAAAATAGGTTTAAATAGTAAAGCAACTCTAACAAGATTGGGTCCGAGCTCATACAAGTCCAAATTTTAAATAATAGTCCAAAAATAAATAGAATAAGTAAACGTCCGATGTCCTCATCAACTCTCCCAGGGTGGGAGAAAACTCGACCCTGTCGAGTGGATATATCACTACAGGTTGTCGTTAATCTCCCAACCATAAGCTGAGTGGTTGGGCAACCTTCTTCCGACGTCTGTAAAAATGTGTCAGTGGAGGTCTGAACCTGGTGTCCTCACCAACTCCCCTTGGATGAACGGGAGGCGATCTAGGCCAAGGAAGATCCTGTTGACTCCGATAAAGCTCCAATAAATCTGGATCCAATTGCTGTAGTGTCTCTCTGGAGATCTATGTACAATCAGAATCTAGTCGACCAACCCAACGAACGAGGAAGCGCTGAACCTCTCCATCATTAGTAAACACAGTTTTTCATCTAAAATAGCATCAATTTTATATGTGTGTGCTGTGAGAGGTGGTAGTGGGTGAGAAGTGGCCAAATAGTCGAGATCACATAGAAATGAGATCTAACGGCTTCCTAGGCTTATACTCATGAACAGCTTCAAATGGACTCATACGTAATGAACGATTCATGGAATTGTTATACGCAACTTGAGCTATAGAAAGGATCAAATCCCAAATTTTAAGATTTTTCCGGACTAGACATTTTAACAAACTACCAAGATGATGGTTAACCACTTCAGTTTGACTATCATTATGAGGGTGGTAGGCTATAGAAAATTTCAATTTGGTACCTATCTTTGCCATAAAGTTCTCCAAAAATGGCTAGTGTAACGAATATCCCTATCGGACACAATTGTCTTAGGAAGCCCATACAATTTAACAATCTCATTAAAGAACAACATAGCCACCTTAGACGCATCTTTTTGCTACAGGGGATAAAATGAGCCATTTTTGAAAAGCGGTCGACAACCACAAAAATAGAATCATGTTTCTTTGGGGTGCTTGGAAGGCCTAATACAAAATCCATACTAACATCTTGCCAAGGACAATTGTGGACGGGAAGAGGGGTGTATAGGCCTGTGTTCTGCCTCTTCTGTTTACTCAATTGACAAGTGTTATAGGTACTAACAATCTTAGCCACATTTTTCTTCAAGCTAGGCCAATAGAATTGGCGTTCTACTTCCTCTATGGTTTTATCACGCCCAGAGTGACCGACGAGACCACCCCCATGAATTTCCCACACTATGAAATCTCATACAGAAGTTCGAGGGATGCACAATTTATTGGCTCTAAAGAGATAACCCTCCTTAAGTCGGAAGCCATCTATAGCGCCTGATTGTCCCCTTTGTAAATCAAGAAAGATATCTTTAAAATTGGAACATGCCTTGTAATCCTCCTTAAGCCTTTCAAAACCGATGACCTTGACACTCATGATCGACAGAAGGGAGACACGACGACTTAATGCATCAGCTGCTTGGTTTACCAGGCCCTTCTTGTGTTTTAAAACAAATGAGTAGGCCTGCAAATATTCGATCCAACGACCATGCTTAGAGCTTACTCGTTTCTGGGAGTTGAGGTAACGGAGGGCTTCGTGATCCGAATAAAGTCTGGGGCAACAAATAGTGGTGCCAATAGCGCAAAGTCTGGACTACCACATGCAGTTCCTTATCATAAGTTGAGTACCGTTGTTTGGCTTCATTTAACTTCTAACTGAAGTAGGTAACAGGGTGACGATCCTGACTCAAGACTCCGCCTATACCTACCCCGGAGGCATCACATTCAACTTCAAAGACTTTGAAAAAGTCGGGAAGACACATAACAGGAGCCTCCGTCATTCGCTTCTTGACTAACTTAAAGGCCTTAGCGACCTCTTGTGTCCAATGAAACTCCCATTTCTTCATGCACTTCGTGATAGGCGCCATAATAGTGCTAAACCCCTTGATAAACCGACGATAAAATGTAGTTAAGCCGTGAAAGCTTCTGACGTCTTGAATAGCTTTGGGCTCAGGCCAGTCAATAATCGTCTGAACCTTAGTAGGGTCAGCAAATACCCCTGTCGAGGAGACAATGAACCCCAGAAAAATGACTGTATCGGTGAAGAAAGAGCACCTCTTGACGTTAGTATACAGATTAGTTGTACGAAGGGTAGAGCAAACTTGTGTGAGGTGGTCACGGTGTTTCTTCGTAGTCTTACTATAGATGAGGATATCATCAAAGTAGACAACAAGAACTTACCCATGAAAGCTCGAAGAGTTTGCGTCATTACCCGCATAAGGTACTTGGCGCATTGCTGAGCCAAAAAGGCATGACCAGCCATTCTTAAAGACCGTCTTTCGTTTTAAATGCAGTCTTCCACTCATCACTCGGGCGAATTCAAATTTGATGGTGTCCACTCTTCAGATCAATCTTCGAAAAGATTGTGGCACCAACCATCATATCCAACATATCATCAAGTCTAGGAATGGGAAAATGATACTTCACCGTGATCTTATTGATCGCACGACTATCTACACACATCCTCCAAGACCCATCCTTTTTGAGCGTCAATAGGGCGGGGACAGCACACGGGCTTAAACTTTCACGAATGAGTCCTTTGTGAAGGAGGTCATCCACTTGCCTTTGAAGTTCAGCGTGCTCGGTAGGATTCATCCTATAATGAGGTAAATTTGAAAGGGATGCCCCTGGGACGAAATCTATGACATGTTGAATATCTCGTAGAGGAGGCAGATGATCAGGTAGGTCCTCCGGAAAGACATCTTGAAACTCTTGGAGGATCGACTGGACTTCAACAGGGCTCTCTATTATGGAGTGGGGTGAAACCTCCATGACCACCCAAGCGAACACAATTGAGTCACCAACAGGTGTACACTCAAACTCCATAGGACTAATGATATGCAATCCCTTTCGTTTCACACTCTTCTTCGTTTCCAGTAAGCCAACAGGCTTTGGGGGCAGAGAGTTAAGGTAAATCTTCTTTCCATTAAACACGAAGGAGCAGGAATTAGATCGACCATAGATGGTTACATCTAGGTCAAATAACCAAGGTTGTCCCAAGATGATGTCCCCGATATCCATTGAAATGACGTCACACTACATATGGTCCTTATACTCGAGAAATTGGATAAGGACTAAACAACGCTCCTTGACAGCTATAGAAGAGGTATCAACCCAAGAGACGCTGTATGGATGAGGGTGAGGAACAGACTTCAACCCTAGACGGGATATAGTAGCCATCGAAACCCCATTAATGCAGCTGTCACTATCCACAATAACTTTACAGCCCTTGTTATTAATCTTGATATAAGTGTGGAAGATGGCATGACGACGACAATCATCGGCATCCCTAGGCTGGGTAAGAGTGCAACGGACGACACCGACTCTAGGCGTATGGGGGAATAAGGGGACTAGCTTGAATACAACCTAAGAAGGTATCTTCACTATCCTCCAAGTCATCAAACTCTTCTAACTTAGGCTCATAAACCTGGTCCTCAAGTGGCTCGTCGACTATACCTTCATGCTCTTCCATAACTAGGGCTCGGCTAGGACACTTAGAAGAAATGTGACCAAAACCCTTGTGGTTAAAGCATTGCAAACGGGAGGACGTTCTTGAAAGCTCAGAACCTCGACCTTTACTATCCGATGTGAGGGTAGTATTAGAAGGAGGAGGTCCTAAAATAGACTTAGGGGATGGAGTGGATGCAGAAGAGGTTGTGGTGCGGGAG
>NC_036239.1:11059619-11062040 GCF_002742605.1 Olea europaea var. sylvestris
AAATTTCCATTATGTGGTCTAATCATAATATTTGAATTACATTTATGAAATATACACTGATTGGGAAAAAGATTATTCTTATTTGATATCAATGTACAAATTCTAAAAGAAGATTACACATAAGGAAATACATTTATTGTATAATTTATTCTATACTTACTAAATAATAATAAGCACATTAAACTTAAATTAAAAAGCACCTTGATCGTCTAAGCGTCCCAAGCACATTCCACTGTATAGTTAGTCAAGACGAAAATAATTATATTAAAATTAAGCAGTAAATATAACATTAAAGCAACTAATCCAGATAGACATGATAATCACGATAAATAAGATTGCGACATTACATAATATTTTAAGAAGTCAAAAAAAGAAGAAGAATAAATTATCGTTAATGACATGATATTTCTCTCGATAATCAGAAATCAAAACACCCATGACATAGTTAGTAGTCATTGCTGTGGAGATGTGTTGATGATGATTGACAATAACATTAACGATTACGCTTCGTTACACGTGGATCCACGTGACCGACCCAGTGTAACTATCGAGCCACTCCAACCGAAGCACCCTGCATAATGCCGAGGCCTTGAAGTCGAGCCTCCTTGCAATGTGGCCAAAGCCAAGTCTTAACAAGGCTTAGGACCATAAAGCCGAAGCCCACTTCTCCAAGGCATGTTCACGAAATTATTTCTTTCGATTTTAAACTACTGCAAGTGTACGGTTCGTTAACAAATAATAAAATAGAACTTAGAGTTTCAAATATCGTCTCATAGAGATTGAATAGTTCAACTTTATCTACCCTAGCCTTAACCGAAACGAAATTATTGCAGTCTTAACCTAAGAAAATCTTAATTTAGCAAAACCCTAATTTTGCTAAATTGTCTTGAATGAATTAAGTAAGCAAAACAATGTATCTAAATGAAATGGAATGCAATATGATCATTGAAGCGCAAGTTGATTTTACTCAATGAAATTTAAACGCACTAGGATCATGAGTTCCCATGCAATGATCACTTTAAACCCTAATTTCAAAATGTGACGACCCGACTGAAGTATTGAAGAATCAATGCTCCTAAATCTATCCAACGCTCACTCGAGCAATATTGAACATATTCTCATATATCACTAGCCTATATCTCTATAACAGATGCACATATATAAGAATGCATGTGGTTTTATGAGTATTTAATGATTCACGCAAAGTATAGGGATATATCTCTATCCCCTATCAGACCCTACGATGATTTATACCTTGTCAAATTTATTTCCTTTCTCTTGAATGCAAGAAATAAATCACCACACATCACATAATTACGTGTACGTAATTATGGAAGAAATTAATGTATATAAATCATTCAAATAATCAAAAACGTGTTTTAATATCAAATTACAAAATTAGAAATCCAAAGATCACGTCACATAGTTCATCGATCTCCTAGTACAACAATAGTTAGCCTAACATGGAGAAAATAAAAGAACACATGATTTCTTGAAGATAAAACATCATCGGGTTATGAATTCGCGTGAAATCTTGATGATCTTCGTGAAATTATTCGTTACTTTCGCTCAAAATATTCTTAAAGATGTGTTATGTTGCCTCCCAATGTGTTCTCCCTTGAAACCCAACGAGTCTAGGTTTTTATATCACGTCCCATTCGAGTTCCAAAAGAGTTTTAGTAAAAACTGAAAACTGCAGATTCACGTCAGAAATTTACACCACCGCATGGTACAAGTGGTTTTGGTTCTGGAATTCTCTGTTTGGGTGTGTGCGGCCATATGGGAATAACAGCATGCGACCGCATGGTTGACATTATTTCCATTTTCTGCCGTTTCAGTCCCCAAACTCTATTTTCTTGTTTATTGGCCTCCATTCTTCATCCATCTTGTTCCATCATCTCACAATGATTCCTAATTGATACTTAGCTTATTCAATTTCTCGATTCGCCTTTTAGTTCAACTTTTGTATATTTGTACTTTGATCCCTGAACTTTCACTTTGCTTTGTTTTGGCCCTTTTTCGTATCTTTTCTCGTGAATTCCACCATGTCCATCAATATAACCTAAAATATATGAATTAAACAAAACTGAGCCACAATTCAAATGCTTTGCTTATAATTAAGTCATGTTTGTGAACTAAATAAGTGTGTAAAAACACACTTATCAAACACTCCCAAACTTGAATTATTTTTTGTTCTCAAATAAGAAAGTGACTTAATACTAAACAAACATTGCTTAATAGCCTGACATGTCTCAGGATTGGACTAAATATTTGGCTTCAAAAAAATTTGATTAGTGCAAGAATGAAATCAACCTTTACCTGTTAATTGCATACCCGACGTCAGTGTGTGAAATCATGCCAAAATATTGAGTTCATGATGGGGTTAGTCCCGACCCAGAGTGGTAAAATATATCCTTACTT
>NC_036239.1:11062140-11062384 GCF_002742605.1 Olea europaea var. sylvestris
AGAAAAATGAAAACTTGTAATGCTGAAATGGAACTATTGAAATCAGCAACAGAAATGAAAGCCAGGCAAATAAAAAATTTAAATGGTACGTGCTCATTAACCCTTAATTGTCTCAAGAAAGCTCGTTGACAAATAAATCAAATAAGTTCTGCTGTTTTAGAAAGCGATTCTGCAGTGAAATGGTTTCTGCTATCACAAGCAAATGAAGCAACAGATCAAAGCCAATCATAGATATCTGCAATAA
>NC_036239.1:11062484-11080638 GCF_002742605.1 Olea europaea var. sylvestris
GAATCGTCACGAAATTCTGCACAAGGAGGAGGATGTTTCAAAAATTAAACTATGCAACTGCATAGCTTAGAAGCCATGCGACCACATAGGCTATTATTGAGGCAAAATTGAGGCTGACTTTGTTCTATGCAACTGCATTGATTTATACTATGCAACAAAAAAAAAAAAAAAATTGGATGTATTTTTAATTTTTGGTAACTTTTCTAATTTTCATAAAATTGATTCTAATTATTATTTTTTGGTATTTAGAGCATAATTTCCGTCCAAGACAATATTTTTAAGATTGGTATAAATACTTTTCTTATTATTGACTATAAGAACTTTTGACATTTTGAGAGATTAACATAAGGGGTTGTTTTGCCTCCAATTTCTTGTTCTTTGAAGAACAAATCGTAATCTTGTGGCATTCATAACAAATCTGGGTGAGATTTATAAATTGTGTAATTAAGATATCGTTAGTTTCACATATTAACAGTAGAGTAATTCATTGTTTGTGAATTAAATCCAAAATCGACGATTATTGGCTTTCTTAAGATCCGAGTCAATCTCGTTGTTGGTTCGTTAGTGGCTGTTGCTATCAGGTTCACATCAAAAATTTTATAACTTCTTTATATAATATGGAAGAGATAGTAACTGCTACATTTTCTATAAATGTGGAACCCTTCAAAATGTACAACTATAGAGAGCTTTTATGTCCCTTCAAAATGTACAACTATAGAGTCAATCTCGTTCTTGATTCGTTAGTGGTCGTTGCTATCAGGTTCACATCAAAAGTTTTATAACTTCTTTATCTACTATGGAAGAGATAGTAACTACTACATTTTCTGTAAATGTGGGAACCCTACAAAATGTACAACTATAGAAAGCTTTTACGTCCCTTCAAAATGTACAACTATATAGTCAATTTAGTTGTTGGTTCGTTAGTGGTCGTTGCTATCAGCTTCAAATCAAAAGTTTTATAACTTCTTCATCTACTATGGAAGAGATAGTATCTACTACATTTTCTATAAATGTGGAACCCTTCAAACTATACAACTACAGAGAGCTTTTATGTCCCTTTATGACAACAAGAGCACGTCTCTTTATCTTCAAAACTTCATATTCACCAGTGTATTTATGCCCATTTGAATTAAGGGTACTCAAAGATATGAGATTCATCTTTAGTTCTAAAACATGTATTACACCAGTAATTGTCTAGATAAAGCCATCAAACATTTTAATCTTGACTGTACTAATTTCAGCTATTTTACAAGGTGCATTGTTTTCCATAATCACATCATCTTTTGAAACTCATTCATATGTTGTAAACCAATCCTTATTGGGATACATATGGACATACAACTAAGTCAAGAACCCAATCTTTACAAGGTTTGGAATTACCAAATCACAAGAAGTTCTCCTTCAATTTGCCTATCTTCCACAACATCAGACTTTGCTATATTTTTAGGTTGTTTTCCCTTATTAGTAATGACGGCCATTCTATTTCTATTTCTTTAAATTTATAGCAATCAGCTCTAATGTATCCTTCTTTCTACACAAGTAGCATAGCTTTTCTTTTTGTCCCTCATATTATTACAAGGATTTCGATCTTGATTCCTCTCACAAACAGCAAAGCTTTCTACCAATCCCTCGGGTCTATCCACAAGTCTCATTAGACAATAAAACATCACAGACCTCATCAATAGTGAAAGTATCATGACTATAAAGAATAGTATCTCTAAAAGTCGAATATGATGACAACAATGAAGACAACAACAACAATGCAAGATCTTTCTCATCATACTTAACCTTTAAAGTTTCCAAATCAACCACAATTTATTTACATGTGGTTAAATGTTAATATATTGATGTATCTTCAAGCATTTGGTCAGAATACAAGCTGTATTTCATGTGTAACGTATTGGTAAAACTCTTTTTCATACAAAGCTACTTCAGTTTAAATGACAACATAGCAGCACTTTTTTCCTTATAGTATCTTAAAGATTGTGATTTGATTAGGTGGAGATGAATTTGTGACAGAGCTTTTGATCCCTACGTTGTTTTTCATCATGTGTCTAGGTTGAAAGCATTTTATCAAAATCTAAATCCATCTACACGAGACAGCTCACATCTTCACTTGCCATAGAAAACCTCGTATTGCAATCTAATAAGAAATGTCATATTTCATCGTTGCCATACAAAAGATCTATCTTGCTCTGATACCATTTTGTTATGAAATATGTACAAGATAAAAGTAATAATGAAATAAATCAAACAAGATAAGAATACCAAGATTTTACATAAAAATCCAAGACGGAAAAAAACTACGGGCAAAGGATGGATATTTCACAAAATCAATAATGAATGTTATTTATATAAGATCTCAATACTCTCAATAAAGATATAAAGCTCTCTTAAGGCTATATCAATGTTGTGTTTCTTCTACAAGTTATGGGTACTGTATATAAATCATAAAAATAGAGCTATAGGATGATTAGAGTGCTAAAAATGCACTAATATGCAAAATGGGCCTGGGCCAGAAGACACCGCTACTTGAGTGATGACTCTACAGTTGCTCAAGTAGTAGGCTTGTGCCAAGTAGGTGCTAATTCCCTGCTTTGCACACTCGAGCAAAAGATGGGTGCTCAACTAACGAGATTGAAATAAGAATTTTTCCTTAGTAAATATTTTGACATCTTCAAGACTCCTGCAACTAAATCATCAATGTCTAGTGGAATTTGGATTTGGACAACACTTCAACACTCCATTAAAAAAAAAATTCATGGATTGCTTACAGTGGCTCTCGAGGGTGAAATTGAAGTCTAGTGGAAAATATCTAGCGTTTATCAAACTTCTTGATGTAATTCAAGGTGTTATTTTTCAAGGCTTCTAATAGTTAGCCATATGAGTGTCAATTTAGCTTGCCAGCTCTGGCCTTTCATGGGTCGACCCTAAAAAAGCTCGAACCGGCCCGACTAGTAGCTCGATTTTACCAAGCCAAGGCTCAAATTGAGCCTCATTCTGGAACATTGGCTTGCATCATGGGCCGAAAAAATGAAGAAAGAAAAATGAAGATAGCTGCCTTTAAAAGGGAGCACCACACCTAGTAATTTTTAAAAAAAAAATCTCAGGCTCAGCTCGACTCGACTCGATAAGGCCCGAACCTAGAATTTTTGGCCGAGCAAAAGCTTGGCTCCACTCGGGCCAAAAAAGCCCGAACCATTTTTATTAGAGCAGAGCTCAAGCCTCAAGTTTAGGTTCATGAGCCGACTCGGCTCGATTCGTTGACATCCCTGGTTAGTAAGGACACCAACTGAACTTCATTGTAAAGGCCACAAAAACCTCTTCATATTCCAAGGTCTCTTGGAATTTCTTCATTCCTTGGAATGTTTTGAAAAATGGAGATATTTTTCTTTGGGCTTCAATACTAAATGAATGATCCTTTTGATCATTCTCTATACCTCCTTCAACTTTAATGGAGACTTCATCTTTAGTAGAGTTAAATTTTATTCTGGATTGACCTTGATCCTTCTTTTATTAAACATGAATCCAAGAAATTTGCCCGAGATGATCCTAAATACATACTTCAACTATATGAGCTTCATCCATTACTATCAAAGAATGTTAAATGTGCTTTCAATATAGGCTATATTTTCAGTTGTTTTTAGGATTTTCACTATCCTATTATCCAAATGCACATCTATGGTTTTTTTATCAACTTAACAAACATCCGACTGACCATCCATTGATAGGTGGCCCCAAAAGTTTTCAATCCAAATGGAGGCGTAGGTGTATGATGAAGAAAGTTTGTTCTTTGATAGGTTCATACATAGGGATCCAATTCTACCTTGATTAAGCATCTGCGAAGCTTAATAGGAATGCTATTACATTAACCAATGTGAGATAGAGAAAACTATCATCCAGGTAAGTCATGTTCAGATTTGATAGGTTAATGCGTGTTTGCTGCTTCTTGTTGGGCTTATAGATAAGGATTCGATTTGCTAACCTACTTGAACCATGTACTTTCCAAATAAAGATATTGATATCAACTTGTCGACTTATTCTTTCAAGGTTGTACATCTCTTCCAGTTGATGGTCTCATCTTCTATTAATTAGGATAAGTTTAGGATCGATGTTCAAGGAGTAGCATGATACCTTTAGTTAAATCTTTACAATGCTTTAATTCCTCCTCTAATCAGCTCGTTTTTAAAAACTCTTCCAGTTTCCTTCTTATTTCCTTAGACAAGTCATTTCAACCTGTGGCACTTTGGTGCCATCTCGGCTTACATGTAAATGTTTAAGCTTCTTAGCTGGAGAGGCTTGTGATTTTGACTTAACAGCTCGTGATTTAAAGTGATCCAACACACTTTTCTATACATTTAATATCTTTGCATCTTATATTGGTTCCTCAACCATCACTACATTGCCTAATTTAATGTCTACCACATGATGTGACTTCAGGGCCAACGAGTGACTTTGCAAATGGAATTTAGTTAACATTTTTAAGACGTTTGTTGATCATCTTTTGTGATTGTCACTTCGGCATCGATAACAAATTTCATGTAAAGGTGATGTATAGAGGTTACAACTTTCAACTCGTCTATTGTTGGCCTCTTGAGGACTATATTATAGGCTGAAATACTATTTACTACAAAAAAAAAGTCCATAAATGCTTGAGCTACCTTGGGCAAGATCCTTAATAGATAGGGTTATCTATCTCCTCAGTATAATACTTTCTCTAATAAATCTATATACAGGTCTGAAAATAGGGTAAAAGGATAGTCTACCTTCATTTGATTGAATGCAAACCCGAAGATGATATTGACTGTATTTAAATTATTGATCAATATCCTATTCATCCCATTCCTTGCTATTTCTTCCTTATCCCATGCATCAAAGTAGGGTAGTGGATATTCGCTTCATCTTTGTCCATAAAGAGTATACTTACAAAGCTAGTTATTAGTAGATTCTTGGCTTCTCGAACATAATTTGGCTGGAAATTCATAGAATATCAGTCCATATAAGAACCTCCAAAATGGTTTGAACATTTTGAATTGATCCTTTATTCTCGAGATACTCAAGCTTTATCTCTATTGATCTCTTAGAGGCATTAGAATTTTGTGTGGTTGTTGATGTTATAGTTGTGAGAGGTCTCTTCAATGAGAGTGGAATCATTACTATCATATGCTCGAATTTCTCAAGTTGTCGATCATTTTCTCTATGTTATGATAATTTTCATTGTTGTTTTCATATTTGTGCCCTAAGTGGTGTCATGGTCATATAACTAGTGGTAGCATACAATTTTACTAAGGTCGAGGCTTTCACTTGGATACCAATTTGTCCTTCCCTATTGTGGTAACTTCGGCTTCACCCATTTAACTTAGCCATTTGATAGTTGTACCATGATCATAAATGCATCGAGGTCCTCTGGCTTGACATGAAAGTCTTCTCTCTATCCATCCAACCATGTCTCTTTTTGAATCCTTATACTTCAAAATTCACTAGAGGGCACATACTCATTGTTGTTGTCCATATCCTCTGGATAAAGCTTTATGCTCCTCAGTCCTTCCACAAAGGAAAGGGAGAGGCATCATCCCCATATTTGAAAGGATTTGTTTGCTTATTCTTGCCCGACATTCTGTTCATAGCTTCATCTTAAGTGGCCACGAAGTTCTCCAACCTATTGAAAACACTGATAGACCTAAAAAGTCTCTACTCTTGCTCATGAAAATGTATTTTCTCTTCTATAGTGACAAGTCAATAGGTAGGATAGCTTGGTGGGAGTAATATGATACGAATTTTCTTTGCGTTGAGCCTTAAGATCTTCTCTCACTTCTATCATCTCAGAGAGACGAAATTGAATGTCCTTTCTGTATTGAGAATTATAGTGTGGTGGCTTTCGTGAAAGCTTGCTCAAAGATCTTTGAAACGTTGATTTTTGGACTTAGTTTCATGTCACATTTCTCTACCAAACAACCAATCAAAATGGCTTCATCCCAAAAAAAAAATATTCACCTTGATTGCTTCTCAATTTCACCCACAAATGATAAGATAATGATGTTAGTTTATAGCCAGAAAGGTACGGGAATGACAATGGAAGAATAACATAAAGGGACACCAAAATAGATAGAAAAATCACCGATTTTTCTTCTTCAACAGGCAACCGATTTTCGTTCGAATGGGGCAACCACATTTTTCCTCAATTGCATACAAATCACACACCTAATGGCTAGGTCAAGAGCAACATATCTATAGGATAGTTTAGGCTTTAATTGGACCAATAGAAGGGTTAAATGGGCTAAGATTCAAAGTCTATATATATTTATGGGCCATGAATTGCATTAATTTCTTAAGCTACTTCCCACGGACGAGGTTATTTTCGAGTCGAGGCTTTGAACTTAGTTGTTGGTAACAATATCACTCATTAGCCAATGCCCATAAAATTCAAATCGACATTTACATTATGCTTGAGATTCATTGGGTATCAAAGCCCAACAATCTCTACCTTAATACCCAATCAACAACAATTAAAACACAAAGTTAATACTTGAATAATCAAGACAACTAATAAAATTGGGATTACAGAACTTACCTCGTGACCCAAAACACATACCATACCTACCCCATGTACTCATCAGAGTTAAGGTCAAAAAACACCCATGTATAAGAGATAATAAAAATAAAAAATCAAGAGCAAATAAACGTTCGACGAAGATATAACATCGGATAACACATAGTACTTTTCGAAAAACATGTTCACATAGAACAACATATTAACAAGTTAATCAACAAATGGCTAAAATATATGCAGCAAATGCATAAACAACCCCACAAAAAGATCTTACCACACTTATCATATCTCAATCCGTGTTGCTCACACTTCAAGAACACATATCTTCTCTCATCATCCACCATACTCACTAGACCTGATCACTCAATTCATGTCTAATTGATAAACAATAATAGATCCTAGGTCCATTGGATAATCCTTTATCACCATATCACTTCTCCCAACCTAAGCAGATAATGGGTCTCTATTTACCAGAAGTGATCGAAGTGTCTCTCATATACTCCACTTGATTAGGGTTTTCACAGATAAAGGATTCCAACATTTAATCACCTCTCCACTTGTGATACCAATGTCACACTCCACATCCTCGGTAGAAACCACTAATGTACCCGTAGGTACTATACTCCACATCACAAATAGACACAAACACTTACTGGTAAACGTTCCAACCCACTATTCATGCAAATACATTATACAAAACAATCATATAGCTTTCAAATTCATGCAAATGTACATATCAAACATATTGAAATCAACATGTAACTAGGCAATAGAATTAATCAATCACACACATGTAGAAAGAATTATACAGAGATGCACATGCAGTAACTAGGTTTACTATCAATAAACCTCAGTAAGATTGTCAATTGACCGTATAGTCACATTCACTTCACCTCTCATCTTACTCTTTTGTTTATCGTCTTCTCAGGACAATCCCTTACAAAGTATCTAGACTTACCTTAGCTATAATATCGCTTCCTACCTAACTTGTCTCAACCCTTGCCCCTCTTCTTACCATCCTCATCATTCAAGTCACTACTATCTTGAGCCTTACCCAAAATTATTTGCTTAAACTTCTTCTACTCCTCAATATATATAACTCACAATTTCTCTTATACTCTTTTTCAGCCTTAATCTCCATCTCTTTACTGTTAAAAGAATCTCCTACCATATTTATTCATATTTTTAGTCTCTCTATATTAGTCATGCATAGAATTAAGCAAGATAATGACATTATATGTTTCAGATACCTTCTCATCACATTAAATAATATCTTGGACAAGTTTGTTAAAAACATCCAAATTGTCATCAAAATCCTTTGAATGATCTACTTTAAAATTTAAAAAAAAAATCTTTCAAGAAAATACAATTTATTAGGAGTCGACTTAAGCAAATATAAGTCCTCCAACTTTTTCAAAAGTTCTTCAGTAGAAACAAGTTTTTCAACTTTTCTTAAAACAGTGATAAATGGGTGTAAAATAATTAAATAGTAAGCAAGTTCATCATATTCTTCTTTGTGTGCTTCAGTCAAATTTACAAAAAATGTTGTCATTTATGACTTTTGAAACTTTTTGTTGAACCGAAATTCTCTTCATCTTTTGTTGCCAAATTAAAAAATTCTCCCTTTCTATTGAAAATTCCAACTTTTAAATGTGAAGAGTTTTGAAAAATAGAACGACTAAAGTGTACAAATAGGTCTCACAAAGTAATTCTAAAGCTGCAATATACATCATTCTAGATTCCTTGAGTTTAATGAGATTCGAGATCTTAGTTTCAAGGTAATATTCAAATGGGTCAAATCTAGGTGTTCTAACAGAATAATCAATGCAACACGAAGGTATATCAACAAAAATTTAAATTCTCGTGCAATGCAATCTCATATAGTGACTAAACGACAATTAAAGCATTAAAGTATCTATCAACTCGGGATCAAAAACAAACTCCAAATATGTCGTTTAATTCCTAATTCTAGTTCAACCCACACAATAACCCCAATCCTATTGGCATCCTACACGATGACTCGCTAATGCTGAGATTTAAATTAGATAAGCCAATATACCAAAAGGGATTAATTTGAGTCCATAAATAACGAGAGATGCGAATTTACCACTTTATAGCCACCACTGTTCGCCCTAAGTTTTCAGCAATCGCAAAGATCAATCAACCACAATTGAATCCTGAACTCGCAAAGGGCAAAATCATCCAGATTTACTGTATAACCTGAAATAGAAAACTAAAAATACCAAAATGTTAGAAATAATGTCAAGAACAAACTATTAGAGAAGACCTTTGCTGGATTCCTCCTCATGCGTAGCCACCCGCAGCCATCATCTCCATGCGCTGGACACCCGGACGCCTCTATCTATACATCACACTAATGGTCTTCATTTTCACCAAACTATTTTTGGTTTGGCTAAAAATTAAGAAAACAGCCTCGATGTTTGGACAGTTTCCTTGAAAGCTTTTCGATTTATCTTCTGCCTTGTCCCTTTTTGATCTTTTTTATCTAAATCCGCCACCTTAAAGCTCTGATACCAATTGTCACAGAAGCTCGCTCCAAGATCTTCAAAACGATGATTTCTATGCTCAGTTTCACGTTATCTTTCTCTACCAAACATCCAATTCAAATAGCTTCATCCCACAACCAATATATTCACCTCAGTTGCTTTTCAAATTCATCGACCAAGGATAAGATAACAATATTGATTTGTAGCCACAAAGGCACAAGAAGGACAATGGAAGAAAGACTCAAAGGGAGAGCAAAATACAATGGAAAGTCATCAATTTTTCTTCTTCAGCGGCAGTGGAGTAGCCATGTTTTTTCCTCAATTGCACACAACGAATAGGTCAAGGGTAACATTTATATAGGATAGGTTAGGCTTTAGTTGGACCAATAAAATGGTTAAATAGGCCAAGATTTAAAGCCATAAATAGGTAAATATACATGGGCCACAAGTGGCATTAATTTCGTAAACTACTTTCAACGTTCTACATTATTTTCAGGTCGAGCCATTGGACTTGATTGTTTGTAACAATTTCACTCAACGATCAATGCCTATGAAATTCAATTTGACATTTATAGCTTGAGATTCATTGGTTATCAAAACCCAACAGTAGCATTCTCATGAACAAAGCATAGCATGTTAGTAGCCATTTTTGCTACAGTTTGAGTTAACTAAACAAGCACTGAGTTAACTTGGCCATTGTTCTTGACAACATTCAATTTTTGTTTGTTCTCCATTCTATCAAAACTCATTTTTCTACACACTTATTTGCAACCATACATTCATATAATAAATATTCTATACGTAAATCCAAAATTTTTCTACTTTTAGTTAGACCTTTTTCAAAATTCACTATCCAAAAAAATGTTTTTCTGAAAAAAAAAAAAGCCACCCAACAAGGGCTTTATTTTTCTCCTTTTTAGTGCTTCCTCTTACTGGAATAATAGGAATTTCATTCCTATTTCTTCTCAAATTTTCATCACTGCTCAGTCCACTTACATTCACTTCTCTTAGCATTTCTTTTTCTCACGTACTTTCATCGCGTAACTCTGATATAGTATACGACAAACGGTGCCAAATTGTTTTCCTAAAAATGGATATTATTTTAGAGGTTACTACATATTTTTTGCTCGACTTCTCCAACGATTTTTCCTCTTGGATTTTTTTCGAACCTAATTTTCTTTGTTATAGGAAAGAGGGAATAAGATTTTTATTTTAGAGATCAATTATTTATTTTTCCAAAAATGAAAATATTTATTTTTAAAGTTGTGCAATGGCCTATTATGGGAAATTGAGAGGAGATTTTTTAGCCATTTTTAAGACTTGAACTTTTCATCATTTTGTTGAAATTCCTAAATTTTTATTTTCAAAATTTATTGATGTTTATGCTTTTGTGACACTTGTTTAGAATCTATATGCTCGCATGTAAGGCATATGGTATGCATTAACATCAAAGTTGACTTGTCAAAGTTTGACTATGTCTCCTTTATGTTTGAGGCAGTTCGAAACCTCAAATTAAATTCTTTATCAAGTGTTAGGGCTGTGAATATTCCTTTTCTTAAAGAAGCTCAAGTAATCCATATATTCATTTCCCAACATGCAGGCTCGCAATGCACCCATTTTATTTTTGTGGTCCATAATGATTTTCGTAGGTAACAATAATTATTACCCCTAATATTGTGAATTAACAAAGCTTAATAAATGTGTAAAACATTCTAGTTTATTCTAGTAATGCGAAAACTGTTAGAAATTTACTTAATCATACACAGTGAAAAATAAAATAAAATTCAATTCTCACCAAGAATCTGTTTTATGTTTCGATAGAAACTACGATAGAATTATACCTTCATTGAATTCTACAAAACTCTTTGTTTTTCTTTTGTTCCAACAATCTTGATTTGGAACCCACAATTGTTCAATTGTCCAACCTCTAATAAAAATCAACACAAGGAACCAGATTGATAGAGAACTAGGATTTTACTTTTCTTGTGCTAGCAAGAGTAAGGAAAAATCTCTACAATTTTCAAACCCTAGCAGCTTATTTATATAAGCCTAAATGAACTTGGCACGTCCATTAACCTTAATATGGTCCAATATTTAATTAATTCAATTAATTAAATATGATCTATAAATAATTAATTCCATTAATAAGAAACTCAATTAATTAATTATCCAACATTTGTCAATTAATTGATAATTCTAATTCTTTTAGTTCTCCTTTTGTGTGTGACCCATTAGGTTCCCAATAACAATGTCTAACGACGTGAATTATTATTTTCATCTAATCAAAATCGATAAATCAAAATACCTCTTCTAAATTAATCACTAATTCACATTCGTCATCTTAGATTGATTAATTAATTGATGGGGCAAGCTCGTTTGGGTGGAGGCAATACATATGATAGAAAATGTCACTTTATATGACAAAACTACACTTGTTCATTTACCGTG
The DNA here is from genome assembly GCF_002742605.1 of Olea europaea var. sylvestris. NCBI lineage: Eukaryota > Viridiplantae > Streptophyta > Magnoliopsida > Lamiales > Oleaceae > Olea > Olea europaea. The sequence continues at coordinate 11,073,990 of NC_036239.1, forward strand.
AAACTATATTCTCTTTGTCAATATGATCCAATCAATAGCGAGATATAGAAGTATGTCAATCTCGATTACCAATTATATATTTCATTCCACTATTAAGTCAATATAAATTGAAAACTACTTTTCGACTTATGAGTATACCTTGGCCAAAGATTTCACTATCAACTTAGCTTGATGAAATGTAAATCATATTTCTTACTATTTAAGAGTGAAAAATCATCTATTGGTCATTTACAATCTTCAGATGATTCTTGACATACACGAATAATGCCGTATTAGTGGCCCTTGACAATCAACATCCAATATCACCAAAGTATGACTATCCTCATATAAGGCACTATGATGACCTCAAGTCAAAGCGCTAATTTCACAATCGAACGTTAGAGATTAAGCACTGACACTCAGATAGTTATCAATGTGGAATCTCCCAACAGGTCTCCAATATTTTGTTCTATAAAAAAACATCCACATGTTCATTTAATTTTCACCACACTTTAGCTTATGAGATCAGCTACTTACTTTACAAGTAAAAAATACCACACGTGATGACCTATTCATAATAACGATTTTTGTATCTCATTATTATTTATGACCACGGATGATTTAAGATTCAATCCTATGTAATTTCAATATCAAAATCACAACTCTTTATGATTAACAAATTATCAATATTTGAATCTATGGACTTTATTATTTAATTTAATCAAATATTAATTAAATAATAGATCTACCATAAAATTACATCAACTATATATTAAACGTGCTTATGTCCAAGGTTGATTAAACCTAAAGCATAACACTTACAAACTCCCACTTGCACTATATCCAATCACTTATGTGTCTAATATTATAAGAGTCTACACGGCGATCATATTTATAATGCAACAATTCTTTATCATGGATCTGCAATATCATCAATTGTGAAAATTTGTTCCTTTCTTTACATCATTTTTTTGTATTATCTCTCTGATGAGATAATACCGCCTTAACACATGTTTGCATAATTGATGGGACCTTAGTTCCTTCGCTAACACGATGGCTCTATTGTTATTACAATATAATGGCATGTGATCAATTATGTTAAGAACTACTCCAAGTTCATTAATGAACCTCTTGATCCACACTGCAACTCTTTGCTGCTTCTGAAATAATGGTGTACTAGGCTTTCACTATTGAATCAATGGTTGTTTCTTATTGGGAACATTTCCAACATATCGTTTAAGAGTAAACTAATATTCTGATCAAGATTTGCTATCATTCTAGTCCGATTAGAAGTTAGCATCAGTGTATCCTTGAACTTTCAGTTCGTTTTCTCCATAATAAAATCTTCTTAAGATTTTATCTCTGTATATTGGAATGAGTTAAGCAATCTTCTAGATCTATCTTATAGGTCAAGTTGCTTCTCCCATATCTTTCATGAAAAAATTCTTTAACAACCACAATTTCAACGATTGAAATGTAAGGATGTCGTATTCTATTAATAATATGTCATATACATATAATATTAGGAATGCAACAATGCTCCTACTATCTTCTTGTAAACACACGATTCATCTTCATTTTTTATAAAATCAAACCTTTTGATTGTCTCATGAAAGTGAAGATTTCTACTCTTATAGGCTTGCTTTAACCCATAAATAGATCTGTCAAGCTTACATACCTTGTTGACATCTTTGTATTCAAAACCTTCAAGCTGTGTCATATACACTTCCTCTTGCGAGTTTCAATTAAGGAAAGCAATTTTGAAATCTATTCGTCATATCTCATAATCATAGTATGTAGCAATTACAAGCAAAATTTGAATGGATTTTAGCACGCCTATAGGTTAGAAGGTTTCATTAAATCCAATTCTTTATCTTTGTTTATAACATATTTCTATTAGCCTCGTGTAAACCCTTTTACAATCTATGGGTTTTATCCCATCAGGAGGGTCGATTAAGGTCTAAAACCTTGTTTTCATACATTGAGTTCATCTCAGATTCCATGGCCTTTTGCCACATCTTTAAGTCAGCACTTGACTTTGTTTTTGTGCAATTAGTAAGTTCTCCATCCTCTATTAGCAATGCCTAATTAGTAATCTTTGATTTACACCTTCTTGAAGGTAGAATGATCATAACAAATTTACATAAAGTTGACATGTCCTTAGGAATCTCTACTTTCTAATCAAGAGTATATCCCTCATCAAGTATAGGATCAAACTCAAATTCATCTACTTGATCAACTATATCTCTGGACTCTTGAACTCTTTCAAGTTCTATTTTTCTCCCACTGTCTTATCCGAAAATGAAATCTTTCTCTATGAATATGAAATGCCTTGAGATGAACACCTTCTTATCAATGAGATTATAGAATTGACATCCAAGTATCTATTTTGGATATTCCACAAATATGTATTTATCAGATGTAGACTCAAACTTATCCGATTCAATGAGCTTCATAAGCCTCACAGTTTCAAACTTTAATATGAGACAAGTTGGGACTACTATCTTTCCATAGCTTGTATAGAGTTTTTGTTAACCGACTTAGATGAGACATGATTTAGAGTGTAGCACACTAAAATTAGTGCATGAGCCCAAAACGATTTTAGGAGGTTTGCATGGCTTGTTATTAATCGCGCTATATCTAATAGTTTATGATTCCTCTTTTTAGATACACCATTATGTTGCAATGTATGTGGAAGGGTCCATTACCAGAAAATTCATTCTCTTTTAGATAATCAAAAATTTTATCTTTAAGATATTCCCACTTCAATTGGATCTTAGTGTGAGAATGTATTTAATAATTGTTTCTCTATTCTAACTTGAATGCTTTGAACCTTTCAAGAGATTTACACTTGAATTTCATCAAGTATACACGATCATTTTCTAAAATAGTCATCAGTAATTTGATGAAGTAAGAGAAACCTTATCTGACATTAATTGACATGGGTCCATATATATTAATATGTATTAGGCCAATAATTATGCAGACCTTGCTCTGTTTCAAGTAAAAAGGAGATTTGTCATTTGTGTCTAACATGCACATTCACATTTGTCAAATGATTCAAAATCAATTGACCCCAACTATACATCTCTATGTAATTTTGAAATTGCATTTTCATTTATGTGACCAAACCTGCAATGCCAAATATAATAATATTTAGATTGTCGCTTTTATGCCTTTTAATTTTTATACTCATTGTAGAATATTCAGTACTTAGAATATAAATGTTATTTTTTTTAATTTATCATAACCATTAAGATCTTATCGAGATAAAAGGAAACAATAATTGTCTTTAACATTATGTCAAAACATGAAATTTATTTAATGTTCTGGTAATGGTGGGTGCAAAATAATATTTCTCTAATTTCAATACTATGCGTAAAGGCAATGGTAAGAAATATGCTCCTACAGGCAATGTAGCAACCTTTGCTCATACTCAATGTACAAGTCAACTTCTTCCTTTTGCAATAGTCTACTTTTATTTAGTTTTTCTATATTTGTATAAATATGAGATCTACATCTGGTATAGACATAAGCCTTACAACATTTTTCGTCCAATGACCTATCATTTCAAAATGATAACAAGTGTTATTAGATTCGATAATGTCCTCTCTTTTTTTTTCTCTTTAACCATCTTAGCCATCTTGGATGCTTTCGTAAACATCTTTTAGACTTCCTCTTAGTGCTTTTAGAGGAATCAATGTCCAAGATTTGCCCATTACATACATTGACGTTGGACTAATAGTCTTAAACATGTTCAGCAACACAGAAAGTGTGAACTCGAGCTTATTCATATTAAAATTCTTAAATAATTATAAATAACTCTCTAGCAAAGATTGTGGAACCAAGTCAATACTTAGTTCATGGTTCATAACTAAACTCAATTGAGACAACTTCTTAATGTCAATCATCTTCAGTAAATGAGCACTAACTAAAGATTCATCTATCATTTTGCATCAGTATAGTTGCTTTGAAGTCTCATATCCTTCTGCACATGATTATTATTATTATATAACTCTTTGAAATGAAAAATCATATGTTAGTATCTATACTCTCATGTTACGTTTGTAGCTCAGGTGACATAGTTGCAAGCATCACACATGTATAGCACTATCGATGCCATCGTATTTATTATAGCAACCACATCTTCCTTAATTAAGTCATCAGCAAGTGTCTCTGGAAAGGGCTATTCAAGGACATAACCAATTTTCTCGTGCCTGAGAATAATTCTCAGATTGCGATGTCAGTCAAGAGATTTAATTTGGTTGCTGGCATCTAGTATGCCACTAAAACACACATGGTAACTCATGATCCAATAAATATAAATGATGAAAAGTAAAAGAATAATATATAAAATGTATCAATTAATTTAACATGGTCTTTTATTAAATTAATTATGCTCCCAATATTTAAATGAAATTTATGACCCTCTCGCATAAATTTATGGAATCTATACTTGATTAGATCAAAATAATATTTCACGTTGCTAGGCATCGTGATTGGAAATTTGATGGGTCGCACACAAAAGGAGAACTAGAAGATTGTGATTTGTTAGTTAATTAATTTAATAAGCGTTGGATAAATTAATTAATTGGATTGCTTATTTATATGTCTAAATTAATTAATTCACGGACCGAATTTAATTAAATGAGGTAATTGAATATTAGATCGGGTCAGGCTAAGCATGTTTAAGCTTATATAATTATGTCTAGGGTTTTCAAAATCTACAGAGAATTCATTCTTAGTAGCACAAGAAGAAATCCCTAATCCAACAATCTTGTTATTTATACGGATCACCGTTAGAGGCTGGACAATTAGACAGATGTGGATGATGAATCAAGATAGTTGGAATGAAAGAATTGCAAAAAATTTTGCAGATCTCATAAAAAGGTACAATCTCTATCACAGTTTCTATCTAAATATAAAGAGATCCTTGGTTGAAATCGAAATCCATTTTTATTTCCGCTGCGCATGATTAAGTAGATTCCCAACAGTAGTATCGGAGCCTACTTTGTGTTTGTTAGAAATTGTCTTGAATATGTGAATAATCAAAAGTTGATTGTTGATTTCTGGTTTATAGCAATTAGAAATTTATATCTTCAAAACAATTTTGAATAGAAAATAATCTTTAGATTGGAATATTAAAAATAAAAATAAAAAGGAAGGAGAGAATAGGGATTAGCCGATGGCAAGATTTGTCGCTGACGAAGGGTAGCATGAGTGGCAATGGCCCAGGCAAGGTAAGGCCGAGCGCTGGCTGCTAGAGGCTGGAGAAATGACCAGCGTTGCCAAAAAAAAGAGAAGCATTTTAGGGTTTTTCAATTGGTGGAATTTTAGGGCTTCTGTTGATTGTTGGAGACGGGGCCTTGGTTGTAAATAGTGCAATTACAGGCCCCCGGTTGCAATTATGAAAAAGGTGTCAATTTGCAAATTTTAAAATAAGGTCCCGTTCTACAATTTGTTAAATAGGGAGGGTTGGCTTATAATTTTTATCTTGGGTCAAAGTGCAATTTTCCTAATGAGGTTTTTAAATGCAAATTTGAAAAGGTTTTAAAATTGATTTAAATGGGTTTTGACCTATTTTAACTATAATTTTAATTTTGGCTCAAATGAAAATTTTATCTAAAATTGACGACCTTTTTATTTTCGTTAAAATATGATTTTAACTTAAATATTAAATTTGACTCTAAATTGAATTTTATTTTATTTAGGAATATTATCCTAGATTAAAATGTTAATACAAATTAAATTAGAGTTGGACTCTAATTTAATACTTAATTAAATTTTGATTTTAATTAATTATTCACCCAAGTACATTGTTGAAGTTAGAATTGGATTCTAATTTCAGATTTTATTAAAATTTGATTTTAATTAAATTGCCTTGCCCTAAAATTTTTCTTAAAATTAGAGTTGGACTCTAATATGTTGTTTAATTAAAATTTGATTTTAATTAAATTAGTTCCCTGTAAAATCTTGGAATTAGAGTTGGACTCTAATTTTGCTATTTAATTAAAATTTGATTCTAATCAAATTCCACCTCCTTAAGTTTTGAAATTAGAGTTGGACTATAATTTGATATTTAATTAAAATTTGATTTTAATTAAATAGTCCCGCCGTATAATTGTAGAATTAGAGCTGGACTCTAATTTGATATTTAATTAAAATTTGGTTTTAATTAAATATGTCCGCTAATTAAATTAATTGATTAATATGATCGATTAATTATTTAGGTGTTCGATCCATTTGTCTAAAAGAGTTTAGATGATCTTAATTGCTAGAAACTTGAAACGTGTTTGCATATAATATTTGATATTATATTGGCATACATTTATGTGATAAATGCATTATTTGTGGATGATTATGGACTCGACCATGTGAATGTGTTGAATGCTTAATTTTATTCTTCTCGTTTTATGAGCCTGAAAGCTCTTAATTGTTTTAGACTTGAGAGTTCGTTATTATTGTTTTTATTGTGGGCTGCGAGCTATCAATTGTTTTGGGTCTGTGAGCCTATCAATGCACCATTCTTTGTGAGTCCAATTTCATTTAAGTTTGCATGAAAACTAGTATAGAATATATGTTGTAGCTGGACTAATTGAAGAAACAAGAAGAGGAGGAGACTATGAAGATGGTGCATTGATATTGATTCAATGCTATACCCCCTACGAAT
>NC_036239.1:11083667-11085239 GCF_002742605.1 Olea europaea var. sylvestris
AGTTATATAATGTGCCTGTGAGTTAAAGCAAGCCTCTTGGAGATGAAATCTTCAATTTGATGTAGAATCAAAAGGTTTGATTTTATCAAATATGAAGACGAATTGTGTGTTTACAAGAAGATAGTGGGAGCATTGTTGCATTCCTAATATTATATGTAAGACATATTGTTGATAGGAAACGACATCCCTAAGGTTCAATCGTTGAAATACTGATTGTTAAATGATTTATTCATGAACGATATGCGGAAGCAATTTGATTTATAGAGATAGATCTAGAAGATTACTTAACTCATCCCAACTATATAGATAAAATCTTGAGAAGATTTATATGGAGAAATTGGTCTACTCTTAAATGGTGTGTTGGAAAGGTTTCAAACATGAAATAATCGTTGATTCATTAGTAGAAACCTAATACATGATTGCTTCAGAAATAGCAAAGCGTTGCAATGTGGATCAAGATGTTTATTAATGAACTTGGAGTAGTTCTTGATATTGTTGATCACATGTCATTATATTGTGATAACAATAGAGCCATGGCGCAAGGGAAGGAACTAAGGTCTCGTCAATCATCCAAACATGTATTGAGATGGTATAATCTCATCAAAGAGATAATACATAGAAATGATGTAAAGAGAATAACGAATTCCCACAATTAATTGCATATCTATTGACAAAGAGTTGTCACGGTATGAACATGATCATCATGTAGACTCTTATGATATTGGATACATAAGTGATTGGATCAAGTGCAAGTAGGAGTTTGTAAGTGTTATGCCCTAGGTCCAATCGACTTTGGACATAAACACTTTTAATATATAGTTGATACGATTTATAGCAGATCTATTATCTAATTAACATTCAATTAAATTAAATAATGGAATCCGTAGATTCAAATCTTAGTAATTTGTTAATCACTAGGAGTTGTGATTGTGAGATACAAATTACATATGATTGAATCTTAAATCATCCGAGGTCGTAAGTAATGATGAGACACGGATATCTTTATTATGGATAGACCATCACGTGTGGCATTTTTTACTTGTGAAGTAGTAGCTGATCTCATAAGGTAAAGTGTAGGGACACTTGAATGAATACGTGGATGTTTTGTTATAGAACAAAATATTGGAGACTTGTCGAGAGATTTCATATGGATAACTATCTGAGTATCAGTAGTTAATCTCTAAATTTCGGTAGTGGAATTAGTCCTTTAACTTGAGGTCGTCATAGTGCCTTATATGAGGACAATCATGCTTTGATGGTGTCGGATGTTGCTCTGTCAAGGGCAGCTAATATGACATCATTCGGGTATATCAAGAATTGTATAAAGGTTGTGAATGACCAATAGACGATTTGTCACTCTTAGATAGTAAGAGATTATGATATGCATTTCATTCAATTAAGTCGATATCGAAATCCTTGGCCAATGTGTACTCATAAATCGAAAAGGAGCTTTCGACTTGTATTGACTTAATAGTGGAGTAAAAGATATGATCGATAATCGAGATTGACACACTTTCATATCTCATAATTGATCAGATCATATTGACTAAGGGATTATAGTTTCACAATAAA
>NC_036239.1:11086355-11235060 GCF_002742605.1 Olea europaea var. sylvestris
AATGCTATGAAACAGAGAGGTATTCAAGTTTGAATGTTTTTCCAAAAGGCCAAAATTATTTCCATTTCAGGAAAAAAAAAATGGAAAGTTTTAATACAATTGAAAAATCATCATTTGAAAAAAAAAAAAAAAATCCTCATATAGAAAAAGGTTGACAGCGGTTTGATTCGTGAAATCAAAGAAGTCTATTGCCATTGGTCATCAATCTATCAAGAGAAGATTAATTCATTGAGATTTGCGTCTCAATCTCAATCTATCAAGAGAAGAAATTCATTGAGATTTGTGTCTCATTGATATTGAGACGCAACAAATATGTGGCACAATTTTTATTTTTCCTATATCGGAATAAAGACTGTACAATAGATAGATGTGGTGATTGTAATGTAGCTAAAACAAACAAGATTTCTATCAAGAATCATACAAAAAATCTATAAATTATACTTAAAATATATTTGCAAAAGGAAAGTTGATCATATATAGCTTAACAAGATTTTCAGGGGAGATTTTTTTGGAGCCGGCTTTACATTATCTTGAAAGATTGTGGCTTTACATTATCTTGAAAGATTGTGTGGATGGACCAAGATTGCTTAAATTTCACTTTATTTTTCAAGGAGATTTAATGTAATTGTTTTACATTGAGTGTTGAGCTTGTACTTATTCATTATAAACATATGTAAAACAATGTTTTTTAACTGTGTAAAAAATAGTTTTTTTAACGATGAAATAATAGTTATTTTATTATTATGTGTTCATACAATTTATTATTTTATCGATTAAAAAATCAATATTTATATTTGTGGTGCATGTTATATATAAATTTAAAACTCAAGTACAAAAACTTGAAGAAAACATTTCACTTATCTTATAATCATTAAATATCTCTTTTATGAATTATTTGTTATATATCGAAAAAGAATTATTTAAATAATTTTTTTTAATTATTAACTAAGAAAAGATTCCCTTCTGAAAAAGAAGATATATATGCTGGAATTGAAATTTTACAACACAACCTTACATAAAAACGGAATTGAAAATCAATTCAATGTAAATGTGAACAAAATTTACAGTAAGGCATTACATGATTCTTTCTTTAGATTTTTATTTTCATGTTAGATAGATCGAATTGAAATTTAATGATACTGAGCTCGATCAACAATCATGGTCCACAAACAAATTTTCTGGATGAATAATACTGTACCAAATTTTAACTTACCAATGAATTTTAAATTATACTTCATCATAAATTTGTATATGTATGACGGAACCATTAGCTAAAAAGCTTTTAGTTTCTTAAATTTTATATTTATAATTTTTTGAGCCAAAGAGTTAAGAATAAGAACTTCTTCATTACAAAAAATATATATATATATATATATATATATATATATATATGTTGATGTATGAATTTCTTCAATCAAATATTAAAAAAGAAAAAGAAAAAAGAAAAAAAAAAAAAAAGGAACTTCCTCATTCTCTTTTTGACACATCATCTTTATTTTATGCGAACTTTATTCCACCAAGGATATGCAACCAAAAGCCACATAGGCAATCAGTTGTTTCAAATGCATGTTTTGTCGAGACATATTGTGATTGCATCACTATCTATTGAGATTGAGACGCAACAAATATATAGCACAATTTTTATTTTTCCTATACGGGAATAAAGATGGGCCAATGGATGGATATGGTGATTATAATGTAGCTAAAACAAACAAGATTTCTATCAAAAATATCTACAAATTTCACTTAAAAAGCATTCTATAAAAGGAAAATTGATCATATATAGCTTAACATGATTTTTAGGGGAGATTTTTGTGGAGCCGGTTTTACATTATCTTGAAAGATTGTGTGGATGGACCAAGATTGCTCAATTTTCACTTTATTTTTCAAGGAGATTTAATGTAATTGCTTTTGAAATTTACATCTTCAGAATGGGAATAATATTGGTATTGTTTAACAATCATCTTAAATTGTGGATATTCTACAAAGATTGAGTGTTGACCTTGTTAGTTATTCATCATTAACGGATGTTTTTGAATTGTGAGAAAATATTTTTAGTTGATAAAATACTAATGGTTATTTTATTATTATGTTTTCGTTCATTTTTTTTATCCATTAAAAAACTAAATATTTATATTTGTGGTGCATGTTATATATAAACTTAAAAGTCAAGTACAAAAAACTGAAGAGAACATTTTACTTGTGTTATAATCATTAAATGTCTACTTTGCGAATTATTTGTTATATATAGGAAAACGAATTTTATATAATTAAACTTTTTTTTCCCTCTCTCTTAACTGATAAAAGATTCCTTTTTGAAAAAGAAGATACAACATAACCTTACAGCAGCTGTGGTTTTAAATTCTTTGGGTCCATGATAAAAATTGCGACCGTATAAAACCAAGTCAAACACATAAAAAGGAAATGTAAAATCAATTAAGTGTGAATTTGGACAAAAATTACAATAATGCATTACATGATTCTTTCTTTAGGTTTATTCTTTCGAATTGAAATTAAATGATAATGAGCATGATTAACTATCATGGTCCACAATAAATTTACCTGGATAAATGATACTGCACCAAGTTTGTAGATGTGTCTTTAAATATTACTTGATGATTTCGTCCATGAAAAAAATTCTTCTAAAATTTTATGAACCTTTCTAGAAAGCTCTTTTATCAATCAACATATAAGACCGATGACATTCACGGGTTACTTTTAATAATGGCTTAGTCAAACAGCCACTTTGCCACAATAGCCAAAAATATTTATCATTCACCACAATGGCCTTCTATTGATTGATTAACAGGCAAGAATGTCCTTACATATTTTATACAATTATAAAAATACAAGTTTGTCTAAAAAGACAATAATACGCTTTAGGTTAAAAAGTAAAAATCAAACACTTCTCACTTAATGTTTCAAAATCAAGTCACTTTCTTTAACTGTTTACTCCAACACAAATAAAAAGTCTTTCATTTTTATCTGTTTCAACTTTAAAATCTCATAAACTTATAAAACACCCCAAAAAATATTTTGTTTATACCCAAAACTTCGAATTGGTAAATATATTTACGTATATTTAATTTTATTTTCGTTAAATTAGGATATTTTTTAAATCACTAAATATTATAATATTTTTTTTTAATATTTTGATTCGCATCGTAGATATGCAAATAGCATGTATCCCAATTTATTACTTTGATAAATTTCAAAGGAATGAAAATTGTCTATGCGAATAGAAATGGACGAGTGAAGGAAATGGGTAAGAATTTTGATAACTTTGAGTACATCATTTATGGAGATATACCATGATATACTAAACCTACTCAACGTCGATCCCTTTCAAAACGATGCAGAATTGAAATTTTTATTTCACTAGAATTCAGCCATTCCGATTCTACCTATAAAAGTTACTTCTAAAGTACAAATGAAATTGCTAATTAAATTGAACCAAGGCCACAAGTTGACTCCTATTTACATAACTTTATTGAGGAAGAATGTCAATGATGGTGAACACAAAGATTTCGATGAAGGGGATCATAATGTAAATAATTTTTTGTTTAGAATAAATATAGTTCGTAAGGGTGATGTGGTTATTCTTAAGACAGTTCGTACTCACCATAATCTCACTGTTCCGCATAGAATTTATGAGGTAGTTCAAGACAATAAGGATGAAAGGTGATTTACAAATCAGGATTTGATAGCTTTATTCAGCCAGAGACATTAGTGCAGTGGGAGTTCACAGGTAGGGCTGAGTACATGGTCTTTTAATTGTTAGCATGTGGCTCTCGAAAATGAAAATTTCCATGTCAATTAGCTATTTGACATGAAAAAAGATTTGTAGGAGACTGTACACTCAATTGTAGTAAACATTACTTTGAGTTGAAAGTAAAGAAATAAAACAAGTCTACATACACAATTATTAATGTGGATAACAATTGAAGTTGGTATTTGAGAGCGACGAAGATGGATACAAATGAGTTCTTTGTAGTTATCAAATATGTACTGAAATATAATTGTGAAGTGGGTATTTGTTAAAACGATTACAATCAAGCATGGTTTATTGGACGATATATAATGTACAAGTTTCAGGACCCATGAACAATTTACAAACCTACAAATATCTTCAATGACATTCGTCGGGAATATGGGGTAGTCAAGAGCTAGCAAAAGGTCTAGAAAGCTAAAGAATGTGCATTAGAAGATTTAATAGGTTCGAGGGAGGAGAGTTATACCAAATAGGCTAGGTATTGTCACAGCATAGGGAGAACCAATCATGTCTCAACATTTTTTATTGAGATCGATGGCGAGAATCGTTTTAAATATTTCTTTATGGCTCTTAGACAATGTATTCAATGATTTTAAAATGCGATGCGACTCCTGATTCTAATCGATTGGTACAACCCTAAAGCTAAATACGAAGGGAAGTTCTGCATGTCAAGATATCATTATTCAAAATTACCCTCATACATTTGACATAGTTGATGGCGAGAATGATCTAGCAATATGTTAGTTCTTCGAGAAAAGTAATTGGGGACATAGAAAACCTTACATTTGTGACTAACCGGGGGCAGTCAATAAAAAATGATATAGCTGAAGTTTCTCTTAAGACACATCATAGTTAATGCATATTCCATATACAGGGCAACTTGAAAAACTACATGTCGAGGCTGTAGCATCGTTGCATTACTTAGGAAAACTGTAGAGACTTACAGTTTTGTAAAGTTTGATAAGTTCATGATCGAAATACAAAATAAATCACATGATACATAGGATTATCTAACAGAGATGGGGGTCGAACATTAGGCACAATTACATTTTCAGGACTCCGATACAACATGACGACGTCGAACAATATTGAGTCTCTCAATACGTTATTCAAGAAGAATCAAGAGTTACCAATTCTAGCAATATTGAGCAAATTCGTAATAGGCTATAGTAATGGTTTTACGACCAATGTGAGAATTCATAGAATTGCATAAGTATGCTAACACCAACTCAGGAAGATAAACTCTTTAAAACTCTAATGGGGAAAGCTAAGTGTAGAACAACTGGATCAATTTTGCTTCTCCGTGAGATGCAGATGTAATATCGGACACGTCATGGACTTGAACGATAATGCTTGCACGTGTAGACAGTTTCAGTTGGAGCGTTTTTCATGTGCGCATGCAATCACAGTTGTTATGTATAAAGGATTCTTAAAACATAGCTTATGCACTCATTATTACATGGTTGATTATCGAAGAGTAGCGTATGCAAAAATCATGTTTCCTCTACCAAATAAAGTTGAGTGGGAAGTTATTGACCAAATTCTCCCACTTCATAATCTGTTGCCACCTAACTGCGTACTCTAGATGTAGACTTATGTTTAAAATACCTTGCGCCAAAGGGTTGAAAGATATAAAGCGAAAGGACATACTCACCAATTTTGTACAAGACAAATCCAACAGTATAATAATCCAATGGATGTGCAATATCTATTTAAATCATGTGTAATCTCTATTTATAGTACGTTCTTGATTTTCATCAACTATTAAAAGGTTGCAATTATGTCCCATACTTTGATGTCCATTTTATTTCGAATTAAATATACGATAATATTACAAAATAGTCATAATTAAATTTTTTAAGTCATTTTCCTAGCCATTTATTATAACTAAATATATTCACAAGTGCATAAACAATACTTACATTTTCAAAAAAATAAAATACAATACATACAGATCACAATTATATGCATTCAAGTTGAACGTTAGCTTCATCCTTCAATTATCAATGTGTGTTTGGTTTATCAACTACACACCACGTTCGATGTTCAAAAACTCAATGTACTTGATTTCAAAAACTCCACAATCATCCATGTAGGTAAATAATAATATATTAGTCCAATTTACTATATATTTAATATAATTTAACACAAAAAAGAAACATACGATTTTGTTTGTCTTGTAGTCACTATCTTCTACATGATGGCTACTCTATCCTGTACTATAATGTGTTGACATATAGTTCATTATAACTTTAAAGTTTTGATTATAAAAAATTAGTTAATCTTGTTTACTAATAAGTTGAATTTAAGTAATTATAGTTTTCAAAGCATGCTATAAAAAATTGATCGATGGTTGTCAAAAAATCAAAAGCTGTCATCACAAATCAGACTTATGAAGGGGTCAAAATTGAAGTCACACATTCAAGAATTTAAAAGCCAAACTTAGGAAGAAGATAGTGATAAGACATTGCTCGTACCAGAGAACTTAGATTGTATCATAAGTCCATAAATATAGTGAAAATGCCTTACTTGTGCCAGAGAGGTTGGTAACGGAAAACACAGATCATTAGTTAGGATCAAATCTCCACAATTATATCATTTGCACACTCTCTTCCCTTTCACTTATTGCTTTCATACTTGTGCATTTTTTGTTTGATCGACTTATTTATTCTCAACTTACGCAAATTTGAATAAATCTTCGAAAAGTTTTAAAAAACCAATTCAGGGAAGAATAGATGTGTACAACCCATCTATGACTTTCCTCATCTTAAACTAAGCCCTCTCACGTCACTCTTTCATGAACTAGGACAGTGTGTACCAGTCTAATCTACCAAAGATCATGTAATACTCAATGTAGATGGTACTAAAAAATAGTAGCTCATGATAACTCAGCTAGGAACATCAAACGATCTTCGAACCCCAATCTTACAATAGTTTCATAGCCATATCAATATGCTACAGCAGGACAAACAAAGAAATATATAAATAATAATTATGGGAACAACCCAAATAACAATGAAAAGTTCATTTACGTCATCGGCGAGCCACACTCCACTCTTTAATACATCATCGAACCATTTCTTTGCGTCCGATATCAAAGTTTCTAATATCTTATCGGTCACTTTGAAAGAATAAAAGGAAAAATATTAGAAAACACATAGATGAGTAAATTTACTTCAGTAGAATTTCATAAAATATTTACTCGGGTCACGTTTGAACCAACAATCGAGCGCTTTCTTATTCATCGGATCAACTTCACTGAAGAGGTTTGGCAACATATAGTCTACAAGCGTTATCTTCTTTGCCTTAATCGTGTATGGACAAATAATATATTGCGACGACAATCTCGTCCTCTTGCTGACCATTTGCTCTAGTAAGTTAACAACACATTTTTTATTGTTTGTCACCTCCATTATCCCCACAAGCACAATTGTCACGTTATCCTCACTCATGATACCATTATCGAGTCTGGGGTCCTCTCGATCATCCCCTTTGGCACTGGGATCTCTCTCTCTTCCATCCCTTTTGGCCATTGGGACCTTTCACTCCACCGTCACTATCAGAGGCTTCTCCTTCATCCTAAGGACCTCCACCACCTCCGTCACCATTGACGCCCCTGCTCTGTATTGGGGACCTCCACCCCCATTGTCACTGGGACCTCTACTTTCTCCATCACTAGTGGCTTAGATCTAAAAAAATGCATTGAAGGCAACATTCGATGTACACAATAGATCATCATACCCTATGTGATGGGTAAGGTCATACCCTCCGACTTGAGGGCCACCTATCTCTCAATCAATAGCACTGACAATCCCTCATGCACTTCCTCCATCATACCTACGGTCATAATCTCGAGAGCCAGCTATATTGCCTCGAAGTGCTGCGACCTCAATATGAAGGTTTCCTTTATCCAATTACAGCAGTCCTATCTCCATCATGAAATCATGTCTCAACTCCCATCACAATGTTCCTAGGTCCTCTCTGATAAGAACAATTAGAGGTGCAAAGAATCATCAAAATAATAGGTCCGACTAGGTACACGCAATCCATGTAGGAGGTGGCTAGATGCAAGAGGAGATCTCCTCAGGGAAGATAATCTAAACGGGGGTGATGACCTAATGGGTAGGGATGGCCTAATCTGTAGAGATGAATGAGATATCCGGAGTGCATGTTATCATCGTTCTATTGGATAGCATTTCTATACAAATAAGAATATTAACAATTAATAATTAACACATTTATACTACAAGTCAATCAACTAACGATATTAAATAAACATACCCCATCTCTATCCATAACGGACTAGAGCAATGGATTGTCTTAGTAGTTGGAATAGATAATCCACGCACGTACATCTAATCCTCCTCATCCATCGAAGCAGTCATCTCAACGTAGACTTCGAGCTAACATATCGACATTTCAACGTGTCAGGGATCATGTATCGAGCCGAGTAAATACACATACAATATAAATTGCAAACATATAAAACTCACCTGTGGATCGTCAATGATAGATGTCAATTCTTTGGCCAATGGCTTCTCGGGTGCTCGTCAGTAAAACATTCACGGATAGCTTGTCTCCTTTCTGATTGCCCACTTACCACCTAAAGCTAGGATAGCCTCATACACCCACAACTGTAAAAATTACAATTATTATGCTTACACATTTGTCAAAAAGTTTAGCATTCATTAGGTTAAACATTTACCTGCCAAGCCAACAACTATATGCATCATACTTGTGCTCAACCTTCTTTGACTTGAGCGTCAAATGCACCAGTATAACATCTCCAACCCCATGGAAAACTGGTGAAGGCCTCAATGCCATTAATAACGTCAAACGAAAAAGGGTAGATCAACGTCTTAAAGTATCGACACCTCAGTACACTCTCTAGTATGAACACCAATCTCGACTTCAACTTATCCAAAATGTGATTGCATATCTCGTATGCATCCTCTAACTTTGAGGGTGTAACATGTACCTCCAAAATATAAATCAAGCATCCTTTTATTTACAATAGTATGAGCCCTCACTGTTTCTTCACCATGACACTTCAAGCTCATAATGTGGGCAAATTCAAGTATTTAGAATCTCGACACCTTCCCATCCCCTAGGGCAAAATGCAACTCATTGCTATCAATGGTAAAATAGTCGAAGTAATAAGGAATCAATGACCTGATAATAAAAACTACATGTCCTTCAATGAATAGGTGGAATATGGTTACGTGCTCCTCATCAAGCCCTTCTAGTACTCTCGTATAGTTGGAAAAGTTACAATATGACGCAATTTTCCCCAAATGAGCTTTATACTATTGTCTAAATGGCACTTCATCATGCAAATATAATAAACATTAAAATCATATACTAGAGGTTATGGAATAAACATAATATCTTAAAATTTAACCAATCGGATTATATGCTATTGTATGCAAGAAATAAATTAATTTCATCACACATTAAAACAAAGAAACAAAAATTAAGTTAAATTAAGGAAAAAATAAATTTTAAAAAACGCAAAAAACCAAAATGAAAAATAATTGATGTAAAAGAAATCAAATTCAGAAAAAAATAAAAATGTTTATAAGATTCAAAGTTAAAAAAAACACACACACACACATACAAAAAGGAAAAAATTGAAAAAAAAAAAACCTAAAACAAAATAAATTAAGAAAAAATAAATAAATAAGAAATTGAAAAAAATATAGAAGATTTATGATTAAAAAATAAGGGGAATAAAAAAAAACAACAAAAAAGAAAAAGAATTAAATTGAAATGAAAAATGCAAATTGGAAATTGAAAATGAAAAAAAAAATAATGGAAAAAAAATCACATTTCAGGTGTTATATTTACCCAATTTAAAAACAAAATAAATAGTTTGAAAATTTAAAAATCAAGTTATGTATTTAATTAATTAAAGATATTGATTAAATAAAGGTAATAAAGTCACATTTACATAATTAATGGTCACATATTTATTTACTGGTTACATATCATCAAATTAATTGGTTACAGATTATTTCGTGGTCACAAATAAAAAAATTTGTAGGTTGTGAATTATTTCGAAGTCATATATCATTTAGATTACATGTCACATTTTATCTATGGATCACATAAATTACAGTTTATTGGCCACAAATTATCTTTTAGTTATAGATACCTAATATTTAGTCACAAATCTGCTAAATATTTGATCACCGATGCCTAATTGTTGGTCACAGACATCCCACCCGTCACTGTCATCGCCACCTCAATAACCACCACCACCATCAACAATAACAACACAATAATAGTTGGGTACCACCGCCTCCAGAACAACCATCACCTCACCAACATGAGGCATCATCGACTCTTGCAATCACCATCACACCACCACTGCACAATGCACCACCACCACCACCACCATTTCCTTTATCTCCATTTACACCACACCTAACCACCATCCCCACCAAAGAATCCACAACCCCGCCACCACCATCTCAAAACATGTCGAAAAATCACACCACCACCACCAAATTCAACAACCACCATAGTCGCCACCACAAAACCTCCACACCACAAAGAACCATCCAAACCCCGCCCAAACACTAGCCACCACAAAAAATACGCCACCACCGTCACCACGCAAGACACTGTCCAAATTTGGATTTGAAAGTTTAAATACCTAGTTTTATGTAATTTCCTCTTAATCCAGTTATAGCTCAGGCTTGTTCAAGTCTTCTTATTCATTGAGCTAAGGGCTACAAGCGACTTGTTTTCTTCTTCTGTATAACACTAAGAATTGGGAAAGAGGTAAAAAGGATAACAGGCACCAAGTTATCTTGTATTGCATTGGTTTCTATTTGACCCCTTCATCAACAAATTGGAAGGTTGATGACGGCGACATTCGAATGATAGGGTAGAGAGAGAGAGAGAGAGAGAGAGAGAATGGGAGAAATGATTAGGGTTGTAATTGAATTAGATGTATTAATTATATACAATATCTGATTTTTGCATAAGTAAATTTAATTCCCTAATTTTGAATTTGAAAGTTTAAATACCTAGTTTTATGTAATTTCCTAAAAAATTAATAATAGGCCCAGCCCAGATCGAACCTAGTTGGGCCTGATCCCTTCGTTAAAGCCATATACAAGAGATTATGAAAAAAAATGTAATATCATAAAATTTAACCTATTAGATTATATGATGTTGTATGCAAGAAATAAATTCATTTTATCACACATTAAAAAAAAAAACAAAATTAAGAACAAGAATAAATTAAAAAAGAAAGAAAAACACGAAAATGTAAATTAATTTATGGAAAATAAATTAAATTAGGAAAAAATATTTATAAGATTTGATTAAAAAAGGGAAATAAAAAACGCATACAAAAAGGAAGAAATGAAAATAAAAATTAAAAATTGATGAAAAGAAAATAAATTAAGAAAAATAAATAGAAAAGAAATTGGAAAAAAAAATATAAGATTTAAGATTAAAACGAAAGGAAAATAAAAAAAAAGAACAACAAAAATGAAAATAAATTAAATCAAAAATAAATTTAAAATTGAAAATGAAAATGAAAAAATAAGGCTTGACTAGACCTAGCCGAGCATTTTGTTTTTATCTTTTATCCTTTTTTTTTCATTTAATACTGGTGATAGACTAATTTAAAAATTGGGCTGTCAACTGGCCATTATTTTCTTCTAACATTCACAGAAGACCCATGATATTCACTCCCGCACACACCGGTTCTTAGTTTATACTAAACACCATACTCAGATGACACACTACAATAGTTGGTGTAATTCGTTTTAAAACGATTCATTATCTTTCATTACCTATTATAATGTGTCACGTTATTCGGTACTTAGCATAAGCTAAGCACATTACAATAGGTGCATAGGAGATCATTACCTATTGTAATGGGTAGTATAAACTATCCATTATTTTTACATCACCTATTATATTGTGCCACCTAAGCATGGTGCTTAGTATAAATTAAGTATCGATACTTAGGAGATCAAATCCACACACACACACACACACACATCTTCTTAAAAAGTTGGAGCATAGTGTCTATTTTAAAGGTGGTAAATTGTTTCTTTCTAAACTTTCAATTTTTTTTTAATTTTTTTATTTCCTTCTTCTCTAGGTTCTAAAATGTTAAATATGTCCTCATAATTTTATTTTATTTTTTTAATATATTATCTCGTTTACCATTTTTTCGTGG
This sequence comes from Olea europaea var. sylvestris, assembly GCF_002742605.1. Classification (NCBI taxonomy): domain Eukaryota; kingdom Viridiplantae; phylum Streptophyta; class Magnoliopsida; order Lamiales; family Oleaceae; genus Olea; species Olea europaea. The sequence goes on from NC_036239.1 coordinate 11,098,331, forward strand.
AAACTAACAAGTATCTACATTCATAGTAGGCATTGATCACTATTCATACTAAACATGTATTCAAGAATACACTATCAAGTACCCATTAATCACTAAGTATACTATACATGCACTCAATAATAATATTGATGTAATAATTCTTTTAATTGTAAATGCAAGAAAACTACCCAGTGCTCATGAACTTCCAAAATGTCAATCGTACAAGTATTGATTAGTCCCCATTAGGAAAATTTAAACATGTGATATGTCACCCATTATTAATAACAAAATTTCATTGGCCACACAATAATAAGATTGAAAAGAGAGATTAGAAAGAATGGACACAATATTTTCTCTTACACTAAATAAATTGAGTACATTGTACACTGCGAAATTATGTCTAATAATTGTTAAAATGATTAAATCTAAGATTAAAAATTTTGTCGCAGAAATGGGAACAAGATAAGAAAATACTGTAATTTTATATGACAAAATAATATAGGTTCTTTGTAATGTCATAGGTTTTGTCAAGGAAATTGAATTTGTGTCCTAACAACTCCTCGAAATCCTCATTCCATTTCATCATTGGCCGATAATGGAGACAAGTAATCAATAAGTAGGTGTAGTGTTTATTTTTCCTTTTAACAGTTTCTGCATTTCATCAAGTTATTACACGCAGAAGAAGAGTAACTAGTTGTGGAGCTTACGTTATTCAAAACATGTAAGAGCTTGATGTTAACTAATTCTAAACCCATGTAAGTAAACTGACTCGATAGAACAATGTGATAGCTCGCGAAGACACTATCTATAATGAATTTGATAAGATGTCGAAAGTGTATTAAACACAACGAATGTTAAATGCGTGAAAGTTTGCAGTCGAAGTGCAGCCCAACAAAAATTCTAGGACGAATAACAGTATGCAATACAACTTATAGGAATCTTTAGGTTAGTGTGACATCTATTATACATACATGCATCCCTGAACTGGGTTTAACAATTGTCGTTCCTTTATTCTCCTTCAAGAAAAGATATCTTTCTGGGTTTTGGTGAGTATAAATTTTTAGCCTAAGATTCACACTTTTTGACGTGACTAGTTACGTTTGACAATTTATGATGCTTGACATGACTAAAAAGGATGATCGTTAGTTGTACCTCATGTCTCTCATCCAAAAGTACGACAGGCCCGTGTGGACGTGGATGGGCTATATGTGAATTTACAATAATCTTCATATTTAAGAGGGTGTTAGGGAGATATTTTTATGCAAAAATGCATTTTTGGGTAATAAATTAATGGGAAATGTGTTCCTGAAAAATAAGGAAATTTTTTTGAATTACGTGTAATATTATTTTAATAAATAATGTGTGATTGAAAAGAAGAGAGAGAAAAATACATTTTGAAAAAAATGAGTACAAAACAGGGCCTTAACATTTGACTCCAACAAACAAGAAACACTCCAAATTCTAGACAGCCTGGGCTAAAATAAATTTTTAGAACATGAAGCATTAATTAAACATTCCAATGATTGACGTACCACTTAATGGCCACGCTTGACAGAATGAGTAAATACAATGGCCAGACAATTGAACCCAATGAAAAATAACTAAACGGATGACTCAAACGCTAACACTGGTGTATATCGATCGATAAAAATGCATGTTTCTTTTTTTTTTTTTTTTTTTACGTTCATTAATTCTCTCGAGATTGAGTTTGATTTTAACTTACTACACGAGCACCATTAAACGAAACATAGATTTTGTTATTCTTGCACAATCAACTATGAAGGACCCAAAGGTGAAAAAATAAATAAATATTAAAAACAAACATAGAAAACGTGTTTTTCGATTGAAAATTAAACAAACAAAACAATAATTTTCTTGGTGAATGGTCCACATGTTTGGGAATAAAAGGCCTCAAACCATGTCAGGATTTGGGCAAATAGTAGACTTTGGCTGTCCTCAATGACAGTGAGTCCATATTTCAGTTTTCTCTAGGCCACGACGTTAGGCAGAGAGGTCCAAACACATCCGAAGCCAGCTATATATTCTTCCAAGAAAACATGCATTTATTTCAAATTCACGTGTCTTGTGGACCCTCGTTTACACCATGCCCGCCAAAACATGGAATTTCTACGTACAATCTTTGACAGGATTTTTGCTCAAACTTTTACTACTTCATATAGAAGAGTTTTGTGAAGAAATTAGTTTAATTTTTGTTTAAAAACTAATTTCCAAAAGAACTCACTATTCCAACTTCCTTAAATTAGCACTTTCAGAAAGTTAGTCAAGCGAGTCCAAACATAGTATTTTATTTTTATTTTTTGGGTTTGTTTCAAAAGTTCATTTTGACTTCTCCAAAATCACGCTAAACTAGCTCCAACTAAAGCTATCATGAGCAGGGTTTTCCTTTTGAACAACAACGTTTTTCAAATGAACACAATCTTCTAAAAATCTTTTAAAAATTGGAGTTCCACGTGACGAGACGTGTAGATATATATTACCATACTATTGTGATTAAAAACCATATGGTATGCTAATCAATTATGGGACATTAAAAGGACAACCTTATTTAACATGGTGAATGACGAGGGAGCGTCAGACAAGACGATTTTGTCTTATTACAGAGGTGAAAATCTGTATGAAATCTCTCTTTCTTACCACTTCTTACTTCAAATTGGTAAGAGAATAGACAAAATGACTCTTCAACCCAACTTCTCTTCAAATTCCTCCCTTAATTTTTCTGCGATGGCTCTCTCTATATATACTTCAACTTCTTCAATCACTTACAGAACAAAATATAATAGAACCCTTATTCACTTCTTCGATTCAACATGAGATATTCATCCATCTTGAAACAAAACAACATTCTCTCTATCATAAGCTTTACAATTTTTTCAATAAGCTGCATGGTTTTAAAATCAAGGCCTTGTTCCTCCACTGCCCCATCTTCACTTGAGACACTCCAAGTCGACGGGCGTTTCAGTTTCGTCCAAAATGAATTTGCAGCTAAAGATTTTGGCAACCAGTTTCATTTCCTACCTTCAGCAGTTCTATATCCCAAATCAGTATCTGATATAGCCACTACTATTAGGCATGTTTGGCAAGTGGGACCGGGTTCCGAGCTGACTATTGCAGCCAGAGGCGTTGGCCACTCAATAAAAGGCCAAGCTCAAGCTCCACAGGGAATTGTAATCAACATGAAGTCGATGAATGGGCAAGGTATGCGGGTCCACACGGGAAAATTTCCTTATGTGGATGTCTCTGCTGGCGAGCTGTGGATCGATATTCTGCAAGAATGCCTGAAATTCGGGTTAGCGCCAAAATCTTGGACAGATTACCTTCATCTAACAGTTGGTGGTACTTTGTCGAATGCTGGGATCAGTGGACAGGCATTTCGACATGGTCCTCAAATCAGCAACGTCGACCAACTCGAGGTTGTCACAGGTTTGTGCTGAAAAAAGCTTAATTATGACATAGTGATGGACCACACTATTGAGTACATGATCAAGGGAAAGAAAATTTTCATAAACTGACATATAGAACTCATGGCAATAAGACTTGAACTCATGACTGTTCCATGTTGAACCGTCAACTTGTTCAAAAACTTAGGTTGTTGTAAAAAATTAAATTTATTTGTTTAAATTACCTTCAATATCAGTCATCTAATGAGGAAACCATAGAAATACTAGTATTTTGATAGTACTTGAAGCTGAAACGCCAAAATGCAACACCAATTATAAGTTCTTATATAATTATGAATTTTCTACTAGTTCAGAAATAAAAATAAAAAATTATGAATTATCTACGCCAATGTGAACTGAATTGGGTGCAGGAAAAGGAGAAGTGGTAATTTGTTCAGAGGAACAGAATGCTGACCTTTTCCATGGTGTTCTTGGCGGACTTGGCCAGTTTGGTATTATAACTCGAGCTAAAATTTCCCTAGAGCCGGCACCAAAGATGGTAAACACTCTTCAAATATCGATTATAAGAATTCTGAATAGTGGATGTATAATTTCTTCGATTTATTCCAAAATTTTATAGGTCAAATGGATCAGAGTGCTTTACTCAGATTTTGACACTTTTGCTAGAGACCAAGAGCTTGTAATTTCTGCGGAAAACACATTTGATTACGTAGAAGGCCTCGTTCTCGTTAACAAGACAGGTCTTATTCATAACTGGAGATCATCCTTCAACCCCCAAGATCCAGTTAAAGCCAGTCGATTCATATCAGATCAAAGAACTCTCTTCTGCCTGGAATTGACAAAAAATTTCAATCCTGAGAACGCTGATGAAATAGACCAGGTGAGGGGCATTGTTGAAATGTCGGCACGTACACAATTTCATAAATTGGATCGCAGCAAGAGATGAAACGAGCACCTTTGCCTTCTCGCATAACACATTGAACTGCCTCATCCCTGAACTTAACTGTTAAAAAATGAAATTAGAACAACTTTCCCATTTAGATGAATACTAATATTCAAATCTTTCCTCTCCATGCAGGAGATTGAGGCATTATTATCCGAATTAAACTACATCACTTCGACACTCTTCATGTCAGAAGTTCCATATATAGAATTTTTGGACAGGGTTCATTCGGCAGAGATAAAACTAAGATCAAAAGGATTGTGGGATCTTCCACACCCATGGCTTAATCTACTCGTACCAAAAAGCAAAATTCACAAATTTGCTGAAGTTGTTTTTGGAAACATTCTAAAGGACACAAATAACGGCCCAGTCCTCGTCTATCCAATGAACAAATATAGGTAACACTCATCACAATACATTAACTAAAATTGGCATGTTTACTGAATGGATTAGACTGCACTAAGCAATATTAACGTAGAATTAAAATCTTATATCTATTATACGGTCCAATTCGGTCCAATATTGCTTACAAAAATGCCTTGAATGATCAATTTTATTTTATTTTTATTAACAACATTTTTCAGGTGGAACAACAAAACTTCAGTTGTACTTCCAGAGGAAGACATTTTCTACATGGTGGCATTCCTTCCCCATGCAATTCCCTCATCTATGCAAAATGATGGCTTACACTACATATTAAGTCTAAACAAGAGAATTTTAGATTTCTGTAAAACTGCCCAATTAGGAGTAAAGCAATATCTTCCTTATTATACAACACAAGAAGCGTGGAGGGAACACTTTGGTCCACAGTGGGAAGTCTTTGTACGAAGGAAATCAGCTTATGATCCACTAGCAATTCTTGCTCCCGGCCAGAGAATCTTTCACAAGGCGATATCTACTCTATAAATTTGGAAAAATGTTATTATTGAATGTTTTTGGCAACTGGAAATATAAAGACAAAAATTGGGAACATGTTGAAAGTCAATAAATTTTATCGGATAATTCCGTGCGGACTAGGAATGGTTGACAGGGTTTTTACAGGTGCTGCATTCAATTTTTTTTTTTTCCTTCTCCAATGAAGCTGTGCGATGTGTTATCTATCAAAATATTCTGTGAAAACTTTCTGTCTCCAAAGCACTTGAAATGCCACGCTCTCTTTATGACAAATAGACAATAATTGCCCCCTCCAGTAGTGATGCAAGATGTCCATCAAACTCACATCGTAATATAATGGATCCCTAATTTTTGAGACTGCACTTCTCAACATATTTCACAAATGTATTACTATTATGAGTCAAAAAGCGAAAATATTTTTCTAATTTTCCAGTTATTTCTCTTAGTAATCCTGCAACGTCATTTTTGAAGAGTCACAACTTCTTGTCCAATCAATAGTTTATATCCAAATAGTGGTGTTATATTTAAATATGAACCATCTCATTAAAAAGAGGGTGCTAGCTCTCTGCACAGAATTTCGACGACGACGCTCGAGCAATAGGCTAGAGGCCAGCTAGCATAAAAGCATCGGAAATTTTCCTGGTAAAATATCTTGACCTCTTCAAGTTTAACATAAATTTCAACTCCAATTGATCTTTCAAATAGAATTTCAACTAGAATTTGTCAAATTGACTTCAAGTAGAATTCCAAATAACATTTCAAATAGACTTCAGGTTACATCATAATTCTAACAGATTTGTATAAGAATTAATTTGTTGGAGTTTAAATCAATTGTGTCAGATTAGGTCTCATAGGTTTCTTCAAAATAAGAACCAAATTATAAGAGTTATAATTAACAAGTATTACACAATTAAATATCTAGAATTAATAATGACAGATAATATAATATTGCAATTATCAAAATTATTATAATGTCTATGGACATACATATTATATAGATAAATTCCATATCTTTTAAACAATGTAAAAATTGTAATAAAAGAAAACTATGAAACTTTTAGAAGGAACGTTTTCTTTTCTAATTTAATGTTCTTTTATCACATAGTCTCTATATATATTAAGATGTTTCATATATATTACGTCTGAATTTTATTTAATTAACTAGTGCCCACACGCTAGAAAAATGTGTAGTTTTATTGGAGTTCTTGAAAAACATCAAAGAAGTCTTGGAGATACGATACTGATTGCATGAAGATTAAAATACGCATAAAGGGTAAGTACTAAACACCTAATAGTTTATATATATTAAGTAGAAATTATGTTGCTACTTATGGACCATCGATCTAGTCTTACATCTTTGGCATCCCATATTCGTGTATGGTGGTGCTTTTGAATCTGAATTCCGACACATTCTTTCCTCAAACTTATTTTCAATTATAAATCTATTGAGATCCACAACTTATATCAAATTTTCAACCGCACATTTTATCAACTTTTATCAAAAACTTTACCTTATTTTTATTTAAACAAATATTTTTGTTGAATGATAGTTCTAAGTGACTTCAGTCCAAGATATTTCTTTGAATTTCGAAAGTACCCTAAAATCATTCAAAAAATTGTTGTTACTACCTGCTCATCGTCTAAGTTGTTGGCATTTGTTTTCGAAGTTTTTCTTTCTTTTGATTAGTAGGTTATTTTTAAGAAAAATTTAAAGTTAGAAACCTTAATTATATTACCTACCTAAAAATTTAGATTCCTTAACCCTTGATGCTGTGTGATATAAATAATTTATTACTATGGCAAACCAAATAAAGGTAATTAACTTAGAAGACTTTCACTTTGCTAGCTCGACCACTACTATGCTAGACGGCTTACACTCTGCTATCTTGAATTCTATTATGCTAGATGCTTAAACTATGATATACAACTTCGCTATGCTAGATGAATTTTGCCATGGTTGACCACCACCTATGCTAGCCTGACTAGCGCTATGATAGATTGATCATCATGACTCTCACATGTCTGAACATCCTTTTTAATAGTTTAGTAGGTAGAAATTGTCCACTTAGGTCGTGGGTAAAAACCATCTGATGGATGGACATGCTACATTAGACACGTAGACAATAATCGTCTAGCAGTTACACGATATAAAACACTTATAAATATTCTAAAGGCATCCCCATGTATGAGATTCTGGTTTTTCTCAGCATAGTTTCTCTCTATTTTCTTAAGTTATTTCGGTCCAAACCCTATTACTAATTTTCACTCCAAAGTTACTACGGGGAAGAAAGCCCTAGCCATTTTTTGCAGTAACTCAATTGCTTATCGAAATAACAAAAGCCTCTTTACTCCACTAAGTCCAAAGGTCATTTCAATGTTATTTCATTAGTGCTATTTGTGGAAAAACACTAAATATAAAAGTTTTCGAAAAGGCGAAATAGGAGTGATACACACATGGTCGAAAATAGCGCAGAATTGAAATCTATTACTCGGGTTCAAGACCCACCACAAACTTAGTATGTAACTCAAAGCCAATTTACCATTCTACACGCTCAGTAGCCATGATAACTCTTTTGCGAAATCAAGCGTAGATGATGGTCAGTCCATCCTCTAATCCACTAGAAGTTCAACCACAAGATGTGCACGGAAAATCACTACTAGAGGCTCAAACGATTGTCGATCATTCAACCAACAGTAACAAACATGGGGGATCACAAAGTCATGGACTTATAGGCTCCACATCCTACGATAGACTTAAAATGTAATATAGAGGAAATGATGTCCCAGAAGATAGACGATGCATTGTCCAAGGAAAATGATAGACGATGACAAATGGTTTTGGAAGAAGACCCCTTCGCACTAGAAATCATGGCAATCCCTCAACCCAAAGTCTTCAAATAGTTTATGATGGAGTCATGTGATGGAGTCATAGAACCACTTGACCACCTATGAACTTTTGTTGATTAAATGAGATTATATGCAACTTCAGATATAATGATATGTCAATCCTTTCCACCAAAACTAATGAGAGAGGCTATAGATTGCATAGCAACTTTGGCTTCCGGTCTATTAAAACTTTTGATAAGCTCTCCAAGAACTTTGTAGCCTATTTCTTAAGTAGTAAGAGAAATATGAAGACATTTATTATATTTATGCAAGTTGTCCATGTTAAAGATAAGCCTTTACAAGATTTCTTGCCCGATTTAGCTACACTTGTCATAAAGGATCTTCAAATATGTATCATGGTTACTACATTGATAAATGGAAAGTGAAATCGAGCATTTAAGATGTTGTTTTAAAAACCTTTCAAAATTTGATGCATGACTTGTTGAAGAAGGGAAATGGTCACGAAAATCTTTCCAGAAAGGTGGGAACCAGAAACTCATAAGCAAAAGTTACATGATGAGTGAAAGCCATTGATAGAAAATATGCTAAGAGCACATGAGTAAGAGATATGTGACAAAGTGGACAACTAAGCAAATGTGAGATGAAGTTAAGGCCTTCACTCCTTTGAGTACCTTGTATACAAAGTTACTAATGGAGATATGAGACATGAAAGAGCTTGATTAGCCAAACTAGTGGTCGTATCTACTAGCAAGAAGGATAAAGGCAAGAGCTATCATTTCCATAAAGACCAAGGACATGACATTGAAAATTACATCCACCTGAAAGAAGAGATCGAGAACTTCTGAGACGGGGTAATTAAGTATGTAAACAATGATCTAGGTAAGAAAAAACGTTAATGATAATCCCTTACCTAGGTTGGGGTAATAAATATGATCATCGATGGAATAACGGCAAGCAGGGACTAAAATTCAACTAGAAAGAGCTATGTATGCTTTGTTGGCAATTAGAAAGCCTCCATGACAATGCTTTGATGGTCGTTGGTGACAAGACAGATTTCGATGTCTAGAGGGTACCAGTCGACAAATGTAGTGTAACGAATGTTCTTACATATGAGGCATTTTTAGGCTTGAAAATCTCTCCTGAACTATTGAAAACCATGACCATCCCTCTACAACGTTTTGGAGGGCATCTACAATACCAGAATAAACTAAAGAGCTTTCGATTATGCTAGGTACTTACCCAATGAGTATGGTGATCTTGACGACTTTTTGGTTGTCAAAAATCCCGATGGTATGCAATCTATGGTCAGTTACTATTAAACGTTACCAATGCCATTCCTTTGACGTACCACCATGTAATGAAATTTCTAGCTAGTTGAGGGATTAGATGTGTGAAGGATGGTCAACTTGAATCAAGAAGTGTTATGTAGCCAACGTGCAAGCTAAGGACTTTCTACCAGTCACAATGTTAGATTTTGAGCCTCTAAGGAGCTAGGTGATGAACATTCTAGTGGTGAGCTTTCAAAAAAAATGGTTAGTTAGGATGTCTTTCTATTTTCTTTGTAAATATAATTGCTAGGAAGTTTATTGATTTCCCTAATGTAACGCCAGTTATTGGTTAGAGCCTCCTGTAATTATTAGCTTTATTGAATGAAAAGTTTAGATAGCAATAGACAATGAGGGCACTAAGAAAGGGCCAACCTTGTTGAGACATCTCATCTCGGTGCATTTGAAGTTGTTTAGTGTGTCAAAACAGCATTTTAAGTTTTTGTGTTATTTATTTTCAGCATTTGTTATTTCCATTTTGTAGCCCAGCCCATTTTGGGACTACTGGCCCAATATGTTATCTTTTCTTTCATATTTAAGACATTGCAAGACGCCTCCTAGGGTTTTGTTGGTTGTTCACGAAATAATAAAAGTTTGTTTCTGAATTCAATCCGTTTGGTTATTGTTATCGTGTGTTTGTAGATTCAATCTACATCATTTTGGTATCAGAGCATGGTACGTGGGAGAGGACGTGGTGGTCGTGGTGGCCAGATTGATGAAGTTGCAGATCTTCGTAATCAAGTTGAGGCGCTGACAATATGATTTGATCAATTCATGACGTGGGCGGCAGAGGTTGTGCAGAACGGAACACCTCCTGCTCCTCTATGTCGTGCCCCAGTGAGTGATGGTGGAGGTAGATCTGAATCAGGGGAGAGGTCGGATGAGGAGACCTTGTCAGAGGCACGTGGCGATCGTGTTCAACAGCCTCGTGTTCAACAGTAGGACGTGTTTCAGCAATGGGAATCCGGATTCAAGGTTGATATACCTGAATTTCACGGTTGAATTGAGGCAGATGAATTCTTCGATTGGCTGGCGACAGTAGAGGAGATCTTGGATTACAGAGAAGTGCTCGACAATAAAAGGGTACCTTTGGTGGTGACCCGTCTGCATGGTCGTGCTGCTGTGTGGTGGCAGCAATTGAAGCAAAATCGGATCCATTAGGGTAAGGCAAAAATCCAGTCATGGGAAAAAATGAAGAAACAGTTGAAGGCAGCATTACTACCCTTTAATTATTCCAGGGCTTTGTATCAGCGTTTACAGAATTTGAGACAAGGCAATCAATCTGTAGATGCTTATTCCACAGAGTTTTACCAACTGATAGCGTGAAATGATGTGGGAGAATCAGAAGACCAATTGGTAGCACGCTATATTGGTGGACTACGATTGAATTTGCAAGACGTCCTAAATATGTTCTCGCCGGTATCTATTTCTGAGGCTCACCAGCGAGCACTTCAGGCTGAAAATCAACAACAACATCGTTCTGTAGTAGGCATTTCTGGTGGTCCAATTGGAGGTGGGGGTCGACAATTCGCCCCAAATCCCACATCTGGTCCATCCCAATCCTTTACATCTGGGGGTCGGGGCGTTGATCGGAACACTCGACCATTGGTTCCTCCAACCGCTAATCCGAGTGGCTGGACTCCTCCTGGTGGACGAGGCGTGGAAGTCAGTGTTTTGGTTGTCGTGGTTTTGGTCATTTGAGGAAGGACTATCCATCTCATGGGCAGCCACGCCCAGGTTTGTTCGTTGGAGGGATAACACAGGCCAATGTTAATGATCCTGTTCATGTGGAGAATGAAGAAGAAGAGGCTGAAATTGTGCATACAGGTGATACGGGGCCTCTTTTGGTGGTCCGACGGGCATGCCTTATGCCTAAGGGGTCGTCTAAGGGCCTGCAGCGAAATAATATCTTTCTGTCTATGTGTACCATTGGAGGAAAGGTGTGTAGGTTCATCATTGATTCGGGCAGTTGCGAAAATGTGATATCTAAAGCGGCCGTGCAGAAGCTGCAGTTAAGCACTGAACCTCATCCTGCTCCCTATAGCCTAGCATGGTTGAGACGAGGTAATGAAATTCGTGTTACTAGCCATGTATTGTTATCTTTTTCTATTCGCAGTGTGTATCGTGATAGTGTTTGGTGTGATGTGGTGCCGATGGATGCGTGTCATTTGTTGTTGGGTCGTCCATGGCAGTTTGATAGGGATGTGTGCCATGAAGGGCGTCGAAATGTATATACATTTACCTTTTCGAGTAAAAAGATTGTACTACTACCCTCCAAAGATACGCAGTGTCTGTCTTCGGCAGAGGACCGTAGTAATCTACTTTCTCGATCTTTGTTTGTGCGTGAGGTGCTGGCAGAAGGTGTTGTACTGTTGTTAGTGGGAATTGAGGCGACAGGAGTGTCGACAGTTTCTATGGTAGCCAAGGGGACGGGTCTTCACCCCAAAGCTGCCGCCTTAGTGTCTGAGTTTCATGATGTGTTTCCGGATGATCTTCCACTAGGTCTTTCACCTTTGCGGGATATGTAACATCACATTGATTTGATACCGAGCGCATCATTGCCTAATCGCCCACATTATCGAATGAGCCCAGTGGAACATGAGGAGTTGAGGAGACAAGTAGAGGAGTTGGTGCAGAAGGGGTACATCAGAGAGAGCCTCAGCCCGTGTGCAGTCCCCGCACTCCTAGTGCCAAAAAAAAGATGGGAGTTATCGGATGTGTATAGATAGCAGGGCCATCGACAAAATAACAGTTCGTTATCGCTTTCCGATACCGAGGCTAGATGACTTGCTTGATCAGTTGGCCAGTACAACTGTGTTTACCAAACTGGACTTGAAAAGTGGTTACCATCAGATAAGAGTCCGTCTTGGTGATGAGTGGAAGACAACATTTAAGATACGGGAGGGATTATTTGAGTGGCTAGTTATGCCGTTTGGACTATCCAATGCACCGAGCACGTTCATGCGGGTGATGAACCAAGCACTTCGACCGTTTATGGGTAAGTGCGTTGTTGTATACTTCGATGACATATTGGTGTACAGTGGGTCGGAGGAGTCTCATGGTGTGTATCTAAGGGAAGTCCTTACTATTTTACGCAAGGAGAAGTTCTTTACAGCCACTAAGAAGTATGTGTTCTATACCGCTAGTGTTTTATTTTTGGGGTATGTTGTGTCAGCCGGTTGGGTAACGGTGGATACAACTAAGGTTGATGCGATTTGGCATTGGCCGCGTCCACAGTCAATTTCTAATGTGCGGAGTTTCCACTGTTTAGCGTCGTTTTATTGACGATTTATTTAGCACTTCAGCCCCATCATGTCTCCCATTAATGATTGCATGAAGGAGAGTAAGTTTCAGTGGACACCCGAGGCTGAGAAAGCGTTTTTGATCATTAAGGAGTGTCTGACTTCAGCCCCGATACTTGCGTTACCTGATTTCACAAAACTTTTTGCATTACATTGTGATGCCTCTAAATTGGGTATCGAAGCTGTCCTCAGTCAGGAAGGAAAACCAGTAGCTTCTTTCAGTCAAAAGTTGGCAGGGGCTCGTAGGAGGTATAGCACTTACGACGCAGAGCTTTATGCTGTTGTTCAGGCCATTCACCATTGGCGACATTATCTGTTTCAGTGAGAATTTGTCTTATACAGTGATCATGAAGCCCTCAAGCATTTGTCAAGCCAGGAGTCTGTATCTGCCCGTCATACATCATGGGTTGCCTTTTTGCAGCAGTTCAACTTTGTCATTAAACATCAGGCTGGTTATTCTAATCATGTGGCAGATACGCTCAGTCGGCGGCATGGGTTATTAGCGCGACTACAGATAGCGGTCACCGGCTTTGAGACCTTTGTCTCTCTTTATGCTGATGACCCTTATTTTGGTCCCATCTATCACAGTTTACTGCAGGGACCCCATTCCTCTTTTCTGTTAGAGGATGGGTATGTGTTTAGAGGTGTTCAATTGTGTATACCAGATTGCAGCCTTCGTCTGAAATTGATTGAGGAGTTTCATGGTGAAGGTCATGTTGGGCGAGATCGTACTTTGACTTTGATTAGCGCTTCATTTTTCTGGCCTACTATGCGTCGTGAAGTGGAGAAGTTTGTCTCACGATGTAGGTTGTGCCACGTGGCTAAGGGAAAAGCCACAAATGCTAGTCTTTATCGACCCTTACCAGTGCCTTCAGCTCCGTGGACTGATATTAGCATGGATTTTGTCCTGGGTTTACCACGCACACAACATGGTAATGATTCCATCTTTGTGGTGGTAGATCGTTTTTCTAAAATGGTGTACTTCATTCCCTATAAGCGCACCACTGATGCTGTTAAGGTTTCTCAGCTATTTTTCAGATAGATTTATCGGTTGCATGGGTTGCCCACTTCCATCGTGTCTGACAGAGACACGAGGTTCATCGGTCACTTTTGGCAGAGTTTATGGAAGTCAGTTAACACGTCGCTCAATTTTAGTAGTGCTTATCACCCTCAAACTGATGGGCAAATAGAGGTAGTTAATCGTTCTTTGGGTGACTTGTTGCGGTGCTTGGTTGGGGATAATCTACGCTCATGAGATCAGCGGCTTAGCCAGGTAGAGTTTGCGTATAATCATGCTAGAAATAGAAGCACCGGTTTCAGTCCGTTCCAGGTTGTGTATAATATTCTGCCCCGCAGCCCTGTTGATTTATTGACTCTGCCCTCTAAGACTCGGCTGCATGGGATAGCTGTTGACTTTGTTCGTAGTTTGCAACAAGTTCACGAGGAAACACGAGCTAATCTACTAGAGTCCAACCGTAAGTATAAAGAGGCGGCTGATCAGCATCAACGTCCTATTGAGTTTGACGTTGGGGATTATGTTTGGGCGGTACTGACTAAGGATCGAGTGCCATCTCATGAGCATTCGAAGTTATCACCTCATACCATTAGTCCAGTGGAAATTGTGGAGAAGATCAACCCCAACGCCTATCGCCTTCAACTTCCTTCCCATATATGGGCTTCTGATGTGTTTAATGTAAAGCATCTTTCCATACCATGGAGACAACATGGGAGATAGTGCTACCGGTTCTGATTTGAGGGCGAATCCCATTGATCCCGGGGAGAATGATGAGGTTTATGTGGAGAAACGGGCATTGGCATACATGGAATGATTGGATGGTCGGCTTTCAAAGAAATTGATGTAACTTTTGCGTTTGGTGTCTGTTTTGGGCCTATAACCCCATTTCGGAAAGGTAGCGAGCGTTTCGGATTGAAATCACCGTTTTCCCGTGATGTACGAGGGTTTTTGGGTATTTGAAGTCATTTAGTGTGTCAAAATAGCATTTTAAGTTTTTGTGTTATTTATATTCAGCATTTGTTATTTCCATTTTGTAGCCCAGCCCATTTTGGGACTGCTGACCCAGTAGGTTATATTTTCTTTCATATTTAAGATGCTGCAAGACCACTCCTAGGGTTTTCTTAGTTGTTCATGAAATAATAAAAGTTTGTTTCTGAATTCAATCCGTTTAGTTATTGTTGTCGTGTGTTTGTAGATTCAATCTACATCAAAATCGCTCCATATTCTTAGTGGTTCTTTCAGAACTAGAAAATTTCTTAAAACTTAAAATCACTAGACGGGAGCTCAACACATCATAATCACCCGAGGGGCTAAGCTGTGAGCAATAAAACCAAAAATTGATAACAAGCTCAAAATCACTCTACGGTCATAGTAATGAGCTCTCAAAACCAAAAAATGGTTAAGACTTGAAATTATTAGACCTCACGCTCTACACTTCAAAGTTTCCAAATAGGATAGTTGATAAGCAATAAAATAAAAAAATTGGTTAGCTCAAAAATCGCTCCACGGTCTAGTGGTGAGCTCTCAAAACCAAAAAAATATTGACCTATGGTTGACTTAATTCTCAATGTTTTGATCATAGCAAGAAAGATTAATATTGTTTCTTACAATTTATTTTGAGTGATGATAATTCAACATTAAAATCTATCAAACATTATATATCGGACTTGAAATGAAGATCAAATTGGAAGTTGCTTATGCATTCAAGTCAAATCATTCGAGATGAGAGCTTTAAAGAGAAATGCCAAGAAAAGTCAAACATTGAAGACCAATGACAAGAAACATAAAGATCAAAAGTTCAAGAGCCAATCATGGAAGAAACTTCAAAGCAAGATCAAAGACTAGACTTTCTAGATCATATGTAAAGGTGAAACACTTTGATCTTTAGTAACGAATAACAATGACACAAAAATGTGCACGAAAAGTGATTTTTTATGATCACATGCATAAAATGTTTTAATCAAAAGTAAGATTGATTTTTCAAAATCATAATTGAACTTGGATCATAATTTAAAAAAATGAGTCAATGGTCAACTAGACGTCCAATTGACCAGGCGAACGTTTGGTTCACCAACAGTTAATTTTTTTACCATTGCACAACGAATAGTTTGGTTGTCCGGTTGCAAGCGGACATCTGGTTAAGTTGTCCGAACGGCCAGAAACTATTTCGTTTTGATTTCTATAAATACCACTTCACTTCCATTCTTCACAACAACTATGGAGAGAGTTTCCTAGTGAGATATAGTTGTGAAAAATCTTCTTTGAGCTTATTTTTCCAAGTGAAATATATTTGTGAAAAATCTTCTTTGAGCTTATTTATCAAAAACTTTCATTGTTGAATCAAATTTCTTGAATTATTTCCTTCATCAAATTTTTTCATATCTTTTTGTGCTTAACTTATTTATATCGATCTTCAAAGGAAGATATATTCTTGAAGAAGATTTTTGCACTTATATTGCATGAATTTTTCTAATTCTTCATATTGAAAACTTTGATTATTAAATCAAACTTCTTGAATCATTTCACTCGTCAAATTTTCATCTTTTTTGTGCTTAACTTATTTATATCTATATTCGAATAGAGATATTTTTGAAAAAGTTCTTTGTGCTTATATTGCATAAGCTTCTCCACTTCATATTAATAACTTTCATTGATTGAATCAAATTTGGAAAATCATCATATTCATCAAAGTTTCTCATTTCTCTCTTAGCACTCGATTTATTACGATCATTCATTTAAAGAGAGCTATCTCTTGAGAAGATTATTTGAATTCACATTACATTTAATTCTTTTTCGTCTTTTCATTGAAACACTTTGATTGGTTGAGTCTAATTTTTTATTATCATATTCATCAAAGTTTTTCATCTAACATGTAAGCTATCATTTGTTACTATTTATTGAAGTGTTAGCCTACTTCTCTCTTGACCCTAATTGTGATCATATCATTTATTAATAGAGAAGCTTTTACTTTTAATATCATTTTTCTTCTTTAATTGTGGGTCGTGTTGAAGTCCCAAATTTTAAAAGGATTGGTGCTCCTTGTTATAAGTCACCGTGTGGGACATATTGAGATCACATAAAGCTCAACATTGTATAAGGATCGCTTTTATTGGTTGTAAGTTACCAGAAGCATTGTAAAGGGTTGGATTGAGCCATAAGTTAATCAACATACTGAAAAAAGGCCTTGCTTGTTTGCATCCTCTCTCCCTTTTACTTATCTTTTTTATACTTGCGCTTATTATTTGAATATATCTATTTAGTCTTTGTTTGCTTTCTTATTTGCACCTATTTGTTTAATTATCTCATTTGCTATCATATTGGTTTAAATCTAGAATTGATTTTTGATTTTTTTTTAAAACCAATGTACCCTATCTTGGTTAGTCATTCCTGGGCTTTCAAAAAAGGGTTAAGGGCCAAAATCAATAGACATTACACTCTAAACTTTGAAGTTTCCCAATGGGATAGATGGTAAGCAACAAAATAAAAAAAAATAAAATTGATTAGCTCGATATCATTACAGTATAGAGGTGAACTCTCAAAACCGAAAAAATGGTTAAGGCCCAAAATCACTATACCTCACACTCTACACTTCAAAAGCATTCTAGAAACTTGTTGATGAGCAATAAACTAAACATTGGACGGTTAAGAATCGTCAATTGAAATAGGTGAACCGAATGCACAAAATTGTGTTGACCGCATAGCGTTAGGAAACATACATCGATCGCATAACAGTCGACCATGCACCCGTCACCATATAACGATCAACTGTAGACCGCTATGCAGTTGGTCAGGCACTCATTGACTACTACATGATCAAGTAAAAAGAATTGTGTAAAGTAGATAGCCTAACTTCAATGTCTTTGTTAGTAATTTTTATATGCTAATATAATGGTTTGTCGACTCTGATAAAGAAAAATGAAAAAAAAAATCAACTAGCGATCATTTTTCAATAAGAAATCAACCATAATCGAAATAAAATGTGAAATTTCATCCACATTCTGGATGAAGAAAAACTACTAGTAAGCTAAATTACAAAAAGAAATAAAATGAAAGATTCTAGAAAATCAATCCTAAAAGACTAGATCACTCTAGGTGTGAAGTCCCTTCGCCCTTTCCTTGCAGTATGCTTGGGAGCGCAAACGTCTTAGATTATTTGGCTCTCCAATCTTCGTCCTTGCTCTGTGCCAAAAATTGATCATAGCATGAAGGGCAATAGAAGGATGCTTAGTAGCCATCAAGGCAATTGAGGTCGCCATCACTTTTCTCCCATATGCATTCACGTCCCTAGCATACTGAAGAGGCTTTGTATCACTATATAGATGTATTCATGTCCCTAGCACACTCTGAAGAGGCTTTGTATCGCTCTACAGAGAACAACATACTTCCCATTTCAATTTAGAGAATGTTATTACGCATCATGTCAACATCATAATTTCTCTTGTTATAATTGGCTTATGGTTAGAGCCTAATTTTACGATCTAAATATTTTGATATTGCATTATATGCAAAATTGATTTAGCACAATACACTAAGAAGAAATTTGTAGAATGCTAAGTATAAATGAGTTGTTTGTACACTTTATCTCAAATGGGTGGTATTTTATAACGTTGTTTGCTGATTATCACTTTGACTGGACAACTTTCTCAGCCTTAGGGAGAGAAATTAAGAAACTGAATATAATATACAAATACATCATTATCTAAATCTCGCAAAAAGATAATTCAAACTAAAAGTTCAAAAAATAATTTATTTACATGCGTTTACTGACTAAAGAGATTAATAATATCTCACATACTAGCTTTAAATGCTTCAACTCAATTAACATTTAGGAAGACAATTAGTTAATATTATATTTGACAAATTTATGACACGTCTGAAACGTAATGATATTCGATTTTAAAACAAAAAATCTCCAAACAAAAATGGAGCAATTGACAAAGACAATCCAATTAGGGAGGCATATACTCTTAATGGGTATTCAGACAAAACGAATTATAAAATATCTGATGTTTTGAAAAGTGAAATATTTTAATAAGTTATATCATTATGAGAAAAAAATAAAATCGGAAAGAAAATGGTTATCGATAAATAGTGAGGAATTAGAATAAATCAAAACATATCAATCGAAACAATGATTGACAAAAAAAAAATGGACGTAGTCTTTGCAAATTGAATTTACTAGAGAAACCTAAAGTTTCTAGATCTGCAGTCTAAACACCTAAAAGTGTATATTTGTGTGAAATGAAAAATGAAAAAGTAAAGTTGTAATATGAAATATACGACTCTTTACATAATGAATTTCACAAAAACCAGTATAAATAGATAAATTATCATGTAGTGAATGTAATCACGAATTTATATTTTAGTAGTCTAAAAATGTATGAAATTTGATATGCGTGCAATAAATTTGATTATACTCAACTCATTTGGAATGTTACCTTGAAGGATTTAATAGGACTGAAGCATAATTCAAGTGGTATTACCATGAGGGGGAGTTAGTACGCATTGTACTCTTTTTCTGTTGACCAAGATTTTGTCCCATCGGGCAATGTTTTTAATGAAACAACTTTTTAATGTACTTAAATGAATAATGTACTCTTTTTCTTTCATTAGAATTTTTTTCACTGGGTTTTTCCTTATAAGGTTTTACCAAGGCATTTCTTTGTGCGACGAATGCTTATAACCACAAGATATTTACCTTTAAAATAATACTTTGATATGGGCATGAAACTTCTGAAGATATCAAAAAGAGCTATTTTTTGAATTATTATGTTACTACAATCATTAAAGATTGATAAATATCTCGCATAAAGACGGTGTTATTTAAATATTATATAAGACAACATGGGATATACTTCACCAAAATTTGTAATGTTGAATACATTGGCATACAAGGTAAGGTTGAAATGATATAAGAATTGAAATAAGAGGAAATAGTTGTACTCTTTTTCTTTCGATTAAATTTTGTACTATTGAATTTTCTTGATAATGTTTTAATGAAACGGATGTTTTTTATTGTGTCATTCAAGATGGAATGTTGTAAACAATATGATTATTAGTGAATGATAATTATAGCCCTAAAGTTCTAGTTTTTATTACCATTGCATTTCTAATTCTTCCTTATAAAAATGGAACTTTGGTTCTCAATCTAATACACACAAGTTTATTAATTTCTCTATTCTCTACTCTTTTCTTTCTAATTTTTAACATAAATGACATTTAATTTGCTGGAATTACTTACATGTCAAACCAGAAAAATCAAAATGGCCTTTTCTTCACCAATCCAATTTTTTCTTGTAACCAAAATAAAAATCTGTATTTAATAGTCATTCAATTAATTATGATTCCTGGGTTTCCAAAAAAATTAAAGATAAATTAAACACAGCTTGTGAACTGTCACTACAAAAAAAAAGTGTCCAGCAACCAACTTTTTTGGGTCGCTAAAGCTTACTTTTTGGTCACTGAAGAGGTTTTGCAACCAGAAAACTGTGGTCCCTGGCTGGTCGGTAATAGATCGTCGGTGAAGCTTTCCAACGACCAATATGGTGTGGTTGTTGCATATATGTCTTCCAGCGACCAATCGATGGTCGCTAAAAGGGTCATATGTGGTTGCTGGAAAGGTGAATAATAGGTTGGATGTGGTCACTGCATATATATCTCCCAGCAACCAATACAAAGTGGTCGCTGCATATATGTCTTCCAGGGACCAATTGATGGTTGCTAAAAGGGTCATATGTTGTTGCTGGAAAGGTGAAAATGGGTTGGATGTGGTTGCTGCATATATGTCTTCTAGCGACCAAACTTTGGTCATTGAAGGGTATCTATTTGGGTTAATTTACACCCTTTTGCAACCATTCCTTGGTCAGAGAAGATTAATATCTATATTTTAATAGCCAATATTATTTGTTCCTGCTAATATTTCGCCCCTATTTGGTTCCCATTCTTTCCCCCATTAAAATGAAAAATATGACCATTATCCATTACATCAAGCCACCAAATTTGAATTTCTATATCTTGTGTAGAGCTCATAACAGCTATATTTTTCATTCTCATTCTTACAAAAATGAGAAACAAACGCCCCCTTTGTCTATTGTTTCAATTTTCAACCACCACAACCACAAAGACAAAGTTGAAATTTGTAATTTCAATAATCAGAAAAAATTAACAAGAAAAATGTTGCTACAAAAATTATATTGCATTGCACATATAACAAGTACTAATCGTCGATACAGAACCCAAAATGTTTAATATTTTACCACAAAAAAATATTCAACCTAGATTGAGTTGTTGACCTATTTACAACAAATTGAGCAGAAGTCATTGAGGATTGAATGTATAATTGATTAGAGTGTTGTCCTTTCCCACATAGAGTTGGGTTTCCATTGTTGCAGTTTGGATGAGTAACAAGTGGCGCGTGCTTTGACTTTCTTTTTTGTGTCATCTGTATGAATATTAAAAAAAGAACAATGAGATCCATAAAGAAAAGAAAATTGTTACCAAAATAGCAAGAGTATACGTGGTTAAATCAATTTTGAACATACCTAGCATGGACATTACCTCCTGAACTGAAATGCAGACAATAACAAACTCTGGCAAATTAAAATTAAACATCAAAATTCAACCAATCATTAGTTTTTCAGGAAGACTAGAAATCAACCTATAAATAAAGCTTAAAGCATCTCAAATAAGTTGTGAAACACCTTTCCTTCATTAGCTGCAGTTCATATAATTGAATGAATACATTAATTTACACAAAATGCAGCTCTACTATGAAAAATTAAGAAAGATGACAATTGACTGCAGAAAGAAAGGGGCCCATAGAATCACAGAACCACCTTCCCCGACTAACTGAAAATGATACATTTGGAAATCACTTATCTGTCTTGTGGGTCAATGAAATGGCTAGACGGTTGTCAATTTGTAAGATAAGAATATGCTATTCTATTCGATTGGAGAAGCTCAAGGATGCACAAGGTTGCACGCATCTGAAATCACAAAAATATTGACTCTCATTTTGTAACACCAAATCAAATAGTAAAATTCTCCTGACCATATAAATACACAACTACCAAGCAGGTACTATATCAAAAATGATGACAATCATGTTGGATGGCCGATGGACCACATAACCAATCATAACTAGCCAATAAAGTATCAAGTAGATTGAAAAATTATCTTGTGTTACCTTGAAGATGAGCTTCCTTCCCTCGAAATACTGAAGAATATGTTATAGTCCACTCAACAGATTACTGGAGCTTTTTCTGTTTCAGGTGTTGAAGTACAATTAGATTCCAGTTACTCTTCGAATGTAATACAGTAAAAACCAGCAAAAATCATATATTAAAAAAGGAAAAATGATATAGTAAAAACCACCAAAAATGATATATATCCAATAGAATTAACTATATATTCTTATAAATCACAATAATCACTTTCTGCATCACTATTTAATAATGGTTCATCTTTGCTTTCCGTATCCTAAACCTACATGTTTAACAACTTAATAAGCATAAACTAAGTTTTCTAAATTGTGCTACTTTCTTAATGAGTAAGCATCAACCTACCATACAAACCCAGCAGACCCGATGCGATCAATGAGTTAATAGTGATCTAGCCTTTGATCTGATCTACCATTTTGCAATGAGTTAGTTATTTGACTGGTAAACCCTCATCAAAGCTTATTTAGTGTTAACAATCATGTGAATTTCCTTCCTCATAACTTCATACCAGGGATGTCTTCTTTTGATATTCCCAAACTGCCTCCACTTCCACGGCCCCCATCATTCATACTACATTTTAATTAATCAAGAAACTCAACCATTGAAAGCATAATACATTCAAGGTCTTCCAATGCAAGTATAGATAAACACAAAGATTTCATAACTCTGGGAAATCTTAAATGATACATATGCCAACAAAATTGCAAGATTTAAGCAAAAAAAGGAAAAATTATAATTCAAAAGACATCAAAATAAATCAAAGATTCAAAATATTACCCCAATGATCAAAGACTTTAGCTATGGGAACAATGTAGAAACCACAGGAAAATAAGTAACGGAAAAATTGCTTAATTGTAAGTGCTAGAAAAAGAAAACTTACATCATGGATGGGGTTGTCTGAAGGAAGCCCGAAGGAGTAAAATAAGCTACAACAGCCCTTCAATGCCTCCATTATGCTGTGATAATCCAAAGGGCCCAAATCAAACACTCGTGTTTTCTAAATCTCACTCGATAATCTCTCAGAAGACTGCAACTCATCTGCAATATTCCATTAATAACTTGTACTAATAAATAGCAATACAAAAGAAAAAAATTGCACACAATTTGCCCAACTTTGAAGGAAAATTTAAGCAAAAAGGCTCATTCAAAAATGAATGATTCAAAATATATAATTCTTTAACAAAAATAAAATAAAACACATGGCTGTAATGTATGGCACCATAATTCATATCATACCAAAAAGCCCATCAACAAAACAACAATATGTTACTACTACTATATACAGAGAATGGATAAGAGAAAATGTAGGAGGGATGAAAACAAAAGGACCAAACCATGGTTGTGGACGGCGTAGCCTCTTTGGATGAGGCGGTGGACGAGGGCGGATACTTCATAAGAGGGAAAAAGCTCCATATTCATCCTTTTCCTACTTTATTCCACACCATTTCCATTAGATTCTATTCGTTGTTCTCATTGTATATTCTACAAATAACCCAATAGTTAAACTACAAGAAATGAAGAGAACTGAATATGACATCAATATATGAAATTAGAACAACTAATTGGGAAATTTTGCAGTAGATACCTCAAATCTTTGAAAAATAATCGCCCAACATTCCATATTACCACTAGAGAAGAGAGGATGAAGGTTGTAGCCTAGATAATGAGAAAGAGAGAGAGGGAAGGGGCGAGAGATGAAATAGGGTTACGGATTTTGAAATAAGGCAATAGGGAAATGAAATATTTGAGTAGATAAGAGGGAGAAAAAAAAAAGAATTAGATAAGGGACAAATTAGCGGAGTAATGGCTCCAAGAGTTCCAGCGACCAATATATAGTCGCTGACACCTAGTATTGATCAACAACCCCAAGCTTTGGTCGTTGATGAATGTAAAAAAATTGTGGAAAAAAAAGGAAGGGGGAAATTGCCCAATTGTTCCAGCGACCAAACTGGTGGTCACTGGAACATGGCACTAACCAGCGATCATAGTGTGGTCGCTAAATTGTTTAAAAGAATTTGAAAAACGCGTGGAGAGAAATTATGCCAAAGGTTGCAGTGACCAAAAATATCTGGTCGTTGGAACATAAAACCAGCGACCAATTGGTGGTTGCAGAAACTTGGCTCCAACCAGCATCTGGTCACTGGAACATACAACGAGTGACCAACTAGTGGTCACGAGAACATGGCTCCAACCAACTACCAAACTGTGGTCGACAAACAGTTTAAAGAAAATGAAAAGACATGTGGGGAGGAATTGTGCCAAATGTTCCAGCGACCAAGAAATTCTGGTCGCTGGAACCTAGAATCAGCGACCAACGAAGTGGTCGCGGGAACATAGCTCCAACCAGCGACCAAAATGTGGTCACCAAACAGTTTAAAGAAAATGAAAAAGCTTGCGGGGAGGAATTGCGGCAAATGTTCTAGCAACCGAGAATTTCTAGTCCCTGGAACCTAGAATCAGCGACCAACGAAGTGGTCACGGGAACATGGCTCCAACCAGCAACCAAAATGTGGTCGCCGAACAGTTTAAAGAAAATGAAAAAACATGCGGGGAGGAATTGCGTCAAATGTTCCAGCGACCAAGCATATTTGGTCGCTAGAACGTCCACTAGCGACCAAACTATGGTTGCTGAATGTGCAGCAATCAATTATTCACCAACCACCATTTGGTGGTTGCTAAAAAGCATAACCAGTGATCACTATTTGGTCACAGAAGAGTTCAAAAAAATAGTTCAATGTTAGCAGACCAACCTATTTTTGCCGACCATTTTGTGGTCGGTAATAGTACATTACAACAACCAAATCAGTTTGGTTGCTGGAACGTATTTTTTTTATAGTAAGTGAAAAGAAGGTGTAAAACTTCATCTTTTGCTATATTTGGCTAAAGATTTTGCTTGCATGACATCTTCATTTGAATCACGGTAAGATTACATTAACTGGGTTATTTAATTTCCAGTGAATTACAGGATTTTTTTTTTGCAATTCATCGTTCTCTTTTTAGCTCTATCCATTTGTAAGCATTATAAGTTTAGAACGACAACGGTAAATTAGTTGTCCTTGAATAATTACTTGATTATTGAGAATATTTATATTTTTATAGTGTCTATTCTGTGACATATAATGTGGAATTATAAAACATCAAGTGATTGTTGTGACGAAATGGGATCGGTAAAAGTATTTGTTGAGAATAAGTTTGTAAAACTTTCAAATTAACAATTTAAATTTTAGTTTTCAATTTTAATTTTTTAATTTCTCAGTTTTGATTTTAATTTTCAGATTCATTGCTAAAAATTTAATTTCATTATTATATTTGTAACTTATGTTTAATTTGATTAATTTTCATTATGACAGTGTTGAATTTTTCTACCAAAAAAGGAGGTGAATTTCTTATTGTTTTACACACAACAAATCAAAAACAAAAATATTCTTAATCCTTTTATACTACTCTATTTTCATATTACTCTCTATTCATTTTATATTATCTTCTTCTATAAATTTTGGCAATTGATAAGGCCTTTGATATGATCGAGGAGTCGAGCCCGACGAAAGCAAGTGCGAGACTAGACCCGTTGATAGTCGATAGCGGACCAATGGCGCGATCAAGGGCAAAGCAAGTGAAACAAGCGATGGGATTGCTCGTTCAAGAAACCATTGATGGAACCATGTTCCGGACTCAAAATGGGACAAGTTTTGTGTTCGGGTCGAAGGCCGAAACAAAATGGATCAATGCGTTACAAGCAGTCGAAAAAGAGAGTGGGTAGTAAAACCATGTGGCGCACGATGTGAGCACACGACATGAGACCGAGAATTCAATGGCCGAAATTTTATTACCATGCGGCAACACGAGTTATAACCATGCGACCGCATGGTTCATTTCTAGGCGCGATTTTCCTTTTTTTTCGCGTTTTTCCTTATTTTACTAGAATTTCATTCTTAATCAAACTCCTACCATATTGGACGAATATTTTAGGAATTTTGTTAGATTATTAAAATTATATTTCCTTTTGACTTCTATTCGAGGATTAGTATAAATAGGAGAATATTTTTCATTGTAAGAACTTTTGACTTTTTGCATTCAACTTCTTGTGGCATTCTAATCAATCGGATTGTGGGTTCTTTTAATTGTAATCAAGAGGTTTTAGGTTCTTTGCTAATCTAGGGTTTCTTAGTTCAATTCTTGGGGTTCAAGATCCAAAATCGGTTACTATTGGAGTTCTTGGGTTTTGCATCAATCTCGTTGTGGGTTTCGTAGTTTCCATTACTACGGGGTTCGCATCAGCCTTGTTCTTTCTTTCCCTGTGGTCGTGCCCATATTATAAGAATCAGCTACGAGCTAGAAAGGATTTATTTTAGAGCTGTGCAATGCGAAAAGTACCTGCACGAAGGAGAGGACATACAAAATTTTTATTGATTAAATATTGCATCCTTTTAAATTGATTCAATATTTTAAGCACATATTCCATTTTGATAACTTAGTGGAAAGTTTTGAAACTTATATTATTTACTTGATTGATTGACTTGATTTCCATGCATTGTTAATATAATATTAATTGTGACTATGGCATCTAAAACTTCATTATTCATTTAATCTCTTATATTACTTAGAAAATTTGAATTGATATTGTCAAGTATTAAATATTTAACCTAATTGAAAATTTTATTGCTGGTGTTATTCATTAACTAATTTATATATATTTACAGTTACTTCTCTTTGCCTTAGTAATTCATAGTGTAAGAATGACATCTCATGAAGATACTAATAGTGCTAAACTAGAACACTCTGATGGAAAAAAATTTAAAAGATGGAAAAAACAAATGGAATATTGGTTGACCATCTAGAGTTAATTTTTGCTATAAATGAACGTAATGAAGGTAGAGTATCTACCTCGTGGTATAACCCAGACCTGAGTTGTAGAACGCTATAAGAATTACAATCCTTGATAAGTTCCAACTATCAATGAAGAATGGAGAAGAAAGCACAACAGTCTCTCTATTAAAATTCTCTCAAATCAATGTATAAAGTGTCTAAGGTTACAATGAAAGAAAATAATCTATATTTATACTAGACTCAAAACTCCTAGAAAATCTAGTGAAAATCGTGCAAAACTCGTCCAAGATTAATTGTTATGGAAAAGAAATAAAATCTTGCAAAATTTGGAAAAATCCAAAAAGGGAAAATTTTTACCTCGATTTATAACTATGCGACCGCATAGTGTAAATGTATGTGATCGCATAGTTCATTTGACCTAGCCCTGCGAATTCCTGCCCCTATGTATGCGGTCACGAACCCTATTGCACTATGCGACCACATAGTAGTCCAGTTGGCCTCCAACTTCTTCCTCTTGTATTGAATTGATCCACTTTGTTTTAGCACTCAACCCGAACATAAAAGTTGCCTCATTTTGCATCCCAAACATCATCCCATCAATAGTTGACTTAACTAATAATCGTATCACTTGTTTCACCCACTTTGCTCTTGATCGCGTCATCGGTACACTTTTGATTATCAACGGGTCTCATTCCGCACTTGTCTTCATCGGCTTGACTACTGGATCACATCAATATGTCAAATATCTAATACTTGTACATACATCAAATCAACAAAACACTTATAACACTGTATAGAAACCAGGTCACACACTACTACTACAAAAGATATCACAATCTCTACATATGCCATAAAATTGGCCACATTTTCTTCATAGTTCACACATTCTAATCAACAAAATTTCTCACACTATCAGCAAATTATTCGTTAAGGCTTTCAAGTCACAAACACGGAACATGTCAAAAAGAATGGTTACACTGATCAAAAGGCGAAACATGAACACATGATATTATACAAGTGATAATATACATACATACATATATGTATGTATGCAAATCAGTTCAAACTAGAAATCATAGGTCACTAATGAAAAATTTTCCTAACAAATTAGTATTATGCTAACCATAATCACCCAATAAATTAGAAAAATAAATTTACCCATGAACTCAAAGGACTACAAAATTTACTTACCTCTTCGAACTAGGTTTTGGATGGACAATTAGAGTTTTGGGAATTTCATTCTGAACACAATCTACCACTTTTTGTCTTCTTCTTTTTCCTTGTTTTCCTCCAGATGTGTCACCATGTTTAGATTGTGATTTCTGATCAAAACTCATTGTTCATAGGATTTTTCAATTATTTTTCTCTTCTCGAAATGGTAAATAAAATGGTGAATAGATTTGGCTAATGTGAGTGTAAGATCTTATCAATAGTGGAAGAATGAGTTCGAATAATGTTGGGAAATATGGAAGAGAGTTTCGAGGAATTTGTGTAAGTATCTATTTCTTTTTGTGCTAAGATGTCGAAGTAGTTTCTTAGAGATTGCATTTTCTTATTTGAAAACATTCTCTCCCCAATTTTAACGTAAAATGTGGTAATGGTTATGGACGATATGTATTTATTTAATAAATGTTAATTAATTAATTAAAACCTGATTTTTTTATTATGAAACTTAAATCTTGTTTTATGATATTGGATCTTTAAAAATCGCCCAAGCTGTAATTTGTGGAAATTATATAAAACTAGGCACTTAAACTTTCAAATTCAAAATTTAGGGGTGAAGTTTATTTATGCACAAATCAGGTATTAATAAATATAATAATCAATTTCAAACCCATTTCTCGTCTCTCTCTTCTTTCTCTGAACACACACAATGGTAGCATCCATCTTCTCTTCGGCATTTGTTTTGTCCAATGCAGCGGCGTCAGGTAGACCTGATATGAGCGGCGCTTCCAGATCGTCGTGATGATTTGAGCCCCATAGCCATGGTGATGCCAATTTTGAGCGGCGCTGCTCGCGGCATGAGCTCCGGTGCTGTAACGATGGTGATTTTTCTAGTGTGCGTAGCTACTGCTTTAGGGATTTTTTAGGTAGGGATGTTGTGATGAAGTTAGTTGTACTCGACCGCTGCAGATGATGGCGTATAATAGTTTCAGATCTCGCCGTTGCAAAGGTGATGACAATGCGATGGCAGCCGCTGCAATCACAACTTCAGATTGCGGTACCTATAAGGTCAATGGTTGGGTTTTATCGCTACAGTGGTGCAGCGCTAATTGTGAGCGATGTGGTGTAGTTTGGCGAGTTCGATTTGGTTGTATTGTATGGTGTGGTGGCGGTGTGGTGTAGTGCGGCGATGTGGCCGAGTGAGTTGGTGGCTGTGGTGCTATACAAGCGATGGTGTGGTAGTCGACGATGATGCACTGTGGCGATGAGGAGACGAATAGGGTGTCTATGACCAACAATTAGATGTCTGTGACCAACAATTAGGCTCTGTGACCATCTATTTAAGCATATGTGACCAAATATTAGGTGTTTGTGACTAAAAAATAATTTGTGACCAATAAACTGTGATCTATGTGACCGTTAGCCAAAATATAACCTGTAATTTAAATGATCCGTGACCTCAAAATAATATGTAACCTATAAAATTTTTGATTTGTGATCGTGAAATAATTTGTGATCAATTAATTTGACGATATGTGACCAACAAATAAAACTGTGACCTATAATTATGAATCTGTGACCATTAATCATGTAACTGTGAGTTTATTATCTTTATTTAATAAATATTTTTAATTAATTAAATGCATATATGATTTTTGAATTTTCAAACTATTTACTTGATTTTTGAATTGAGGTAAACATAACACCTTATATGTGATTTTTTCCCATGTAATTTTCACAATAAGGAAACCTAATAATTATGGCCCAATTAGAATAGTTTACCATTTCCACTTGGGCTTATAAATATTTTACTTTGAGGAAATTACACCCTCCCAAGGCTTTCAATTTTACTGTGCATAAATCATATGCCCAACTTTTCTAGTCAAATATACGGTATTAGATTAATAAAAAAATTACTTATTTCAAATAAGCGTGGTTCCGTAGTTAATGTGCTTCATATCTAATCTTTCTTCCTTTTTTTATCAAACGAGAGAAACTATCCCAAACTTCTCCCCACGATCTCTAATAAACCACTCCGACAATTACGCACCCATGATATCTCCAGTTAGTTATCCCACTCTGGCCTGTCGAGGAACTAATATTCCTCACATACCCAAAGCGAACTGAGTACATTCTTCGTCTACCCTGTAATTCTGTAAAAAAATTTCCTATTTCACAATCAAAGAAAAAATGACTAAACCCAAGGTTTTCAAAAAGGCAATAAATGTCCATGCCACGCCAGAAAGGATAGGAAAAAGGAAGCATGAGGAAAATCCAATGAAATCCCATATGGAAAAGTATGTTACGTCGCCTGTGATCCGCCAATCGAACATGGTATGTTGATTTTTATGTTCTATTAATACATTAAGTGATGGGTATTAATTGAAAAATCATTGGGTGACAAGTATTGAAGATCTGTGACTTGAACGAAAAGACTTTGCATGCCTGTGACCTGACTGTTAACATGGTTGATAACGTGTTTTAGTTATAGGGTGTCTATATGTGACCATTTCACCTATATGTGACCTGAATTTCACCTATATGTGACCATTTCACCTAGATGCATTTCATTTTCTCTACCTCTGAATTACAATAAAGGTAACAATTTTATCATTATTAATGCTTCATGTAGGTCTGGTAATACAAAATACTAGAAAAAAGTTGGTTTCCTGACTAGATTACCACCTCCGAGTACAAGGGTGTTCTCACCACCATATAATCAAAGTTAAGCCGATGCCAGAAATAGATATTGAGGGGCACATGCTTTTCCCACTTCCTGGATTGCCATAAAATAGTAATTCAACCACAATTGATTCTTTATTTCCTTCTGAGGCAAGTTCAGCACCCGGATGAAGAAGAAATATGGTTTTATGTTTCTGGGGGCAATATGTCAAGTTCTCCATATCTGAGTTTTGTTTGGTCACAAGATTGAAATGTTCAGGTAGTACAAATACTCAGGTTTTTGAAAATAGGCAGTCAAAGTTGAAGGCTAAATACTTTTCACAAGTAGATGCTATCACACGTGAAGATGTGAAGGACACATTTTCTGTCTGCATGCCAAATGCCTGACCTCGATCTCATTAAAGCCCTACCAGACAATGATGTTGCAATGTTCAGGGTTTTGTATTTCCTAACTGCCTATCTCTTTTCTTATGACTACAAGAATGTTGTCGACCACTTATTTTTTTTGGCTGAGGACTTTAATGAAATGAACAATTTTCAATGGGGGCAAGCTACTATTCAAAATTACACTAGGTGTATTGAGAAATGGCCTCAGCAAAAGGACCCAACACTACAAGCTACGAGGAATGCTTGTAGCCTTCCAAGCATGGATATATGAGACTTTTCCTAGTCTTATCGAGGGTACATCCCCGAATCATAAACTAGATGGCAGATTAGCAACCATCAGCTGCCAAATTCAAAGGACCTGACTACTTCTCTAATCCTAAGGTAAAGTTCCAGTAAGCATCATGTAATCAATATCGAACTTTTGACTTTGCATTCGTATAATCTACATATTATATTACAGATTGAGATTTGTGACTTGGAACCATTGGAAAGTGTACTAGTGATGCCATACATGAACGAAGTCTAGTACAACAAGCCAATCCAGTCAACATCTTCATTCGAGAGTCGAAGAAGAACCAAGCATAGGACGAAGAGGTCTGCTGAAGATGTCGGTAATAGCGAAAAGTCAATTCCATCAGTCCTACCTTTGATGGACAATAGTATTGGACAAGCTCACTCTTCAAATCATGACGACGATTTTGTTGCTCCTCCTCTAAGACAACAGGAGCCATCCGCTCAGAAAATTGCTGGTTGTTGAAGACCCATCAGTCACTCATCATTCTCAAAAGGAGCCACAATCTCATGGGGTAAAACGGGATGACATAATTTGTTATGTTAGTCAGCTCTCAATATTTTCATCATTGGTCACACATCAATATTTTCTATGTCATGTTTCATACACATCAAGTCGCAGATATACAATGTGGACTACATGTTGATGACTGGTCACAGATATGTCGCAAGCAACATATAATAATTAGTTATTCATTTTATCAGGCTTTTGAGGAGTTGCATGTGCAAGTATTCGAACCTCAGGTAGATAATAAAGTGTTGAAGGTAGAGCTTGATGACATCAAGTCACAGATGTCATACTTGAACGAAGGAAAGACTAACAAAATTGATGACATTGTACAAATGCAAGCCTATATTAAAATTGACCAGATGGATATTCGGATAAGCATGTAGTTTCTATTTGAGTCCGTGTCAGCAATAATTTAGAAGCTCGAGAAATAAAATGAAATTAGGCTATTGTTCTGTGATGATTTGGCACCACGAGCCTAGCTCATTGAAAAAAGAGTTATGGAAGCTCTACCCATTTAAGATTTTGAAAGCCCAAGCCATAAATTAATTAAAAGCCTAATGGGTTGCCACAATGGGCATCAACATGGTATTTCATATAGGCAACCCAAGTTTGAATCACCATGTAGATATTTTTATAAAATTTTTTATGAATTATGTTTTTAAGCTTAAAAACTCTTCAAATTCTTAGTTAAAGACCAAATTTAACAAACTTAATGATAATACAACTCCCCCCATTTAGCTTTCCATTAAAAAGAAAGGTTACATGAAGTGGAAGGTCACTTTTTCACTACACCACTCATCAAATCCGAATTTCCTCTTATTTTCTCTCAAAAAAATATATTTTATGTCAATGTAAGCTAAGGGAATAACAAGGTTGAGAAGAAGAAAGACTTTCTATACATTTTGTTCTTTGATATTCAAGAAAATTCAAGGTAGGTCTGGTGCAAGTATTTACTTCATTTCAAATTATGATTTTTGATAAATGTTTGAATGAAATGGTACCTTTAGGTATGGTGCTTCGGCACTACAATAGTTTGAATGATCATTCTCCAACTCTACATGGCATGATAATGCTATAGTAATTGGATTTTACCAAAAATCTATCGACGTGCGATTAAATGAATCTATAGTTCAAAATTTTTAAATTGACAATGAAATGCACCAATGATATCTATTGAATTTCAAATTTATGGGTTAATTCCCTTCCTACAAGTTGAATGAATTTTCTTGGGGTGTGAATGATGGTAAAAGATGTGCGACATGCCATGGAAAAGCCGATATTTTAATATCTTTAATTGATTATGAAGTGTTTATGTTTTCTTTAAATTAGATTTCTATGGATATTTTGTGCGGATCTATTCTACATACATTCTTTATGAATAAATTTATCTCTGAACATAGAAATTTTTCATAGGAATAAATTTAAAATCACCATTTACAAAAAATATGTTAGCGATTAAAGTTTTGCTGTCTCTTTAAAAAAATTCAGATTTTGCCTTGTCCTTAAAAAGTTCATAACTCCTTCATCACTTGGCATTTTTATACAAAACTAGTGGCGTTGGATAGCCTCATAAGATAGATATTGAACGAATTTGGAATCTTGTCAATCCGATATCAGTAGAATTTTATATGTCGCATAAAGTAAAGTGCACTAGGTAGAGTCGCTGTTTTTCCAGCTTCTGCCTTGACTTCAAAAATTCATAACTCGACTGTTACTTGGAATTTCTTGATGAAACCAATTTGATATTCTCATGGATTAGCTACTGAATATGTTTGAAATCATGTGATTTTGATGTTTGTGGAATTTTATATGTCATTTTAAGTGAATTGCACCAGTTTACCTTTCAATCGGGTCGCTACTGAGTTTTGAAAAAAAATTTTAATACCTCATCTGATGCCGATGGAAGATAATTTTTGTCTATGTCATGTTATAAGGAGTTTCCTGCTTTACATTAAAACTTGATGAAGTTTCGAGATCGATAGCTATGCAAAAAAATTTATTTTGAGAATTACCGTTTGAGATAAAAACTGAAACAACAATATTACTTTTAAAGTTTTGCAAAATTTCACGTCAATAGTGATTACATGCATATACGGTATGGTGCATATACGGTATACTATAACTATGATAAGATGAAAATATGGTATGCTGTAAATACGGTATGATGCAAATACGGTATGCTGAAAATATGATATGTTGTATATACGGTATGCATTAATCCAACATGTAAAGTGCATATACGATATGAATGAATTTGGTTTTTTTTTTAAATTGTTTTCTTTTAGTATTAAATTTTTAAAAAATTATACCTTTGATTAAAATATTGTTAACTAATTTACGGCTAAAGTACAGTTAATCTAGTTTAGTCGATTCTGTAGACTCGTCGTTTTTTTAAAAATAATATTATTTTAAGTAGAAGTAGAAAATTTAAAGATGAGAAAAACGAAATATTTAAGGCATTTCATGGCATTTCGCATCCATCAGTCGACTTCATCCTACTGCCTAGGTATGTTTAGCTAAGCAAACTTAAATTTTTTTCTTATAAAAAATGTTATGATTCTATAATTATGTTTTCCATATTTCACTACATTTTATATTTTTCTTTATGTATACCTTATATGTAAAGATAAATGTAGTTGAAAAAAAAAGAGTTATTCAAAGGACGTGTATTGGGCTAGAACTTGAAGTTGTAGGTCGCAAATGTCAAATGAAAGTCAAAATTCTAGGGAAAAGAACCATATTAGTCAATAGGAGATAGATAGCTGAGCTTACCCGGATTTTGAGGATGACGAATTTATAGACCTTGACAATCACATACAAAACATGTACCAACTTTTGCTAAATGCAAATAATGAGGATTAGTGATTGGCAAGCAATAGGTCGTTTGCTAGAAACTTTTGCACCTTGTGAGGAAAAAATCACGAAGCTTATACAAGAAAATATGCTATCCCAAAATTTTGGAAAGTGTCCCTAAGGAGCTTGACTTTGAGGTTTTCGCAATGCATGTATCCGTAATTGGGAGACTAAGATCGGTGATGTTATCTCCCACATAGGATCCGAATAGGTAGTGACCTTAGATGATGAGGTCATACTATCAATTGTGACCAATCCTAGCGAAGAAGAAGATGAAAACCCAGAGGAAGACCTAGAGAAAGACCAAGAGTGAAATGAGTAGAGATTACTCTTTTATTAAAAAAATTAATTATTAAATTTTTCGAAGGCATAAACCCCTTCCTTCGATGGAGCATCTGGTCCACTAGTAGTTGAGGATTGGCTTCATAAGTTATAGCGAATTTTTCGAGTCATCGACTACACTAATGCCCAAAAGGTCCAGTGTGCGGAGTTTATGTTCACTGGTGGTACAAGTCACTGGTGGGATTTGATGTCCCAAACCAAGACCCCTAAGGATCAATTGGCGTTAACTTGGGAACAATTCAAGAAAGAAAATGATGAGGAAGTGTTTTCCTTAGTCTTTAAGGGATTTCAAAGAGAGCAAATTCTTTCAACTTAAGTAGGGTAATATGTCTCTAACTAATTACGAGCGAAAGTTCGACTAACTCTTAAGATATGCTCCACACATGGTGGACACAAAAGTTAAGAAGACTCGAAAGTTTGAGCAAGGGTTAAGCCTAGACCTAAGCATGATTCTCATGTCACATCGTTTCACATCATATCGTGAGATGCTGGAACAAGCTCAGGCTAGTTGGTATCGGAATGAAAATGTAGAACAACACCATAAATTGTACAACCAGCAGGATAAAGGACAGGTTGGAAAGAGGAAATGGAATGGTCAAGACAAAGGAAAATACAAATGGCAAAATAAGAAGGCTAATACTAGACCTAGTGCTAGTAAGGGCATAGTAACTACAGTAGCACCATGTCCTAAGTGTGGTAAGCCTCATCGTGGAAATTCTTGTATGGGAAGAATACCTATTTTTGGTGTGGTATGCCAGGACATATTACAAAGGATTGTCCCATATTTGGTAAGAAGAAAGATGATAACAATGATTAGAACACGATGGGGAAGCACGAGTGTTTGCAATGACTCAAAAGGATGCAGAGGAGAACTCAAATATGATAGTAGATATATTACTGATATCTGATACACCTGCTTACGTACTATTTGATTCAGGAGCTACTCACTCTTTTGCATCAACATCTTTCATTGCTAAATCTAGTATTAATTGTGATAAGTCAGAGAGTATACTAGAATTTAGCTTTTCCTCAGGTAGAACATTGAACACATATAAGTTGACTAGATCAGTGAATATTAAAATTGAGGGAAAATATTTGAAGCAAACTTGTATATGATAAAGATAAAAGATTTTGATGTGATTTTGGGTATGAATTGGTTAAGATATAATTATCAATCATTCGTTGTAGAGAAAGGGAAGTGTCTTTTTAGAAACCAGGAGAAGAACAATCCTTGGAGTAAAGACCAAATCCCATCTCCAACTATTATCGGCCTTACAAGCCGAGAAAGTGTTGAGAAAAGAAACATCTCAAGGGTTTCTAGTTAATATCTCTGGAGAAAAACTGGCAATGATAAAGTTTGAAGATGTACCAGTGATACAAGTATTTAGAGATGTGTTTCCAAAAGATCTACCTAGTACTCCACCAGATAGATAAGTGGAATTCACAATAGATATGATTCTCGGAGTGGCACCGGTGTTGGTTGTAAAGAAGAAAGATGGAAGTAAGGCATTTTCTAAGATTGATTTACGATCTAGAAAATACTCAATTGAAGGTTAAGGAAAATGATATATCTAAGACATTTTTCAGAACTTGTTATGGACATTATGAGTTCATAGTTATGCCATTCGGATTGACAAATGCTCTGACAATATTTATGGATTTGATGAATAGAGTATTTCATCAGTATTTAGATAAATTTGTTATAGTCTTCATTGATGACATTCTAACTTACTCCAAGAGTAAAGATCAACATGAAGAACATCTTAGAATAGCGTTAGAAACATTGCGTAAGGAAAAGTTATACGCCAAATTTAAAAGTACGAATTTTGGCTTGAATAAGTTGGATTCCCGAGGTCATGTAGCTATTGCCCAAGGAATTGAAGTAGATCCAGTAAAGGTAGAAGTAGTAACTAATTGGAAGATACCGACTAATGCTAGTGAAGTTTGAAGTTTTCTGGGATTGGTTGGGTACTATCGAAGATTTATAGAAGGATTCTCCAAAATAGTTAGACCAATGACACAATTGACAAGGAAATGAGTATAGTTTCAATGGACAGATAAGTGTGAGCAAAGCTTTCAGGAGCTAAACAATTGATTACAGTACCAGTATTAATCATACCTGAAGGTTTGGAAGGGTTTGTTTTAGATAGTAATGCATCTACACAAGATTTGGGATGTGTACAGATACAGTATGGAAAAGTGATTGCCTATACGTCAAGCAATTAAAGCAACATGAGCAGAACTATCCAACGCATGATCTAGAACTTGCGATGGTAGTTTGGGCATTAAAGATATGGCGCCATTGCCTATATAGGGGAAAGTATGACATTTACACGGATCATAAGAGTCTCAAATATTTCTTTACATAGAAGGAATTGAATATGAGTCAGAGACGATGGTTGGAGCTAGTCAATGACTATGATTGCACTATTCATTACCATCCTAGTAAGGCTAATGTTGTTGCCGATACTCTGAGTAGGAAGTCGATAGGACAGCTAGGATCATTACCTACTACTCAGATGGAGTAAATCAAAGACTTGGAAAATTTGTAAATCGAAGGGATTACCACACAAGAACAAGTCACTACTCATTTAGTAAATTTGATGGTTCGACCCACTCTTAGATATCGAATCATAGAAACATAGAGCAAAGAGCTATTCTTGCAGAAGATCAAGAATGAGATTGGTACTGATAAGAGAAAGGATTTTGAAATAGCTTCAGATCAGGCACTAATATTTAAAGGAAGAATTTGTGTACTTAAGGATGAAGTTTTGAGGAAGGAGATATTGGAGAAGGCTCATTCCACCCCGTACACCGTACATCCTGGTGGTACGAAAATGTATCGAGACCTTCAAGATACATTTTGGTGGAAGAACATGAAATGAAGTATAAGCCCATTTGTGACAAAATGCATAGTGTGCCAACAAGTTAAAATAGAATATCAAAGATCAGCACGATTATTAAATCCATTTGACATACCTGAATGGAAGTGGGAGAATATCGCAATTGACTTTGTGTGGTAGGATTTCCAAAGTCAGCAAGAGGACACAATACTATATGGGTAATAGTGGATCGTCTAACAGGGTCCACTTATTTTCTTCCAGTAAAAATGACATTTAGTCTAGATCAGCTGGCGTAGTTGTACATTAGAGAGATTGTAAGATTGCATGGTGTACTCGTGTCCATTGTGCCTTATAAAGATCTAAGATTTACGTCAAATTTTTGGAAGAACTTACAAGGAGCTATGGGAACAAAATTGAATTTCAGTACAGCGTATCATCCTCAATCGGATGATCAATTTGAAAGAACCATTCAAAATTCGAAAGATATGCTAAGGGCCTATGTTCTGGATCTAGGAGGTATTTGGGAATCGTATCTACCTTTAGAGGAATTTGTATCTAATAATAGTTTCCAAGCAACTATTGGAATGGCACCGTATAAAGCTCTCTGTTATAGAAGTTGCAGATCACCTGTTTATTGGGATAAAGTTGGAGAAAAGAGAGTTCTAGGACCAGAGATCATTGAAAGAAAAGTTGAACCCATCGATAAGATCCGTACTAGGATAAAGGCCGGGCGAGATAGACAAAAGAGCTATGCAGATACCAAGAGAAAAGACTTGGAATTTGAAGTTGAAGAGAAAGTTTTTCTAAGGATGGCATCAATAAAGGGTGTACTTAGGTCCGACAAGATAGACAAACTATAACCTCATTATATCGGACCTTTTGAAATACTTGACAGAGTTGGAAATGTGGTTTATCGACTAACTTTATCGCCCGAACTATCAGCCACTATTAGCTGTTCACAACATGTTTCATATATCGATGATCAAAAAGCATGTGAATGATTCTAATCACGTGGTGAATTATCAACCCTTGGAAGTATAGAAAGATTTATATTATGAGGAATTACCGATTAAAATACTGATCGAAAGGTAGATAAATTATGGAACAAGGAGAATCAACTGGTCAAAGTGCAATGAAATAATCATAGAGTAGAAAAATCTACTTGGGAAAGAGAAGAAGAAGTCAAAAACAAATATCTGACACTCTTTGCCAATTCGTAAGGTAAGTTTCGAAGATGAAATTTGTTTAGGGTGTAAGGGATGTAGAAGCCCGATAAAAAAAATGAAATTAGGCTATTATTTTGTGATGATCTAGCACCACGAGCCTAGCTCATTGAAAAAAGAGCTATGGAAGCTCAACCCATTTAAGATTTTGAAAGCTTAAGCCATAAGTTAATTAAAAGCCTAAAAATTTAAGAGATTAAGTTTGAGTAAATTTGATTACAAAGATTTAATGAAAAACTGGGTTGCCACAATGGTCATATATATAGTATTTAATATAGGCCACACAGGTTCGAATCATCATGTAGATATTTTTATAGAACTTTTTGTAAATTATTTTTTTAGGCTTAAAAACTCTTCAAATTCTTAGTTAAAGACCCAATTTAACAAATTTAGTGATAATACAACTCCCTTACATTTAGGTTTTCATTAAAAAAAAGGTTAGAAGAAGTGGAAGGTCACTTTTTCACTATATATATATATATATATATCTTCTCTGTGTGTCTTCAATTAATTCAACTGCAACTCGTATCCTATGCTAATTGGCACGCAGATCTATATGAAATTGGACTCGCAGGCCCATAGCAACAATAATAATAACAATAACGGACTCGCAGGTTCAAAATGATTAAGAGCTCGCAGGCCCATAATAATAACAATAATAAGGGACTTGTAAGTCCAAAACAATTAAGAGCTCATAGGCTCACAAAACGACAAGAATAAAAATCAACCATTCAACACATCCATATGGTCGAGTCCAGAATCGTCCACTAATAATACATCCATCAGATAAATGTAGGCTAATATAATATCCAAGTTAAGGGAATAACAAGGTTGAGAAGAAGAAAGGCTTTTTACACATTTTGTTCTTTAATATCCAAGAAAATTAGAGGTAGCTAGATGTGCAAGTGTTTACTTCGTTTCAAATTATGATTTTTGATAAATGTTTGAATGAAATGGTACCTTCGGATACGGTGCTTCGGCACTACAACAATTTGAATGATCGTTCTCCAACTTTACGTGTCATGATAATGCTATAGTAATTTGATTTTGCTGGAAATCCATCTACATGCGATGAAATGAATCTATAGTTCGAAATTTTTAATTTTACAACGAAATGCACTAATGATATCTGTTGAGTTTCAAACTAGGTTAAATCCCTTCCTAAAGGTTGAATAGATTTTTCTTGGGGCATGGATGATGGTAAAAGTGATGCGAGATGTCATGGAGAAGCAGGTGATTTAATATCTTTAGTTGATTGTGAAATATTTACATTTTCTTTAAAATAAATTTTTATGGATGTTTTGTACGGATCTATTCTATGAACATTCTTTATGAACAAATTTATCTTTGAACATAGACATCTGTCATAGGAATAAATTTACAAATCAGCATTTAAAAAAATTATATTAGCAATTTAAAGTTTTACTCTCTTCAAAAAAATTTGGATTTTGCCTCATCTTTAAAAAAAACATGACTGCTTTGTTACTTGGCTTTTTTATACAAAACTAGTGGTATTGGATAGCCTCATAAGTTAGCTAGTGAATGAATTGCATAAAGTAAGGTGCACTAGGTAGAGTCGCCATTTTTCTAGCTTCTACCTTGACTTCAAAAAATCATAACTTGACCGTTACTTAGAATTTTTGGATGAAACTGATTGAATTTGATAGTTTCA
Source organism: Olea europaea var. sylvestris (assembly GCF_002742605.1). NCBI lineage: Eukaryota > Viridiplantae > Streptophyta > Magnoliopsida > Lamiales > Oleaceae > Olea > Olea europaea. The sequence goes on from NC_036239.1 coordinate 11,139,069, forward strand.
TGGATTAGATACTGAATAAATTTGAAATCATGTGGTTTTGATATCTGTGGAATTTTATATGCCATTTACGTGAACTGCATCGGTTTACCTTTCAACCGGGTCCCTGTTGAGTTTTGAAAAAATATTTTAATACCACATATGATGACGATGGATGATAACTTTTGACTATCATATTATAAGGAGTTTTCTACTTTACATTAAAATTTCATGAAGTTTCAAGGTTGATAGATATGCAAACAAATTTATTTTGATAATTACCGTTTGAGATAAAAATTAAAACAGCAATATTACTTTTGAAGTTTTGCAAAATTTCACATCAATAGTGGTTACATGCATATACGGTATGCTGTAAATATTGTATGATATAATTACGGTATGCTATAAATATGATATACTGAAAATACGGTATATTGTATATACGGATGCGTTAATCCAACATGTAAAGTACATATACGGTATGAATGAATTCCGTTTTTTTTTTTTTGAAAATTGTTTTCTTTTATTATTAAATTATAAAAAATTTATACCTTCCATTAAAATATAGTTAATTAATTTACGGCTAAAAAAGTACAGTTAATCTAGTGACGATTTGATCCATGCGGGGTCAAGGCATTACAAATGATCTCCAGTGCCATGGACAAGATCATCAGGCGGTCTAGTCACAGAACAAGTGAGTATGGACTAGGACAACTAGAAGCTCCTGGAGTTGGAGATCAAGAACATCATGTTGCTGGTGGATCTGACAAGGCTTAGGAAGTAGTCAATAAATATATTTCACATCTCTGCAAAAGAATATAGTTTATTTTTATATTTTCCATTCAACATGTAGGTGGAAAATGTGGTATCAAATGTGGACAGAAAAGGGAAGGGTAAAATGGGCCCAAGCTACGATCTTTCCTTTTCCCTTGAAACACCATTTTGGGATTGAATATCTCTACCCGATGTTTTGCATTCGGAGGAAATTCAGAAGCGTGTAGATTACATCATATTTGATGTGGTGACGACAACAAAGACTATCGAGAATGACGTAGTTACATGTTCTAGTAGTCGTAGATCTCATATCACACATGTCTCCAAACCATGTTATATTCATAGGTCACATATCACACACACTTTAGATCATGTCCTATTAATAGGTCACAGATCACACACAATACCAACACATGTTCTAGTCATAGGTCACAGAGCACAGACACCTTCAAAACATTTCCCATTCATAGGTCACAGGTCAACCATACTTCCAAACCATGTCACATTCTCAGGTAACAGATCACAGATAAATTCAGCCCATGTCTTATTCATAGGTCACAGATAAAATACATTCCAAACCATGTTATATTCATGGGTCACAGGCAACACACACTTCCAAACCATGTTCCAGTCATATGTCACATATCACAGACACAATCAAACTAGGTTGTATAGGTGACAGACCACACACGCTTCCAAATCATGCCATAGATAGCTCATGTGCCATTTTATCAACCGATTTGTAACCTATTGCAATAATATACAGGGATCGCCAACTGCTGAACCAACCTCTGAATTACTAGTTAAATGGGTTTTAAGGCCAGCGAGGGTATTGTAGTCTCCTTTTGTTGCCGGACAGGAGAGAGTAGAATTATTCAAGCATGATGATAATGTTGTTGTTTTTGAGAATTACAAAGACAACGTTGATGAGGTTGACAAATCAGCCTTCATGAGTTGGTTCTAGAGGGGATACAAACCAAAAAACAAGTAATTACATTTCGTACCTATTTGTGAAAAGTTACTCAATACACAGTGTGACAAAAGAATGTAACCTTCAGTGTCGGTCACAAGAAAAAGTTTAGCGAGCAAGACGACACCATCAAGCCTGCTTTTCTAATTGGTTCATTTCCAGTAAGTTGTAAGACCTAGTTCCACGAGCTTATAAATTCGGAGTCACCACTGAGTGGTGCGATATGATTACATTTACGCACTCAATTAAGCCCCCATTAATTTTCATTCCATTACATTTTATTTTTCTCTATCTTATTTTCAACGACACAATCTTTTATAAAATAATATTACATGTAAACCAAAAACTTTTCCTTCTTTTTCAACCACTCATTTAAAAAAAAAAACATTATTTCACTCATTTTCATTTCTACAAAATGGCAGCCAAACGGGGGATAAGTTACATTACTTTTTTAAGGATTCTGATTTCTTCGTGCTCATTAAGAAGAGTAATGGAGATGATACAAATAGATCACATTTTACATTGGACCTAGTCACAGAGTCATTCCTATCCAATCTATTGTATATAATCTTACATCTTTTCTTCTTATTGAGATAGCACATGGTTGGATGGCTGTTTCTACTTCATTCGCCAAGTAGTAAAACTTGGCAAAAAGGTGAAATATAGAGTCACCACCACAAACTTATGGTTCCATATTAAGATAGAAGACATTTTCTCTGCCTTCATTAAGGACCCAAATGTTCTGATGTCAGAGTCCAGCCTGGTTGAGATTGTAACAAGTCACAACCTTCCTTTTAGCTCACCCTAGGCCAATGTTGACTATTTATTCATGCCGATCATACCTACCGACAAAGCACATTGGATGTTTGGCCTATTAGAATTCAGAAGCATACATTGACAGTGCTCAACTCGGTAGGTAGATCTTACTGTGACAGAAAGGTTTTGCAAGGTATTCATCCATACATTAAGGTATTGCCTGCTCTAATGAATGCCCTGAAATTTTCAATGAAGGATCATAATTATCACGAACTAGAAGCTAAAGAATTGAAGGTGATCATCGACAGCACACTCCCTCAGCAGACAAATGGGTAAGTCCGTGACCAAGATTTACAATGTGTATATCCTTTTGATAGATTCATTCATCACAGCCTGTCATATGTTCTACAATCATGATTGCAGGATATTTATGGTGTTATATGCTCTGGATCTCATTTGTTGTGGTATAGGTTCAATTCTCCATAAGTTTGATGCCAGCAAGTTCAGAATCAATATGATTACACTGCTCTACAAACATTAGCAGGTTTACACGAAGAGAGTGAATCAGCCTATGAAGGGAAATCATTTTTTATAGAATGAAAATTGGGTTTAGATTTGTTAGTGAAGATACGGATTTAGTTTGTAAATGTTATGAACATTGCATGTGTCTGGTCAAAATAGAGGTTCATGTAACGAATAGTAACTCATGACCTTTGATTTCCAATAAAGGCTATTAACATGTTTAAGTTCATAATTCATCCATCTTCGATTACATTTTAATGCTATTTTTCATATATATATGGTGTACATTTTATAGGTTCTTTATTTCTGATACCGTCACGTAGCCGATGAAACATGTCATCTGCTATAGCAGACAGGTCACAATTAGTTTGTCAACCTGGTCACAAATTCACATATCACGTCACACAACTTTTCGTACAATACAAGTGGTCTGGACCTCATGTCACATATGTCTATAAAACAAACTATTGAGTTTCAAACTTAGTTTACCAATCAGGTCACAAATATACAAACTCGATCACATATAACCTTTTATATGACACGTCACGTGTCACAACACATGGGTTACAAACATTAGGAATTAGGTTACCCGTATGTGTCCACACTTTAGATCACATATTCTCATTTTGGGTCTTACCTCTGTTTTCATACAGTTATGAATTAGACTACATAGTTGAGAGAATGTTCACAGTTAGTTTGTCAATCAGGTTATAGATTCACAAATCTGATAACTTTTTCGTACGACATGTCACACGCATAGGTTATAGCACACAAGTCACAAATTTGGTGTCAAGTTACAGTTGTGGTCCAAATCTTAGAGAATTATTATTCCGACTCCAAAGTTAACAGAGAATTAACTGTTAGTTCAATCTGAATGCATTCTTCAAAGAGACTCTTTTCAGTGAACATTATCCTCAAAAGAATATTATCTATCTATGTAATAATTGTATGTTATCCTCTCGTTATTTTACCGTAATGGAGCCAAACTGAAGCATCTTCTATGGTTGTGATCGTGTCCTCCACAACGTTTGCATTTTGCCATCGATCTCCCTTCTCTGGACGATCTCTTCCTTTTCTCCATAGGTCTTCAACAATTCCTCTTCTAGTTAAGAGGTAACACTTTTCTGGAACTGTACATTCCTCTTGATTTCCATTGGGATATACAGGATCTTGGTATGCATTCAAGTACGTATCTTTTGTGTAATTATAAGAATAGTAATCATATGGATCTTTTTTTGTGTTTGCAACTACAGCCAAGGCTTGTAGACACGGTAATAGATCAACCTGTAGAATCCTACAAGTGCACGTTCGTTGCTCAATATCGATGAAAAATGTTGACTTTTCGTTGCTAATAGAAAACATTATCTGGTTTGAAGGAGATACCTGCGTGCATATAACAATAGTCAGGTCACATATACTCCAACGTGTCGGTTACGTACGAATGACTCATATCCTTGAGTTCATTCACAGATTATGGAAGCATGTTATACATGTGGTCCAGACCTCATTTGGAAGATAGACATGCATTAGAATACAGAGTTGACAAATAGTACAAAATTACATCACATACCACATTACATGGGTTACAAATTTAGATATCAGGTTACACAAATTTGTTCCAGTCACAAATAGCTATAAAACAGAATAAGGAGCTTCAAACTTAGTTTACCACTAGGTCATAAAATCGGATAACATGTCACATATCACATTTGTCACATGATAATTCAAGATTCTAACACTTATGATGGGGTCACATATACATTTGAATGTTAAAATAATGAAAATTACCCTTACGTTCCTCAAGTCCATGCTCATTTTCCTAATCTCTTTCTTGTACTTGCTCAACAACTTCGTGAAAGTTCCATTCGCATCATCCCTACAAAACCACGATTGTATGGTTTGCTGCAACAACTCTAGCAGGGATACAATAGGGTAATTTTTGGCTGCTTTCATGATTGCATTGACTGATTCCACAATGTTTGATGTCATTGTAGAATATCTGTATGTTGGCATATGTATTCGTGACCACTTTTCAGGTCCTACATCAACTTGCAAACATAAATCAAGTCAATGAACATCATATAAGTACCATAGGTGACCATTTATATGTATGTGAAATGAAATATGATGTAGTACACTACTAGGTAAGAAATAATCTTCTTATTCATCGTAGTCAGCAAAGATATGTTATAACTATATTCTTCCAGTGTATAAGCGCGGACAGTCGAATTGAATACTTGTGCAATATTTTGGCTTGATTTCTCATAATATGATTTTATATTTTGCAGCAAATGATATGAACAAATATTGTGACAGGCTCCTCGATACACATGTTCTATTGCATTCTTTATACTGGGATGAAGATTCGACATAAAACATAGCCATTCTCTGTTTCCATACGCCTGTTTCAACTTATCGAAAAACTATATCCAAGATTTGTCATTCTCATTGTCTCCAATTCCAAAAACAAGAACGAATATGCTATTATTTGTATCTTATGTACATGCTGTGAAAATGGTACCTCTATTTTACCATTCAAGTATGTACCGCCAACAACAATCACCGGTCTACAATGCTTCCATCCCTGTATTAATGCACCAAGCGCTATAAAGCAATATTTGAACTTACTGTGACTATCAACCTCTAATTCTGTGACTGTACAAATTTTTTTTTGAAGCATGTAGAAGAAGCTTGGCAACTTACCAAATGAGTTGGCTGGGTCATCCCTAACCATTTTTAAAGTTCGTTCTTGAGATCTACAAGCTTTCAAATAACTCATAAACCCCATTATTACTCAACATGTCACTGCATATGTCCTTTGGAGTATATATAGTACGGGACGATGTGTACTTGTACTTAATTGTAGATGATACAACCTTAGATGACACTTGCCTATGTGATCCCGATACTACATTTGATGCACATGTATGACTATCAATCTTTCAAATCTTAAATAAACATGTTTTGCCCTATTATATCCAACTATATCCACCATTCAAATACCTCACGACATATTCTCTCTTGTCGGACCGTTCAACCAAAAACTCAAACATGTTCTGTGTGGCAAAAAACGATAGGCTCATTTTCAAAACATCATTATCACAGAACACCCTTCTTTCTTCTACCTCTCTAGCATCCACGATAGACACAACTATAACTTTAGTATCACAAATGTGACCCATTTTATCATTTGATGCTTCACATATGTCTGATGCCATGTCATATACTGTAAACATCTCACTGCTGGAATGTGTATTGACTGGCACTGTACTGGACGTATTATCTATTTCTATCTCAACAACATCAATGATTATCAGATATTTGCAGGTTCACACTCCATGTCCTTCAGCAGAATGTATGATAGCACATTATTGTCATTTTTTTATCTTAATGGGAGGTAAATCTTTTTTCAATACGTACTTCAATAATACTGCTATCTTTGTAGGATCCAGTGCAAATTCTATCATAACTGTGTCCACAAGGGTTAGATAACTGCATTTGTGAGGTACCAATGTGCAAGTACATCATTCTGCAAATTAAAATCAATATCAATAATATCATCGTAGGTGAAACATGTCACATGGCACAGGAAAGAGTTCACAGTTTCTCAAATCAAATGACAGACCCCAGAAAGCAAGTCACAAATTAGCAAACCAGGTTACAGATAGTTTTGGATAAGACAATCACAAGTCGGGACCTTCCTCGAGGGATGCATTAATTACAGTGCCAAGTGTTCTATTTTTACTGGTATGAGCTATCTAGCATCTTGTAATTGCTTCTTGGGGAAGCTTTGCCAAAAACGGTGCAACTTTAGCTGGATCAATCTGGTCCATCCATTTTCTCTCCATTTTCTTACTCAATGGTCCAGGCAAGAGGCTTCTTGGTATTCTTTTGGTTTTAACTCTTTTCTCATTTCATTTCATCACTTTGTGCACAGAATCCTCCACAAGCAGCAAGAGAAATTTTCTTTTAAGTGTGTCTTCCCCCTTTCTGAGTGAGGTCGTTTATTCCCGCTTCCTAGATGTTTATTTACTTTTTCCCTTTTTGCCCTTTTCTCTTTTGCATTTTCACGAGCTCAGATGAGTCCAGAGTACATTCCTTAAAACCATTAGGGAGAATCAGTTCTTTTAACCCCTAGTCCTTCGTTGAGTTGTCAAGAGATCTTTACTCCCGTCCCTATTTCGATTGCTAACCCAATAGACCTAGAACGTAGGGTCAGATTGTAAGGGTTCTGGGGAGACAAGGTTGGGTGTCGAGGGAAAAATGAAGAGAGTAACTCCAATAGGTAGGGGGGCAAGTTCATATAGGTCAATAGGGACTAGTGATATGTTAGCGAGTAGGAGGGCTAAGTATTGTATTCCCAGTTCGGTAGAGTTGGTAGTTCATAAATCGTCAGACTGCACGAATGCCCCTCCTGTAGGACGTGTGACTTTAAAATCTACTATTTTGAATGACGACCTTAGAGTTTTTTTTTCTAGGGTCGTGAGAAAGTTCTTTTCCTCCTGGGGTATCACTCCAACTAGTAGTCCTTGTGGTGGTGAGATATGACACAATAGCTGGGAAATTCCTCAAACCATCCCCCTTTAAGTGCATCGAGTCTTGCTTTCAGCGTGTGATTGATGATTTTGTTAATGGCCTCAACTTGTCCGTTGGCTTGCGGGTGGTTTGGTGTGTATAAATTTTTCTTGATGCCGAACTCATCACAAAAAGTTAGGAAGACTGGCGTTTTCGAACTGCTTTCCATTGTCAGTGCCTCGGCCCATTTGGTAAAATAATCTATCGCAACAATGGCGAATTTTATGCCTCCTCTTCTAGTGGACATAGGTCAAATGAGGTTTACTCTCCATTTTGCAAAGGACTACAGTGCTATCACTGGGTTTAGTTCGCATGGTGGAATATTGATGATTGTGGCTAGGCCCTGGTGTTTGTCACATTTTTTGACAAAATCGAGGGTATTGCGCCTTATTGTGGGCCAGAAGTACCTTGGTGTGTGATCTTGTGGGCAAAGAACTATCCACCAGAATGGTATCGACACGTTCTCTCATGAACATCTCGTAAAGCGTGTTGTACTTATTCCTCGTTCAAACATCTCAGTAGGGGTGTAGAATACCCCCGCTTGTAGAGGACATTATTGATTAGAGTGTGTCTAGCCGACCTAATTCGGAGCTTTCTAGCCTCTGCTGAGTTTTTGGGACATTCTCCAGTTTTAAGGTGTGTGATGATCTTATCATTCCAGGTTGGTTTGGGGTCTATCATCATAAGGGTCACTTCAGACGACTCAGTGGTGGGTTGCGATATTCTCCCTACGAAGATGCTATCAAATTCTTCAATCCCTTCACTGGTAGCTAGACGAGCTAGTGCATCAGTATGGCTGTTCTAAGATCAGGAAACCTGCTTGACATGGGCAGCGTTGAAGCTTCTTAGTTCTTTTCTTAAGACCTGTAGGTAATTGTCCATTCTTTCTTCTTTCACTTGATATAAGCCATTGATCTGGTTTACGATTATCTGGAAGTCGTTGTGCATTATCAAGTTGGGAATTCCTAACCCTGAAGCCATCCTTACTATGACGGTGAAAGCTTTGTACTTGGCTTCATTGTTCGAAGCTTTGAAGTTAAATGTAGTGCTTCACAAAATATGCATCGTTCTGGGTTGATTAATACAACACCCATCCTAGATCGGCTCCGGTGGACGAACCATCAACAAAAAGTTCCCAATAGGTCTCTTTTTGTGACTCCTCTCTTGGCGTGTCGCTGAACTTAGAGACGAAGTTAGCAAGAGCCTGGCATTTGATGGAGGTATGAGGTACGTACCTTATATCGTACTGTTCGAGCTCCACTGCCCATTTTACCATCCGACCTGAAGCATCAGACCTTTGTAAAGTATGTCTCAATGAAGAGTTGGTGAGGACTTCAATGGAGGTGTTCCAGGAAATATAGCCTCATTTTTCGAGCTGCCATAAGTAGGGCGAACGCTAGCTTTTCTACAGGTGAATAGTGGAGATCAGCATCAAGGAATGCTTTACTTATGTAATATACTAGGTATTTGACGTCATTCTCTTCTCGGGTTAGAACGACACTAATGGCATTTTCTGAAACATAGAGATATAGCCTTAGGACCTCGCCTGTTTTAGGCTTTGAGAGCATTGGGGGCTAGGCAAACATAGAATTCACAAGCTTCTGATAAGTGGCTCCAGCATTTTTGAGACCAAATGACATTACCCTATAGCAGTAAAGTCCTCGATCTGTGAAAATGAGGTATGCTCCTGATCTGGGCCGTACATCGGTATCTGATTGTATCCAGAGTAGGCGTCCATGAAGCTGAGTAGTTCATGTCCTGCAATGGCATCCATCATTTGATCTATTTTTAGTAGGGAAAACTATCTTTAGGGCATGCTTTGTTGAGGTCAGTGAAATCTATGCACATCCTCTAATCTTCGTTGTGCTTTTTCACGAGAACTTGATTTGCAACCCACTTGGGATACTTCGCTTCTCGAATGAACCCATTGTACAATAGCTTTTGCAGTTTTTGGTTGAGGGCTTCATACCTTTTTGGATTCAGAAGGCGACATTTTTGTTGCTTTTTCCAAACTGAGGGGTCCACCTGTAGTTTGTGATAGGCAACTTTGGGGTCTATCCCTCTTATGTCTCTGTGGTCCCAAGCGAAGAAATTGAGATTCTGCTTGAGAAAATCCATGATTTCACTTCGGGTAGAGGGCTGCAGCTCGTGTCCCACTTTGAGTTCTTTTGAGGGGTCATTCGCGCAAACTTGAATCTCATTCAACTCTTCAATGGGTTCTCCTTCTTTGATTTTGATCCTCGAATCTAGTAAATTGGGTTCAGGTTCCCATGAGTGGGCCATATACACTCCTGGGGAAGTACATTGATGGCTGGTGTAGGCTTTCAAATGACACCTTTTGGCAAGTTCTCTGTCCCTTTAACTTTCTCTATACTATAGGCTGTGGGAAATTTGATTGAATAGTGGTATAGGGACACTACTACTCTCAAACCGAATATTAGGGGCTGTCCCATGATAGCATCATAAGGTGACGAAGTTTCGAATACCACGTACACGAAGATCATTTTGATTTGACGAGACGTTGATCCGACCTCAACGGTGAGTTTGATCAATCCCTTAGACGTGGTCAGGGCTCCACTTAGTTTGGGGTATGCCCATCCATCTGAGAGTGTTGCTGAAGAGAATGTTGAGGAAACTCCCTGTGTCAACTAAGACTTTTGGAATGGCTATCCATGCTACGAGTACTGAGACTACCAGGACTCCAGGGTAAGGATTTGGGTCTACCTCTTTCTCGTCAAAGGACAATTGGTCATCCATAGGCCTCTTGAGGTGCTTTTCTATTATTTTTCTATTAGATTGGCGACGATTGGCCATTTCAATCTAGCTTTCCCGAATTCTTTGTTTATCCTTCCCCTTAACATATGGATCTGGGGTTTGGGCAGGTCGATATTGCATGTCCTGGCTTTAGCCTGGTCTCCTCGCACAATTCCTGTCCCATAGGGAGTAGGAAACTTCATGCAGTAATGATAGATTGACGTAGCGGCCTTCAATTCAATATGGGTCGTCCCAGTATTACATTATAATTGGATGGCAGGTCAACTACCACAGAGCCAGCTAGAATCCTTCTTTGGCGAGGAGTTTCACCCAGCTCTACAATGAGGACAATCTAACCTTAAGTATTGATGGGATCTCTAGAGAACCCTTGCAGTTTTCTTAGATATGGTTGAAGACAGTGCTCCGATATTTCCAATTGCCTTAAAGTCCACAAGTATAGTATGTTGACCGAACTTCCATTGTCTACTAGTGTCCTATGCACTTTTATCCCAGTTACTAACATAGCGATTACCAAGGTATCACTTTGGTTTGGAGGATCCTTTGAAAATCCTCCTCTGTGAACCAGAACGATTCAGGGTCTATACCAATCCATGGAGCTTGTTCCTCGTAGGTCAGCATTATTCACGCGTCCTATTCTTGTCTTCGCCTACCTTTCTGGACCCTTCAATATATTAATTTCCTTCGACCATCATTTTGATCTCGGCCTGTGGGAGTGGATTTCGATTGAGAACTGCCTACTAAGCTCGTGTAGCAGGTTTTTACTGTGGAGGATGTTGGGGTTGAGGTCGGTTGACCTCCTTTGGTTTGGCGACAAACTCTTGAAATCATCCTCTACGAATCAAGGATTCAACTTCTTCTTTCAATTACCAGCAATTGTAGGTGTCGTGTCCAGCCATTCTATGATATCGGCAATATCGTCATTTGTGGTGTCCTCCCTACCCATTCTTCTGGGGCACCGGTCTGCGGAATGCTTCTTTTTCACCAATCTGCACAAATATCTCTTCTAAGTGGGCTTTCAATGGATGATACTCCCAAAATCTGTACTACTGAGTCTTAGGGAAATCCCTTTCTCTCTTATCCTTCCTTTTTTCAGGTAGAGGATTGTCATTTGACTTTCTCTCTTTAGCTGTATTGCTGATGTCGGGATCACATCTGGCCTTCTCTTGGTCAGAGGTTGCTTCCTCAGTACTTATGTATTTCTTAGCTCGATTCAGGAGCTCGTGGTAGGTTCTTGTACCGTCCTTATATACTAACCACCAAAATCTCATTCTGGGTCTCAGTCCGGCGAATACGGCCATGAGTACAATGTCATCAGATATCTTTTCCACTTCCATGGATTGTTTATTGAATCTACTCAGATAACTTTTAAGGGATTCATTTTTTCCTTGCTTGATGCTTACCAACCGCTCCTTGGGCGTGGTCCTGACTTTGGAGCTCATGAACTGGGCAAGGAATGTGGAGGCTAGGTCGTTCCAATTTTTGACCAACCTCTGGTGCAATCTCCTGAACCATCTTTGCACTTTATCACCTAAGGTTAGGGAAAAAGCTCGGCACATGATGGTATCACTTGCCCCCTGTAGCTCTATCTACGAGATATACTTATTGAGGTGACTAAGGGGGTCCTCCTTTCCTTCGTATGTGGTCATCTGGGGAATCTTCAATTTTTCAGATAATGGTTCGATAAGGATGTCTTCGGTGAAAGGGGAATGTCGCTTGGTGATGTAGTCTTTGGTACCGCCTTCATTTTTGGCTTCAGGTCAGCGATCCGTCTTTTCAAGACTCTCATTTCGGGTTCTACTTTCTCCAAAGAATGTTTTAGGTTGGGTTCATCTTATCCTTGTGTAGGGGTTAGTAAGTGTTGAGTTTCCAACCTGTTAAATACACTGCCAGTCTTCCTTGTCGACGGTTCCTGGCTCTTGACTTCGTTAGTCTGACTTCTGGAGGATTCTCCTCTTGAAAAGTGGAGGGACGTCTTGCCCTTATCCTTGCTGAGGATTTTGCTTCAACATCTAGTGGGGACAAGGGGGCTTGGCTCAGTTCCAATCGTCCTACTGCATCTGTCAGCTTTTCCAAGGCTTCTCTCATGGCAGCATTTGTGGGTCGTTTGTCTGTTCTGCTCTCTCCATCTTGGAAAACTAGGTGGGGTATTGGTTTCATAGGGATGAATACGGTAAAGATTTCTAGGCTGGAGCTAAGACTCATGACTCTACTTTTGTGGGGATAATAGGGCTATTTTTCACAATGCGGCCCTCTTTCTAGAACCAGACTGTTGAAGTCAAAATTTGTAAGAGTTAATCTTGAGCTAATTTTCAGAAAAAGGGCGATCTATCTCATTTTATCGTGATCTCGAGAAGGCTTAATTGTATGGTATATATGTATGAAGGACCCTACAGAACCTTTTCTCTACAATTTATACATGACTATAGCCGAAATTACATCAAATCAAGAATAGGACTGAGCTTGGAAGTTAGGTCGAGAACTTTTCTTGTGATTGGTTGATGAGGACGGTGGTCACGTGCCAATGTTTTCCTCAGACAATGATGACCCACAAATGATTTGAAGGCTTAAGGCCTCGGATTGGTGGCTTTGGGAGGTGATGACATCTTTTACAAGTGTATATGATTGAGAGGATGATGTGAGAGGAAGTAATCATGATGTCTTCTTGAGATGATGGTGGTGGAAACCCGAGCTGAGCTTTTATGATCGAGCTCACACTTGCTGGTGTGGGGCCTGCGAATGACAATTCCATGAGACCAAAGCTCAGTGGTCAACAATGCTTATGTGGATTGTTCTGGATATGCTAATTATGGTAAGAATATGATTACTGGTGCTGCACAAATTGATGGTGCTAATTTTGCATTTGTCATTTTTAAGTGTTTGTGTGTTATTTTTGTGTTTGTCATTTTTTAAGTGTCTGTCACCTTTTTTTTTTAAATGACAATTTTTATGAAAAAAGAAAGAAAGTAACATTGTGTCACTTTTTCATTTTACATAGTATTTTTTATTTTTAAAAAACTTTTCATATGATTTTTCGGAGCACCTCTAATTTTAAGTTTATTTTTGTAAGTTTCCCTTTACGTATCATTTATAATTGGCTACGCTCCTTTGTTACAAAACTAATGGTCAATGAGAGAGAACCTTTTTTCAGGCCCAAGGTCTAATTATCACTTCAAATACCTTACTTTTTGAAAACGGTGGAAAAAGAGTAGAAAACAGAGGTGATCATCTTCAACCTCCATCGGGTCGAAATCGACACGGTCAAAACATCCCTTGAATTCAACCTTCCTAAATGCAAATCTCAAGTTTAAAAACATACAGAGTCTAGAAATGTGATTTTATGTAGAATTCTGAATTTATTTTCAAAAACAAAATTCGGCCAAAGAAGACAGAGTTTTGCGGATTAATGGTGAAACACCAAGGTAGAGGTAATGGATGGATCTAATACCAAATGTTAGAATGGATATCAATCCCCAAAAATTAAGCAAAAATAACTTGGATTGAGAAAATAGAAAATCCATAGATCGAGATCATACCTCCGGCCATTGATGTTGTTTAAGAAGCTCTCGTTTTGTTCTTCATACTGGCACTTCTAAGCTCTTCAATACTCTAAAATTGATTGTGTACGATATGTATTTGATTTGTATTTTCCATGCTTGAGCTTAGAGATCAAACCCCTTTATATAGCTGATCTCCCGTCAAGCTATGGCTTCAATTACCAATTTTCCAATCAACTGTGGATTTAAGACTCATATAAATATTGAAAATGAAAACTCATGAATGTTAGACCATCAATTAACTATTGAAGGATTGGGAAGAAGTGTATATGCTACAATATATTCTTATTGCGCACCAAGGGTTTGGATTTAACTGAGGGGTAATGTGAAGAGTGGGAGTTGTCACAATCTTATGTTTTAGGTTCAATACCTCTAAGGAGTTGATTTTTTTGCGATGGTGAGTTATTCTTCTTACCAAATCAAGAATCTGGGCAGGTTGGTTTATCCATTATCCACTACTCTTGTTTACCACCAAAGAATAATTGATTTTGAGAAAATTATGAGCATTAAATGCAAAATCGCAAGGTGTGCTTTCTTTAAATTTGGACTATGGTTTACTATGTAATTGTGGACAACATTGCAAGCTTAGCAAGAAATCAGTATGGAAACGAGATAAATTTTAGTGTTTCTAAGAGGTAGGAGATATGGGGGTGATATTGAATGATTTTGAGCGTGAATGTGGTGATATACTTAAAGGTTAAACCCTAAACTTAAGGGTCCCCCACCACCCCTACCCTGGAGCATCGTGAGGGAGGTAAATCGCAGGTTATGTCTCCAAAGGTATAGGGTGGAAGGCTGCTTGTATACTTGCACTTACCCAAGAACCAAATCCATATTTCAGGATTCAAACCCTAGACGCAGAAGTCTCAAGCAAAGCTGGATTTCTCCACCCTCCCCTTTTACCGCTTGGAGATGTGCCTTGGGGGTGTGAATGTGGTGATATACTTAATTTTGTATGAGATAGACAATGCCTTTATTGATGTTTCATATTTGTACTGGAGAAAGGTGATAAATGATTTATTATTTAAACTTTCTTTTTTATTTCAGTATTTATACAATATAAAAAGTTAAAAGGTAAGAATGGTAAACTTTCAACAAAATGTGTATTGACTGTAATTTTCAATAATGTATTTAATTAGAACTTTGCGATCGCAGGCTTACTGTAATCATTAATTTATTTTTCAAGAGTTAATCATGAATTTAAGTCCATGTTTGGCTCCTATTTTCAAAAATGCATTTTGTTGGATATATGCCCAAATGTGTTATTTGACATTATGTTTTGGATAAATAAATATTAAGTTTTTAATTTTTAATTATTTTTATAATTGAATTCGATATTTGAGCAAATATTAAAATGTTTTACGATCACGGATATTGTTATAAATTGAGTATTTAAGTTGTTAGGTATAGATATATTCAATTTATAAAGTGATTAGAAATAATTGTTTGCGATCAGTAATTTTTATTTTGATAAGGTAGTATTGTGTTTATTAGAGTTTTTCTTGACTTTAATAGTAGCAGTAGCAATAGCAACAACAACAACAATAATAAAAATAACAATAAAAATAATATTATTACTATTGGACAAATCAATCATGCAGAATAAAATGCTACTGTCAGTCAAACATACGTCTGAATCATGAAATAATTATGAATCGTTAATTATTAATTCAAGATCCTGGTAACAAAAAGTAAGATTAATATTAATCAATACCTTGTTACTTTGGGAATTAGAATGAATTAATTAATGAACATATTTTTGGAACATGCAACTCGTCACCTATTTTATAGGTATATCATTAGCATAAGTAAATTTTTTTTAATGAGCAATTTATTCGAAGCTGAGTAATTTAACAATAAAATTAATAAACTCATTGTTTTGATGTGATCAATAAAAATTGCATAAGTGAGAAACAAAATTCATGATATTCTATTTAAATAATTAAAATCAACTTATTTTTTTCAAAATAGTCATTTATATTTATTTTAACGGTTGACAGGGACGAAATGCTAACGACATATTAAAAGGAGTTGATATTGGAAAGCTTTGATAATTTCAATTAATTTAAGTGTGCAGTTTCGACTGTTGGTGGATATAGTCAAAATGAATTAATTGATTTTAAATAGTCAAGAGTTGATGCAAAAAACTGGAACTAGATTAATCCGATACCAATTTGTTGGAAAAAAATATTAGATTATGGGAACAATATGAAATAAAGATCACAAAAGCATAAGAACAATGTAATTTGTAGAGAATGAAAATTTTATTATAATATGAAGAAATGATATATAAATTTTGTGGTTACAAAATTTCTAACGTAGACTAAATCATAATGAAGAGCCAATTATATAAGGAACAAATAGGAGATGTCCAAACCATAATAGTAGAGTTACAAATGTAAAGGATTGCTCAAAATGTGTCAATACGTGAAAATTGGCCTAGGCCAGACGAGCAGCCGCTTGAGTGGCAGTAGGATGCCAGGCAGGCAGCATTGGCACCACTCGAGTGCCTGGCTAGCGATAAGCGAGTGGCAGCACTCTGCACAGAATTTGGACGACGTTACTTGAATGGGCTCTGTCAGCTAACAAAAATGTGTTGAAAACTTCTCCCTACTCCATATCCTGACCTCTTCAAGTCTAACACAAATTTCAACTTCCAATTTGGCTTTTAGATAAAACTTCAACTACAATTTTCCAAATAAAGTTTGAGTAAGATTCCAAATAACATTCCAAATAGAATTTAGGTCTCACATTAATTCTATCAAACTCCATCTTGATATGAATTCTACTGTAATAAACAAACTTCAAAGATTATCTACCTGAAGACAAGTTTCACTGCAAGGAATAAACTCCAACTCTTCAACAAAAACACAAATGAAATTCTCAAACAAAAATTTCCAATTGTAAATGTTTGAAAGATGAGGCATTCTGACCCCTTCGTTGTTTTCTTCGTTGTTTTTCCTCCGCAGTCCAAGTTCTGGGCATCTTGTCAAATCCCAATAATGCATTGTCCAAATCCATCTGAGTGAGTATTACTTACATCTTTACTTGCTACAAAGAAAATTTTTTATTGCAATCTAATAGTGAAATATCATTCTTCATAGTTGCCTTTGCGAAAAATCAAGTTGAGCTCTTAACTTGGTCAAGAACTCAATCTATCCAAGAATTACAAAATCAAAAGCTTTGACACCAATTTATTATGCAGAAAATTGGAATCGGATCAACCCAACACCAATTTGTTAGAGAAAATATAAGATTATAGGCAAAATATGAAATAAAGGTCACAAAAATACAAGAATAATGTAATTTGCAAATAATGAAGATTTTATTATAATACGGAAAAAGGATAGAAAAAAATTGTATTCGCTAAATCATAATTGTTAGGTTTTAATGTAATTGACCATTTGGTGACCAAAAGGATTAAATTGAACGTGTGTAAAAGTCAAGGAGCTAGGTGCAATTTTGTATAGATGATTTAGGTAGGTTAGGGTTCGAACTCGAAATAAGGAAGAAATGTCACCCCAATTTCACTCACCTTTCGCCAAGACATTGCTTGAGTGACAAAAATAGAATGCTTGTCTCTCGCTTGTCGCTCGAACTTCGTTCAAGCGACATGCCCTTCGCTTTCTTGTCGCTGAGCTTTTGCTTGAGCAACAGTGCATATCGAGAAATTCTAATTTATGATTTTCAAAAATTTTAATGTGCCCATACTATCCGAAACATCGAGTATATAAATATCTGTGCCTATTCATGAAATTATTTGTATTGAACATTGTGAGAAACTTTATATACACTACTCATATCTTTCAATCCTTTCATGCTTAAGCATTGCAATTGAAAACCATCAAAAGTCCACAAATCAAAAACCAAAACTCATACTTCCAAAGCATTTATCAAAGGGTGAAGATAAATAGAGTGGACCGGAGTTCTAATTGTTGGAGAACAAGGAGTTTTAGAGAATCTACAGGAGATAAACGAAATTAGAAAGCCAGGAGTTGGTGTAGGAGTACGCAATCCAGAAAGGCTTTGGAAAATTATAGTGAGGAGGTCAGAAAGTACTTATGTTGGTTGAGTCTAGCAATATTATAAGTTGATTCTATTATAATGGATTCATACTGGCTTGGGTTAAAAGTTTTTAATCCAGCAAGGTTTTCTTCGTCAACAAATATCTAGTGTTATTTAGTTTTCTGAAATTTATTATATTGCGACAAATCAACATAGGATAGATTCCATGTGAATTTGTTTGGACAAATTAATAAGTGTCACTTGTTGCAATTATTAATTAATAGTTTAAATTCCACATAAACACTTATTCACCCTTCTTTAGGTATTAGTTGAGTCGAATTGTCTAATTTTCAATAATGAAAGGCCAACTATATATAGGAAACAAATAGAGGACTTTCAAAGCCTAATAATAGAGTCACAAATGGATAGGAATGCTCAAAGTGCATCAAAAACCTAAAATAGACCCGGGCCTAAGAAGCTGCCACTCAACCCCTAGGAGGGCACTTAGGCAGTAGCGTTGGAGCCGCTTGAGTGCAAGGCTAGCACCAAGCACGAGCTAGTAGATGCACCGAATTTCAACGGCATCGCTTGAGCGGTAGGTTAGTAGCCAGCCAATGGAAAAGTGCTTAAAATTTTTCAATGGTCCCTATCCTGACCTCTTCAAGTCTAACATAAATTTCAACTCCCAATAGGACTTCCAAATAAAACTTCAACTTGAATTTGCTAAATACTTTGAGTATGATTCAATAAACATTCCAAATAGAATTTAAATCACACCCTAATTCTAAAATATCGATACAAGAATTAATTAGTTGGAACTTTAAATTAGATGCACCGAATGTCAACGGCATCGCTTGAGCAGCAGGCTAGTAGCCAGCCAATGGAAAAGTGCTGAAAATTTTTCAATGGTCCCTATCCTGACCTCTTCAAGTCTAACATAAATTTCAACTCCCAATAGGACTTCCAAATCGAACTTCCACTTGAATTTGCCAAATAGACTTTGAGTATGATTCGATATAACATTCCAAATCGAATTCAAATCACACCCTAATTCTAAAATATCGATACAAGAATTAATTAGTTGGAACTTTAAATCAATTGTGTCAAATTAGGTCTCATTGTTTCTTCAAAATAAGAACTATGGCGGGTACTATACAATTAAATATCTAGAATTAATATGGACAGAATATATAATGTTACAATTATCAAAAATATTATAATGTATATGGACATACATATTATCTAGATAAGCTCTATATCTTTTAAACAATGAAAAGATTATAAAAGAAAAACTATGAAAAATTTAAATGGAACGTTTTCTTTTCTACTTTAATTTTCTTTTATTACATAGTCACTCTCTATATATTAAGATGTTTCATACATACCATGAGATTGAATTTTATTTAATTAATTAGTGCCCACATGCTAGATAATATAGAGAAAATGTGTAGTTTTCTTGGAGTTCTTGAAGAACATCGAAGAAGACTAGGAAATACGAAACTATGTCGAAAGCAACGAGATTAAAATGCGCACAAAGGATAATGTAATACCCCCACCCCTAAAAAAAAGTCTAGATATCTAGATATATCTAGGTTTAGAAGTATTATCATTTTATTTACTCTTAAAATCATAAATGCGGAAGTGATTAAATTTTTATTTAATAAAATGAACATCACTGACTTCATTCATGAACATAACTTGTAAAAAATGTTTGCACTTAAATGAAAAAAAAAAAAAACTAAATGCCAAATTTAATTTCTAAAAGTTGATATTTAAATGTTAGTAATGAATCCACCGCACTACAATTAGTCAACTCGTATCATCTTGCCTTCATCATCCGAAAATGAGAAGGGATAATAGTAAGCAAACCCCATATATATGATACATGCTTATAATATGCATATTGAATTACTTTAAAGCAATTATAAATATGTCTCCCCTTCTTTCATTTCTTTAAAAACTTATCGTGAGCTCACTTGGTGTATCTCCTAAACAATCAGAATGAAGTGAACAATTAGTATTTCGAACCTGGTCGAGTCCCATTGGTAGTACCACAAAACAGTTAACATTTAGATTAACATTATAGTTGAACAATGGTCCGGTGCGCCGGTCCCCTATGCCTCAGTTCCCATTCACACATGACATAGACATACACCTCATAACAAAATATTTGGGATACATATCTTTAAAAACATTATTGACTCATTGATATTTGGAAATTTTTTTTTTCGAAACTTTATGTATGCTCAATTATTGATGCATTTATGTGCAAGAATATATCATGAGAACCATTAATGAAATAAGCATAGTAATTTAATATCAAGTTCATATAATAACCAATTTAAATAACACATTTATACATTTAACAATGTAACGTACGCATGAAAACAATGGGAGGTTCACTTACCTGATTTCTTATCACTTTTAATTGCAAGTGGAAATGCCCTTGATCGTCCACAAAATCAACAAGCCAATAGTTCTGAATCGATATCATTTAATTATTAAAAACCTTCATCACGTGTATAATTGTTTATTATACATGCTACAATTAGAATATTTTAGTACATAGTCAATATTCTAATATGTGCTTGCATTTTAATATTATTTAAAGTGTAACATACTAAATAAAACAAATCAATAAAATTCCAACTCCTACAAACTTATTTATATATGATTACACGTGTTGTTTATGAGATAAAAGAAATTGTGATAATAATGAATTTTACATATATAACTTCCATATTACCCTAAATGACTAAAAATATATTTAGAAATTATTGCACAATGCCCAAGCAGCAGATATTGAATGGAAATATTAGTTAACACCAAAGAGCTTTTGGTAATATACTTATTTCTTTTTTGTACAGGGATGCATACTGTTTTTGTTAAATTATTATATACTGTATATTATAAATCTCGTTAATTATATATTATAATTCAAAATGAAGTTATCACAATTAATATTTATAATAATCAAAATCATGTTACTCCCACTCTATTTAATGTATTGTGTAAAATTGCCTTCTAACAAATATATATATTAAATAGTAAATTAATAAAAAAAAATCCTAGCACTAGAATAATTTTTGAAAATAATACAAAGTATTAATTTATGGATAATAAATTCAGTTTTCCTTGCCTCAATTTTCTTTATTTGAATAATGAATCTTCTAATAGCAAACGTAGAACTATTTAAAGTATTAAATAATTTATATATATTTAGGCCTAAATCATTCAATTGATTAATAGATACATGAAAACATTATGATAAATATGTATCCAACATGTAATGACCACAATCCTTAGTAATTTATTAGAACATATATTGTTAAATAACGCATAATGCATTAAATCAACATGATCCAAAGATATAAAATATAATACATCACTTATAATAGAACAATTGAATAAAAAAAAAAAAACCTACTTAATAAAAAAGTAGTACATATTATGTCTCTTTGAAGAGAGGAATGGAACTTTGAAAATCCATTGGCTATGGCAAAATATAGGAATGGGGAAGGCAAGTGGTTGGACGGTTTTAGGGTTAAAAGGATGTTTTTATTTTCCACATATCCCAATTAGAATACCCTGTTAATATTGTCAATGCAAACTAATTTCGGTCCCCAATATTTGCTTTTTTAGACGACCTTTCAAATATGTTGTCCAGTTATTGATTTTCCTGAATTAAATAAAATTCACTTGGCAAGATAAATTTTCCTTTGACATGTTATATCCAGGCTTAACTTTTATGGTGAGTTTGAAAATTATAAGCATACAATAAAATAAGTATATCATATAATTTAGACCAATTTTAATTGAATTATATGCATATTATAATTAATTTTAATGGTGTGACAATCATCTAAGATGTTCAAGGTATAATCCACTGCAAAATAATATTAGTCACAATGATGTATGTGTTATATAAATTGGGTATTATGTGAACTTGATATTTAATTATTACATTTTATGTCATTAATGCTTCTCTTGACATATTCATGCACATCAATTCGTCTATAAGCATATAAGCATACATGAAGTTTGAAGAGAAATAAAAGTTTCCAAATGTCAATTAGTCAATGAATGTTTTTAAAGATATGTATCCAAAATGTTTTGTTACGAGTTGTATGTCAATGCCATGAAAGGTGTAAATGGGAAATGAGGTGTGAGGAACCGACGCACCCAACCCCTATTCAATGTTCAACGACAATGTTAATGTATTAGTTGATCGCTTTACGGTAATACTGATAGGACTCAACCAGGTTCCCAATAATAATTGCCCACTACATTCTGATTGGCTAGACAATATATCAAGTGAGCTCAAGACGTCAATGTTGAGTTTTTAAAGAAATGAACAAAGTTGATACACATACATATCATAAGCATGCATCATATACATAAAGTTTGCTTACTAAGTGTTAGCTCACCTCATGTTATCCCTCCCCATTTTTATACGATGAAGGTAATATGATTCGAGACCACTAATTGTAGTGCAATGGACTCATTACTAACACATTTAAATATCAACTTGTTTTAGAAATTAAAGTTGACATTTAATTATTTTTTTTCATTTAAATCCAAGCATTTTTTAAAAGTTATATTCATAAATAAAGTCAATGATTTTCATTATATTATATAAAATTTAATTGCTTCCACATTTATGATATTAAGAGTAAATAAAATGATAATACTTCCAAATCTAGACATCTAGATTTGGAGGTGTTATAAGCAAAGTACTAAACACCTAATTGTTTAAATCATGTATTAACTATAAATTAAGTTACAATCTATGGACCACCGATCTAGTTTTATATCTTTGGCATCCCATATTCACGTATAGTGGTGCTTTTGAATCCAAATTCCGACAAATTTTTCCTCAAACTTATTTTCAATCATAAATTTCACATGATTTGCAACTTTTATCAAATTTTCAACCACATATTTCATCAATTTTTATCAAATATCTTGAACTGAAGTCACTTAGAACTAATATTCAAACAAAAATATTTGCACCTTGATCGAGAATAATGTTAAAATCCTAGTTCTGTGCATTAGTTTACATATTATTCTCATATAGTGGAACCATATGCAAATTATGGGGTTTTGAACATTTTACTTAACGTGAGAGTGTTTAAATTAAAATTCAAATTGCGGATATTATAAAATTTGTAGAAAAAAGATAAATAATAAATTACGGGTTCATATAATGTATGAATAAAAAGTGTGTTCAATTAAATTAAATTATAATCTAAATTTTGCCAAACATGAATATAGGAATTTGCATTATATTGCAAATAAATAACTATGCAAAATGTGTCAATTTCTTCTAATAACAGGAAAACGACTCAATTTTTATCCCACTGAACATACGCCAGCAGCAAGCACTATAAGAAATGAGGTGTTTCAAATGCATGTCGACAGATATTGGCATTCAATCGCTAGTCATATAAGTCAAATTTGTAGAATATTGAACACAATAATCGACAAGTTATATTATAAGGTTCTCTTCTAAAATCATGTTTAATTCAACGTATTAAGTATTGTTGACAAAATGCTATGAAATAAGTATCAAGTTGGGACATTGGTGCTACATATTTAAATGTTACGATTTCAGTATATAAAATTTTCAAAAAAACAAACAAAAAAAACCCCAATAACATTAAAACACTATCATTTCGATTTCGTATAAAAATTGCAAGTTTTAATAAAATGGAGAAATCACAATTGCGGTTAAAAAAAGAAAAGAAAAAGAAAGAAAGAAAACACAGAAAAATAAAATAAAATCCACCTGTACGATTATCTCATGAATTCATTGAGATTGAGCCGCAAAAAATATATAACATAATTTGATTTTTCCAATATGGGAATAAAGATCGGTGCATAAGATGGATACATGATTGTAATGTAGCAAAATGATAAAGATTTCTATGGGAAAAAAAATCCATTCAAAAAAATTAGATCTGAACGTCAAGTGTGTCGGTATCCATATTTCAATACCCAAAATCAATAATTACACTTCGGATTTTCATAATTGATACCATTCAGTTTTATGTAGTTGCTGAAACTAAACTCAATCTCAAATCGTTGGTTTTGATTTAGATTTGGTTATACCCATAATAATTTTGTTCAAAAATCATAAGTTAACAATACAAATTATTTTTCAATATCTAGACGAAATAAAATATGTCTCCAAATATCTATTTCAACACTTTCTTAATTCAGTGCAAATATGCTACTAAGTAGCATCTAGCCTTTGCTTGAGCCTCATTCTTTTTATAAGAATGTGTATTTGAATAACATATTGATGAGAAATGTGAATTAAAAAAATAAGGAAAAATTTTGAATTTGTGTGTAATATTATTTTATTGAAAAATATATATTGAAATAATATCAAAATACTGTTTAAGAATGTTTTTTTTTTTTTTTTTTCCAAAGGATGGGGAATATTTAGCATAATATCATCCAATTTCAATTGTGGTTCTGCTTGGGTGCATCAAGAAGGATTTAAGGGCGGACAACGCTTAAAGTGCAGTTAATAGTGGATATGAATGAAAGTGATATTATTAAACTATCCAAGAAGGATTAATCTAATTTTTCATGGTTTTTACTACTTAAGCCTTGTAAATTTGATAGCTGTAGGGCTGTGTAAACTTGCTATTTCAGGGGTTGGGTCATTGCGTCGGGTGAATAAATTTTAAAAAATAAAATCATATAAAAATGACAATTTGGTTCTAGAATCAGGCATTCACTATTTCGTTCTGAGAACTGACCAGGACCAATAGATTGTCGATTCTCAATTTCGACTCCAAATTTGTATTTTGGAGCAGGATAAAACCTCTGATTCCGATTCGAGAGTTTCAACCGATTAAAATGTCTAACCATCAACAAAGCTACAAAATATACACTAAAAACATGCTACAAAAGGAAGTTGATTATTTATAGCTTGACATGATGCTTAGTGGGAGATTTTTGGTGGATCTTTTTTGACATTATCTTGAAAGATTGCGTGGTTGGACCAGGATTGCTTAAGTTTAACTCTATTTTTCAAGGAGAATTACTTTCGAAATTCATATTTTTCAGTATAAGAGTAAATAATATACATAGCAAATTCTTCTTCTTTTTTTTTTTTATTTTATAATAACACGTTTAAATGAACAAAAGCTTCTTAACCTTTAGTTATTATTACACTTGTGTTTTCAACTTTTTCCCCCCATCACATTCATATCTTCAACATTCTATTATTTAGTATACGCATCCAAAAAATTTGTTAAGATAAAGTAAAATGAATAATTTGCCTCTTGCATTTTTAAATAAACAAAATGATAAAATAAAAATAAAAATTGTGATTAAATATTTATAGCTTGTATATTTTAAAGCATGTTTAAAAAAAATTCGGAAGAAAACTTCATTAGAAAAAAAGATGTACTAATTATAGAAATGTTAAAACTAAAAATGTGCCAAAAAAATTATTTTGGTATATAAATATAATAATGAAAAAATATTAAGACCTTTATATGTACAAGAAGCCTTATGCATATTAGCCAAAACTTCTTATACCGGTGCCGACAATATAATTGGGCATAGTCTACTCGAGATATGACACTTCATTTTAATATGAATATAGCACACAACTAATCTTGATGAACCAAAAAACACAGTACTTTTCTAGCAGAATACCTATGCTCACTTATTGCTCAAAAAGCAACTAATAATCAATAATGTTATGACTTAACTTTTATTTAAAAGAGAACAAAAATAAACTTATTTTTGGAATTGATGTGGACTGTTGAAATGAAACGGTGGTTGGGATCCTATTCATAGAATTATCGTTGTCCAGGAAAAAGCTGCTAAATGCTATGAACTTCCAAACTTTTCAATCGACAATTAAAAATTCAGAACATGCGATGTCACCCGATATCTGTAACAGGGTCTCATTTGCCACTCAGTAATAGGATTGAAAAGAGAGATTTGAAAGATTAATGGACACAAGTATTTTCTCTATAATATTTAAGTTGCATACATTTTACACGGCCAATTACTGTAAAATAATTGCAAATATTAGTAGTTAAATCACGGTACACAGCAAAAATGAGACAAAAATATATAATACGATTTAAATCTAAGACTAAAAATGAGACAAACAAACGTTAATTGTCTTGGAAATGGGAACATAATAAGATATATTTGTTGTTATGCCGCAGTTTGTTAGAAATTAAACTTCAGATTTTAATCTAAATAGAAATCAACAACTAATTTAACTACACATTTTACACGATCCACAGCTTTTAACCACGTATTTTATCAACTTTTATGAAAATTTATTAAAAATCTAATTTTAATCCTTCAAATAGGGGCAACTATGATAAGAAACATTTATTAATTGTAACATCGAGGGTTTGTCAAGGTAAATCAATTTGTCTCCTATAGTCCCTCGATGTGACTAAATTTCCACTTCGTGGTTGATATTGGAAACAACAATGGCTCGATGACAAAGCTAACTACCTTTCGTGTCATTTGATTGAATTTCTATTTTATGTTGGTGAGGGAATTCTTGGAATAATTCAAACTATTCAATATCACGTCAAATTTTAAAGCACATGATGATGCTCTCCTTAAGACAATATCTTTTTTTGTCATTGAATGAGTGCACAAGGGATCATTCAAATATGTATCCAGGATATGAATTACAGTGTTTGTTAGCGTTTATGCACTAATGACAACAAACCGAACATCAAGATAAATATGATTTTATAGAAAAATCTTTATAATTTGGTCATGATGTATATTGGATCACAAAGTGAAAATATTGAACATAATGCATATTTAGTAGAGGAGAATAAGAGAATTTGAAAATTCTTAAATTCATATCTCCCGTTAAAGAGTGCTAAGAATACACATTTAGTTTGAACCTTATTAAAAATTTCAAACCCTAATCTGTGATACTTTAAAACACGATTTGCCTATTGTCATTTTTGATCGAACCTTTCTTTTATTATTAGAGGAGGAATCAAGAAATTGAAAATAATATAATGTATTATTATATTATCTATAATGTTGTACAAGATAACTTAAAATAAGAAGTTCGCAATATAATTCATATAGATGTATTTACTGATCAAAGATATTAACAATCTTATATACTATCTTTAAATGCTCCAACTCGAATTTACATCCTTTGAGGATAATTTATTTCGATATTTACTAAATTTATGATACACTCAAAAGGTGATGACATTTGATTCTATGACAAAATAACAAAATAGAACAAATGGTAAAAATGGTCTAATTGAAAATGCACATACTCTTAGTGAGTATGTAGACATAACAAATTATAAAATTAAAGAAGATTCTCAAGTACCTGAAATATTTAAAATTGATATATCTCAAAGTTGTGTTGTTATGGGGAAAGAAATGGAATAAAAAGGGGGGGGGGGGGGGGAATTGTTGATAACATTTTGTTACATAATAAAACACTTCATATTATAAATTATAGCAAGAATATGGAAAGAAATTCATTGAAGAATATCAAGTGGAAATAATTGATCATACAAAAAGGTGTTATTCACTAAAAATTGAACTTATTAGAGAAATTTAAAGTTTCTAGACCGTAGTTTGAACACCTAGAGGTAAATAGTTATGTGAAAAAAAATGTGAAATTTGGGTCAAACAGTCGCTTTTATAATACATTTGCGTTTTCAGCCTTTGACCAGAATAAAAATTTTAAAATAGATATATTAAATCCAATTTAATAAATTATCTAAATTACCCTCCTTCAACATCACAGAAAATATCCATTCCCCCTTTTCCAAAATTGATCGCAAATGCTTCCAATCAGTCTTCTCTATCCAATGCCACCCTTATTTCTTCTCATTTTGAATGCCACCATTCCAAAATCCTTCGCCGTCTACTTCTATTCTCACATATCTTCTTCATCTAAACTAGCAATGTGTAATTATTCTCCCATTTTCTCTCTACCATCACCGAGAACAGCCTCAACTTGAACAATCACTATTTTGAACAACCATTCAAGAAACCAATGTTTTGAACTTTAGAACGCATAAAGTTTTACTTTGCTTCTTTGTCTATATGTTATGTTTTCCTTCCTATAAAGCAATTGCTGCAATTTCTAATTTGTCTTTTGAGGAGGTAGCGATGATTTGTTTATGTAATGAATAGCAATATGCATTCTTGAAAATCTCTCACCTACCGGGTTGTGTAGTATGGCAAGAGTGTGTAAGAATTTGGACATTGGAATCAAGTAATGGCCATGAAGTTATGCTAATTTGAAGGTTATGCTTTGTCTTAAATGCAGTGAACTAAGAATGAAGGTTTGTAGTTCAAAAGTAGAAAGTGTTGTTACTTTTGCTTATACTTTTTATCCCATTATTTTTAAAAAATATGATGTTTATTAAATGATGACCTTCTGCATCTCTCTTCATATTTTGCAGAGATGAAGTTGCTTCCATGATATATTGGGTGTCAATGGACAAGTTCATCATGCATGTAGGGGAAAATGATACCACGCCATTTAGTACTTTTGAAAATGGCACCCTTGTCATTTTAATGAATTTAACAAGAATAAACTATCATTTCACTCCAACACTTTCCACATCAGTTAACAAAACTTTCAGAATGAAAATTCTGCAATCACACAACCTACCTGTTACTTTCTAGTTATTGTCAACCACAAATTATAATTTCTTTTACAATTAACAAAATTTGAGTTAATTTTTCCTTAGTGTAGTGTAGTTACTCACGAAACATGTATGTTGTTGCTCACGCATGTTCAAATGTAGGGAAAATCTTTAGATAGATACAAGTGAACTTAAAGTGAAACTAGTCAAGGAATTAGTTGAAATGAAACCCAACTATTTAGAATGACAACATGCCTCATTCCAAATGCAATTATAACTTACATTTCTTTACACTACAGCAAAAATCACCTTTTGCAATGGTCAAAAAATATTTTCGAAGACCTATCGCAACGTTCAGGCATTTGTTGTTGGTTCAAATGTTGCCATAGAGTGAAGAGTTTTGGCAACGTTCATTGAACGTTGCAAATCAGGGTTCTGAGCATTGCGAATGAGTTTTGGTAACGTTCACTGAAAGTTGCAAAAGAGGGTTTTGGTAACGTTCAGTGAACGTTGCGAAGAGAGTTTTGGCAACGTTCATTGAACGTTGCGAAAGAGGGTTTTGGCAACGTTCACGAAAGAGGGTTTTGGCAACGTTCAATGAACGCTGCCGTTTTCTATCTATTTGAAAAAAAAAATTACTCATACATTGTTATATATTTATATATCACTTTACATATATAAAAATCATTTCACATTAATTGTTAAATTTATTTATGCAATAAAAATGAGTAATAAATCTGTCATCACAAATCCTTCTTACACACTTGAAAAAATGAAATTATTTGTATCAAAGAAAACAAGTTAGCCTATAAATACAAAAACTAGACTACGTAATTCTTCAAAACTCTCTTCAGCAATTACCTTTTCTCCATCAGCACCTACAGTTTTGTTCTTATTGAGATGAAGCAACATTGCTATCTTCTTGTACCAAATATAAGCACCAAACATTTCTTGCAACTGTCACCAAATATAAGCACCAAACATAAGCAGAAATAATCAGTACTGATAATGTACAACAAAGATAAAAAAAAAAAAAATTACTTGCATATTATTGTCCCTAATAGAAATAAATCTTGAAAACTATAAATTTAATGGAAAACCGATGGCAAAATGACTAAAATGGATAAATTCAAACCCCTCAAGCTCGAGCAATCAAACAAGTTATATAAATTCATTTTGCTCACGGCTGACATTCAAATATGTTAAACTACTTAAACTCATCTTAGACTGCCTTCCAAATATGTTGTACAGGTCCATCTTATTCGTACTAAATAAATAAAAAGAAATGAGAAATGAAAGGGCTTTTGGGCTTCACTTTTTTCTACTGACCGAATGAACTTCTTCTTCCACCTACTACTGAATGAACTTCACCAGTTCAGAGAGTTCACGGTTCAATGCTAAGTGGTCTAAGCCTTCTTCTTCCAAAAAGATTCCCCTGCTGCCTACTGTGATCTTGTTTTGGCTGCGTTGTTGATGGTGTCGATAGAAGGAAGGCGGCTCAACGTCAAGGGCTCAAAGAGACACCAGAGAGAGAAAGAGAGGGATTTTGGTGGAGAGAGTGAGAGAATGGCCGCACTTGCTGTCTTGCATATCGCAGATGAGAGAGCAAGAGTGGGAAAGAGGGGGAAGAAATTAGGGCTATCCATGGTTTTGCAGCTGAAATTGAGTTTTTTACAAACTATCGGGGTCGGGTCTGGTCGTGTGGTTTGGGTTTTGTATGTTTTAATTAATGACAACGTTTGAAGAATGTTGCCAAAGATAATTAACCGCAACATTCACATGAACGTTACTAAAACATATAATGGCAATGTCCATTGCACGTTGTTGAACTAATTAACTGTAATGTTCGCATGACCGTTGCCAAAACATATACAACAACGTCCATTGCCCGTTGCAAAAGTAGATAATGACAACTTCTTTGAACATTGCTAAAATATCTACAGCAACGGTCTATGAACATTGCCAAAGGGTGTTTTAGCAACATTTATTTAAAGAACGTTGTTAAATCTTAATTTACACAACCAATGGCAACATACATTTTTTGAATGTTGCAATAGATCTCTTTTGGCAACATGCAATTAAAGAATGTTGCCGTTTACATGTTGTAAAAATCTTTTTTTCTTGTAATGTTATTTTCATGTGAATAAGGGCAAACATAAACATAAAATGACAGACACAAAATTAGATGAAATGCCACTTAGTTGTTTAAAAAGATATCATTGTTGTTTTGCAGTAATTCATTTACATATGCATACAAGTTAATATAAATTAAAAAACACAATATTTGAAATAATAGCCAACCATTTAAAATAATCAATCATATTACAAAAACATTTTAGAAGACTTGTACAAGTTAAACAGCCTAATTTTTAAAAAATTTTATTTCATAATTGGATTGTAATGAAATTTGAGTCACTTAGCTTCATTTATAGTAAGCCCAATAGTTTACTCACAGAACAAAAATGTTGTATTCATACATTTTAATATGGATTGAGTGGATATAAAGTAAAACGAACACAAAAATAGTTAAAATGATGTTCAGACGTTTTAAATGATAGCATGTCATTATGGATCACAGATCTTGATTTCGCTTCAAAACAAATTAATCATATCTTGGAACATCTCAAAAAACTTATACAAGTTAAACGAGCTAATTTGTTAAGTATCTTATCTCACAGTTGAAATAAAATGAAATTTTGATTTTTTTTCTTTTTCTTTTTCTTTTTTTCGTAGTAAAGTTTATTGTAGTTTACACTTAGAACAATAATGTTGGTCACTATCGGGTGAACTTTCGTATCGACCTCGTATTCAAATGTAGTGAAAATTTGCATTCATTCATTTTTATATACAAGTGAATATAAAGTGAAACAAATGCAAAATTAGTTAAAATGATTACATGTCGTTTTGGATCATGGGGTCTCGATTTCACTCCAATAAGAATTGATCATATTTTGAAACATCTTAGAAGATTTCTACAAGTTAAACAAGCTAATTCGTTGATTATCTTATCTCATAGTTGAAATATAATGAAATTTTGGTTACTTACCTTCGTTCTTAATAAAGTCTAGTGTAATTTACTCACGAGACAATATTGTTAATTACTATCGGTGAACTTTTATATCGACATTGGTATTCAAATGTAGTGAAAACTTGCATTCGTTTATTTTTATATGGATACAAGTGAACTTAAAGTGAAACGAACACAAAAATAGTTGGAATGGCACCCAGTCATTTAAAACGACAACATATGGTTTTGGATCACGGGTCTTAGTTTCACTTCAAACCTAGTCAATCGTAGCTTGAAACAACTCAGAAGACTTTGTACAAGTTAAACAAGCTAATTTGACGAGTATCTTATTTTATAATTGAAATATTGTAGAATTTGGGTTACATACCTTCGTTCGTAGTTAAATCTAGTGCAGTTTACTCATGAAACAATAGTGTTGGTTATTACTGCATGAACTTTATATCAACACTGGCGTCCAAATGTAATGAAAATTTGCATTCATTCATTTTCATGTGGATGAGTGAAAATAAAGTGAAACAAACATAAAATTAGTTAAAAGAACATCATGCCGTTTCAGATCATGGGCCTTGATTCCACTCGAAAACTAGTAAATCATAGTTGAAACATTTTAGAAGACTTGTACATGTTGAACTACCTAATTTATTGAGTATTTTATCTCACAATTGGAATATAATGAAATTTGTGTTACTTAGTTTTACTCCAGTGAAGTAGATAGAGTGTAAGTTACTTACGGCACAATAGTGTTGGTCACTATCAGATAAACTTTGTATCGAACTTGGTATTCAAATATAGTTAAAACTTGAATTTTTTTAATTTTATATAAATATAAGTAAATATAGAGGAAATGAATACAGAATTAGTTTAAATGACATCTAGCCATTTAAAATGTCCGGATGTCATTTTCGGTTATAGGGTCTCAATTTTATTTTAAAAGTATTCAACCATATTCAACATCTTAGAAGAATTAAAGAAATTAAACAAATTAATATCTTGAGTATCTCATCTAAAATTGAAATATAATGAAATTTATGATTCGTTCGTAGTTAAGTCTAGTATAGTTTACTCGTGGAACAATGTTGTCAATCATTATACGGTGAACTTTTTTTATCGATCTTGGTACTGAAATGTAATAAAAGCTTGCATTCATTCATTTTTGCATGGACACAAGTGAACATAAAATGAAATGAACAAAAAAACAATTGAAATGTTACCGAGTTGTTTAAAATGAAAACATGCAGTTTTTTTTATCATGGAGTCTCGACTTCACTCAAAAATTAGTGGATCATATCTTGAAACATTTTAGAAGACTTAAACAAGTTAATCCGTTAGGTATCTTTTCTCTTAATTGATATATAATGAAATTTAGGTTACTTTCATTCATTCATAGTGAAATCTAGTATAGTTTACTCACGAAAGAATATTATTGTTCACCATTAGGTTAACTTTTTCTATCGTCGTTGATATTCAAACGTAGTGAAAAAAAATTTGATTTCGGTTATCTTTATATAGATACGTGTAAACATAAAGTAAAAAAAAAAAAACACAAAATAGTTGAATCAATACCCAACCATTTAAAATGATAGCATGTCATTTTGGGTTACGAAGTTTGGATTTCACTCCAAAATTAGTTTATCATATCTTGAAAAATCTCAGAATATTTATATAATTTAAATGAGCTAATTTGTTCAGTATCATATCTCATAATTGTAATATAATAAATTTGGATTATTTACCTTTTTTGTAGTTTACTCTAGAGTAATTTACTCACCTGACAATGATGTTGGTCATTATTGCCTGAACTTTGTATCGATATTGTTGTTCAAATGTAATGAAAAATTTTATTCACTCATTTTCATATAGATATGAGTGAAAATAATGTAACGGAAGCAACATCCACTTATTTAACATTTTCATATAGATATGAGTAAAAATAATGTAAAATAGAAACAACATCCAATTATTTAAAAAGGAAACTTGCCAATCTGGTAATAGGTCTCAATTTCATTCTAAATATAGTGAAAACTTTTCTAATTTCATTTTCATCTGGGTACAAAAGAATGTAAAGTGAAATATACACAATATTCCTTAAAACATCATCATATTGTTTATAATGACAGCATGTCATTTTCTATCAAAAACTCTGAGTTCCACTCCAGATATAGTTAAAACATTTTTTTCATTAGTTTGCACGTGGATACGAGGAAAAGTGATGAATCTAAAATTTGTTAAAATGGCCCTCGATCTTTTAAAGCATGCCATTTTTCTGTGGCTTTAAGTTGAGTATGAAAAGTACGAATAAAAGAGGGAATTCATATTAGGGGAACTTGGTAAGTTTTGGTTTGAAATTGGATATATTAGACATTTCAAGTGAAGCGTATTTAAGACTTTTAATACATGATAAAATAGACTAAAGGTTATTTTACAAAACATTATTTATTTTAGGTTATTTTATCAAATATTATTGTTAATTAGGCTTTTTAAGCAAATTTCCCAAAAAAAAAAAGAAATTGACAAAAATAAAGTTGTAACATATAATGCATGAATCTTAACATAATGAATTTCATAAAGTCAATATAAATAGATAAATTATCATGTGGTGAATGCAAAGATGAGTCCATATCTTGTTAGCCAATTAATATATAAAATTCAATGTGCATTTAATAAATGTTGTTGATCACCAACCTACAATCTCAATAAAAATGTATCTAACACCTATCTTGTCTACAACCTAATGCAGGATGGTCAAATCAACTCAGTCTGCGGGTGCCGTAATTTAAATTGACATAATGATTGCAGATTCCTTACGCCTTGTCAAATCACTCAATCTTGGAAGAAGCGACGATAACACCGCCTACAGCCGCCAATTACCCACCATGACTACTTGTCTTGATGTAGGTCATGATTTTCTAATGAAAAGAAGAATGATTAAGATTTGATAGGAGCCGGTCCCATTAGCCAATCAAAGAAGAGATCAGAGGCACACTAACCCTGATCGACATCATGATTGTTTTGATTGACAAGACATACTTCTAGGAGAATTAAACCTATTTCTCTCGATAAATGGAAAGATATGGCCCCCTCCCCCCAAAAAAAATAGAAAAAATAACTTATTAACCTAAAAAAGATACATTTGTAGCCTCCATGGTCAATAAAACTTCTTTCCCAAAGAAGTTGAAAAAAAGACTATGCTTAGTAATTGTTAATGTCTACAATTTGACACTAGAAGGAGGGCTACTGTGTAAAGCAGCCTCATTTTTCATTAAAAAAAATAAAAGAGAGAGAGAGAGAGAGAGAGAGAGAGAGAGAATGACGACAACTAAATGAAGAGTCATCAGTCACGGTTCCACCATGGAAAGCTAGTCTCACACTCATCCTAACAAAACTGAAGCCCACACATTCTCCTTAGAATGCAAGACCAAATTGAAATAGGCAGCCCTTAAATACTATTACAAGGGAAGCTATCAAGAAGCTAACAAATGCAGTCAATAGGCTGGAACAAAATCAGGCTCACGCTTCCCCACTTGATACCAAGGTGGAATTCCCAACTAGGGAAAAAGCAAGGCGACTCACCACTAAGAGATCCCTCTACTTTTCAGGAGAAATCCTCCAAAAGTCAAATTGATGAGGTTTAGAACCCTCATCTAGCAACATAAATAGTCACCAGAAAAGCAGGCAGTATGTTCAACTAATTAGGTTCTCAGCACTCTCTAACACCCTAAGGAATACTTGTTGACCTGAACCTGAAACCCTCACTTGAATAAGTAGAGATCGAAATAACCTGAAAGCCAGAAGTAAGGGAACGACAGAAGAATACCTCAACAAAGGTCACTCCCCCTTCATAGAAGACAATCTCATCGAATTTTTACTTGAAAAGCTGAAAATACCACATTTGACCTCGTATGAAGGGAAGGAGATCCCTTTAGCCACCTGATAAGTACACCTCGTGGATGGAGCTACAAGGAGCGAGTGATGCCATCATGTTTTGTGCTTTTCCCTTGACCTTGGGAGACAAGGCTCAAATGTGGTTCAGAAGATTGTACCAAAGGTCTGTAAAAAATTGAAACAATCTAGTCACGGCATTCCTGGTACAATTCATGGGCTCCAAGACCAGAACCGCACCTAAAGAGCGACTAGTGGTCCTCTTTGGACTAATACTGGGATGAAATTCTGGTGGTCTGTCCATAAAGATGGACCTCAAACGTATCACAAATTTCTTAATCAAGCGGAAAAACATGTAAATGTGGAGGATTAAACCTCATTCCACAAGCCAGGCCAAAGACAAGAACTTCGACAGAGTTCCTGCGCTTGAAAAAAAAATGAAGGATAGGAGGTATAGGGACCACCCTAAGGCGCACTCATGCAGGTTCCATGAGTGCCACTGGGGAGTTACTATCACATGCACCCTAAATTAAAACCTTTACTTCTTAAAACTAATTTAGTGGTAAAAGTAAGGATCGATCCCAAGCGGAGTATGTGGCTTAGTTTTATGTTTCACAAACAGTAATTGGTTGTTTTGAGTATAAAGCAAACTATTCAAATTAAATTATCAAAATTAATCACAAGAACATACCTTGGTCCAAGTCAACATCTGCCATCAAGATTTCACAACTTATCATCGATGCAAACATATATTAATTCATATTTTGAATATTCACCATTGGAACAATTTTTCTATCTATCCTCAATTATAGTTAATTAGAAAACAAGCACTCTAACTAACCCTAATTACTAAACAACCTCAGACAAGCGCTAAAGATTTAATCTAGCAACAACATTAATAACTAGAAAGATCGATGAAGCTAAACAATACAAGCACAAGCGGTTGCATTTAATTTAGTCAAACATTCTTCCGAAGATTCAATAATTTCTAACGCAGTAAATTATTAAACCCTAGTTGCTTCACAAGTTAAATGGATCAAACAATTATGAATTTGATGTTTATCTTAGTAGTAGATTGCAATGACCAATAAACCACAAGGCCTTCTAGTAATTAAAAATATCAATCATGGAAATAAATATAGAAGAACATTCAATACTCAAAAACATGAATTAAAATAAGAAAACAAATTCGATCTCACATTTAAGCTTCAACCTCCTTCGACCAAGTACAAAGGTTTAGCAATACATCATGAATCTAAGAGAAAAATAGAGAAGAGATGAATGGGGGTCGTGATCTCTCTATTTCTAGACGATCTAGGGCCTATAAAGCGCAAAAGAGATCTGTCTACTTAAGTGTTCGATTGAGATTAAGAAACTAAACTTCGTGCACCCGAAGTAAACCATGCGATCGCACAGTTCAAAGGGCTTGATCACATAGAAGAAAATTTTCAGCCCTTGATTTTTCTAGAGGTAGCCATGTAACCGCATGGTATTGAAAACTATGCATTTGTTGCATATTAGCCCTCGGACTTCGTTTTCTTGATTCTTGACTTCTTTTCTCTTTTTTTTCTTCTTCCAATGCTTCATATCTTCCTCCAATTAGTTTGCAAATCTTTCACAACTTTGTTTTGCCTTTTGGTTCATCTTTTGGATATTTACTATTTGATCCCTAAACTTTCATTTTTTTTCACCTTGGTCATTTTTCACTTATTTCTTCTAATTTCCTATGTTCATCCATTTGTAACCTAAATAAACATATAAAGGTATTGAGTACATTTATACACCAGTTAATCAGAAAAATGTAGTATTAATAAATGAAAAACATAACAATTTATGTTCTTATCGCAAACCCACTAAAAACTACCCTAGAAGAAGTCTTTACGCAAACAAGGAACAATGAAGTGTTTTGCAGGCCCATGTATCAAAAAAAGTATCCAACAGGAAAAAACCAATGTAAATAATGTCAATATCATATGTCGACAGGGCACAATACGGATGATTGTCGATACCTAAATGAGGAAGTAGAATCCTTGATTCGACAGGGATCATCTACAAGAATTTGTGGCCATACCCTAAGAAGCCAACCCCATCCCTAGCAACCTCACCAACAAGGACTAGGCTAGCGAGCTCATTCAGTCGTCCAAGATCGTAACCCTCCTTCCCAAGCTGAGATTCGGATGATGGTTGACGAAAACCAGTACATCGAAGGGTCTAGAAGGGAAAGACGTTGACAAGCACATAGTGTCTGCATATGGCAAAACTACAAGGTGAAAAGTTCAACCCGATAAGGTGCTAGATCCTGAACATTTCTAGTGTTCCGAAGAAGATTTTCAAGGGGTCCTACAAGACCAGAGTAATGCCTTGGTAATAACAATGGACATCGCAGGAGTACAAATGCATCGAGTACTCGTGGACAACGAAAATTCGATCATCATACTGTACACTTGAACTTTGAGACAGATGGAGATCTCGAAACGTTATCACCAGCCATATCCTATGAAACTACATGGATGTTTCGAGGACCCTATTGAAGATTGAGGTTAAATCATTTTACTTGTAGAACTGCGTAAGGTCCCTCACCAAAGAAGAATCTTGGCAGACGTCGTAGTAGTCAATTTACCCTTTAATTATAATGTCATACTTGGAAGGCCCATACTACATGAGTTTAAAGTAGCTACATCAATCTATCATTATTGTATGAAGTTTCCTACCCCTATCGAGGCGATATCATGCGTGAGATCAGTTAGAAGCCACAGCATGCAATATTGATTAACCCAGACCTCAGATCCATATGCTAGGAAGTGAAGAAAATGTGCGAGCCAGAGAAACAAGACTAAAGAGACCCATCGTAGCTGACTTATCTAAGATCGACGTATCAGAGAAACATTGTCGAAAGCCTATGGATGACCATGTATCTTTCGATGACAAGGAGACGGATCTAAATCTTTACCTTGGGGCTTTACTAATCTTGGTATCTATAGCTGGAGTCACCATACCTAATGTCTTGGTTGACATTGAAAGTGCCCTCAATATACTCTATGCCAGCGTGCTCAAATGGAAATTTCCATCCATTTCTTGCAGTCTTATTCAAACATGGTTCTTGGACTAAATAAGTCCTAACTAGTGCAAAATGGTTGATCAAGCTCACAGTCAAAGATGGTAAAGTACTATGACGAACTAAATTAAACGTCGAATTTGAAATGTTTAATTCAGCTTCATCCTACCACACTATCATGTGGCATCCTATGTTGTTCAGCCTTAAAGCTATTGTGTCTCTATACCATTATTCACTAGAATTACCTAAGTTTCATGGTGTATAAGAAATGAAGGGCAATAGGGATCTTGTCAAAAAATGCCAGATAAAAATTCATTACATCAGCTAAAATGTGTGCACTCTCCCAAGTGTGTACATGGTGTACCCACTTGAAATCAGCCTCAGCCTATTGGATCCACATTTAAGACTTAAAGATAGGAAACCTATGGAAGTGTTGGACTAAGTACCAAATTGTCGAAGGAACTCAAAGTATGACACTCAGGATTAGATGATAAAATTCCTTCAACAGAACCTTGATGTCTTTGCTTGGATTCAAGAACATATGGAAATAATTGATCCTAGAATTGCTTGTCACAAATTAAATATTGACCCCTCAATTCGGCCAAAACAGCAGAGATGCTACCATTTAAATTTGGAAAGGTACGAGGCTCTGAACAAAGAGATACAAAAGCTGCTTTACAACCGGTTCATCCGAAAAGTCAGATATCCTGAGTTGGTTGCCAAAAAATTATGAAGATTGAGAGTGTGCATAGACTTCACAGACCTCAACAAAGCGTGTTGAAGGACAACTTTCCCTAACTAAGAATAGATTAGATGGTTGACGCCACATCTGAAAACAAGCTACTTAGTTTCATGGACGTATACTCAAAATACAATCAAATATCCATTTATGATCCAGATCAGGACCATATCTCATTCATCATTAATCGAGCAGGTCTCTATTGTTACAAGATGATGCCCTTTGAGCTCAAGAATGCTGGAGCCATATACCAACTTCTTGTAAATTCCATATTTGCTAGCAAATTGGTAAGACAATGGAGGTGTATGTCGATGATATGCTAGTGAAAAGAAGGAATGCCAGGGACTTTCAGTAACACCTTATCAAGATGTTAGAGATTCTGTGAAAATACAGGATGAACCTGAATCGAAAAAGTGTGCCTTCGGCATTAAGATTCCTAAGCTACATAGTGAACCATTGGGAGATCAAAGCAAATATCGAAAAAATACGAGCCATTATTGAAATGAAAGAACCAACAAGACCAAAGGAGGTTCAAAGCCTAACCGAAAGAATAGCTGCCTTTAGATGCTTCGTATCAAAATTTATGGACTAGTGCAAACCATTCTTTGATATGTTACAAGAAGAGAAGAAATTCGAATGGACCTCCAAATGTCAAATCACTTTTAACGAGCTAAAGAAATAGTTAGCTTAGCCACCAGTCCTGTCCAAACCTAAGACAGGAAAAACCTCAGTATTGTACTTAGCCGAGTTAGAACATGGAATCAACTCTGTTTTAGCTGGGGAAGAAGAGGGAAAAAAACATCTCATCCACAACACTAGTAAAGCTCTCCATGAAGCCAAATTTCTTTACCCCTCACTAAAGAAATTAGCTTATGCTATCGTCAAGGTGCCTAGAAAATTAAGACGTTACCTCCTGGAACAACATATTGAGGTTTTAACCAATTATCCCGTATGTAGAGAACTAACACCTCAAGTCCGATAATGAAATGGGCAGTGGAGCTCGACAGTTTCACATAGGTTACTGGCCACATACCTCCATAAAAGGTCAGAACTTTACTAACTTTGTGGTAGAGTTTAACATTGAGCCGATGGAAAAATTATTACAAGATACTCCTTGGGAGCTCTACATGGATGACTCCACTAAAAATCGATCAAGAGTAGGAATAGTCTTGATTAGCCCCAATCAACACCTATTTTGCGAAGCCTTACCCTTCAATTTCAAGACTTCCAATAATAGAGCTGAATACGAAGCACTAATTACCGAAGTAAGTATGGACAAGAAGCTAAAAATTACTTGCCTAGTAGTTCTATAGTGACTCACAATTGCTGGTCAACTAAATCAACGAAAACTATTAAGCTAAGGAGGATTGGATGAACAGCTACGTTCAAGTTGTTAAGTAAGAATTCAAGAACTTCCAGTCTATTTAGGTCAAGCAAATTCCACAATCCCAGAATGATCACACGGATAACTTAGCCTAGTTTCCCAAGAGTGAAGAAGTTGAAGAATTCGACAATATCCAAGTGGGAAGAATCCTGTGCTTTATCATCAAAAGGGTAGAAGCCATATCAATGGTAATAAACCTGAAGCCAACTTGGCTAGATGAAATCACATTCTATCTAAAAATGGGGGCATGCCCTGAGGATCCCATTGAAGTGAGAAGACTCCGAATCATGTCGGCTAGGTACACCTTAATTGATGATGCTCTCTACAAATGAGGGCATTCAACCCCTTTGGTAAGATGTTTTGTTCACAAAATATTTTCTTTCGATTTAATACACTGCAAGTGTACGGTTCGTTAACAAGTAATAAAGTGGAATTTAGAGTTTCGAGTACCTTCCCACAAAGATTGAATAGTTCAACTTTATTTACTGTACCCTTAACCGGAACGAAATTATAAAAATCGAAATTTTAACGTAAGAAAACCCTAATTTCACAAACCCAATTATGGAAAACCTTAGTTTTACTAATATGACTATTGAATGTTTTAAAGACACAACACGATGTATCTAAATGAATTTAAATGCAATATGATGATTGGAACGCGAATTGATTTTACTCAATGAAATTAAACCGCACTAGAGTCACGAATTACTATGTAATGATCACTTAAACCCAAATTTTACAACCTGACAACACGATTGGATTAATAACAAATCAATGCTCACAAATATATCCAACACACTCTTTCGAGCAATATCAAACCTATTTTTATATACCACCAACCTATATCTCTATGACTGATGCATATAAATAAGAATGCATGTAGTTTTATAAGCGATTAACAATTCATGCAAAGCATAGAAGTATATTTCTATCCCCCTATTGGACCCTACGATGGTTTATACCTCGTCAAATCTATTTTCCTTCTCTCAAATGCAACTACATATCACACAATTACGTGCACTTAATTATGGAATAAATTAATGTATATAAACCGTTCAATTAATCAAATATGCGTTTAATTGTCAAATTGCAAAAATAAAAATCTAAAGATCACATTACTCTGTTCATCGATCTCCTAGTACAAGAAAATCTAACCTAACATGGAAAACATAAAAGAATACATGAATTCTTGAAGATAAAACATCATCGGATTATAGATACGTGTAAAATCTTAATAAACTTCATGAAATCCTTTGTTAATCACCCTCAAATTTGTCTCCAATATGTGTTTTGCTCTCCTCCAATGCATTCTAACCCTAATGTTGACGAGTCTAGGCTTTTATAACACGTTTCCATCGAGTTCAAAAAGAGTTTTAGCATAAACAGGAAACTGCATCGTCGGCCCCTAACTTTTGCCTATACGACCTCATAGGTATAAACTTTTTTGGATTTTCAGCTTCTGTATGGCTACTTGCAACCGCATAGGTATGACCTATGCGATTGTATAGATCAAATCATCGATTGCTCCTTTGATTCAACTTTTGGTTATTTGCACTTTGGTCCTTGAACTATCACTTTGATTCATTTTGGTCCTTTTCGCTCCATTTTCTCGTGAATTCCACCATGTCCATCAATATTCCCTACAATCCAAGAATAAAATGAATTTAAACCACAATTCAAGCATTTTGTTCGTGATTTAGTCATGTTTCTTAGTGATATAAGTGCATAAAAATTCACTTATCAAACCCTCCAAACTTGAACTATTGTTTGTCCTCAAACAAAATAGTAATCTTAACAAACATGGCTTAATAATTTGCCATGTCTTAGGGTTGGACATTAGTATTTGACATCAGATCAAAATTTTTAATCGTGCATGAATGAATCAAGCTTTACCTGTTAAGTGCACCATTGACGTGTTTGTGTGAACTCGTGCCAACATATCAAGCTCATGATGGATTTAATTCCGGCTCGGAGTGATTAATTATGTCCTCACCTCACTCGAGAGATACACAACCCCTAAACTTATTCTTTTCCC
Organism: Olea europaea var. sylvestris; assembly: GCF_002742605.1. NCBI lineage: Eukaryota > Viridiplantae > Streptophyta > Magnoliopsida > Lamiales > Oleaceae > Olea > Olea europaea. Next base: position 11,181,730 of record NC_036239.1, read on the forward strand.
TCAATTATCCCGGGGTTGTGTTTTAAATCACGATTTTAGCAACTATAATTCTTACCCTCTCTTAGTTTGGATAGATCTTACTATCACAAGTTCACATGTCAAGAAATGAAGGCTCTTCTAGATTTGATTGCTTCAACCTAAGATTAAACTTAGTTATTTGCCTCGCTTCAAAGGTGTAATTTTTTTAACCGAATGTCTAAGGGCTTTTATCAACAATATCGTGTCCTTCAAATTTTCAATTTTTTCTCCTTTTTTTATTTATTATGTCATCCTCTCATTTGCTTTCTATATAACCCCTTGTAACGAGCTTTGGGCCGGTGACTACCAAACCAATCGGCTTTAGGCTACCAAGTTTTACAACTTTGTAGGCTTATTCACTCAAGTTATACAGGCATGATCAAATGACTTTTTATTAACCTCTTCCCTCTTGTTTTCTATATGGCCCTTATAGCGAGCTTTGGGCCAGTGACTCCCAAACCAGTTGGCTTTAAGGCATCAGATTTCAAAGTGTCCTTACAGGCTTACTTGCTCGAGTCATAAAGGCATGGAAAAAGGTTTCCTATATTTATAATCCAAATTAATGCCCTTTATTATTTTTCTAGACATTTGGTCTCTAAAATCAACTCCCAATTTAAGACTTTTACCTAGTCTTCACTTCAGCTGTCTAGGCAACCCACACAACAAAATTCATGCACGAAGCCCTCAATTATCTCATTGTCCTCCTATGATTGTTAAACCATCTCCAAACTATCTTAAGGTGGTTTACTATTTCATTCGGTAGAGGGTTATCAATCTTTATGTGCTTGCGTTACAAACCTCAATCACTAACTCAATATGTAAACCATGAGTGCGTGAATAATAAATATCATGTACTTCACCAACAAGTATTATTTAATACATTCAGGACCATACTTTACTAGTCCAATAATCACATCACAGCAGGCAAAGCTATCAAGCCCACACGAGCATGCAATGAACTTAACACGACATATTGAATAGAGTCCTATTATCACTCATCAAGCACACAATATGCGAATAGTATGCTAATGTATTGATGGAATGTGATAGATTCAAAACAGATTACATGCCAATAGTTTAGTGTCCAAAATGTGTTACCATTCAAAATATGCCATCACTGAAAATATACCACCACCCCCCAAACTTATATAGTACATTGCTGTCAATGTGAAAATTAAAATTTTAAAAAGGCATAATTTGGAGGACAAGTGCTAATTAGAAATAACAAAATGAGTTAAAAAAGACTCCCCTGATCATTGTGGTGGTGGTGATTGAAAATTGGGTCCCGCGGTTTCCTCTCATGTGGCGATGAGAAATGGGCCAAGATTTGCCGTAATAGGTCCAACTGCTGACCTGCTCTGCCTGCACGACTCTCATCATGTTACACTGTGCTCTAGCTCTTTCCTCCATGCTCCGTATTCTTTCCCAAGTGTCATTTACCCTTATCTGTATGCCATCCACTCTGTCCACATACACACTTAGACGCTCATTCATAGTCTCCATCTCCCTCCTAGCTGATCGGGCCTCCTGGTAACCAGTTTGTGCCATGGTTTAGGTGGTACTGAGATCACATCAGGCTGTCTACATATCAGTCATCAAAGCCTCTAGAGCTTGTTGGATACCCTATATGTCACGGTTGGTCCCCGTTAGAGTCACAAACGTCTGAGGCAATAATTGTATATCAACTCCCATCAATGGTGGAGAAGCCTATGGCATCTCTTCATCTGCAGCTGCTTGTCCTACCACAACTTGTTGTTGCCTACGCAGGTCATTTTATTCCTTCTCCCTATGTTTTATTTTGGCTCTATCCTGAGCGTCCAGTGTAGTACACTTTATAGGGAAACTAGGTTTAGCAGGTGCTTTCCCTGGTGGGATAGTGAGACTAATTGCTTTGCATATTCCACTGATGAGGCTGGAAAAAATCAAAGAACTGTGCCTATCTCCCAAAGTACCTAAATTTTGTATCTGGTCATAGTTGAGCGTGGCAAGATCGATCTTATTTCACCGAACTAAGTGATAGATGAAATCGGCTATAGGATCTATGAATGTTATTTTGTGGGATGTTGGCTCGATATTGTGGTACATAACTAGCCACAGGATGGCTATTGATGGTGTTAGCTCAATTTGGTGCCACTCAGTTGTTTGGAGTGGCCAAGCATTCTCTCGCCCAAATAGGACCTCTGCCACTTCGCTCCAGTTAAACTCACCCGGGATGGGGGTTATGCTGTTCGACGTAAGCTGATAATAGTCAAGGATAACCTCGGGTGAAAACTTGATCCACTGTCCCCTAAACCATGTCTAGTGCAAATGATCAGAGTCCGATGTATCAATATCAGCATTGAATTTCGCATAGAACTCTCCAACCTAATTCTCATATACAGGGTGTGGCTATTATACTATTTTTTCCCATCCACATCGCTCGACCAAAGTGACTAATTCGAAGCCAGGGAAATCATCCAATTTTACTAGTCACTCTGGGATAAGTGCCCACCGACTTACAACATTGGAATACCGGGTTAATGTTTTGGAGTTTAGGAATCTTTGTATTCTCCATTCGAGCTCTCTAGTGCAAGCTGTCCCAAATGATGTTCTGGCTTTTTCCTTCCCTTTTGAGGGTCTTTTCGTCGCTATCCTGTAAGAGGAAAATTTTCAATGTCAAAGTCACAAAGTGTAATGAATTATTCATGAAGAAAAATAAGAAAGTCTACTGTGACGCATGAACTCCCCAAACTTACTTCACGATGCATGTTTATCACATTGGTATACAATATTCAAAAATAGAGGTTCATGATGGTAGAAATGTTGCACCAATTATAAAAAATTGACAAAATTACAGCTAAACATACACCTTTAGAAATTTTCAATCATGATTGAGTGAGGACTTCCGCCCTTGGGCATCATCGAGACATATCGAAATTTTCCTGGGCAACCTCCAGGCATATGGAAGTATTCAATGTAATCTAGCACATATTCAAATTTAAAGTTGATCGGAGGTCGTTTGTTGAGGTAAATGAAAGGGCCAAGTAGCTAACGTAGGATGTCGTGAACTAGCCATGTCATGTCTACGTGTGTGCAATTTGGGTATTTTGTTTTTGACAAACCCTTTTCTATGATATCTCGTCACCCATATGGCACTTAACTCAATTGGAATGCACCATGAAAGCAAAGTTTGCAAAATTGCATAGTACCCATTGCTTAGGCATTTCATCGAGCATCTAGCGTGCATTATATAGTTTTCTTCATTTTTAAAATACATAAGTGAATATCCGACCCTTTTCCACACAACAATTCACATGCATAATAACAAGTTCCCTACTTCAACAAACTCCCAAAAATCAAACAAAAGAACACCAAACTCTAATTTGCAAGATAGGGTTGAAAAGACATACCTTTGAATTTGAATAGAATTGAAGGAATAGAGTCCTTTGCACACTTGATTTGAAGAGATTTGAGTAGTTTTGTGTAGTGATCCCTTTGTATTTGGATGAATTGGGAGGTGTGTGTCGTGAGGTAGTGATGTTTTGAGTGGGAGAGTTGTTTGTGTGTCTCGTGTATATGGGGAGGGTGTGTGTGATGTGTGTTTAAACTAAATATTTTTTTCGAATTTGCTCTATGCAACCGTATAGAACAAACTCATGCGGTCGCATAGAGTATGGAATCAAGGCCGTTTTAGGCCCTGACCATATACATGTGACTGCATGGTCGTTTAGTCTATGCGATCGCATAGACTAAATGTCCACATTTTTATTTTTATTTTTCTTATGCATATGAAAAATAATTAATGCAATTGATCTCCCAAATAAAAAAATTGTCTTAGCTCAAATTTGTCTTAAAAGTTGGTTTTCAATTAGTGAATTTGCCAACTTTCCACGCTCTGAAACTTTTCCAAAAACAAATTTTAAACCATATGGGTGGGGTGTAGACCATAGACTTAGTGCCAAAACTAATTTTGAGCTTGTATTCCCTCATTGAACCTTGAAATTTTGAAAAACAAACTTTTACCTCGAAATGCATGAATTTCAAACTCAATCAATCTTAACTCGTGCTCAATGCCTAGGGACTCGCATGAATAGTACTTAAACCCTTTTAAAGTGTATGGATGATTGATGATCTCTATAAAAAAATGTAAACATGAAATTGAAAAATTCCTATGCTAATATAGATAAGCAAATTAAACCAAAAGGATACAGTGGGTTGCCTCCCACCCAGCGCTAGTTTATAGTCGATAGCTTGACTTTTCACTTCTGCTTCAAGTGGGTGTCCCGAGTTGAATGGTAGACTTTTGCTTGGAGAAGTCACCACCATAATAGTGATTCAGCCTTTGCCCATTAACTGCGAAGGTACCTTTTTTTTCATGGCTTACCTGTATGGCTCCATATGGCAGAACTTTTGTGATAGTGTAAGGACCGGACAACCTTGACCTTAATTTTCCTGGGAAAAGTTTGAGTCTCGAGTTATACAACAAAACTTTTTATCCCACTTCAAATTCTCTCCTTTAAATGTGTAGATCATGCCACTTTTTAGTGCGTTCTTATAAAGGTTCGAGTTTTCATATGCTTCTATCTTGAATTCATCTAACTCATTGAGCTACAGTAAACTTTTTCACCAATGGCCTTCAAATTTACATTTAATTATTTCATAGCCCAGTATGCACGGTGTTCTATTTTTAGTGGGAGGTGGCACGCTTTTCCAAAAACTAGGCGGTATGGAGACATGCCTATCGGTGTCTTAAATGCTATCCTATAAGCCCACAATGCATCGTCCAATTTTTTAGACCAATCCTCTCGGGAAGAAACTGTAACCTCAAGTATTCTCTTCAACTACCGATTAGACACTTCAACTTGCCCGCTGGTCTGTGGATGATATGGAGTTGCTACACATTGTTTAACCCCATATTTACTCAATAATTACTCAAATTAGCGACTGCAGAATTGTTTGCCCCCATCACTAATTATCGCCTGTGGTGTGCCATATCTGGTGAAAATGTATTTTTTCATAATCCAATCATTGCCTTCGCATAAATGGTTGGGCTTCCACCACTTTAGACACATAGTCAATGGCTACCAAGATATACTATTTGAAAATGATGGAGGAAAAGATCCCATAAAGTCAATCCCCCAGACGTCAAATATCTCCACTTCCAAAATGTTGTTCAATGGCATTTCATTTCTTCTCAAGATATTCCCAGTGCATTGACATCTATCACATCTCTTGACAAACATGAAGGCGTCCCTAAACAATGTAGGCTAGTAAAATCTTGACTGTAAAATCTTTGCAGCAGTCTTTGAAGCTCCAAAGTGTCCCGCATAAACAAATGAATGGCAACGCTCAAGAATCTAAAGTATTTCTTCTTTAGGTTTGTACCTCTTTACAATCTAATCTGCCCCTCATCTATAGAGAATCGGATCTTCCTAAAAATAGTACTTCAGTTCAACAAAGAACTTTTTCCTCTGGTGACTTGAGTAATCATGTGGTAGAATGGACTTGGCTAAGTAATTAACAATATCTGCATACCAAGGTGTTTTTTCTACACTAATCATATGCTCATATGGGAAAACCTCATTGATATCCACTAATTCCTCTATCTCCCCAGGATCCAATCGGGATAAGTGATCAGTTACCATATTTTTATTGCCCTTTTTATCCCTGATTTCGATGTCGAATTCTTGCAAAAATAATACCTAACGGATCAATCGTGATTAGCATCCTTCTTAGTCAGCAGATATTTTAGTCCAGCGTGATCTGTGTAGACGATGACCTCAGACCCTACAAGCTATGACCTAAATTTATCAAATGCATATACCACGACCAAGAGCTCCTTTTCAGTGGAAGAGTAGTTGATCTAAGCCTCATTTAGGGTTCTGCTTCCATAGTAGATCACATGAAACACTTTGTTTCTTCGCTGTCCCAATACTGTACCCACGGCGTGATCACTGGCGTCACACATTAGTTTAAAAGGCAGTTCTCAATCTGGTGCTACAATTACCGGTGCTGATGTGAGTTTCTCCTTCAAAGTGTTGAAAGCTGTCAGGCATTCCTCATTAAACTCAAACGACACATCCTTTATCAATAGATTGCATAGTAGCTTAGTGATTTTTGAAAATCCTTGATAAATCTCCTGTAAAACCCGGCATGCTCCAAGAAACTGCGAATCCCTTTTATTGATGTTAGCAATGGTAACTTCTCAATGACCTGAATTTTTACTTTATCCACCTGAATTTCTTTTGTTAAGTCCCGATGCCCAAGTACAATCCCTTCTAGCACCATGAAGTGGCATTTTTTCCAGTTTAATACTAAATTAGTTTCCGTGTATCTTTGTAATACTAGATTCAAGTGTTCCAAGCACTCGTCAAATGAAGACCCAAAGATCGAGAAATCATCCATGAATATTTCTATAAACTTCTCTACCATGTCTGAGAAAATAGCCATCTACATTGTTGAAATGTGGCAGGGATGTTGCAAGGGCCAAAAGGCATCCTGCGATAAGCAAAAGTACCATAGCGACAAGTGAAGGTTGTTTTCTCCTGATCATCTTGTGACACTGGTATCTGATTTTACCCTAAATACCCATCAAGAAAATAGTAATGTGAGTGTCTGCCAATCTCTCCAACATTTGATCAATAAAAGGAAGGGAAAGTGATCTTTTCTTGTAGCTGCGTTGAGTTTGTGATAATCGATGCAAACACTCCATCCTGTCACTGTTCTGGTCGGTATCAGCTCATTCTTCTCATTTGGCACTAATATGATTCCACCTTTATTCGGTACCACTTGAACTAGGCTAGTCCATACACTGTCCAATATCAAATATATAATTCCAGCATCTAGAAGTTTGGGTATCTCTGCTCTGACCACTTCCTTCATATTTGGGTTCAACATCCTTTGACTCTCTATTGTTGGTCGAAAATTTTCTTCCATAAGAATCTTTTGCGTGCAAAGTGAAGTGCTGATCCCTTTTATATCTGTTATAGTTCATCCAATTGTTATTTTATTTTCCCTTAGCACCCAAAGCAGTTTCTCTTCTTCCACTTCACTGACTATGTTTGAGATGATGACCATGAGTGTATAAGACTCCCCCAAGTAAGCATATCTGAGGTGGGGTGGTAGCTGCTTGAGTTCTAATTTCGGTGGCTGCTAAATGGATGGTAGTGGTTTTGTGGGTCCTGCCTTAAGCTCCTCAAAATGCCTTCGGCATGTGTACGGTGCGTTAGTATCCAAAAACCTTGCACATGTTTCAATTTCCACTAAATCGGACTGCGTTGACTGAGAGTGTGCAATGCAAGCTTCATAGGCATCTGATAGATTGTGGAGCAAAAATGAGTCTTGAACTACCTTATCAATCACATCGATTTGGAATCAGCTGTCTAACTCTGTAGGTAGTTTCATTGCCTTGAAGACATTAAACGAGATCTGCTCTTCTATTAGTCTCAAAATCAACTGCCCATTCTGAATGTCGATCAAAGCTCTCCCTGTTGCCAAGAATAGTCTACCAAGTATAAATGGGATGTCCGATACTTCTGTATCTGAGATTAGGAAATCCATGGAGAATATGAATTTTTCAATTTTGACAGGCACGTCCTCTATTATACCCCTAGGATGTGGTAATGACCAATTAGCTTGTTGCAGTGTCACTATAGTCGCCTTAACCTCTCCCAAGCCGAGTTTCCTGAAAACACATAGAGGCATTAAATTAATACTTGCACCAAGATCACATAAAGCTTTATCAAAATAAACTTCACCAATCGTGCAAGGAACAACAAAACTTCCTGGATCTTTCAATTTCCGTGGGAGCTTTTTTTGAATTCTTGCCCTGCACTCCTTTGTTAGGATCACTGTCTTGTGATCCCCTAGTTTGTATTTATTTGATAGTATGTCCTTTAGGAACTTTGCATAACTAAGCATCTGGAAGAGTGCATCGACTAGCGAAATATTGAGATGGAGGTTCTTGAAAACTTCTAGAAATTTCTTGTATTGTTGTTCCAACTTCTGCTTCTTTAGCCTCTGTGGGAAAGGTATGGGAGGCTCATGAGGGTTAACGTTTACCTTATCCTATGATTTGCTAAATTCTTCAATTAGGGTAGATTCTTTTATCTACTCGTCATGCTCTATGGTCTCTTTAATCGCAAGAGATTTTGATTCTCTATTTACACCTGGCCTTTTTACATGTATCTCAAGTAGCTGCTTTATACTTCTAGTTGTGGTTGCCTTAGCATGCTCTTTCGATGTTACTTGGCAAACTACCTGGTGCTCTTCCAGTTAAAGTAACTGCCATCTGTCCCATTTGAGTTTCTAGATTTTTGATGGCTGCATTCTGATCTTGAAGAGTGGCTTCAATTTTCCTCATGAATTAATTATTGTCCTCATGTACAGGTTGGTCTTCTCCATAAATTTACTAAACATCTCTTCTAGTTGAGGCTTTTCATCAAACTGCTAATACTGACCCTATGGCCTATTCTGGTTTTGATTGCTCCAAGAAAAATCTCGGTGCTTTTTCCAACTTGAATTGTATGTTTTCCCAAATGTGTTATTTTACTGTCATTGTCTCCACCGAGCAAAATCTACCTAACTATTCCTTGTATCAAGATTGGGCATTCAACCGTTACATGTTCGGCTTCACATTCCTTACAATTGGCCTTCTTCAACTGTGTTGCGTTAGCTAATTGTGACATGTTTTCCAACTAATGAAATAATGAATCAATTTTTGCAGGCAAGGCAGAATAAACATCCACTTCATAAACTCCCGGTGACCTATTTTGAACTACTCATTTCGATGTCCACATAGCTGATGTAGTAGCCATAGTCTCAAAAAGCTTCAGTGCTTCATCAATTGTCTTTGTGAACAGTGTTCCATTTAATGATGAGTCAACCATGCTTTTAAAGGTTGGAAGCAAGCCCGCATAAAAGTATTGGACTTGGAGTCCTTTGCTAATCCCATGATGTGGACACTTCTACAGCATATTCTTAATCCTATTTCAGGCTTCCTCGAAGTTCTCTGAGTTGCCCTGATGAAAGACAGTTATGTCATGCCTGAGCTTTGCAATCTTGGCGGGTAAAAAGAACTTGGTGCAGAATTTCTGAGCTAGATCATTCCATGTAGTGATGCTTACGATTGGTTGCGAATCTAGCCATTCGATTGCCTTGTTGCGAAGTCTATGTGGGAACAGCCTTAATCTGATTGCATCATCCGAGATTCTTTGATATCTGAAGTATTGGTACATCTCCAAAAAGTGAGAAACATGAGTGTGTGGATTCTCTTCAGTCCTTCCATACAATTGATGACCGTTTTGAAATAGTTAAATCACATTGGTCTTAGGCTGCCCAAACGGTGGATACACTATGCTTGACTAGCTTTGAATTATCAGAGGGGTCATAAAATCTCCTACGAGTATATTTCCTTCATCTACTGTCCCTTCTTCATTGGCCTGAAAAATTAGATTGTTTCGTATGTTAGCCATTTGTTGTTGTGCCTCTCTATTTTCTCACTGCCTTCGATGTAGAGTTTGTTCGATTTCTAGATCGGCTAGGATCAAGTCTCTTTCAGTAGACCTTAACATGCAAATTTGCGAAAATAATCAATAGTAGTGCTTAGATGCTAAAATGAAACAATTAACAAAATAAATGAAAATAAAATGAAATAACAAAAATTTGCAAAAATTTATGTTTGAATTAGTGCCAATGTAAATAAAATTAAACTACTATTCAATCCCCGGCAACGGCACCAAAAATTTGTTCACGAAATATTTTCTTTCGATTTAATACACCGTACGTGTACGGCTCGTTAACAAGTAATAAAGTGGAATTTAGAGTTCCGAGTATCGTCCCACAGAGATTGAATAGTTCAGCTTTATTTATCGTAGCCTTAACCGGAATGAAATTATCAAAATCAAAGCTTTAACCTAAGAAAACCCTAATTTCACAAATTCTAATTATGGAAAACCCTAGTTTTGCTATGATGACTACTGAATGTTTTAAAGGCACAATATGATGTATCTAAATGAATTTAAATGCAATATGATGATTGGAACGTGAATTGATTTTACTTACGGAAATTAAATCGCACTAGGATCACTAATTCCTATGTAATGATCACTTAAACCCTAATTTTACAACCTGACAACACGATTGGATTAATAACAAATCAATGCTCACAAATATATCCAACACACTCTTTTGAGCAATATCGAACATATTCTTATATACCACCAACCTATATCTCTATGACTGATGCATATAAATAAGAATGCATGTAGTTTTATGAGCGATTAACAATTCATGCAAAGCATAGAAGTATATTTCTATCCCCTATTGGACCCTACGATGGCTTATACCTTTTTTGAAGATGATCAATTTAGTCCTTGAATTTTCCTCCTTTCCATTTTGGCCTTGTTTCTTCCATCTTCTCGTCTCTTCGACCAATTTAATCCTGCAATTAGTACTTTGCTCGATCAAAACTTCGATTGCTCATTCAGTTCAACTTTTCGATATTTGTGCTTTGGTCTCTAAGCTATCACTTTGATTCGTTTTGGTCCTTTTCGTTCCTTTTTCTAGTGAATTCCATCATGTCCATCAATATTCCCAACAATCCAAGAATTAAACGAATTTAAGCCACAATTCAAACATTTTGCTTGTGATTTAGTCATGTTCGTGAGTCATATAAGTGCATAAAAATGCACTTATCATTATTAAATGATGAAGAAGCACTTTATGATCTACAAGAGGTACATGAAGGCATAATCCGGTTGACAGTCTTTGGCCCACAAAATTGCGGGCCAAAGGTACTTCTAGTCCACAATGAGACGAGATGCACTTGAATTTGTGAGGAAGTACAATAAGTGCTAACGTCTCTCTCTCCTCATCAAAGCATCTCCACAAGAGCTTAACTTTGTATTTACTCCCTAGCCATTTGCAAAGTGGAGGGTCAACCTAATTGGTCCTATGCACATAAGAAGAGGAAGAGCTAAATGCGTCATCGTTATAGTTGACTACTTCACTAAGTCGGTTAAAGCAGAACCATTTCTTAAGATTATCAAACAAAAAACTACTGACTTCATATGAAAATTCATCATATGTCAGTTTGGAATACCTCAATCTATCGTGATTGACAATAGGAAATAGTTCAACAACGCCAGTCTTGCAAACTTTTGTGAAGAGTTCGGTATCAAAAAATATTTTTCTACACCAAACCAACTACAAGCAAACAGCCAGGTCAAGGCAATTAACAAGATCATGACACACACATTGAACACCAAATTTGATACTCTTAAGGGAGGATGGGTTGAAGAACTCCCTAGCGTGATGTGGTCTTACCATACTACAACAAGAAGCAGCACGAGAGAAACCCCATATTCAATATCCTCCAAGGTAGAAGCTATGATCCCATTGGAGATTGGGATTCCATCATTCTACACATCAGCCTACAACAAAATTGAAAATGAAAAGTCCCTTCACAAAGAGCTAGACTTGGTGAAAGAAGTGAGAAATGGGGCTGAACTCGAAAATGCTATTATAAACAACGCAATGCAAAGTATTACAACTAGAAGGTGAGGAAACGAGAATTCGATATGGGTTTCCTCATATTGCGAAAAGTTTTCCTCGCCACAAAGGAGATCTGATTAGGATTCCTGGGACCGAATTGGGAGGGAAAATTACTACCTAGAGGAGCCTATGAACTAGAAAATATGGAAGGAAGACCTCTACTTCATCCCTGGAACGCCGAGCATCTAAGGAACTAATATCAATAGAAGAGAGAATCCACTATAATATGTAAAGCTTCCTACAAACAACTATAATAAAACTATTATTGCACCCTTAAGCACTATAGTAAGCCGAACTAAGGTTGCATTTGCTGCAACACTAAGACGACTCTTATATCACAAGAGTCATTGAAGCCTTGCTCTACAGCAAGCCGAACTAAGGTTCCATGTGCTGCAACACTTAGATGATTCTCCTATCGCAGGAGCCATTGAAGCCTTGCTCTCCAGCAAGCCGAACTAAGGTTCCATGTGCTGCAACACTTAAGATGATTCTCCTATCGCAGGACCATTGAAGCCTTGCTCTACAGCAAGCTGAACTAATGTTGTATGTACTTCAAAACTTAGACAATTTTCCTATCGCAGAGCCATTGAAGCCTTGCTCTATCACAAATCAAACTGATTGTATGTGCTATAACACTTAGACAACTTTCCCATCGAAGAGAGTAGATGGGAGTTTTGCCTATGATAATATGAACCAAACTAAGCCATTTTTGTGAAGACCAAAGTAAAATAATAAATACAAAGCCATTAAGTAACGAATAGTACGAAAAAATAATAAATATAATTTTTTACAAAATTCAGGACTAATAATTTCAAAACATTCAATAGGGGAGATACGAACTCCCACTACCTCCGACAGCTTATGAAGCTCTTTTTTCTACTCCTCGAAAGACTCCACCAATAAGGCACCATCAAAATCGAGCCTCTCTCTATCTATGTGCTTCTAAGCTCTTCCAGAGCTACGAAATACACATCCTGGGCTAGAGTATCAAACTTAGGAGAGGCCCTCTAGAGGTCTACAGCCTTGGCTGCATTAGCCTAAGCCTCTTCTACCCTCTTAACTGCCTCATTTGCCCTCTTATCAACCTCATCAGCCCTCATCCTCAGTCTTCTTCTTCTCCATCATAGTCGTTGGTTGACTTTCTCCCCCATATTTGCAACGCCTTATTATCATCCATCAAGGACTCTGAGACCAACTTCGCATCCAACTCGACATCCATCTTATTAAGGCGGTCCTCATACTTTTTCTCCTTCTCAGATAACCTTACCTCTCTACATCGATGCTCTCATAGAAGCTTAAGGCTTGGTTTTTGGCTTCGAGCGTCCTTATCAAACTCTACCTTCACCTAATCCGACACAAATAAAACCTAAAGTCACGCCCGAAAAAGGCCCAAATATTATAAAATATGCAAGTTAAAGCTTAAGAAATCACCTTATCTGCCACAGATGACATGTACAGGAATGAACAGTAACCATGGGGCTAAGCTGATGTACTCACCAACTAACATCTCATCTAGGAAATGTTGTTCCCTATCGTTCTAGCTTCTAAAGAAGAGATTCCCTGAGTTACAAAGAGGAGGAAGCAGCCAACAATAATTTTTCTTTAAGGGAATGGTGCCGAAGAATGTCAAGAACAATATCAAGATGGGAGCCCGCTAAGCATCTGCATTAGGCCATTGTCGATCTGGACATGTTTCTTATGACCTCAAAAAGCTGGCAGCAATAGTAGTAGAGAAGGGAGATAATGCAGGTGATAACCTCTACAGGAGCTTTACCGGGGACGAGCTCCTCGAAAACAAGACTTTAGTGGGGGTCTTGGCTGGAGGACCCCCAGAATGATTTGGCATCAGTGGGGCGACCTCGACCTCAGCTAAATAAATTACATCCTCAACTGGAGCTGCCACCCTCTTCTTCACTTTGGTAATAGCCACCTTTGGTGCCTTATAGCCCAGCATGTCTGAGTCATAATCTATGAATATAAAAAAAATTTATTATTGAAATCAAGATTGCAGTTATGGAGTTCCATAAGAAATCAATCCTTATTGTAAGAAGCTAGAAAAAAGAAAGATACACTAAGATGCTCCGACTATTGATGAGGTTGGAGTCACTAGCTGAAATAGCCTCGCCTAGATAAGTTGCAAAACGAAAATGACGAACTTGCGGGACCTATCTCTCTTAGGCAAGCCCTAAATGCCTCAACCCTTCTCTGAGTTATAGGGGTCAAGACTGCCTTCTTATAAACTGCAAATGTGATAGTGAAAGGTGAGAGAGAAAAAAAATTATACATATATATATATATATATATATATATATAGCGGGGAGTTAAATTGCTCTACGGTTAACTCGGGGCTCCATAATTTATGCCATAGGATAAGAGTGGCAACTAACGTTCACCACCCGTTGGGGTATAACTGAGTAGGAGCTTGTCCCTATAAGGATAGGAACTTACAAATGACCCTAGGAAAGGGGATTCTATGTGTAGAACCCCAAATAATTCTAGACACCTTAGTGGCACTAAGACATGAATATTGGATGACTAAAGTATACTTCAGATTTTTAGTTTCATTTGAGACCCATTTTTGACATAGGAAACATTCAATTTGGAAAATGATATCTAAATAAAAGTTGTAGCTCTTTGAGAAAGCTTTCCAACGCACTTTCAATTACCTCAATCGGATATCGAGAGAAGAAGTTATGATAGAAACACTGAAAACTATGCAGTGTCAACCGGACTACAACCGGTCGACCGAAACTGCTTGAAATGAAAATTCTCGTTTTTCTCTAGAATTTAAATATTTATTTTCATCAATTATTTTTTCAAAGGGCCACCCACGTTTTTGGCAATAAAAATCCCACTAAATTGAAGCATTTAACCTCAAACTTAAATGGCACCCATGTTTTCACTCTTAAATGAAATTTGACCCTTCATTTGCTTTAAGTTATGGGATATTTACCTATAAATAGAGACCTCATTTCACTTATTTTTTTCTCACTCCAAAAGCAAGAGCTTTTACATACTAAAGAAAGAGTTTTCAAAAGAGAAAAAGAGAGAGAGGAAAACTATTTTTCCTAGAAGTTTAAGAAGTGTTTTCAAGTATCAATTCTCAACGGTTTTCAAACATCCAAGGAGTGCATTTCTTTCAACGTCCTAGTTTCACCGAAGTTTTCAATCCAAGTTTTCAAAGTTTCAAAAGCATCAATCAAGGTAGGTAAAGGTGCAATGTGTTTAATCGTGTTAAGTTATAAGTTTCGATTCATGTTAATGTTTGTATACCAAATGGTACTCCGGTACGACATACCCCTCTATGTTGAAGAAATGTTCATATGCCAAATGGTGCCCTCGGGTATGGCATACCCCTTCATGTCAAATGGTGCCTCCGGGTACAGCATATATGAAAAGTTATAAAGTTAATGTTTTGAAATGTATAGCTTGATCACGAATGCACCTATGACACCTATTGAGTTTTTCAACTCACAGGCTTAATCCTATCCCTACAGATTGAAGAAATTCTACCTCGGGCATGGATGGAAGAGAAGATGGAGAGTGATGCAACGAGCCCATGGAAATCCGGTGAATAAGTGATTTGGATTTATTTTTATGGAATGTTTTCCAATGTTATTTCTTTAAAGTTTTGAATAATGCAGAATGCGAGAACAAGTTATGCTTTTTTCAAATAAATTACATTTTGTTGTTTTGAAAAATGATTCAGTATTTTTGTTTAAAGTATTTGAAGTATTGTTATTTAAATTATTATCCGAAGATGTAAGTTTCTGCTAAAACGTATACACTTGTTACTAAACCACCGGTTAAGCTAAGTAAAGTAAGTAACGTTCCGGTCCACTAGGGGTCGGGGCGTTACAGCGTGGTATCAAAGCAAGGTTTAGCCGATTTTGTAGACTAAGTATGTTTTTTTTTTTTAAAAACAAAAGGAAAATGAAAAGTTTAAGGTATTCCATGGCATTGTGCATCCATCCATCAATCCCATCCTATGGTCCAGGTATGTTCATGTTTAAAGTTAATAATTATGTTTATGTTATGATACTTTGATATGATTTAGAGATGTGTTATTTAAAGATACGTAATGGACTTGGGCAAAAGCTAAGGGCTTAAAGGGAATTGCATGATATGAAAGTTTAAATATTTGTATGTTTTCTCTAAGCAAAGAAAAAGTATGATGTATGTGAAAATGCAACAGATATGGCTCATAGAACGGATAGGGCATATAGAGAAGCATTGAACCGTAGAATTGCTATTCATTTCTATGAAAACTATGTAACTGATCTGACCCAACCGCTTAGCGAACATGTGTATGACATCTATGAGAGATGTATGATGGCGGTTAATGCTGGAATGGAGATCACGCATATTGAGGCCATAAATGACATCATACACTCCCTCCCACCTCAATAGGGAGATATGGGAGTCACGGTTAGAGATGAAATGTTAGAAGGCAACCCAAACCTGTTCGAGTTTGAGAGGTATTGCCATGCCCTGATTGATTTGTGGGATGATGTAATCCATAAGGAGCCTAAGGAGGAACCTTTGACTGAGGAAGAAGATCCCGAAGAAGAACCCAAGGATGATTTAGAGAATGATCCTGAGCCTGAGCCACAGGTTGAGATGGACATAGAGTCCGGACCTGAGGCGGAAGACTCCTCCGAAGATGAAGCTCTACCAAAGAAGATCCTAGAACTTATAGGGATTAGATTTAAATTTTTGCAATAGCTTTCCTTATGTCAAGAGATAAAATACTATCTTCTTTGCTTTAGTATTCGAGGAATGAAACTAATAAGAACCATATGTTTTGTCTAAAGGAAATGGCCCGTGCAAACCAAAACTTGATAAGAGACCTCCTCCGAGCGGTTAAAGACCTAGGCAGGCAAAACCCGAACCAAGCTCAACCCCTACCACTAGCTCCTAATGTTCCAAACCATGCTTCAGTGATTGAGCAATTTCAAAGGCACAAGCCCCCTACCTTCAACGGAGCAGCTGATCCACTTGCAGTCGAGGAGTGGTTTTGCAAGTTGGAGCGTATATTCCGATTGATAGGGTGCACGGACGCTCAGAAAGTCCAGTGTGCTGAGTTCATGTTCTCCGGTGATGCAAGTCACTAGTGGGACTCAATGTCAAGGACAAAGACCCCTGAGCAACAAGAGGAATTGACTTAGGAGCAATTCAAAGGGGAAGTAATGGACAAGTACTTTCCCCAGTCCTTGAGGGATCACAAAGAAAGTGAATTCCTCCAACTCAAGCAAAGGACTATGTCCCTGACTGAGTATGAGAGGAAGTTTGATCAACTTTCAAGGTATGCTCCACATCTGGTGGATACGGAAGATAGAAAGCTATGAAGGTTTAAACAAGGGCTGAACTCGGATATAAGCATAATACTTATGTCCCATCGCTTCACCACATACCGTGAAATGCTGGAAAGAGCTCATGCTATTTGGTACCGAAGACTAGCACCGAACAACATGGTCAACTGTTCAATCAACCGGATAATGATAACATGGGAAAGAGGAAATGGAATGGCCAGGACAAGGGAAAAGGTAAGTGGCAGAACAAGAAAGCTAATGGCGGAGCCAATGCCAGCAAAAGCATTGTGTCGGTTATTGCGCCCTATTCTAAGTGTGGAAGGACACATCGTGGCGAGTGCTTACAAGGGAAATATGTCTGTTTCCGATATGGTAAGCCAGGACATATCATTAGGGATTGTCCCACACATACCCAGAAGAAGGATGATAACAGGGACCAGAACTAGAAAGGGAAAGCACGAGTTTTTGCATTGACTTAATAGGATGTAGAGGAAAACTCTAATGTCATAGCAGGTACTCTACTGATAGCCAATACACCTGCTTATGTATTGTTTGATTCAGGAGCTACACACTGCTTTGCTTTAACAACTTTTATGGCTAAATTTAGTATTACTTGTGATAAGTCGGAAGGTACATTAGAAGTTAGTATTTCTTCGGGCAACCCTTTGAATACTGATAGAATAGCCAAGTTAGTAAGTATCGAAGTTGAGGGAAAACCAACTGAAGCGAACCTATACATGATAGAAATGAAGTATTTTGATGTAATACTAGGCATGGATTGGTTAGCTTGTAATTACGCCACTATCCGATGTAAGGAAATGGAAGTATCATTTCAGAAACCAGGAGATGAACCATTTTCATTTCTTGGAATGAAGATGAAACCCCTTATTCGACTAGTATCGACTTTACAAGCTGAGAAGATGTTGAGAAAAGAAACATGTCAAGGATATCTAGTAAGTATCTCAGGAGGGAAACAAGAGACGATAAGGGTTGAAGATGTACCAATAGTACGAGAATTCGTAGATGTGTTTTCAGAAGATCTATCTGGTATTTCACCCGATAGACAAGTAGAATTCACCATAGACCTAATTCTCGGGGCGGCACCAGTATCTAAAGCCCCATACCGAATGGTCCCAAAGGAACTACAAGAATTAAAGAAACAGTTGCAAGAACTCCTAGATATGGGCTTCATACGACCAAGCGTATCTCCATGGGGTACACCGGTGTTGTTTGTAAAGAAGAAAGATGGAGGCATGAGGATGTGCATCGATTATAGGGAGATAAATCGATTAACCATCAAGAATAAGTACCCACTCCCAAGGATCGAGGATCTGTTAGATCAACTGAAAGGAGCTAAGGTATTTTCCAAGATCGACTTACGATCGGGATACCATTAAATGAAAGTAGAGACAAAGGATATACCTAAGACAGCTTTTAGAACTCGATATGGACACTACGAGTTTACAGTGATGCCATTTGGGCTAACCAATGCACCTGCAGTGTTCATGGGCTTGATGAATCGAGTGTTTCATCAATACTTGGATCAGTTTGTCATAGTCTTCGTCGATGACATTCTGATATATTCCAAGAGTAAGGAGCGACATGAAGAGCACTTGAGAATAGCCATAGAGGTATTATGCAAGGAGAAGCTATATGCCAAATTCAAGAAGTGCGAGTTTTGGCTTGAACGAGTTGGATTTCTTGGACATGTAGTTACTGCCCAAGGGATTGAAGTAGATCCAGCAAAAGTAGAAGCAGTAACCAATTGGAAAACACCAACAAATGCTGGCAAAGTACGGAGTTTTCTAGAATTGCTTGGATATTATAGGAGATTCATAGAAGGATTCTCCAAAATAGCTAGACCAATGACGTAGCTTACAAGGAAGGGAGTAAAATTCCTATGGACGGAAAAATGCGAACGAAGTTTCCAAGAACTTACGCAGAAGTTGATATCAGCACATGTATTAACAATACCTGAAGGTACGGAAGGGTTTGTTATATACAGTGACGCATCCAAGTGAGGATTGGGATGTGTACGAATGCAGAATGGAAAAGTGATAGCTTATGCTTCAAGACAATTGAAGAAACATGAGCAGAACTACCCGACGCATGATTTAAAACTTGCAGCGGTAGTACACTCTTTGAAGATATGGAGACACTACTTGTATGGATGGAAGTATGACATCTACACAGATCACAAAAGTCTCAAGTATTTCTTCACACAGAAGGAATTGAAAATGCTACAAAGACGATGGTTGGAATTGGTGACCGATTACGACTGCACTATTCACTACCATCCGGGTAAGGCTAATGTTGTGGTCGACGCTCTAAGTAGAAAATCAATGGGACAATTGACGTCACTACACACCTCTCAAGTGGAGTTAGTCAAGGACTTGGAAAAGTTGCAGATCGAAGTGGTTACCACACCAAGACAAGTCACTGCTTGTCTAGCAGCTTTAATAATTCGACCTACTCTTAGAGATGAATTATAGAAGTACAAAATAAAGACTCATTTTTGTAGAAGATTAAGAATGAAGTTGGTATCGATAAGAAAAAGGACTTTGGAATAGCTGAGGATCAGACACTGATATTTAGAGGAAGAATTTACATGCCTAAGGATGAAGCCTTGAGAAACGAGATATTAAAAGAAACACATTCCACCCCGTACACCACACATCTAGGGTGGTACGAAAATGTATCAAGATCTTCGAGATACATTTTGGTGGAGAAATATGAAAAGAATTATAGGGCTGTACGTGCAGAAGTGCATGGTATGTCAATGGTTAAGGCAGAACACCAAAAACCAGCTGGATTGTTAAATCCACTAGATATACCTAAATGGAAATGGGAAAATATCACAATGGACTTTGTGGTTGGATTCCCGAAGTCAGCAAGAGGAAATAATGCTATATGGGTAGTAGTGGATCGACTAACGAAGTCAACTCATTTTCTTCCAGTGAAAATGACATTCAGTTTAGACTAATTAGCACAGTTGTACATTAAAGAGGTTGTGAGATTACACGGTATACCTGTATTCATTGTGTCTGACAGAGACCTAAAGTTCACGTCCAAATTTTGGAAAAGTCTACAAGGAGCTATGGGAACGAAGCTGAACTTTAGTACAGCATATCACTCTCAGTCCGATGGTCAGTCTGAAAGGACCATCCAAACTTTGGAAGACATGTTGAGAACATGTGTTTTGGATCTAGGAGGTAATTAGGAGTCATACTTACCTCTAGTAGAGTTCGCTTATAATAACAGTTTCCAAGCAACTATTGGAATGGCACCATACGAAGCTCTCTATGGTACAAGATGTAGATCCCCTATTCATTGGGATGAAGTCAGAGAGAAGAGAGTTTTAGGACCAGAAATAGTTGAAACGACGGTCGAGATAATCGATAAGATCCGTGCAAGAATAAAGGCAGCACAGGATCAACAAAAGAGCTATGCAGATACAAGGAGGATGGATTTAGAATTCCAAGTTGGGGATAAAGTGTTTCTGAAAGTAACACCGATGAAAGGTGTACTTAGATTTGGAAAGAAAGGCAAGCTACGACCCCGGTATATCGGACATTTCGAGATACTTGATAGAGTCGGAAATGTGGCTTACCGACTAGCTTTGCCACCTGAATTATCGGCAGTACATAATGTGTTCCATATATCGATGATAAAGAAGTATGTACATGTTCCTAAGCATGTAGTGAGTTATCAAACCTTGGAGGTACAGAAAGATTTGTCGTACGAGGAACTACCCATCAAGATATTGGATCGAAAAGTGCATAAACTAAGGAATAAAGAGATTCAGCTGGTTAAGATACATTGAAATCATCACAGTGTAGAAGAAGCCACTTAGGAAAAAGAAGAAGAAGCCAAAGATAAGTATCCAACACTATTTGCCCAATCAGAAGGTAAATTCGAGGACGAAATTTTAATTAAGGTGTGGGGAATGTAGAACCCCAAATAATTCTAGACACCTTAGTGGCACTAAAACATGAATATTGGATGACTAAAGTATACTTCAGATTTTTAGTCTCATTTGAGACCCATTTTCGATATAGGAAACATTCGATTTGGAAAGTGATATCTAAATAAAGTTGTAACTCTTTGAGTTAGCTTTCCAACTCACTTTGAAATACCTCAATCGGATATCGGGAGAAGAAATTATGATAGAAACACTGAAGGTTGTGCAGTGTCAACCGGACTACAACCGGTCGACCGAAACTACTTGAAATGAAAATTCTCGTTTTTCTCTAGAATTTAAATATTTATTTTCATCAATTATTTTCTCAAAGGGCCACCCACGTTTTTTACAATAAAAACTCTACTAAATTGAAGCATTTAACCTCAAACTTAAATGGCAACCATGTTTTCTCTCTTAAATAAAATTTGACCCTTCATTTGCTTTAAGTTATGGGATATTTACCTATAAATAGAGACCTCATTTCACTCATTTTTTTTTCACACCAAAAGCAAGAGCTTTTACATACTAAAGAAAGAGTTTCCAAGAGAGAAAAAGAGAGGGAGGAAAACTATTTTTCCTAGAAGTTTAAGAAGTGTTTTCAAGCATCAATTCTCAACGGTTTGCAAACATCCAAGGAGTGCATTTCTTTCAATGTCCAAGTTTCATCGAAATTTTCAATCCAAGTTTTCAAAGTTTCAAAAGCATCAATCAAGGTAGGTAGAGGTGCAATGTGTTTAATCGTGTTAAATTATAAGTTTCGATTCATGTTAATATTTGTATGCTAAATGGTACTCCGGTACGGCATATCCCTCTATGTTGATGGTTGTATGTCAAATGGTACTCCGGTACGGCATACCCCTCTATGTTGAAGAAATGTTCGTATGTCAAATGGTGCCCTCGGGTACGGCATACCCCTCTATGTTGAAGAAATGTTCGTATGTCAAATGGTGCCCTCGGGTACGGCATACCCCTTCATGTCAGATGATGCCTCCGGGTACGACATGTATGAAAAGTTATAAAGTTAATGTTTTGAAATGTATAGCTTGATCACGAATGCACCTATAACACCTTTTAAGTTTTTCAACTCACGGGTTTAATTCCATCTCTACAGATTGAAGGAATTCTACATCGAGCATGGATGGAGGAGAAGATGGAGAGTGATGCAACGAGCCCATGGAAATCCAGTGAATAAATGATTTGGATTTATTTTTATGGAATGTTTTCCAATGTTATTTCTTTAAAGTTTTGAATAATGCAGAATGCGAGAACAAGTTATGTTTTCTTCAAATAAATTACATTTTGTTATTTTGAAAAATGATTCAGTGTTTTTGTTTAAAGTATTTGAAATATTGTTATTTAAATTATTATCTGAGGATGTAAGCTTCCGCTAAAACGTATACACTTGTTACTAAACCACCGGTTAAGCTAAGTAAAATAAATAGCGTTTCGGTCCACTAGGGGTCGGGACGTTACACTATGACTGACATTTAAAATCACCGAATTTAGTGCCACACATCCTACTGGGGACAAATCCCACTGGGGGCACACTAGCTCGGTCCATAGGGTCAGGAACTACCATCACAACTGATCTATATGAGTCTATTTCCCATTCACCCAAGTTATTCCCCTCACTATTAGCTCGGGACCCCATTTCATCCCTCTTATTTTCTCTTGGGCTTAGGTCCATATTCGTTAAATGACCTAGATTCCCTAGGTTACCTACAAAAATAGGCATCGGGGTCAGGATTTTTTGGAAATCTAAACTTGAAGAAAAGGTGGAAGTAGATGGTACTGACTCTTCTTGTTGATTACCCCAAGAATAGATCGTAGACTCATCCAAATTCATACAATCAGAGAGAAAAAGAATGACATTCTCTGAAAAGAGAGTACTTGGGAAGCGAAGACCTCATTCAAGACAAGAGAGAAGAGCTAGAGAGGAAAGAAAAGTCTCTACTTTACTTGGGAAATGAGGAAGCTGAAAGATAAATGGCATGGAAAAAGACGTTTAAATTAAAGGAAAAATCGAGGGACTGAACCCAAACCGTTGGATGAGGAAATTGAAGGAAAATGAAGGGCCCAGATTTATCAAAACAAAACGATGTAGTTTTGACACTGAAAGCTACCAAAGGAAGCAATTGAAAGTATGAGACAACTTAGTAAATGAAGACACGATGCCTGGCATACCCTTTAGCCATTGTAAAGGTGATAAATCATTACAAACTGAGTCAACTAAGATTATAGCTTGTCCATCCCTTGAGCAAGCACTGACCTGAGGGGTATCTATTGATCACTAACCTACCATCTCATTAAAAATGTATCTAGCACTTATCTCGTCCACAACCCAGGGCGGGATGGTCAGATTAGCTCGGTCTGTGGCTGCCATAATTTTAAACAGACATAATGATTACAGGTTCCTTATGCCTTGTCAAATCACTCAATCTTGGAAGAAACGATGACAACACCACTCAAAGCCGCTAATTATCCACCATGACTAGTTATCCTAATGCAGATCATGATTTTCTAATTAAAGAGGACTGATTACGATTTGATAGGAGCCGATCTTGTTAGCCAATCAAAGAAGAGATTGGTGGCACACTAACCCAGATCGACATCATGATTGTTCTGATTGACAAGACATACTTCTAGTAAAATTAAACCTAATTCTCTCTATAAATGGAAAGAGATGGTCCCCTCCAAACAAAAAAAAAAGGGGAAATAGAAAAAGTAACTCATTACCCTAAAAAAGATACATTTGTATCATCCATTATCAATAAAAAATTCTTTCCCAATGAAGGAAGTTGACAAAAAAAAACGTGCTCAGTAATTTTTAATGTCAGCAAATGCAATTTTAGCCAATTCATGTGACATGCCTATTAATACTATTTATATAAATTCTTGAATAATCTAATATGCCTGAACTATATAGTTCAAGTAATATTATCATGAAGGTGAGTAAATATGCATTGTACTTTTTTCCTTGACAAATATTTTATTCCTTTGAATTTTTCTGGCAAGATTTTTAATGAAACAACTTTTGTAGCATATTCAAATGAATAATCCCTATAACAAAGGATTTTTAACGATATTTATTTACGATGTGCATTTAAGATATGCTGTAAAAATAGACCATTTATGACATGCCTTATATACGTGCCATAATAATCTAATTACTTGCTGCGTACATTTAGGACGCACTATAAATGGTCTATAAAAGGTACGAAATCAATTTGATTAATCCCTGAAAATCAGATATTTAAAAACTGGATAAAAATCGACCTACTTGTCGGTTGACCCGCAACCGGGTTAGTGGTTTTGGCAAGTATTTTCCCTATTAATTTTATAAATAAACTTCTTTGTTAGGCCCAAGTTTTAAACCTCAAACATTGTACCATTTCAGAATGCCCAGCCCATTTTATAACTTGCTTCGCCTGTACTTTAATTCAATGAAATCGACGTGGGATTAGGAGAGAGTCTCCACTTATCGGGCAAGTATCACGAAGTCTTTGCATTGCTTCATTCATTACCTCTACTCACTTGAATGATTTAATTGGGTTAATTCAAGATTCAATTTTGTTTATTTTTCTTATTAATCTCCAGAATATTTTTTTATGTTTAATCCGAGGAAAAATCTATACAAGTCTTGTGAAGTTAATTCAAGGTTCATATTTTGATTATATTATTTTGCTATTACTACTGTCAAATTATTTTGGTAAATTTATATATAATTATTTTATTTATTATTAGTGGTTTGATCGGGGTTGAACCTTTCAATCCTTGACCCTTTTATTTTTGAGTCCATGGGCGGGTCGGTTTTTTAAGACATTGATATTTACCAAGCATTCCGTAAATTGTTTACTTGTGATTTTCTTTTCTACAAACCAAGAAATATTTACGTCATGCATGTTGTATGTCATAGAAAAAAAGAATTAATAAATAAATAAGGCAAAAATGTTGCATGCCTTAAAAATGTAAGATAAAAGTGAAATTAATTACTGCACACGCTTGAACATGCTATCATATAAGATAAAAGTGAAATTTGTTACGGCATGCAATTGTGCACCCGTAAAAGATTGATTTACTTTATTTTAAACAATATTTTTTTACGAAATACATTAGAGCACGTAGCTAAAAATAGAATTTTCTTTTTAAGAATGATTTTCCTTAAAAAATGATTTTCTTTTATTGTCCTTTCCTTATTTTTCTCTTTTTCCATTTTTATTTTCCTTCTTCAGATTTTATCTTTGCTTTCGTTCAAGGACGGACTCACATGGGGTCATTTGGGATCATTCCAAATGACCCCACAATTTTATTTTTTATTTTTTTTAAAATTTGTAATCGTTTCCTTCATGACTTACTTTGACGCGCTCATTATAAAATGTCAAATAAAGTTGAAATATTACATTACTAATACCATTTCGAAATGCTCACAGCTTAGTTTTTTAACTAATTAATGGAGCATGAAACGGCCAACCATAGCAAAAGTTAGGATGCATCAAAGTCAATCATTCCGAACTAGTATTTCGAGAATTTCAATAATATGCTAATTTTAAAAATTCTTCAACAATCGTACTTTTGCCGAATCCACAAATCGCCTACATCACTTAGAAGTTCATTTCGAGAACTATATCGTATTTATATCGAATGTCCAAACGGATATCGAAAATAGTTAAACGTCCATCAAATATACGTTTCTAAAAAAGACGTCTAACTCGTCTTTCCTTTAAAAAGTTTTAATTATTTCATTAACTTTTATTATTTTTGCACAATAAATTTCTCAATATAATTTACATCATTTTATTAGCAAATTTTACATGGAGTGTGGCAAAAAAAAAATTAGGATCACTATAGATTATATGCAATTTAAATTACTTTCGAATTAAACTTGAATTTCATTTACTTGTTAGATTGAATTTGAACTTTATTTCAATTTATTTATTTACTACATTTAAATTGATTTATTCGTTGTCGGCTCAGCATTTGTCAACGATGTGGTAAACAATAATATACAAGTAGCAAAATCTATTCTACAATATTGATAATGATATAATTATATGACATTTTTAAAGGACCAAGATGTGTAGACTATAGTTGTAGTAATGTATTACTTATTTTCATTAATATTATGCTGTTTTTTTTTCTAAAAAAAAAAAAAGAAAATTTACATTTTAATTTTTGATCCGACAATACAAAAAGTTTGGATCCATCCCTGCTTTCCTTTCCTTTTTCTTTTCTTTTCTTTCCATTTTTTTTTTTTTTTTGTTTTCTTCTTTCTCCTTATTTGTTATTTCTTTGGCCCAAACCCTCCTCTTCCCTCCTCCAAGAACGAAGGCAATTTGGGCTTTTGTTACATGTTCGATCTGAAATCGAACTGTCGTTCAATAACCATCCAAGTTTCTCCCAAATCGCTGATTTGACGTCACTAATTACCGCCTCTACTCCCTCTTTTATTTGACTTTAATTTCAAAATTTTAAATGACTTTATCTATACAAAAGTCATTTTATCCAATAAGGATTTAGATTAGATTTGAGTTACAGTATTGTATCTACAATTATGATTTTGAACCTTACCCTTTTTTCTTTTTTCTTTTTCTTTTTTTTTTTAAACTTCAAAAGTATATATGAAGTTTCTATAAATTTGTTAAGTAAAACTTGTATAGTTGAAAATTGAAACTATGAAAAATAGTCAAGCTTTTGCATTTTTAAAAAATAAAATAAAATAAAATAAAAATGTATAATTGAGTAATTCTAGGAATTATTAATTAAATATAGTATTTTATAATTTTAAATGTTTGCTATGCATTATTTTAGTTAATCAATGATTTCCTAAATGATTAAATACTTAAAATAATAATAAAAATAAGTGACTTTTTGTATGTCTAGGTTCATAAGCTCGAAGCTTGGCCTTCACTCGTAGCTGGGCTTTACGTCTTTTAAAACACTGAAAAATGCAATACATTTCTATACATAATAGTAGGAAACTATTGGATTTTTAATTTAATTTTGATGGAACCCATGCAAATTTTTGAAAATTGGAAGTGAATGATTGTCATAGCATTTAATTTGTATCTATATATATTATTGTTAATGTATTCTTCTTTGTACTTGTGCTTTTGTGAAATATTGATGAATAAATTCTATTTTGCATCTCATAAATGGAAATATGTCTATCTGGTGGAGGGGGTATTTAATTATTAAATTCATTTTGTGTATCACTTTATACATTTATACATATGTATTAGATGACAAGTCTGCATTTTTGTTTTATGTTTATGTCCAATAGTAAGCTTTCTGATGAATTCATGGTATGTGGTGCAGTGAGTTAATAGATTTCGAAAAATCCTGTTTGGCCAGACTCAAGGTCAGGCCAAAAACACGTCGGCCCCTTGTTGACGGGGCACCCCCACATCGGCCCCTTGTTCAAAGCCAGGCCAAAAAGCAAGGCTCATAAATTTCTCCGGTTAACATTTCACTGATTTTTTGTTGTCCAAGAAAAAAGCTGCCAAATTCTCTGAACTTCCAAAATTTCAATCCACAATTGGAAATTCGGAACATGTGATGTGTCACCCATTATTTGTAACAAGATTTCATAGGCCACTCAATAATAGGATTGAAAAGAAAGTTTTGAAAGAAAGCACACAAATATTTGAGTACATTTTCCACGGCGAATTACTGTAAAATAATTGCTAATATTTGTAGTTAAATCACAGTAAACGACAAAAAGAGTGGGATAGAAAGTATATAACATGATTTAACTCCAACAATGAGAATGAGACAAACAAACGTTGATTGTCGAGGAAACGGGAACATGACAAAGAAATATTTGTTATTAAATATAATAAGAAATATTTATTATCCGAAATTTGGTAGGTTTACCAAGGTAAATCAATTGAGCCCTGCTGTTTGGCCAGGATTGAAACATTTGTTATTAAATATAATAAGAAACATTCATTATCTGAAATGTGGTAGGTTTGTCTAGGTAAATTAATTGAGCCCTGCTGTTTGGCCAGGGTTTAACCCTGGCCAAACAACAGGGCACCCTGGTTAAAAAGGTTTTTCCAAATTAAATTGTCCTCACAATCCCTCGATATGACTAAATTTCCACTTCATTACTGGCTGATATTGGATACAACAATTGGCTCGATGACAAGGCCAACCACCACTCTTGTCGTTTGGTAGAAGGTCTATTTTATGTTGGTGAGGAAATTCTTGATTTCAACTCAAAACCCTATAATTTGAAACAACAAAATTTTAAGGAACGTGATGATGTTCTCCATAAGACTAGATTTTTTTCCTTATCGAATAAGTGCACAGGGATAAAAATATGCTTTTAGGATACAATGGAATGACATCTAATATTTGTTGACTTTTATGCACTAACAATGACAAATCAATTTGTCCTAACAATCCCTCGACGTGACCAATTGGCTCGATGACAAGGCTAACCACCCTTCTTGTCGTTTGATAGAAGGTCTATTTTATGTTGGTGAGGAAATTCTTGATTTCTAACTCTATAATTTTAAAACAGCAAAATTTTAAGGAACGTAATGATGTTCTCCATAAGACTAGATTTTTTCCTTATCGAATAAGTGCATAGGGATAAAAAAAAATAAAATATGCTTTTAGGATACAATGGAATGACACGTAGTATTTGTCGACTTTTATGCACTAACGACAGCAAATCAAACAAGAAGTATAATAATTTATATGAAAGTCTTTTTAATTTGGTTAAGAAGTATTCCGGATCAAGCAAGAAATCCAAAAATTAAAAATGTCGAACTCAATGCATGTTGAGTAGAGAAGAATAAGAGAAAAATTGAAAATGCTTAAATTTCATACATCGAATTAAAGAAACCTTTAATTTATTTATAGATATATGTTACACCTCTCCATAAAAGTTGCAACTAATCAAAAGAACCCCTTAAACATTATATTATACTAATTATAATTGCAAAAATTCTAATTTTCAACAAAAAATTAGTTGGTAGGACTAATAGGCACCAAGACGTGTGTTCCTGATACATAGCATGGTCCAACCATCGAGTGTGGCGAGGTCACACTACACGAAATAGAGATTCTTCCAAGCATTTTGATCTATGTCTACAGATAAATGTGTTTTTGCACACTTATTTATGTCACAAATATGACTTAATAACGAGCAAAATGTTTGAATTGTGACTTAATATCGTACATTTGTGAATTGTAGGGAACAACGAAAAACATGGTGAAATTCAGGAGAAAAACGTGAAAAGGACTAAAATGGCGCAAATTGAAAGTTCAAGGCCAAAGTGTAAATATCCAAAAGTTGATCCGATGATCAAATCAAGAAATTTGATTAAGCCAATTGCCAATTGATGATATCATGGGATGATGAAAGGAAAAGAATGAAGAGAAGATGTCAAGAAGTGAAGGATACAAGTGGAAGGACCAAAACGCACATCTGACATATTTGGTAGTACTATGCTACCGCATAGTGCTACCATCTATGCGGTTGCATAGTAGCATACCGAAAACAAAAAGGCACCAAAACTTTACTCTATGTTTCTTCCGAAACTCTTATGGAAACAATATTTTTAGGGTCCTATAAATACAAAAACTCGACTAGAACATAAGGAACGCCGTTTTTACTTGTTTTTGAGAGATTTTGAAGAAGAAACGAAGGATAGAACAAGAGAATAACATCGCGCCAAGTGAAGATCGGATTGAAGATTGATTCGGGTGATGTCGTTTCTTCAAATATTTTTATATTTTATTCTTTTTAGCATGTTAGGCTAGATTTATCATTGCTAGGAGATCGATGAACTTTGTAATACTACGTTTAATTGTTACTTTGTATTTTTGACGTATTTGAACACAAGTTCCATATTTGATTGATTTATTACGTTTTTATTTTCATATGATTATTGTGCACATAATTATATGATTGTGGTGGCCTGTTTTATGCATTCGAAAGAAGAAAAATAGGTTCGACATAGTATAAATCATCATAGGGTCCGATAGGGGATAGAAATATACTTCCATGCCTTATGTGAATCATTGGATATTCGTGAATTTATAATGCATGTCGGTATGTTAGTATTCGTCATAGAAATATAGTCGAATCACATATTGGGATAGGTTTGGCATTGTTTGAGAGAGATTGCTAAATTAAAATAGGAATATTGATTCATCTTTTGTGAAATTGTGTGTCAAAATTGCATAATTGACAATTGAACGGGTATTGCTTGGGGATTCGTGATCCTAGTGTGTAGTATACTCATTAAATCCATAAATTATAATAAATTGCATCCAAGTTATTTTGCATTTAGTATAATTCTTCATTCATACTTGCATCAAAGGTTACATCTTGTTAAAGTACAAAACGTCAATTTGATTTTAGTGTTTCGATTAAGGTCATAATAGGTTAATTCGAACTAATTCAATCCTTGTGGGATCGATACTTGGACTCATAGTCCATTTTACTACTTGTTAACGAACCATACACTTGTGGTGGATTTTAAATTGGAACAAATAATTTCGCAAACAAGTTTTTGACGTCGTTGCCGGGGATTGAAATTTAGTTTTAATTTTATCTTTTGTAACACTAATTCAAACTTATCTAGATTAGTAGTAGTTAGCTTACTAGGTTTAGTTTATTAATACTTCAATTTAGTTTTGTGTTGATTTTGCAATCTCAGGGTTTGTATGCAAGGAGCACCTGATCAAGACTTAGTTTCCATAGATCCAGAGATCGAACGCACATTCCGTCATAGGCAAAGAGAAGCAAGAGCGGCATAACAAATGGCTAACGAGCAAAAAATTCCACTCAACGAAGGCATGACAGTTGAAGATGATGGGAAATACAGTACTCGGGGACTTCATGGCTCCGTTGGTAGTCCAAAGTCAATCTAGCATTGTGTATCCTCCATTTGGGCAACTGATTTCCAGCTGAAAACAAATGTGATTCAACTATTTCAGAATGGGCATCAATACCACGAGATGGCTAGTGAAAATCCACATTTGTGGATATGTGCCAACACTTTAGGGATCAGGGTATCTCAGACGATGCTATTAGACTGCGGTTGTTTCCACACACCTTACGAGATAAAGCAGTTGAATGGTTGGATTCACTTCCCGTCGCAAGCATCACCACTTGGAACGAGCTAGCCCACAAATTTTGCACCAAGTTCTTCTCGCCAGCTAAGGTAGTCAAAATGCAGCATGATATCTCTATATTCAACCAATTTGAGTCCGAATCATTTGAAGGGGCATGGAATCGTTTCAAGAATATGTTAAGGAAGTGCCCACAACATGGCTTTGACAAGAAGACACAGATCCGATTTTTCTACACTGGACTACTTCCATCCTTCAAGAGCATGGTGGATTCATCATCTGACGGGTCTATCTCCACAAGAACAATTGATGGAGCATGGAAGCTATTTGAGAGAATGGCTACAACTTTAGCCATGTGGTCTATAAATCGAATGGTTCAGAAGAGAACGCCGAGGGTTTATGAAGTAGATACTTATTTAGCACTGTCTGCAAAGATAGACTCTTTGTTCCATAAGGTTGAGAGCATTTCACAGACTGCTACTGCTAAACAAGTCAAGAAGCCAAGTTGTGAAGAATGTGGAGCAGACCACAATATTGTTAATTGTCCGATTTTTGTACAGGGGGTTGAACATCCAGATTTTGTGCAATGGGATCAATGCCAACAGAACAACCCACATTCGTAAACCTTTAATCAGGGCTGGAGAAAATACCCAAACTACTCGTGGAGTAATCAGAATCAAAACAGACCACAAGGTCAATATCAGCACCAGGATAAAAAGCCACCATTGGAAGAGATGTTTGAAAAGTTCATGGTAACAACAAATCAGTAAACGAAAGCCAACAACCAGTTTATGCGAAAGACAGATACAACTCTTCAAGACCAAAATGCAGAAATCAAAAATTTGGAGACACAAATGGGATAGATGGCAATCTCCATGACAGGTAGAGCACCTAGAAATTTACCCAGCAATACTAAAATCAACCCTAAGGAGCACACAAGGCTATAACAACCAGAAGTGGAGTACAACTGCCAGAGATACATGTAAAAAGACCGGTAGCTAGCAAGGAATCAGCACCAATCTCAGATGACGAAATTGTGGAACAGACTAAACAAACAATAGAGGATGTGGTCAAGAAGAATTCCAATACATCATGGTGTACAGCTACCATTCCTATCAACCCTTATGAGCCCCCTATTCCATTCCCGCAGAGGTTGAAAAAGCACAAATTGGATCAGATATATAGTAAATTTCTTGAAGCCTTCAAGAAACTACACATCAACATCCCATTTGCTGAAGCATTTATTCAGATGCCGAGTTATGCAAAATTCCTAAAGGATATCTTCTCCAGCAAGTGAAAGATAGAAGAACACGAAGCAGTGATGCTAACTGAGGAATGCAATGCCAGAATCCAGAGAAAGTTACCTCCAAAGCTAAAGGATCCAGGGAGTTTTACTGTACCTTGCACTATTGGGAATTGTCATTTTGATAAAGCGTTGTGTGACTTAGGTGCAAGTATTAATTTAAGGCCTCTCTCTGTTTTCAAGAAACTCGGCTTGGGAGAAGCTAAAGCCACAACAGTTACATTACAGTTAGCAGATCGATCCCTTACACATCTAAGAGGGATAATTGAAGACGTATTGGTAAAAGTAGAGAAGTTCATATTTCCAGCCGATTTTCTTATCTTAGATATGGAGGAAGATAAGGATGTTCACTTATATTGGGGCGACTTTTCTTAGCTACTGGAAGAGTGATTGTTGATGTTCAGAAAGGGCAGCTTATATTGAGGCTTGGTGAAGAGAAAATCTCGTTCAACGTGTTCAAGGTAATGAAATTCCCTACTGAGTCAGACAGTTGTTTCCAAATTGATGTAATTGACAGAATAATTCAAGAAACATTTCGGCTACATCATCCTTCCGATGCATATGAGGCGTGCATTGCACATTCTCAATCCACTCACATTGATTCGAGTGAGATTGAAACATGTGCACGATTTTTGGAAACTAATCCTCCATACATGCACAGACGTTACTTCGAAGAGCTGGGAACTAGGACTACAAAGTCAGTGCCATCTATTCAGCAACCCCCCAAATTGGAACTCAAACAACTGCCACCACACCTTCGGTATGCTTACCTGGGGAAATCTTCTACACTTTCAGTTATTATTTCAAGTACTGTTAGTGAGGTGGAGGAAGAGAAACTACTTCAGGTGCTAAGGGAGAATAAAATAGCCATTGGATGGTCGATTGCAGATATCAAGGGGATCAGCCCGTCGCTATGCATGCACAAAATACTCATGGAGGAAAAATTCAAACCAAGCAATGACGGTCAGCGGAGATTGAATCCACACATAAAGGAAGTGGTTAGGACTGAGGTATTGAAGTTGCTCGACGCAGGCATCATCTATCCAATATCAGATAGTACATGGTTGGGTGCAGTACAACTTGTTCCCAAGAAAGGGGGTATCACAGTGATAGAAAACGAGAAAAATGAGTTGATTCCTACACGGACAGTGACTAGATGGAGAGTTTGCATTGGTTATCGCAAACTAAATGCTGCTACTCGAAAGGATCACTTTCCACTACTGTTCATTGATTAGATGCTGGAGAGACTAGCAGGACATTTGCATTACTATTTTCTGGATGGGTATTCCGGGTATAATCAGATTCCAGTAGCACCTGACGATCAGGAGAAGACAACTTTCACTTGCCCCTACGATACCTTTGCATGCCGTAGGATGCCGTTTGGTTTATGCAACGCTCCTACAACTTTTCAGTGTTACATGATGGCTATCTTCTCAGATATGATTGAGAAATTCATTAAGGTATTCATGGATGACTTTTCAGTGTTCGGGTCTTCGTTTGATGAGTGCTTGGAACATTTGAGTCTTGTGCTACAGTGGTGTACGGAGACCAACTTGGTATTGAATTAGGAGAAATGCCACTTTATAGTACAGGAAGGCATCGTGTTAGGACACCGAATCTCAACAAAGGGTATTGAAGTGGATAGAGCAAAAATTCAGGTGATCGAGAAACTACCGTCACCAACATCAGTGAAAGGTGTTAGTAGCTTCCTCAGGCATGTCGAGTTCTACAGAAGGTTCATCAAAGATTTCTTAAAAATTACCAAACCACTATGTTGTTTATTGATGAAGGAATCCACATTTGAGTTCACGGATGAATGTTTTCCAGCTTTTAACACCTTGAAAGAGAAGTTGATTTCAACACCCGTGATCATCACACCGAATTGGAACCTACCATTTGAATTAATGTGCGACGCTAGTGATTTTGCTATAGGGACAATATTGGGATAACGAAGAAATAAGATATTCCATGTGATCTACTATGCAAGTAAGACCTTGAACGACGCTCAACTCAATTATGCCACTATAGAAAAAGAACTCCTTCCCGTAGTCTATGCCTTTGACAAATTTCGGTCATATCTTGTGGGGTCAAAGGTCACCGTTTACACAAATCACGCTGCTATCAAGTACTTAATGGAAAAGAAGGATGCAAAGCCTCGTCTTATTCGATGGATATTGTTGCTTCAAGAGTTTGACTTGGAAATCAGGGATAAGAAGGGTAGTGAAAACGTGGTGGCAGACCACTTGTCTCGACTCGAGACCACAGAATAGACAGAGACAGTGGAAATCAATGAAGTCTCCCCAGATGAACAAATTTTTGGTGTGGGGGAGGCACCCTGGTATGCGGACATAGTTAACTACTTAGCCAGGTCTATCATGCCACTTGATTACTCCAGTTACCAGAAGAAGAAATTTTTTGCTGAATTGAAGCATTATTTTTGGGAGGACCCCATTCTATACAGGCGGGGGGCTGATCAAATTGTTCGTCGCTACGCACCTGAGAAAGAAGTGTCTTTGATTTTAGAACATTGTCATTCATCTACATATACAGGCCTATTTGGTGCTTCGTCGCCGCAACGGCGAAGATCCTTCAATCAGGTTTTTACTGGCCTACACTGTTTAAGGATGCCTTTGAATTCGTGAAAAGGTGTGATCAATGTCAACGCACCGGTAATATATCCAGGAGAAACGAAATGCCTTTGAACAGTATCCTAGAGATGGAACTATTCGACGTCTGGGGGATCGACTTCATGGGGCCATTTCTCCCATCCTTCTCTAATCAATACATATTAGTGGCTATGGATTACGTATCAAAATGGGTTGAGGCAGTTGCATTGCCTACCAACGATGGGAAGGTGGTAATTGAGTTTTAAAGAAACATATTTTTACCCGCATTGGAACACCGAAGACTATAATACATTTCCGCAATCGCTAGTTTGAACAATTGTTGATTAAATATGGCGTTAAACATCGTGTAGCCACTGCATATCATCCCCAAACCAGCGGATAGGTCGAAGTGTCTAATAGGCAATTGAAGCGAATACTCAAAGTCACAGTAAGCTCATCACGAAAAGATTGGTCTAAGAAATTAGACAACGCCTTGTGGGCCTACAGGACTGCATTCAAGACCCCTATAGGAATGTCGCCATATCGATTGGTTTTCGGGAAAGCATGCCACCTACCTCTTAAGATAGAACATCATGCTTACTGGGCAATGAAGAAATTGAATTTGGATTTGAAAGCTGCGGGTGAAAAATGTCCACTACAACTTAATAAGCTGGATGAGTTTAGAATGGAAGCCTACGAAAATTCAAGACTCTACAAAGAGCGCACCAAGAAATGGCATGATATGCACATTCAAATGTGTGAATTTACGATGGGGCAGAAAGTGCTACTCTACAACTCCAGGCTTAAGTTGTTTTTAGGAAAACTGTGATCGAGATGGTCTGGTCCGTATACTATTACACAAGTTTTTTCACATGGGGCAGTTAAGATCACTCACGATAGCAAGGGAACATTCAAGGTTAATAGACAGCGTTTGAAGCACTATTGGGGCAGCGATTTTTCAAAAGAAAAGTCTACCGTTCATTTTAGACCACCAGAATGATGCAATACGGTAAAGTCGAGCTATCGACTATAATCTAGCGCTGGGTGGAAGGCAACCCACTGTATACTTTTATTCGCTTACTTTTCACATTATTTTTCGAATTAGTTCATTTTCGCATTTGCATTTTTCTAGGTCATCGGTCGTAAATGCATGTTAATTGGATCAAATTATCATCCCCATAATTTCCTAGGCATTACACACATGGATGGTGAGTTTGAAATGATTTTGGATGTTTGGGAGTAGGGTTCACGCATTTCTAGGTAAAAGAACTTTTTTTTAAAAAATTACGAGGGGAAAATTTTACGATGGACATATCTTTATGCATTGCAGTTAAAAAAAATATTGGTCTATGCGATCGTATAGTCATATTGTCTATGCGACCACATGGATGCCATCCGAAGTTAAAAAGGTGGCATTTTTCATTACTATGCGACCGCATAGTTTTGTACTATGCGGCCGCATAGTAGAGCTTGGTCATGGTTTTAAACCATGATCGAGCCATTCCCTTCCCCCATTTCCCATATTTGGCTCTCACGTTCCACACTTCACACACCTCACGCACATCGAATCACACTCTACATTTTACTCGACTCACAAACCCATTGACACTATATATCATCCCTCCACACCTCCTTTGCGATTTCAAGGTAATTTCTCATTCCCTCTTGTCTTTAACTTTCTTTCGATTTGTTTTGTGAAGAACCACGAAAATTTTGAGTTTCATTATGGAGAATGGGCATTAGGTTGTCGATGGGTTGTGGATTTTGACGCTGGGTTGTGTATGGATTGATGGCACATCACACTTTAGGTGTTTTAGAAGCTTCAAAATGAATAAGTATTACGCGTTCGATAAAATGCCTACTCGAACTTCATGGTGCATTATGTGGAATTTTGCATTTGATTATCTAAATATATACACTATTCTGCACATTGCAATCCAATGCCATTGAATTTGAGCTCAAAACACTCACATACCAACCACACACATTTAGGTACACGAGTTAGATTCACGTCACCTCTTCTCACCCACTTTGTCCCTTGCGTTAAGTACCCGTACAACATCCAATGAGGTTAAAAATTGAATATGTGTCTCTCCACACTACATATTTTCATATGCTTGGAGGCTGCTTGAGGAAAATTCAAGTTTTCTCGATGATGTCCGGGGGCCGAACATGCACATTTAATCCTCAAGTCACTTGATTCATTATGGTTGTTTGGACCTCCGTTTGTGTGCAATTTTTTATTTTGCCTTCCTTAGACATTCCTGAGCATGTTTTCTTGACATTTTCATGTTACCACATTCACAACCACCTGAAAGACCATGTATGATCATCACATCCATTTTGCAATGCGTATGCACATGGCTAGGTCACGGCATATCACGGCACCCTACGTTCCCTACTTTACACCATTATATGACATACCAAACGAAGTCCATTTGCTTTGAAATTTGAATATATGGTAGATCTCATTGAATACTCTCATATGCCCTGAGCTTGAACGGGAAAATTTCGATATTTTTCGATGATGTCCGGAGCCGAACATGCGCACTCGGTCATGGGTCCAATTTTTTCAAATGTGCTTGTTTCGGCCTAAATTTTCCAGTTTTTCACCTTGGCATTCTCTTTACACTACCTTCTATGTCATATTTTGATAGGTGCACACCAAGGTGTTATATATGCATGTTGAAGCACGTTTGGGGGACTTATGAACTATTTGTCTTGCTTATCTTATTCTCCCTATAGTTTTTTTAAAAAAAAATGCAGTTTACTAACTATTATTTCTATACCTTTGCAGGATGCCTTCAAAGCGTACATCAAAAGGAAAGGAGAAAGTTGGTTCCACATCTGGCACAGCCCGGACTAGGGAACCCGAAGGGGGTGTCCGACATTTTCTTTCTTCAGACCAAGCAGCCCGCTATGCCAATGTTGTCCGGGAATGGGCGCTCATCCCCAAGAGACCAGTTAAGTTGGATAATTTCCCGGGTTTTGAATTGGTTTATTTAGTCCACAACTGTGGGTGGGAGAAAATGATTGAAAGACCACACCCTGTCTATGAAAATCTGGTGCGGGAATTCTATGCAAATTTCAATGCTGAAATAGACACACCTAGATCCGACCATCTGCATCAGACTTGGGTTCGGGGCAAATGGATCATGTTTTCACCTAAGGTAATTCATGATTACTATCAGTTTACCTGGACTAATGTAGTCCCAGTCCCGCATGATTTCAATTAGGTTGAAGTTGCAGAAGTTTTATTAGGACGTGAAAATGCTTGGCCGCTCCCTACTGCTGATTGGTATCAGATTGCCCTCACTCCTTCTATAGCCATCCTACGGTTGTTCATCTGCCACAACATCGAGCCCATCTCCCATAGGACGACATTCACAGATCAGAAGGCGGGTTTCATCTACCACTTAGTTCGGGGCAAAAAGATTGACTTGGCCACTTACATTTACAATCAGATACACATTACAGGCGCATGGGGTGATAGGCACACATCACTGATTTTCCCGAGCTTGATAAATTGAATTTGTAGAGATGTCGGCATACAAGTTCAGCCAGGAGAGGGACCGGAAAAACCAAGTCCATTTATTAAACGTCTCATACTCGAGGCCCAGGATCGCGCTAGAATTAAACATCAACGAAAATTGGAAAACGAGCGCCAACGACAGCAACAGGCTGCAGAGGGGCCAGCAACTGAGGACTTTGAAATGCCACAGGCTCCACCACCACCGACTGATGTGGACACCGAGTTATTGCGGCAGATGTTTGCTATTATGACTGGACACAGCCGAGACATGCAGCAACTTCAGCAATCCTTTGGGGGCATTGACTACCACCAACCAGCAGGTGCAGACGGATATGGCATCTGCACGAAACTTCGCGTCCACTGCCAGCTTGAATCCATCGCAGTACGCTGACAGATGAGTACCTTTGACGGGCGTCTGGGCATGTACGTTGGCCGGATGGACGGTATACAGTGGCGGGTAAACGAGTCTTAGGACCGTCTAGGAAGTTTGAAGACGAGGATTCAGGCCATGCAGATGGAGCAGACCCAGCAGTCTGCCATGTTGAGAAAGATCCTGTCCCGTCTTCCCTCCCCTCCTGGCGATGATGATGCCGGGCCTAGCTTTCCGCCCCAGCCACCGTTTTGATCAGGGGAGTACTGTTTTCCCCATTTTGATTTTTTGTTTTCATTTTGTCCTTCAAATTATGTCTTTAATCTTTTGTTAATCTTACATTGAGGACAATATATTAACTAAGTTTGGGGGGGAGTGACATAATTTTAAGTCTTTATCTGTGTTCATCATTATCTATTTTCCACTACTTTCCATTACTGCATAATGCGTGCATGATGTGTGTTAAAAAAATTGCATTTTATTCAATTATTTTAAATTTTGTTCATGCATGCTTGTATGGGCTTGATAACCTTATTAGCTATGATGATATTATTGGACTAGTGTAAAATGCAAAACTTTGGATCTGGTGTTACTTAAACTAACTGGTACTTGTTGATGCAACACTTGACATTGTCTATGCAGGCTATTCATGCTTGCAGTATTAGGAGAATGACTGTATTTTGGGCATAACATAGGAAAAGAATGATAACCCTATATTGAATTAGCCCATGAACTACCTTAAGACAGTTTGGTGATAATTGAGCTATCATAAGAAAGCATTGAGATGAGCGGGGGCTCCGTGCATGAAAATTATTGTGTGGATTGCCTAGACTAGTGGGATGAAGAGTAAGTGAAAATCTTAAATTGGGGGTTGGTTTTGGAAACTAAATGTCTAGAAAAAATGACAAAGGGCACAAGTTTAATATGTGAGAATAAAACACTTCTTTTCATGCCTTTATGACTCGAGCAAGTAAGCCTGTAAAGATATTTCAAAATCTGGTA
This sequence comes from Olea europaea var. sylvestris, assembly GCF_002742605.1. NCBI lineage: Eukaryota > Viridiplantae > Streptophyta > Magnoliopsida > Lamiales > Oleaceae > Olea > Olea europaea. Next base: position 11,221,455 of record NC_036239.1, read on the forward strand.
ACCTAAAACCAACTGATTTTGGAGTCACCGGCCCAAAGCTCGATACATGGGTCACATAGAAAGCAAGAGGGAAAGATATCGAGCCTTTATAACTCAAGTGAATAAGCCTGCAAGGGTTTAAAACTTGGTGCCCTAAGGCCAACTGGTTTGGGAATCACCAGCTTAAAACTTGTTACATGGGTTATATAGAAAGCAAATGAAAAGATGACAATCAATCAGAAATTAAAGAAAGGTGAGAAAAACAAAAGAGAGACAAAAACATGATGAAAAGCCCTTAGACATTTGGTTGAAGAGACTATACCTCTGAGGTGAGACAAGTAATCTAGTTTAATCTTAAGTGTCGAAGCAATCAAATCTAGGAGAGCCTTCACTTTTTGAAATGTAAACTTATGATAGTAATGCTAAATTCAAACTACGAGAGGGTGAAGACTACAACTATATAAATTCCTAATCTTAAAACACAACCCTGGGATAATTGAGTGAAAAGAATACGTTTGGGGGGTTGTGTATCTCTCGAGCGAGTACGGATATATTTGGCGACGTGGGGTCGGGACTAAAATTCATCATGAACATGATATGTTGGCATGAATTCACACACACATATGTCAATTTGCATTTAACAAGTAAAGGTGATGTCATGTTCGCACAAATAAATTTTTAAATACTCAGTCCAATCCTGAGCCACAACAGGGTATTGAGCCATGTTTGTTCAAAATTAAGTCACTATCTTGTTTGAGGATAAACAATAGTTCAAGTTTGGGAGGTTTGATAAATATGTTTTTGCACACTTATTTAGGTCACAAACATGACTTAATAACGAGCAAAATGTTTGAATTGTGTTTTAATCTCGTACATTTGTGAATTGTAGGGAACAACGAAGAACATGGTGAAATTCAAGAGAAAAATGTGAAAAAGGACTAAAATGATGCAAAATGAAAGTTCAAGGACCAAAGTGCAAATATCCAAAAGTTGATCCAATGATTAAATCGAAAAATTGATTAAGCCAATTGCCAATTGACGATATCGTGGGATGATGAAAGGAAAAGAATGAAGAGAAGATGCCAAAAAGTGAAGGATGCAAATGGAAGGACCAAAACGCACATTTGCCATAGTTGGCAGTACTATGCAACCGCATAGTGCTACCATCTATGTGGTCGCATAGTAGCATACCGAAAACAAAAAGGCACCAAAACTTTACTCTATGCGACCGCATAGAGCGAGGGAAAATTCAGTTTCCTTTTTCTTCCGAAACTCTTATGAAAATAATATTTTTAGGGTCCTATAAATACAAAAACTCGATCAAAATGTAAGGGACACCATTTTTACATGTTTTTGAGAGATTTTGAAGAAGAAAGAAGGGTAGAACAAGAGAACAAGAGAATAACATCGCGCCAAGTGAAGATCGGATTGAAGATTGATTCGGGTGATGTCGTTTCTTCAAATATTTTTATGTTTTATTCTTTTTAGCATGTTAGGCTAGATTTATCATTTCTAGGAGATCGATGAACCTTGTAATACTACGTTTAATTGTTGCTTTGGATTTTTGACGTATTTGAATACAAGTTTCGAATTTGATTGATTTATTACGTTTTTATTTTTATATGATTATTGTGGATGTAATTATATGATTGTGGTGGCTTGTTTTATGCATTCGAAAGAAGGAAAATAGGTTCGACATAGTATAAATCATCATAGGGTCCGATAGGGGATAGAAATATACCTCTATGCCTTGTGTGAATCATTGGATATTCGTGAATTTATAATGCATGTCGGTATGTTAGTATTCGTTATAGAAATATAGTCGAATCATATATTGGGATAGGTTTGGCATTGCTCGAGAGAGATTGCTCAATTAAAATAGGAATATTGATTCATCTTTTGTGGAATTATGTGTCAAAATTGCATAATTGACAATTGAACGGGTATTGCTTGGGGATTCGTGATCTTAGTGTGTAGTATACTCATTAAATCCATAAGTTCTAGTATATTGCATCCAAGTTATTTTGCATTTAGTATAACTCTTCATTCATACTTGCATCAAAGGTTACATCTTGTTAGTTAAAGTACAAAACCTCAATTTGATTTTAGTGTTTCGGTTAAGGTCATAATAGGTTAATACGAACTAATTCAATCTTTGGGGGATCGATACTTGGACTCATAGTCCATTTTACTACTTGTTAACGAACCATACACTTGCGGTGGATTTTAAATCGGAACAAATAATTTCGCGAGCATCTACACTGAATTTTGTCAATATCTAGTGTTCTATAACATGTGCATTTTGTAACGACCTGACTCAAGCCATTATATCATATATATTGTCCACTTTTGAGAGTTTGAGCACATTTTACCTTTCAAATATGTCTTTTGTATCTATTAGGATATGAACTTACGACCTCTACCTTATAAGCGACTTTAATTGAATCCTAATACCAATTGGGAGATTTACTATGTATTTCATTCTACAACAAGAGCATAGATTTTAGATTTTCAAGAAGAGCTGCAATTGCCTAAATGAGTTATGTAATACAAAATATTAATTTCAGCTCTACCTCTCCATTGCATGAACATTGATTTATCCCTCGCTTGTCTAATCATCTTCCCTGTTCACTAATCCTGAAATATGCAATTTGAGGGAAAGTCATAGTACAAATCAAATCTTTTGTCAGCCTATTTATGGAAAAGAGATTAGTAAACAATTTTGGAATATGAAAGAACGAAAAAGGCCACAAAGCCAGGGCCAAAATCAAGCTGGCGCCCCCCTATTGGAGAAAAGGAAGGGGGTTTGCTGTTAAGAACATTGTAAAGCTTTAAAGTCCACTGTATTAAAACATTCGCCGATCAACAACCATGATTAATGAACCATCGACTCTGTCTATATCTTATTCTTAGGACATGGAGTATAAGAGATTAATTTTTGTGATGCATTGGTCATTTAATCTGTGTTAATGACCCAGGAATCCAAAAGGAGGTTATGCTTAGGACAATAAGGATACAAGGGATACGACATTTATTGGAGAGTGCTAAGGAACAAGAACCTAAAGTAGTAGGCGTTTCCAAGACCACAACAAATTTATCAGTTTTTTTCTTTCTTACTTCAATTGAATTCACCTTGCTCTTTGGCATGTCCTCTTCTCTATACAAGTCTTGTGAGCTTGCCTCTTTTGTTGTCTATTCTACATGATCCAAATTTTGTTTGACAATGCGACCTTCTATGAAGCATCCAACAATGCGCTCTCTCATAAAGAGGCTTTTTACAGTGCATATTGATAAGTGTATTTTATATACATATTCGAGTCGAATATAGACATTTAATAGTTATTTTCATTAATCATAGTCCAATTTATTGTATATTTTGTTTATTAAGTAAAACTCAATGATTAGAATTTAAATTAAAAGAAAGAAACGAAAATTTGGCAAAGTACCAAATCCAAAGCTTGGGGACCTAACTACAACTTTTTAATAGTTGATTTAGACCACACAAAAAAATATTGATTTTTTTTTCTGGTTCGATTGGATGCTATTACAAGTTAAAGAATTGAAATTGTAAGAGAAAAAGGACAAGAAAAGACTGATGAAGAATTCAAGGACTAAAGTGCTATTTCTAAAAGAAGTTACACTGGGCAGTCACCCGCTGGCGACCGCCCAACCTATAAAAACCAAAGTAGGGGCAATATTAATGGGTTGGGCAACATTGGGAAACCGTCCAGTGCAGAATTCAGATTTGATTAGAATTTTTATGCGATTTCAACTTATTTTGGAGCTCTATAAATACACATCCTCATACCTCAAAAGACACCTCCCATACTACAATATTCATATATTTTATATTGGAGTTTCAATCTTAATTTTTGAAGAGGCAATAAGAAGATATATTGGATATACACCAAGAAACCATTAAAGAGATTCAAAATTTCAAGATCAATCTTTTTTCTTCTTCATCAATTTGATATTATGGTTCTGTTCTTCGAATTACACATATTCTCTTGCAATTTTGTAATGCTAGGCTAGGGTTTTAATTACTAAGACATTAATAATTTGATAATTTGACATCTATGTGTTTATTCTTGGATGATTATTATAGGAATTAAAGGATTTGAATTAATAACTTATGAACATTGATCAACAAGAATAACACATTTTCATGTTATTGAATTGCAGTGAAAACGGATTAATAAGGGAAATTCTAAGTCTTAGAAACCATCCAATATAAATTTACGAAACCTTCATAATTTGCTCACTGTAATTGTAAGCTTAATTAGATCAATTTGTATAAACAATTCAAACAAAATTGGCTACTCGATCCATTAAAGTTAAAATTGATTATCGTTCATCAAGTATTTAGTTCTCCTAGGAACGATATCCCATTTGTTACTCTATTACTTATTCGCAATATTATATAATTGCAAAAAATTAAATGATGACATACACCAAAAGGTAACTGAGAAGTGTGTTCCATACACTTATTTATGTCACAAAATATGAATAATTGTTAATAAATTTTTCGAAATGTGCCTTAATTCTATATAAATTTGTTTTACAAAGCAATATCGATGAATATGGCAGAATCTAAAAAAAATAAAAAAAATAAAAGAGAGAGAGAGAGAGAGAGAGAGAGAGAGTTCAGGACCAAAGTGAAAATAGCCGAAAGATCACTCGAAAGTAGAGACAAGGGTGTGAAAGAGTTAAGGACCAATTTGCTGAAGATATGGAGTATTGGAAGAAGAAGAAGAAATGAGAAAAGAGGTCAAGAAACGAGAAAACGAAGTTCAAGGACTAAATTGTAAGTTTTGGCAATGCTATGGGGTCGCATACATATATTGTTTAGAAACATGTAGACCTAATTTTCAATGAACTATGCTATAGCATTGATTTACTTTCAGCAGGAAAAATTTGATTTTCTTATTTAATAAAAATTCTCATGCAAATCAATCTTGGAGGCATTTTTTAAAGCCCTAGAGCCATCCCTAAGGGTCCGTGATGCATTTTAACACATTCTAAGGGTTTATAGCATAGAAAGAGACAAGAAACACGAAGATCGACCCGAAGACGCAAAGATTCAATTCAATAATTAATTTTGTGATGTCGCTTCCTCAATTTTCTTTTTGTTTTCTTCTTTCCAACATACTAGACTAATGTCCTGTTTGAGCCAAATTTTTTGAAAAAATATACTTTCTTAAATAGTGATTTGACACCATTTCAATGACATATTTTTCAATAAAATAATATTACACACAAATTCAAAAATTTTCCTTATTTTTTAGTTTGATTTTATTAATAATATTAACAAGTTTTTGGCACTGTTATCAAGTATTGAGTATTAGTTTGATTTTATTTACTAAGGCACTAATTCAAACATATTTATTTATTTATTTTAGTTCATTTAATTAATTAATTTAGTTTTTTTTAGTTTATCTAACTGCCACTATTGTCTTTCTCTCAAATATTTTATGTTAAGTTCGCTGGGCAATGAATTGATTCTAGTTGATCCAGAAATCGAACACACCATTCATCGTAGATGGAGAGAAGTGAGAGCAGAACAAAACAAAAATAAAAAGGACCAAAAACAAAAAGTACAAATGGCGAACGAGAAGAGCAATCCAATAATTCAAGTGAACGAAAAGGAAGCTGTAGATGAGGAAAATATGATTGTTGGGCAATTCATGACCTCACAAATCATTCAAAGTCAATCTAGCATTGTCTACCCTCCACTTGGGCAGCCTAATTTCTAGTTTAAGACCAAAGATCATACAACTATTCTAGAATGGATATCAATTTTATGGTAGAGCTGAAGAAAATCTATATATACATGTCTCCTCATTTTTAGAGATGTGTAAACACTTCAGAAATTAGGGTAATTCAGATGATGATATTAGACTGAGACTATTTCCACACACTTTGCATAATAAAGCACTTGAGGGGTTGGATTCTCATCCCATTGCCAATATTAGCACATGAAATGATCTAGCTCAAAAGTTTTGTACAAAGTTCTTCCCACTGGCCAAAATGGCAAAGTTGAAGTATGGCATATCTATCTTCCATCAAGGTGAATCTGAATCATTTGATAAAGCTTGGAACAAGTTTAAGAACATGATTCGAAAGTGTCCTCGTCACGATATCAGCAAGGGACTGCAGGTCCAATATTTCTATGTGAGGACTTCTTCTATCTTTCAAAAGCATGGTGAATTCTTTGTCTAATAGCTCTCTATCAACAAAGACGATTAACGATGATTTGAAATTATTTGAGACTGTGGTTACTATTTCAACCATATGGGCTTCAATACGAGCTATTTAAAAGAAAGCGCCTGGTGTATACGAGGTGGATGCTTACTCAGCTTTATCTGTGAAAATAGATTCTCTATTGCATATGGTGGAAAGTACATCACAGTCAGCTAACACAGCTCAAGTCAAGTAGTCAAGTTGTGAAGAGTATGGAAGGATCATAAAACAGTAGATTGCCCAATTCTAGTACTAGGGATGGATCAAGTGGATTGTGCACAATGGGGACAACTTGAACATCATAATTTATAGTCTGATACTTATAATCTATGTTGGGGGAGGTATCCAAACTTCTCTTGGTGTAATTAGAATAGGCTACAGGGTCAGTTTCAGTAGAAAGAGAATAAGGCTTAGTTGGAAGAGATGTTCGGGACATTTATGGAGAAAACAAATCAATACATGGAAGCTAATAATCTGTTCATGAGGAAGATCGAAGTAACTTTCCAAGATCAAAATGCTATTATTAAAAATTTGGAAATTCAAATAGGGCAGATGGCACTTTCTATGACTGGTCGAGCACAAGGTACTTTGCTTAGCAATACCTAAATCAACCTCAAGGAACACGTCAAAGCTATCACAACTAGAAGTGGGGTACAACTACTGGAAATACATGTTAAGAGGCCGATTGCGAATAAGGAAACAATATCTTCTTTAGATGAGGAGCATGTAGAATAAACTAAATTGACATCAGAATCAGCTGCTAAAGAAAGTTCAGATACACTACGGATCAAGAAAACCTCTCCTATCAATCCGTATGAACCTCCTATTCCATTTTCCAGTGGTTGCAAAAGCACAAGTTGGATTAACAGCACACAAAATTTCTTGAGGTCTTCAAGAAACTCCACATCAACATTCCTCTTGCCAATGCACTCATTCAAATGCCTAGCTACGCAAAATTCTTAAAAGACATCCTATCCAATAAATGTAAGCTAAAGGAACATGAAACAGTGATGTCGACCGATGAGTGTAGCATTAGAATCCAGAAAAAACTGCCTCCAAAATGAAAAGACTCGAGGTCCTACACTACTGGAGATTGTTATTTTGACAGGGGCTTATGCGATTTAGTTGCAAGCATTAATTTGATGCTTCTTTTTGTTTTCAAGAAATGCAGATTGGGAAAGGCTAAACCAACTGTAGTAACTCCGCAATTAGTTAATCGATCATTTACTCGTCCAATAGGGATTATTGAAGAAGTATTGATTAAAGTGGAATAATTCATTTTCCCAATTGATTTTCTCATTCTTGACATAGAGGAAGACAATGATATTCCACTTATATTGGGCTGACCATTCTTAGTTGTAGAAAGAGCTCTTATAGATGTTCAAAAGGGTCAACTAATTTTGAGGCTTAGCTAGGAACAGATCTCATTCAATGTCTTCAAAGTTAAATTTCGTACTGAGTCAAACAGTTGCTTTTCAGACAGATGTGATTGAAAATGTGGTCCAGGTCACATTTATGCTACACAACCCATCTAATGCGTATGAGGAATGTATTGTACACTCTCAATCTACTCACTCTAATTCTCTTGAGATTGAGCCATGTGCAAGGATCTTGGAGAATAAACCACAATACACACTCAAACGCCATTTTCAGGAATTCCTAGTAGGTCCTACAAAGCTATTACCATCCATTCAGTAGCCTCCTAAATTGGAACTCAAGCAACTACCACATCAGCTTCGATATGCCTATTTAGGAGAGTCTTTAACTCTTCCAGTAATTATTTAGAATTCAATTAGCAAGATGGAGGAGGAGAGACTACTTCAAGTACTCAAGGATAACAAGACAGCTATTGGATTGTCCATTGTAAATATTAAAAGGATCAGCCCTTTAGTGTGCATACATAAAATCCTCATGAAGGAGAACTTTTGACCTAGTTTAGATATCCAACGAAGGCTAAATCCAAGTATGAAAAAAGTAGTCAAGGAAGAGGTGTCGAAGCTTTTAGATGTAGGTATTATTTACCAAATATCAGATAGTACATGGATCAGTCTAGTTCAAGTGGTGCCGAAGACGGGCAATATTGTAGTGGTGCAGAATGAAAAGAATAAGTTAATTCCTACTAGGACTATTACTAGGTGGAAATTCTACATCAGTTATCACAAACTCAATGCTGATACTCGGAAAAGACCATTTTTCCCTTCCATTTATCGATTAGATGCTAGAAAGATTAGCATGACATTCTCACTATTTTTTTTTCAGAAATACTCTAGATATAATCATATCTGAGTAGCACTTAATGATCAGGAGAAAACCACTTTCACATGTTCCTATGGTACTTTTGCTTACCATAGGATGTCATTCGGTTTGTGAAATGCTCCCACCACTTTTTAGCATTGTATGATGGTGATCTTCTCTAACGTGGTTGAAAAATTAATAGAGGTCTTTATAGACAACTTTTCAATTTTTGGGTCTTCTTTTGACGAATGCTTGGAGCATCTGAACTAGGTATTACAACGATGCAAAGAGATAGGCTTAGTGTTGAATTGAAAAAATGTCACATTAGGGTACAGGAGAACATTGTGTTGGACATCGAATTTCAGTGAAAGGAGTCGAGGTGGATAGAGCTAAAATTCAAGTTATTGAGAAACTACTGCCTCCAATGTCAGTTAAGGGTATTCGCAATTTTCTTGTGCATACGGCTTCTATAGATAATTCATTAAGAATTTTTCAAAGATTACGAAGCCCCTGTGTAATTTGCTAATGAAGGACACCCCATTTGACTTTACTAAGGAATGTTTGTCAACTTTTAACACTCCAATGGAAAAGCTTACCTTAGCATCTGTGATCATTGCAACGAATTGGAGTTTGCCATTCTAGTTGATATGTGATGCAAGTGATTACATCGTGGGGGTCGTATTAGGACAGCATAAGAACAAGATATTCCATGTGATCTACTATGTAAGCAAAACCTTGAATGATGCACAGCTCAGCTATGCTACTACTAAGAAGGAGCTCTTGGCTGTAGTGTATGCCTCTGATAAATTTCGATCATATCTTGTAGGATCATAGGTCTTAATCTACATTGATCATGCCACTTTAAAGTACTTGATGACAAAGAAGGATGCCACATCGAGACTAATCTGTTGGGTATTATTTTTGGAAGAGTTTGATTTGGAAATTAGGGATAAGAAGGGAAGTGAAAATGTGGGAAGTGAAATCACTGATCGAAAGTTAAAATGGATACTAGAGGTAATAGTAAGTTCTTCTAGAAAGGATTGGTCTAAAAAGCTTGGCGATGCTTATGGGCTTATAGAACAGCTTTCAAAACACCTATAGGCATGTCTCCTTAATGCCTAGTTTTTAAGAAAGCATGCCATCTGCCAGTTGAGTTAGAGCTCTAAGCCTACTGGGTAGTCAAAAATTCAAATTTTGATTTGAAAGCAGCTGGTGAAAAAGAGGTTACTTCCATTAAAGAAATTGATGAATTTCAGCTAGAAGCTTACAAGAATGCAAAGCTATACAAGAAGCATACCAAAATGTGGAATGACATGCATATTTAGAGAAGAAAATTTGAGGTGGGGCAAAAATTTATGTTATATAATTCTAGGCTTAAGCTTTTCCCTGGAAAGTTGAGGTCAAGGTGCTCATTCCCTATACAGTTATCGAGGTATTTTCATATGAGGCTATAGTAATCAATCATGAAATAATGCATTTTTAAAGTTAATGGACAGCGGCTGAAACACTACTGGAGCAATGAATACTTAAAGGAAAAGTCCATTATTCATCTCTAAACACTGGAATGAATCAACCACGATAAAGATGAGCTAAAGACTATAAACTAGTTCTTGTTGGGAGGCAACCCAACGTTTCTTCCCTTTAATCTATTCTACTTTTTTATACATTAAATTAGGAAATTTTCGTGTTTCTAATCAATTTTGATAGTTTAGGTAATCGTTCATCTATTTAGGTCACAAAGAGTAGATACATGGTCCAAACTATTTCTAAATCTGTTTTGCAAGTGTTAATATCATATTTAACATAGTAGGTGGTAAAAATCACGCATTACGAGACAAAAATAAGTTTTTCTAAGCTTTCTCCGAATCACAAGTATTTTCAAGTTTAAAAGTGGTTTCAAAACTGATTTAATAGCCTACACGCACTCTACGCATTTTAAAATGTGTTTGACAAGTTTTGGGGGAGATGAAAAGTCTAGTTGAGTTGTGGATGGAAATTGAGCTTTTAGGGACATTTTACCAAAAAACGAGTTTTTGAAAAGCAGAGTGCATTTTAGAATTTTCCCATAATGCGCACACTTACTACATTCATTTTAACTTATCTAGCATGAAAATCGAGGCCTCTGAGGTCTAGAATGTTAAAGATTGAAAAATTCTAAAAACATGCTAGATAAGTTAAACTGGAACACACTTATCAGTTACCACCTTTCTTACTGGTAGCCTATGCAATCGCATAGGCTACTGTTGAATGCGGCCGCATGGTGCTTGGCCAAGAGTTTTCTCGGCCTAAATAGTACTCTATACAATAGCATCCAATAACTCTATGCTGTCAAATAGAGTAAAAGGAAAAAAAATATATTTTAAAATACAACACATGCACACAACTTACTTCATTCTAAACAAATGGCACACTAACACATACAAGTGCATGGGTGATAGCACTTGCCTTCCTCATCGAATTTCACTACACCATATTAACCTCAATAAAGGATGGCAAGGTATGGATTCATCCCTATCCCCCTTTTGCACTTTTTATAGTACTAGTGAATGAACCTGCGTTGCACGTTAATTGGTTCATGTTTAAAATAAGCGTATGTAAATTTTAGAAAAATTCTTTTATAAATTTGAAAAGTATTCATAAATTCGTTGAAATTGACTTATTTTTCATCAATTTTCTCTATATATTTTTTATTTTTCACATGAGCATTTGAGAATTTGCATATATTTATACCAAGCATTTTCCTGTACAAAAGTTTGTGGGAAAATTTTTTATGTAGGACATAGTTCACTATATATATTAGCTCAACCAAAAATATGATTTAGCACACTCAAGTTTTGCCCCAAATCCATACTATGATTATAATAATAAAATATCACCAAGATATGCAACATAACAATATCTACACTATTACATTAAAAAATTTTGTTCATATTGACAGGCACTATGCAGAATCGTAAATTATGGCCTAAATTGTTAAATGCAATTTCATGTATCAACCTTCTTCCAAAGACCTGATTGTAAGATTGCAAAAATGTAATTAGAACATTAGAAAATAATGTAAACATGGGCTTCATAAAGGGAAAAAAACTTCCTCAAACTTTTCAAAGTCTAATTAAAAGGAGTTTTAAATCGAACAAAAAATATTTATAATATGAAGAAAAAAGAAATTTTAAAACAATTTTCGAAAAATATAATAAAAACAAAACAAATTAAACAAAAGAAAGTTACAAAAATTAAATAAATAATATAGAAATATTATTTAATTAAAATTGCAAAAAATGTTTTATCATAAATAGAAAATAATTTCACTTTCTTTTCATCTGGGAGCGAAAACGATATGGTGTTGTCTTCAATCATTTCTCCATTTTCACATGCCAGTTCACGGTAACAATCACCTCCGCTGCAATATTTTTCCATTTTCACACACAACTTCACTTCATCCAATCCAATACCAATAAACAAAAGGAACTAAATGATTTCACAAACTAAAGAACCAAAAAAAAAAAAAAAAATTACAGGCAAAAATAGAAAAAACAAAAAAAAAGATTATTATAAAATTTTTTAATTAAATTGAAATAATTAAAATTAAAAATAAATATTGTTTATAATTAAAATTGAAAAAAAATTACATTTTATCATAAAACGAAAATAATTAAAAGAATTTTAAATTGGAAAAAAAGTATTTATAATATGAAGAAAAAAATTCTAAAACTTTTCAAAAAATATATAATAAAAAAAAAATTAAACAAAAGAAAGCTATGATAATTAAATAAAGAATATATCAATATTATTTAATTAAAATTAAAAAATTAAGTTTTATCATGGAAAGAAAAGAATTAAAAAGAATTTTAAATCAAAAAAAATCATTTATAACATGAACAAAACAAATTTAAAAAAAGAAAAAATAAATGAGAGAATAAAGAAAAACGAAAAATAAAATTCAGGAGAACCCCAAACCTCTATCCATGATAGAGGTTTTTTCCAAAACATCCATGATGATGGAGGTATTCTCTTATCCTTAAAATAATAATAAAAATAAAAACAAAAAATAAAAAATAAAAAAAATGTCTTCAACTTGATGAAGCCGGCAAAAATAGAAAAAAAAAAAAGAGAGATTATTATAAAGTTTAAATTGAAATAAATAAAATTAAAAATAAATATTATTTTTTGACAAAAATTGAAAAAAAATTACATTTTATCATAAAACGAAAGCAATTAAAAGAATTTTAAATCGAAAAAAATATTTATAATATGAAGAAAAAAGAAATTTTAAAGAAATTTTCAAAAAATATATAATAAAAACAAATCAAATTAAACAAAAGAAAGTTACAAAAATTAAATAAAGAATAAATAAATATTATTTAATTAAAATTGAAAAAAATTAAGTTTTATGATGAAGAGAAAAAAATTAAATAGAATTTTAAATCAAAAAAATTATTTATAACATTAACAAAACAACTTAAAAAAAGAAAAAAACAAAGAAAGAAAAACTAATAATAAAATCCAAGGTGGAGAAAACAGAACCCTAAATCTCCATCCATGGTTTTTTCTAAAAATAGATGGAGATTTAAACGGGAACAGATGGACTAATCCAGATGCCATCTTCTCTAGAACATAAACTTCATATACTATTTGTGATATTGAATAATTTAGACATGTCTAAACGTGAAATTTTGAAACATCAAATCAAAAATCAAATAAACTCTCGATAGAAAAGAAATCTCCAAATTTCAAAACATTAATCATCTTGTAAAAAAACCTCTGTGCAAGCTCCATGCTGCACGGAGCTCCTACTTTTGTTGGATGGAGTTTTGCTCAGCTACACTTATTTTAAGTCAAATTCATCATTTTAAAATCTAGATTACTCTACCAATTCAAATCAAACTAAAGTATTAAAATTTCCAAAATTCCATCAATTCACTCACAAACTCTCGATAGAAAAGAAATCTCCAAATTTCAAAACATTAATCATCTTGTAAAAAAACCTCTGTGCAAGCTCCATGCTGCACGGAGCTCCTACTTTTGTTGGATGGAGTTTTGCTCAGCTACACTTATTTTAAGTCAAATTCATCATTTTAAAATCTAGATTACTCTACCAATTCAAATCAAACTAAAGTATTAAAATTTCCAAAATTCCATCAATTCACTCACA
>NC_036239.1:11235917-11248904 GCF_002742605.1 Olea europaea var. sylvestris
ACTAAAGTCCATAAAACCCAAAGGCCCATACCAAATTTTAAATAATTAAACAAACAAATAAAATAAACAAACAAAATAAATAAAATCATAATTACTCATTATCTCTTTTAATTAAATATAATTCAGTAATTACCAAAATTAGTCCGAATCCTCCCTTATAAATAAGACCAATGGTCCATAAGATGGGACATAGAAAGCAAGCAAGAAAAAAAGCAAAGAACGCCACGAAGTGCTGAAGAGGTGAAAGAAAAGCAGAGAACGCAACCATGAAGTACTGAAGAATTTTCAGGATCTGAAGAAGTGAAGAATTCTTCTCAAATCCAAATCTGGTAAAGGCCTAGAAGATTAAAATCTTCTTCAAATCAAACAGGTTCACGTCAAGTCCAAAGAGATCAAAGTCTTCTTCAAATCAAATCAAATTCAAGTCCAAGTCCAAGCCTCAAGATTCAAGTTCTAAACAAGTCAAATATCGACAAATCAAATTTTCAACGAATTATTGAAGATCAGGATTTAAGCCACGTGGCCCCTCGACTTCAAATATTCAGATCATTAATCAGAGGATTTTGTAATTTTGCAACTACAAGAAGGTCAACATCACTTGTATTTATCTAAATACAATTTGTAACGATTTCTGTATTTTAATACACGAAATTTCGTCGTACAAATTTCTTGGCACGCCCGGTGGGACCTTCTTGTCCTCTCATCTTTTGATCTCAAAATCTTCAAATTTCAAATACTACATCAGCAATGGCAGGCGAAAAGGCGAAACAAACTATGACTCATCTCGAAGAGACACTTGCTGAACTCTTCCACGCGACCAGGGCCCAAACAAAAAATGGGAAAACTCAACTAGTCACACCACTAAAGAAATTCTCCAACAAATACAGAATGAAAATTGCCTTCAGAAAGCCAAACTCTCATTTGACACAAAAAACCATGAGTTCGACGAAAAACTCTCGTTCGGGGTCCATCTCCAGTGGTAGATCCTTATCTGGATCCCCTCATGCCACTTCTCAGCAAAAGTGGGAAGATGATACTTCATCTGAAGAATCACTTGAACCAGTGATGGTCACAGAAGCGGCATCGGGCTCAGATGATCGAATCCAACAAATGGCTCTAGCTATTGAAAAATTAACAAAGTCGTTAGAAGAAAAAGATGCCCAAATTACCGCACTCATGCATAAACTAGAGTCGCAAAATCCACCACTTAAAGAAGATCAGGAAAATTTAGGATCTTCCAAGGCCAAAGAGTTAGAAGTCCAAGAATATCAGCAAAAGCAAGATATACATTATCAAACAATTGTTCAAAATGTATTGCGTGACGCCACTCAACTCTCCGTTGGCTCTCTATCTGTCCAACAACTTCAACATATGATTGCGGATACCATTCGTGCCCACTATGGTGGTTCGTTGCAATCTTCATTGGTGTATGCCAAACCCTATAGTCATCGAATCGACGAAATAAGGATGCCACTTGGTTACCAACCTCCAAAGTTTCAATGTTTTGACGGAAAGGGAAACCCAAAGCAACATGTTGCTCATTTTATTGAGACATGTAACAATGCAGGTACTTACAATGACACAATGGTGAAGCAGTTCGTACGCTCCCTCAAAGGTTCTGCATTTGAACGGTAGACAGACTTACCGGCAGGGTCAATTGATAGTTGGGATCAACTCGAGCGAGAGTTCTTAACACACTTCTACAGCACCCGACGAATTGTCAGCCTTCCAGAACTTGCTCGAACAAAGCAGAGCAAGGAAGAGCCTATAGTAGAGTACATTGAACGCTGGAGAAACCTTGTGCTTAATTGTAAAGAACGAATAAGTGAAGCATCTTCCATCGACATGTGTGTACAAGGCATGCATTGGGGATTACTCTATAATCTCCAAGCAAACATGCCTCACTCATTTGAAGAATTGACGACACGTGCTCATGACCTGGAGCTTCAAATTGCAAGGCATGGGAGTTATTTACCAAGTGATAAGAAAGATCCTAAGAAGGATATAAAGAAGGACGTTAAGATAAGTAAATCCAAAGAGCTATGGCGATTTCTACGGCTCCTGCAAAGATAGCCTTCCAAGGGTCGAGCTCGAACTCAAAACCAAAGCTAGAGTTCAGACGTAACAAAGGACAAGTCCAAAGCAGAAGTCATGTGACTCTAAAGGAACTTGAAGGAAGGGAGTACCCATTCTCAGATTCAGAAGTTTCTGGAATTCTAGATCAGCTCCTTGAACAGAAAATAATCGAACATCCAGTACCAAAAAGACCTGAGGAGGCTGGTAAGATCGATCATCCTAAATACTGTAAATTTCATAGGATCATTAGCCATCCAGTGGAAAAATGCTTTGTTTTGAAAGATCTTATTGTTCGCTTGGACAAAGAAAATAAGATCAAACTTGAGACTGGAGAGAATCCAACAGCCACATGCTCGATGGCTTCATTTGGATCATTTGATCTAATTCCCATTCCAGGAAAGAAACAAACATTCTCTGATGTACACGATGCCTGTAAATCCTCCGTTGAGGAATTTGGACCTCAACTCCCGGAAGGAGCCATCCCAGTGAAATTTGAGGTAGACGGAGAAATCACCATCAGTTATATCTATCCAGGGATGAATGGACCAAGTGCACCCAATCGTCCAACCTTTTATGAAATTATGACAGGTGACTTAGATGTTTGGGATTCCGACTCAGAATTTGAAGACGAGATTGGTGACGGCTGGTCTACTTTCATAAAGAAGAAAGAGAAATACATAATGCCAAACAAAATAGGTAAAATATTACCTTCTACGTCTCTTGTAGGAGCAAAGTTGGAGGAATTGGGTACGAAAATTCAACCTAATGAAGAAGAAACGCTAGAAGAAGATCATGGGGCATGGACCTTAGTGAAAAGACGTCGTCGGAAGGCTTTACGACTCCCAAATTCTAACTTTTGTGACAAGAAATCAAGACCAAGGAACGATCAAAGAAGGAGACCTGAAGTCAAGCCAAAAGTATCTACTAAATCAATCGAAGAGGGAGCAGCTCCACGCGTTATTCCTAGACTACCGACCTTTGGTGATTATTTTCCTAAGGGTTTCTTTGATAAAGAATGTCTAACCTCCAACGTAATCAATGTGAAGGAGAAAGATGAAATGAAGAACGTATCAAAGCAGACTTCAAAATAGAAGAAAACTATTTCACGACTCAATAATATTCCTGCCAATACAAGTCTAGTAGAGTCTCTTGCCCTTCCCTTCGATGATCGAATGGCCTTGGTGGCAGCATTAATCGATCCGGAAGAATATGAAAGCAAAGTTTTAGAACATATTGGAGCCACATCTCCTCAAGACTGTATGGCCACCATAACATTCAACGATGGAGATTTACAGCTGGGATCACGTCCACATAATAGACCACTGTATGTCAGCGGTTATATTCGAAAGTGCAAGATAAATCGCATGATGATCGATTGTGGATCTGCTGTAAATATTATGCCGGTCAAAACAATGAAGAAAATTGGAATTAATGTTGGTAATCTATCCAGAAGCAAAATCATGATTCAAGGATTCAATCAAAAAGGTCAGCGAGCCATTCGCATGATTCGCCTAAAGTTGCAAATAGAGGAGTTAATCTCCTCGGCTCTTTTCCATGTCATTGATGCTAAAACATCATACGAGTTACTCCTTGGACGTGTTTGGCTGCACGAAACTGGAGTGGTACCTTCGACTTGGCACCAATACCTCAAATACAACCGAGACGGAGAGGTCAAATGTGTGGTAGCTGAGTCCAAACCTTTTCTCGAAGAAGAATCTCATTTTGCCGATGCCAAGTTTTACATGGAAGGTGAAGAATGTAATTCTTCAGGGTTGACCATGTCTAGATTCAAAATCAAAGAAGATACAAACGATCATGATACATCTAGTGCTGCTCAATCTCATCAACTTATCGAAGATAAGTCAAAATTTACATCCGAAAAATTCTCTAAAGGCAAAGAACCTCAAGTAGAATCAATCGATGTTGAGATATTGAGAAAAGAGTTAACTCTTCCAATACCTAGCATCCCAAAATTGCTTCTGCCCCACCAACTTATGGCGGGCTCGAAAGGACATAAATCTACATCAGAGGCTTCAACATCTCTTCCGGACATATCAAAACTCTATATTTTCGGCTCATCCAAACAAGAAGGAGCTACTGAATCAAAACAAACTTTCAAAGGATGTTACAATCCTCAAGTTAAAAAGTTGTTTGAAAATGCTGGGTTTGGAAAAGGAGAGCCTTGTAAATTAGGTGATCCTGATGCTGTCCTTTCAGGAGGGCATCCCCCTTTTAATTCTGATCAAGCCTTTGTGTCCCGACCCAAGTATGGTTTGGGATATGATCCCAATCCACCAAGAAAGATTAAGGTCAAGAAGGTTTCCTCAAACGCCATCATGATTCAAATTTATGAAGTTGCAGAAGAGAAATCTGAACAGCCGAAACCTTCAGTGTTCGATCGAATTGAAAATAAGAATGCCAGAGTTTCAGTGTTTAAAAGGTTAAAAGGAGAATCCTCCCCAATAGTTGATGTAAAAGGTAAAGTTTCCGTCTTCCAAAGATTAAGCGAAGATTCTTCTTTTTCTACCCAAATTGATAAGAATGCACAAGCTTCCCAAACGTCATCCCAAAGACAATCCACATTTTCTCGACTTGGGATTAAAACTTCTGATCCAAGCCTAAAGCCACAACGATCAAGAAGAAGACGAAGATAGCAAAAACTTCGTCCATCCCAAAAGGAGAGTGAAGAAAAAGAAGAAGTCTCTATCAATCACATAGCCTTTGAAGAAGCTCCCGATTCAGACTCTGAATCCGAAAGTTCTATCGCAACTGATGAACCTGAACCAGCCCCACATACTTTTGAGGAAGGTGGACAAGCTACTGTGGATGACTTGAAACATTGAACCTGGGGACCGAAGAAGACCCGAGACCAGTATTTGTAAGTGCCCTTTTCAATCAAAAGGAAGAATCTGAGTGCATTAGTTTGCTTCACGAATACAAAGACGTGTTTGCATGGTCTTACAAAGAAATGCCGGGGTTAAATCCTAAAGTTGCAGTGCATCATCTTGCGGTAAGACATGGAGTTCGACCCGTCAAACAACCTCAAAGAAGATTTCGACCAGAACTGATTTCTCAAATTGAAATGGAAGTCAACAAACTTATTGAAGCTGGATTTATACGTGAAGTGAAATATTCAACATGGATCGCAAACATTGTTCCTGTCAAAAAGAAGAACGGGCAATTGCGAATTTGCGTTGACTTTCGGGATCTGAATCAAGCATGTCTGAAAGATGATTTTCCACTTCCAATAACAGAGCTGATGGTGGATGCAACTACCGGATATGAAGTCTTATCTGCCATGGATGGATTTTCTGGATACAATCAGATACGGATGAATCCAAAAGACGAGAAACTCACATCATTTCGTACCCCAAAAGGCATATATTGTTACAAAGTTATGCCTTTTGGATTAAAAAATGCGGGGGCAACCTACCAGCGGGCAATGCAAAAGATTTTCGATGATATTCTATATAAGAACGTTGAATGTTATGTGGATGATCTTGTTGTTAAAACAAAAAGATGCAACGATCATTTACAAGATTTACGTGATGTTTTCAAAAAACTTCGAAGACATCAGTTAAAGGTGAATCCGTTGAAATGTGCATTTAGCGTCACCTTTGGAAAATTTCTCGGCTTCGTTGTTCGACATCGGGGCATTGAAATAGATCAATAAAAAATTGAAGCTATAATCAATATGCTAGAGCCAAGAAATGTACGTGAGTTGAAAAGTTTTCAAGGAAAACTTGCATACATTCGAAGATTTATCTCTAATCTAGCCGGACGTTGTCATCCATTCAACAAATTGGTGAAGAAAGATGTACCATTTGAATTGGATGACGCTTGTCAAAATGCTTTCCAAAGCATTAAACAATATTTGTCTCGTCCACCAGTACTCACAGCTCCAGTTCCAGGGAAGTCGCTGACTCTTTATGTTGCAGCACAAGAATATTCTCTAAGGGTACTTCTTGCCCAAGTTAACGAAGAAGGAAAAGAGAATGCACTCTATTACTTAAGCTGGACACTGGTAGGCACTGAAATGAAGTATTCACCTATTGAAAAAATGTGCCTCGCGTTAATCTTCGCAGCTAAAAAGTTGAGGCATTATATGCTATCACACACAATCAATCTTGTTTCAAAGATTGACCATTGAAGTACATAATGTCCAGACCAATTCTTTCTGGAAGGATTGGAAAATGGGCATTACTGTTGTCTGAGTTCGACATCAAATTCATTCCACAAAAGGCCATTAAAGGACAAGCTTTGGCGAATTTCCTTGCTGACCACCCAATTCCAACGAAATGGGAACTTCAAGAAGACCTTCCCAATGAAGAAGTTCTATTCACCGAAATCATACCATCATGGAGGCTATACTTCGACGGGGCAGCCCGAAGTTATAGTGCCGGAGCAGGAGTGGTCTTCATCACTCCTCATGATCTCGTCATGCCCTACTCATTTGCCTTAACAGAGAAATGTTCGAATAATGTGGCAGAATATCAAGCTCTTATCATCGGCTTAGAAACAGCTTTAGATATGGATATTCACCAGCTGGTAGTCTTTGGAGACTCTAAATTGATAATCAACCAACTTTTAGCTGAATATGAAGTCCGTAATTCAAACTTGAAGCTATATCATGAACATGCAGCAATGCTTATGAGACGATTTGATTCGATAAAAATCAAATTCGTCCCGAGAAGTGAAAATAAGGAAGCTGATGCCTTAGCTAATTTGGCTGTTGCTTTAGCTAGATCAGATGAAGAATTTTCCCACTCCATATCAATTGTTCAAAGATGGGTGCTTCCGTCATTGCTACCCAGTAATTAGAAGAAAACAATAGTGTCGAAGTAGTCGAAGATGAGGAAAGAGAAAATTGGAGACAGCCAATAATCGATTTCCTCCAACATCAAAAGCTACCAGATAATCCAAGGCGAAAACAAAAATCAAGAGGCGTGCCTCTCGCTTTATCTTTTATAAGGGAACACTTTATCGACGATCATTTGATGGAGTTTTCCTTCGATGCCTAAGTAATGATGAAGCAACGCAGGTCGTGGAAGAAGCCCACTCTGGAATTTGTGGTGCCCACCAGTCTGGACCTAAACTCCATTTTCGAATAAAGAGGATGGGATATTACTGGCCAACTATGGTACAAGACTCCATGGATTATGCAAGAAAATGTGAAGCTTGCCAAATCCATGCAAATTTTATCTATCAACCTCTGGAACCATTACATCCGACAATAGCTTCATGGCCATTTGATGCATGGGGTCTTGATGTCATTGGGCCTATAACTCCAAAGTCTTCAACAGGGCATGCATACATCCTCGCCGGGACAGACTACTTCTCTAAGTGGGCCGAAGCCATACCATTGAAGGAAGTAAAGAACGAAAATGTCGCAGATTTCATTCGTATCCAAATCATTTATCGATATGGTGTCCCGCGACATATCATAACCGATAATGGCAAGCCATTTTGCAATAGGCACATAAATAATTTATGTACAAAGTTTGGATTCAAACAGTACAACTCGTCTATGTACAATGCGGTAGCTAACGGATTGGCAGAGGCATTCAACAAAATACTATGCAGTCTGCTGAAAAAGGTTGTCTCCAAATCAAAAAGAGATTGGCATGAGAGAATCGGTGAAGTCTTATGGGCTTATCGAACTACTTATCGGACTCCAACACAAGCCACTCCTTATGCCTTAGTATATGGGGTAGAGGCTGTCCTTCCCCTGGAGTGTCAAATTCCGTCACTTCGAATTGCTATTCAGGAAAGTTTGACAACTGAAGAAAATGCCCGCCTTCGATTGGAAGAGTTGGAAGCTTTGGATGAGAAGAGGTTAGAAGTACAAATGCATCTAGAGTGCTATCAAGCTCGAATGGCCAAGTCTTTCAACAAAAAGGTGCGACCAAGATCATTTCAAGTTGGAGATCTGGTACTTTCAGTGCGCAAGCCAATCATAATCACAAGAAAAACAGGGGGCAAGTTCCAACCTAAATGGGATGGTCCATTTCTTGTTACCCATGCATTCACTAACGGAGCGTATAAGATCGTCCACAAAGATGGATTGCAAATCGAACCTATCAATGGAAAATTTTTAAAGCGTTTTTACGCCTGAAGTTTTTTATTTTTAAATTTTTCATTGTAAAAAAAAAATTGTGTTCTTGTAATGAACTACGTTCGACTTGATCCCGTTTGGGTACGTAGGCAGCTTGAATAAATTATAAATTCAAGTTCAGTCACAACTAATAAATTCATTCAATTTGTTTATCAATTGCTGTAAAAAAAAGACACAAGAAACATGAAAAAGAAAGTTCATCCAAATAAGAATAGTAAGTCAAAATTCAAACAATATGGTCTTAAAAAAAAAAGATCAGAAATTCATGACTTTGTCAAGATCACTCACCATTGATCACTCGCAGGAAACTATCTTCAAGGGTCTTCCTTTTCTGGTCAATGGATGCTATGCTAGCGACATCTCTTGCCTGTGCTTCTTCCAATGCTGCCTTCTTGGTTCCAATCATACTTGTTTCTTCCTCTTGGGCTTGAAGTTCATCACGAAGTCTATCTAGCTCAAAGGTTAGCTCACTAATTTTGTCTCTCAACAAAGAACACGTGGAATCCTTTACTTCCAGTTGAATGTTCAAAAGTTTCAACTCCTCCGCCTTTTCTTCAACGATTGGACAATCCAAGTGCTGCTTTCTTTCAGACAAGTAAGAGTCAATTTTTTTTAGAAACACATCCATGCGTTTCATCAAAGGTGCTTGGTCTGCGTGGAATGAGTTGGAAATCACATTCTGAAGAATTAAATTATTTTCATCCCACCAAGATCGAATATTGGAGAATCCATACTTTAAGACATCCTTAAAACATTTCTGGAGGTAATTATTCATAGCTTCTTGCAGAGCAGCCTTCAGATAAGGAGACTCTTGGGTAATTCCAGGTGGAGGACCAGACATGAAAGAACAGATTGGTGCAACCCGATGATTATTTGTTTGTGAAGGTGGAATACTGACTAAAGCCAACGAAGATGGAACGACAGGAACTCCTTGATTGACCTCTGAAATATTAGCTCTCACAGTCCCTGAATTTACTTCATCTTCAGCATTAAAATTGTCCATGATATGCACCAAAGTACCTTCATTGATGGTGCCTGGATATTTGCAAAGAAGGTCATGAGAATCATTAATACCATCTATTCCTTGAAGTGCATCGATTCGCCCGTCATTCTTGCCAGTCTGATTTTGCAAAAAGTTTGGATTCATGGAGAAATTTAGTTCTTCAGGGACGCTCGAAAAACCTACAAGAAATAGAACATGGTTTCAAAAAAAAAGGGAAAAAAGTGCAATAAACAACAACAGGACACATACCTGCATTTCGTGTCCTGGGCGACATGTCCAAAAATCCATCATTTGATGATGTGTTCGGGAGGCTGAGGTTAATGTGAGAAGCTCCAACTTCACCTTTTGAAAGACTCGGAATAGCTTGAAGCGGCCTCGGTTCTATTGGTCGTTTGATTTGTATATTCGAGAAAGAGGAGCCTGAAATTGAAGATTGTGACAGAAAATCAGATACAAACAATGCATAAAATAAAAAATAAAAAAAATAAAGGGAGAACTATACCTGATCTCCAGAACTTTCATCTTCTGGAGTCACAGTCTTTCCTGGTGCTCGTGATGCTCGATCTCCAGGACTACTGTGATCTGGAATCGAAATTGCTTCTGGCACCTTATCAGCAGGCTCAGAGGTGGTAGCAACCTTTGCCGAGGGAACTATGATTTTGATTCTCTTAATACCCTTTTCATTTTGCTGGTTTAGATCTCTCTTTTGAGAAGCCTCTTCAGGAGCAGCATTTGGAGGGTTTAACCCTCTAGCTAAAACCCTGTTCGGAGTGGAGCCAAGAACAAAGTCACGGCTCTCACTAGAAAATAAGACATGCACCTGGACCTTGGTCAAAAGTGGTAACACTTTGCTATTCTACCAAGCCTGGTATTCAACATAAATGTTTTGATGTATATCCCTCACATACTCTGGCAACCAAACCCGATACATGTCGCCGACACTGGGGGCAATATTCAACTTTCTTGGTGAACCGGGAAGTTTCTGTCTAAAGTCAAACTGTCTCTCAAACCTGTGAGGATTATACACCTCAAGAATGAAAGGTGAATTTCCTCGACGATAAGAGACAAATCAAGATCGAATACTCATCATGAATTCTGAAATATCTGCAGACCTCGGTTGGTCGTCCACACGTACATCAGAATGAGACAATGAGGGTAATGGATTCCAGCAAAAGTTATCGGTGTTCATCGCTCCACGGATAAATTCCTGACAATCAACGACATTTTTCTCCCAAGATTGAAAAGCGTTCAGAGTTCCAGCATATCTTCGAATTATAGGACAAGAATAACTCTTGTCTACATGAGCATAAACACCTCGGACAAAATAAGTTGCTGCCCAAGCATAAAGAAAATGTCCAGGAAATGAATGTGAAATTGAGCCAAGATCTGGATTTGCCTGATAGTTAGATGTTCGTGTAAGTCCACTATAAATGCTCGCCAATATGGGTGGAACTAGACTATAAGTGTACCCGCCTGCCATCCTAGAAGATGCTTTAGAAGTCCCAACTCTTAGACTTTTGTCCCCAGATGGAAGAACGAAGCGACAAAGCCATAGGGAGAGATAGGCTGCTATCTCTAATTCCTCTTCTTCTTCCATAGACAAGAAACTTACATAAACCAGTACTATGCAACTCTATTTCAATTTGATTTCAAGGAAGAAGAAGAAGGAACCTCATGTATAGAAAAGCTTGCAATGCTAGTTCCAATTAAAAAGAAAAATGTATTAGATGTATAGAATCTATTTTATTTTAGATTATACTTAAAAGAATAGAACAAAAATACCTAGAGTGCAAGTCGATATCTAAGGAACTGATGAAGTTTCAATTAAAAAGAAAAATGTATTAGATGTATACAATCTATTTTATTTTAGATTATACTTAAAAGAATAGAACAAAAATACCTAGAGTGCAAGTCGATATTTGAGGAACTGAAAACTAAATGTCTAAAAGACGAGGTGTAAGTCTTAAGTTAGGAAATAGATCTGAAAATTAAATGTCTAAAAGAAAAATGGGCATGGCATTAATATTTGTGAGAATAACACTTCTCTTAAAGCCTTTATCACTCGAGTAAACAAGCTTGCAAGGTTATTTGAAAACCCGGTGTCCTAAGGTCAATTGACTTAGGAGTCATCAGCCTAACGCTCGCTACAGGAGTCATATGAAAAGCAAGAAATAGAAAAATTAATAAATAAAAATTGTCTTTTCAAGCCTTTTAAGCCTGCAATGGTTTAAAACCTAGTATCCTAAGGTCAATTGATTTGGGAGTCACCAACCTAAAGCTCGCTACATGGATTATATAGAAAGCAATTGAGAGGATGCAAAAGAGAGAGAGAGATGCTAAAAATAAGTGAGGAAAGAAAACAAATGCATTGATAAAGCCCCAAGACATTTGGTTGACAGACTATATCTTTAATGTGCAAGTTGCTTATTTTAGTCTTAAATGTTGAAGTATTCAAAAATAGGAGTCTCTCCCTGTTGAAGTGTGAACTTGTGATGGTGAGATCTATCCAAACTAAGAAAGGATAGGAATTAGAATTAACTAATTTCAACCTAGAGCACACCTCAAAAAAATTGAGTGAAAAGAATAAGTTTTGGAGTTTGTATCTCTTGAGCAAAGAAATGAAATACTTGAACATTACGGGTTGGGAGTTGAATCAATTATGAGCTTGATATATTTACATGATTTTACACATACATGTTGGGTTACGCATATAATAGGTTGAGGTTGATTTGATTTTGTATTGATAAAACTGTAGACATAAAAAATAATAAAATAAAATGGATTGAGTCGATTTAAATCATTAGCCCAATTAAATTTAAACCTACTAAAGTCCATAAAACCCAAAGGCCCATACCAAATTTTAAATAATTAAACAAACAAATAAAATAAACAAACAAAATAAATAAAATCATAATTACTCATTATCTCTTTTAATTAAATATAATTCAGTAATTACCAAAATTAGTCCGAATCCTCCCTTATAAATAAGACCAATGGTTCATAAGACAAGGGACATAGAACGCAAGCAAGAAAAGAAAGCAAAGAATAACACAAAGCGCTGAAGAAATCTCAAGGCTGAAAGAAGGGAAGAAATTCTGTCAAACCTTAACTCGGTGAACCCCAAGAAGATAAAAATCTTCTTCGAATCAAACAGGTTCACGTCAAGTCCAAAGAGATCAAAGTCTTCTTCAAATCAAATCAAATTCAAGTCCAAGTCCAAGCCTCAAGATTCAAGTTCTAAACAAGTCAAATATCGACAAATCAAATTTTCAACAAATTATTGAAGATCAGGATTTAAGCCACGTGGCCCCTCGACTTCAAATATTCAGATCATTAATCAGAGGATTTTGTAATCTTGCAACTACAAGAAGGTCAGCATCACTTGTATTTATCTAAATACAATTTGTAACGATTTCTATATTTTAATACACGAAATTCTGTCGTACAATAATCCTCATCCTCTCGTAGTTTGGATTAATCTCACTATCACTAGTTTACATCTCAACAAGTGAAGGCTCTTCTAAGTTTGATTGTTTCGACACTAAAGATTAAACTATGTTACTTGTCTCGCCTCAAAGGTATAGTTTCTTCAACTAAATGTTCAAGAGCTTTTCTTCATGTAATTGTCTCTCTTTTGTTTTTCTCACTTTTCTCTAATTTTTCTGATTTATTATTATTATTATTATTATTATTATTATTATTATTATTATTATTATTATTATTATTATTATCATCTTCTCATTTGCTTTCTATATAACCCATGTAACGAGCTTTAGGCCGGTGACTCCCAAAC
>NC_036239.1:11257132-11321845 GCF_002742605.1 Olea europaea var. sylvestris
CCTTTTGAATGGATTTAAATTCATAGCATTCTTATAATTTTTGTGTTGTCGAAGGTTCGGGACACAACCATTCTCACGAAACCAAAAATTAATCCACTATTCGTGAGTAACTCTGTCGGATTCATTCGCATGGGCAATCAACGCGAAAACATTAAAGAGATACAAACAAGACTTGGGAAGATGATCCGTCAACTCTGAAAGGCTTGGGACTACTTCCTCATAATAATGACCCATCATCGAAAGTCCACTTATCTCACGGATGTCCCAAAGAGAAATGCCAATTTCACCATTGGCAGTCACAAAGGTGTTGGTTTCTGGACACCAAACCTCACAAAGAGCTCTGTAAATGGAGTTTGGGCGATGGTAATCTTTTGCAGTAGAACCGACTGCAAAAGCTAACTCTCGGAGATTCCTCTTGAGTAGAAGTTTCTGGACCCACAAAGACCATTCCCAAAATTTTGGAAGAAAAGAAATCTCTCCTCGACTGACCAGTTCGCTTCCCCATCGTAACTCTCTATTATCAATTCTCTCACAAATCACAGCCCTTGGAATGTACTCCATGCTCTGGGAATGATGAGGTGGAAGACACAAAAAGGGAAGATGACTGCTGGAGCGATTGGACTTACTAGTATCCAAACTCTCGTGACAATCACTAATGGTGGACATATGCAACTCCGAAAATGGCTCCAGAAGGTCGAGGGAAGGATCTGTCGTTGGCTTATGGACACTAACTTTAAGTTCACCTCGTACGCCGGTCTGGGCATGGTACTTCACATCAATATCTTTGAAACGCAGATAACTTTTGCCTTGATTTTTAAACTCAACAATTTCGTGCATGTTAGAACACATTTTATCATTAGAACTTGTTCCAGCCATGTCTGCAAAAAAAAAAAAAAAAATGGGTCAGCGAAAAAAAGAAAAAGGGACAGAAAACCTTTCAAATTGGTTTATTGTCTAAAATCTCGAGTTTACAAAATATGTAAAAATGGTCTGCCAATGGCTCCGTTAAGTTAATTAACCAAGTTGTTGTTGTAGACATAAAAAATAATAAAATAAAATGGATTGAGTCGATTTAAATCATTAGCCCAATTAAATTTAAACCTACTAAAGTCCATAAAACCCAAAGGCCCATACCAAATTTTAAATAATTAAACAAACAAATAAAATAAACAAACAAAATAAATAAAATCATAATTACTCAATTATCTCTTTTAATTAAATATAATTGAGTATGGAAGGAACAAGTCCTTGGTCCTGAACACAAAGTGTCTTGGACGATGGAAGGAACAGGTCCTTGGTCTTCAACACAAAGTGTATTGGACGATGGAATGAACTAGTCCTTGGTCCTTAACACAAAGTGTCTTGAATGATTGAAGGAGACAGTCCTTGATCTTCAACACAAAGTGTCTTGGACGATGGAAGGAACAAGTCATTGGTCCTCAACACAAAGTGCCTTGGACAGTCGAAGGAGCCACTCCTTGGTTCTTAACACAAAGTGCCTTAGACGATGGAAGGAGCAGGTCCTTGGTCCTTAACAAAAAGTGCTTTGGATAGTGAAAAATAACAGTCCTTAATCCTCAACGTGTACGGAGGTTTGCAATTTTGAGTTTATTCATAAGTATGTAATTTCTGAACTCATAAAATAATTGCAACAAAAAAAAAATTTACCTCTACACGCAGAAAAATCTTGAACCTCAAAATTCTTGATTCGTTTCAAAAGGTTGAATTCCTGCATAAAAAATAAATAAATAAATAAATAAACAAAAATAATAACAATAACAATAACAATAATCAACAAAAAATGATGGGATAAAAAAATAAAAAGACAATCCAAAAAAAAAGGGAAAGATGAAAAAAAAATAAAGGAGTTAAATTTGACGTGTGAAAAAAAAAAAAAAGAAAAAAAAATGAAAATAGCTAATCAAAACCAAAAATCAAACAAAGAAACTGAAAGAGAAAAAGAAAAGGAGAATGAAGAAGTAAAAAATAAAATAATAATAATAATAATAATAAAACCAAAAAAAATAAATAAATAAATAAAACAAAAGGATTTGATTTCTGCCAAATGGTAGAAACCAACAAACCAAACAATTGTTTGGTCACGTAGAGACCAAACAATTCTGGTTTGGATTCCACAGCCGCTCCAAAATTTTGTGGGTTTCCGTGTAGGTATAAAAAAAAGTGAAAGAAAATCGGTTTCTACTGTTCAAAGAAACCATTTGGATTATTTGAAAAAAAAAAAAAGTTTCTACAAAAGCATAAACCGGTTTGAATTAACAATTCTAATTGTTAATTGGTTTCTATCATATGAACATTGTTAATTGGTTTCTGGTTTTTTGCCTGCCATGTGGTATATGGTTTCTCGCTTTTCACTTTGCTAATTAAAAAATTAAAAAAAAAAAGAAATAAACGATTTCTGTCGAAAACGGCAGATTTTAATTCACCAATTCCAACAATTGAAATTTTGTTGGAATTGGTTCTAGAAACCAACAGGTACTAAAAAAATAATAATAAATAAAAAGGGTAGAAAAGAAAAGAAAGGAAAAATTACGTGTAAAAAAAAAAGGGGGGGGGGGGTTCTCACTCATCCAGCAGAAGGAGAAGCAGCATAGGACAATTCCGTTGATGTCATTCGCACAAGAGGCCATAAGGCCAATCTACCACGAAGAATGTGATATATGCCAAGGGATTCAACCAATGGATGGCTTCTTCATCAACTAATGAATCTCAGAATGATACAAACAATTGCAAACTTAATTAGCATTAGGCAAAAGGAAGGAGAGTTTGTTAGTAGGTTTTTTTTTCAGATTTAAGGATAAGATTTTTGTTGGTGAAAAAAAAAAAAAATGGGTCAGCGAAAAAAAGAAAAAGGGACAGTAAACCTTTCAAATTGGTTTATTGTCTAAAATCTCGAGTTTACAAAATATGTAAACAGTCTCTACAAAAAATGCCTTGGATGGTCAA
Source organism: Olea europaea var. sylvestris (assembly GCF_002742605.1). Classification (NCBI taxonomy): domain Eukaryota; kingdom Viridiplantae; phylum Streptophyta; class Magnoliopsida; order Lamiales; family Oleaceae; genus Olea; species Olea europaea. The sequence goes on from NC_036239.1 coordinate 11,260,097, forward strand.
AGGAACAGGTCCTTGATCCCCAAGCCTGAAGTGCTTTGGACAGTTGAAGGAGCCAGTCCTTGGTCTTCAACACAAAGTGTCTTGGACGATGGAAGGAACAAGTCCTTGGTCCTGAACACAAAGTGTCTTGGACGATGGAAGGAACAGGTCCTTGGTCTTCAACACAAAGTGTATTGGACGATGGAATGAACTAGTCCTTGGTCCTTAACACAAAGTGTCTTGAATGATTGAAGGAGACAGTCCTTGATCTTCAACACAAAGTGTCTTGGACGATGGAAGGAACAAGTCATTGGTCCTCAACACAAAGTGCCTTGGACAGTCGAAGGAGCCACTCCTTGGTTCTTAACACAAAGTGCCTTAGACGATGGAAGGAGCAGGTCCTTGGTCCTTAACAAAAAGTGCTTTGGATAGTGAAAAATAACAGTCCTTAATCCTCAACGTGTACGGAGGTTTGCAATTTTGAGTTTATTCATAAGTATGTAATTTCTGAACTCATAAAATAATTGCAACAAAAAAAAAATTTACCTCTACACGCAGAAAAATCTTGAACCTCAAAATTCTTGATTCGTTTCAAAAGGTTGAATTCCTGCATAAAAAATAAATAAATAAATAAATAAACAAAAATAATAACAATAACAATAACAATAATCAACAAAAAATGATGGGATAAAAAAATAAAAAGACAATCCAAAAAAAAAGGGAAAGATGAAAAAAAAATAAAGGAGTTAAATTTGACGTGTGAAAAAAAAAAAAAAGAAAGAAAAATGAAAATAGCTAATCAAAACCAAAAATCAAACAAAGAAACTGAAAGAGAAAAAGAAAAGGAGAATGAAGAAGTAAAAAATAAAATAATAATAATAATAATAATAAAACCAAAAAAAATAAATAAATAAATAAAACAAAAGGATTTGATTTCTGCCAAATGGTAGAAACCAACAAACCAAACAATTGTTTGGTCACGTAGAGACCAAACAATTCTGGTTTGGATTCCACAGCCGCTCCAAAATTTTGTGGGTTTCCGTGTAGGTATAAAAAAAAGTGAAAGAAAATCGGTTTCTACTGTTCAAAGAAACCATTTGGATTATTTGAAAAAAAAAAAAAGTTTCTACAAAAGCATAAACCGGTTTGAATTAACAATTCTAATTGTTAATTGGTTTCTATCATATGAACATTGTTAATTGGTTTCTGGTTTTTTGCCTGCCATGTGGTATATGGTTTCTCGCTTTTCACTTTGCTAATTAAAAAATTAAAAAAAAAAAGAAATAAACGATTTCTGTCGAAAACGGCAGATTTTAATTCACCAATTCCAACAATTGAAATTTTGTTGGAATTGGTTCTAGAAACCAACAGGTACTAAAAAAATAATAATAAATAAAAAGGGTAGAAAAGAAAAGAAAGGAAAAATTACGTGTAAAAAAAAAAGGGGGGGGGGGGTTCTCACTCATCCAAAAAAAATAATAATAAAGTAAATAAAAAAAGAAGAAGAAACAAACGAAAAAAAAAAGAGATAAAAAGAATTTGTTTACCTCTGTTTGCAAGGTTTAACAAATTTGTTTTCACATCTCCTAATTCCTTCATATAAATAGGCGGGTAACGGACTTCACTTAAACCCAATTTACCATAAAACGTAAAAAGACCTATTTAAATCAAATTTGTTATGGGTCTATAAAATAAATAAATAATCAAAATTCAACAAAAAAAAATCTTATTCTCGAATTTGAAGGGTAAGAATTTTATCAAATTCACATTTTGCTTTCAAATCTTCTATCCGTATTAATTTACTAATGGGAAGTTTGAGGTCAAATAAAAAAAAATCGAAATCGAACAAATCAAAATAAAATTGAAAGTCAAGATTTATTAATTTATTTATAAATAAATAAATAAATCTTGAGGGGGCATTTGTAGACATAAAAAATAATAAAATAAAATGGATTGGGTCGATTTAAATCATCAGCCCAATTAAATTTAAACCTACTAAAGTCCATAAAACCTAAAGGTCCGTACCAAATTTTAAATAAATAAACAAACAAATAAAATAAACAAACAAAATAAATAAAATCATAATTACTTAACTAAAGTCCATAAAACCCAAAGGCCCATACCAAATTTTAAATAATTAAACAAACAAATAAAATAAACAAACAAAATAAATAAAATCATAATTACTCAATTATCTCTTTTAATTAAATATAATTGAGTAATTACCAAAATTAGTCCGAATCCTCCCCTATAAATAAGACCAATGGTCCATAAGACAAAGGGGGGAGAAAGCACAAGAGGTGAAAAAAAAGCAGAGAACGCAACCACGAAGTACTGAAGAAATTTCAGGACCTGAAGAAGTGAAGAATTCTTCTCAAATCCAAATCTGGTGAACTCCAAGAAGATTAAAATCTTCTTCGAATCAAACAGGTTCACGTCAAGTCCAAAGAGATCAAAGTCTTCTTCAAATCAAATCAAATTCAAGTCCAAGTCCAAGCCTCAAGATTCAAGTTCTAAACAAGTCAAATATCGACAAATCAAATTTTCAACAAATTATTGAAGATAAAAATTTACCTCTACACGCAGAAAAATCTTGAACCTCAAAATTCTTGATTCGTTTCAAAAGGTTGAATTCCTGCATAAAAAATAAATAAATAAATAAATAAACAAAAATAATAACAATAACAATAACAATAATCAACAAAAAATGATGGGATAAAAAAATAAAAAGACAATCCAAAAAAAAAGGGAAAGATGAAAAAAAAATAAAGGAGTTAAATTTGACGTGTGAAAAAAAAAAAAAAGAAAGAAAAATGAAAATAGCTAATCAAAACCAAAAATCAAACAAAGAAACTGAAAGAGAAAAAGAAAAGGAGAATGAAGAAGTAAAAAATAAAATAATAATAATAATAATAATAAAACCAAAAAAAATAAATAAATAAATAAAACAAAAGGATTTGATTTCTGCCAAATGGTAGAAACCAACAAACCAAACAATTGTTTGGTCACGTAGAGACCAAACAATTCTGGTTTGGATTCCACAGCCGCTCCAAAATTTTGTGGGTTTCCGTGTAGGTATAAAAAAAAGTGAAAGAAAATCGGTTTCTACTGTTCAAAGAAACCATTTGGATTATTTGAAAAAAAAAAAAAGTTTCTACAAAAGCATAAACCGGTTTGAATTAACAATTCTAATTGTTAATTGGTTTCTATCATATGAACATTGTTAATTGGTTTCTGGTTTTTTGCCTGCCATGTGGTATATGGTTTCTCGCTTTTCACTTTGCTAATTAAAAAATTAAAAAAAAAAAGAAATAAACGATTTCTGTCGAAAACGGCAGATTTTAATTCACCAATTCCAACAATTGAAATTTTGTTGGAATTGGTTCTAGAAACCAACAGGTACTAAAAAAATAATAATAAATAAAAAGGGTAGAAAAGAAAAGAAAGAAAAAATTACGTGTAAAAAAAAAAAAAGGGGGGGGGGGGGTTTCTCAATTCTCATGGTTCCGCCGTCAAGTAAGAAAAAAAAATTTAAAAAAAATTAAAATAATGGTTTTGCCATTGGCAGAAACCAAAATCCAATTGGAATTGCCAATTGGTTATGGTTCCTGCCGGCGGAAACAATAAGTTTCAAACTTTTGGTTTCCGTCGGCCAAAACACATAAAAAAAATTAATAATACTAAAGTAAATAAAAAAAGAAGAAGAAACAAATGAAAAAAAAAAAAAAGAGATAAAAAGAATTTGTTTACCTCTGTTTGCAAGGTTTAACAAATTTGTTTTCACATCTCCTAATTCCTTCATATAAATAGGCGGGTAACGGACTTCACTTAAACCCAATTTACCATAAAACGTAAAAAGACCTATTTAAATCAAATTTGTTATGGGTCTATAAAATAAATAAATAATCAAAATTCAACAAAAAAAAATCTTATTCTCGAATTTGAAGGGTAAGAATTTTATCAAATTCACATTTTGCTTTCAAATCTTCTATCCGTATTAATTTACTAATGGGAAGTTTGAGGTCAAATAAAAAAAAATCGAAATCGAACAAATCAAAATAAAATTGAAAGTCAAGATTTATTAATTTATTTATAAATAAATAAATAAATCTTGAGGGGGCATTTGTAGACATAAAAAATAATAAAATAAAATGGATTGGGTCGATTTAAATCATCAGCCCAATTAAATTTAAACCTACTAAAGTCCATAAAACCTAAAGGTCCGTACCAAATTTTAAATAAATAAACAAACAAATAAAATAAACAAACAAAATAAATAAAATCATAATTACTTAATTATCTCTTTTAATTAAATATAATTGAGTAATTACCAAAATTAGTCCGAATCCTCCCCTATAAATAAGACCAATGGTCCATAAGACAAAGGGGGGAGAAAGCACAAGAGGTGAAAAAAAAGCAGAGAACGCAACCACGAAGTACTGAAGAAATTTCAGGACCTGAAGAAGTGAAGAATTCTTCTCAAATCCAAATCTGGTGAACTCCAAGAAGATTAAAATCTTCTTCGAATCAAACAGGTTCACGTCAAGTCCAAAGAGATCAAAGTCTTCTTCAAATCAAATCAAATTCAAGTCCAAGTCCAAGCCTCAAGATTCAAGTTCTAAACAAGTCAAATATCGACAAATCAAATTTTCAACAAATTATTGAAGATCAGGATTTAAGCCACGTGGCCCCTCGACTTCAAATATTCAGATCATTAATCAGAGGATTTTGCAATTTTGCAACTACAAGAAGGTCAACATCACTTGTATTTATCTAAATACAATTTGTAACGATTTCTGTATTTTAATACACGAAATTTCATCGTACAAAAACTATTCACTATGTTGATTACCGAATTCCATTCCTGAGACACGGCAGTTTGCCAAACCATGGATTCTATGGAGTTAAGTTATAGTTCTGTTTGAAGATAAACAATAATTCAAGTTTGAGAGATTTGATAAGTACATTTTATACACTTATTTATGCCATAAAACATGAATAGTTATTGATAAATATGGCAAAATGTGGCTTAATTGTATAATTTATGTTTTGCATAGCAACATTGATGAATATGGCAAAACTAGGAAAAACAAGTGAAAAAGAAGTAAAACGAAAGGAAATCAAGGTTCAGGGACCAAAGTGCAAATAATCGAAAGATGACTCGAAAGTAGAAATGAGGGTGCGAAAGAGTTAAGGACCAATTCGGTGGAGACATAGAGTATTGGAAGAAGAAGAAATGAAAAAAGAGGTCAAGAAATGAGAAAACAAAGTTCGGGAACTAAATTGCAACTTTTGGGATTCTTGGCAATGTTATGCAGTTGCATAGAAGAAATTCTATGTGATCGCATACATATTTTCAGAAACACGAGGGCCTAATTTTCAATGGACTATGCTATAGCATTATTTGTACTACACTATAGTTTAGTACAAATTCGGTGAGAAAAATCTGATTTCCTTATTTGATTAAAATTTTTGTGGAAACCAATCTTAGGACTTCTTTTAAAGCCCTAGGGCCATCCCTAAGGGTTCATGATGCATTCCAACACATTCTTGAGGATATTAGAGCATATAAGGAGACAAGAAATACAAAGATAGACCCGAAGACGCAAAGATTCAATTGAAGAATTAATTTGGTGATGTGGTTTCTTCAATTTTCTTTTTGTTTTCTTCTATTCAGCATACTAGGCTAGATTTATTTGTGCTAGGAGAATAATGAATCATGTAATATGAATTTTTAGTCTTTAACTTTACATATTTGACATCAAAAACAAGTTTTGGATATTGAATAGTTTATATGAACTTCTGTTCTCCATGATTATTGTGTACGATTATTATGTGAATATGAGGCCTATTTTATGCACTGTAAAGAAGAAAAATAGGTTTGACCTGGAATAAATCATCATAGAGTCGATAGGGGATAGAGATATATCGATATGCCTTATGTGAATCTTTAAGTGTTCATAAAAATCCATGCATTCTGGTATATTTCCATCCGTCATAGAAATATAGTTGGGTCATATATGAGAATATGTTTAGCACCACACAAGAGAGATTGTTGAATATAATTGGAACATTGATTTTAATATTCAACCGTGTTGTCAAAGTGTAAAACTAAGTTAAAAAGAATTATTACATGAAAATTCGCGATCCTAGTACGTTTGTCATCATTAAACACATTAATTTTCATTTAGCATATTCACTCATAATTGCATACATAGCTTACTTTAATTATAATTTTATCACAACAACAACACATCATGTTATTCTTGTTTTAGTTAAGATCAAGATAATAAAATTGAACTAAATCAATCTCTGTGGAACAATACTTGGACTCACATCTACTTTATTACTTATTAATGTATACTTGCGGTGATTTTAATTCGAAATATATTTTCGTGAACAACAACTTTGTTGTGGTTTTTAGAGGCTCAATTCCTCATTCATGCTCATAGTTTGTCAGTCGGGAGAAGGGTTGGGGCTCTAAGCTCGCTTTTCATTCAAATTCTCCATAGCTAGAACTAAATGTTGGACTATCCTAATTTTTTACCTCATAAGCTTTCTTTACGTTGGATCAACCTAACAGGTCAAAGCATCGGTTGCTTCCACTTGTAGCCTTTTCCGACTTCTTAGTGAATATTTTCCTACTTGGACGCGTTGTAATCCTTTGACTGCTCTTAGTAGTCTCATAATGACGGCAAGATGAAAGGTATGGCAACATCATATATAAGATACTATATATATAAGATACTATTGTAACCTCTTTGACAAATGCACTTAGCTCATATGCTTGAAAGGACAGGTCACTCTTCTTAATGTACTTTTTCTTTTTTTCTGCTTTACAAAAATAATCTCCACTGTCAAAAGGCAAGCAACATGCACCTGTAGGGATTAGTGTGTGAAACCACAATCCCTAAATTGATGTATGGAACTCACTCCTTACTTGGGAATAGGGTGGGAAAACAAATCCTTTCTCTCTTTTTTTTAGTCTAGCTTAGTGAAAGGATGAGACTTTCTTATTGGTTTCCAAGAAAGTTTGAAGCTTTCTATTTGTCCCTTTTATTTTTATTTATTTATTTTTTTACAGTATACAACTCTTTAGTAATGATATTTCTTTTTATCCGAATGGCAAGGCTTGCTAACTAGCAAGATTAGTTATGCTATACAAATATGCAATCTGCATTTCTATCAAAGCCTTGAATTAGTATGAGATCTATTGGTAGTTGATATTTAGCAATCACAGACAGTCCCGCATTTCCATTTAGCTTAAAGGAGGAGCCTATGTAATGATGGCCATGAGTGTCTGTTCGCGATCTTAGAAGCTTATTTTCGATCGAGGAACTAAGTGCTGGGGAACATGGAAAACTCATACCACTAGTGCTTTTGGTTGCTTCTTTGTCCCTCGTGACCTTAAGAGAGGACAAAGTTTGCTTTCACCTCATACAGCTCAATTTTTCTTTGTTTGTTCTAGGTCACTCCATCAATCACTCCACCTTATCAGAATGGAGTAAGCCGATCCAGCAGTCTTTAAAAAGGATTATAATTTCATAATATGTGTTAGAGGCTGTGTCTGAAAATAAGAAACAATGGACAAGGAATGATAAGAAATAAGGATAGTCAAACTGAACTATTTTTATCCTCGAATTGACTTCGCTAACTTCTGAGTTGACTAATAAAGCTATTGCTTCTTTCTTCTAGGAAAGGTATAACATTTCCACGTTCAATGATTTTTAAAACTTACCACTTTTAAGACCATAACTCTGACCGGATTAAACACCACATTTAGACCTGCGAGAAAATCATAAAGCCCTAGCTTTTTCTATGAATTGTTTCACCATGGCATCATCATTGCTGCGTTTTAATTTAATGCATTGATAATGGTCCATTTCTTTCCATATATTTTTTAGGAGTTTGGCATATTCATTTACAGTACGTTTTCCGTGCTTGATGGCTGGAAATTGATCTTTATTTCATAAATTTGAGCAGAATCACGAACCTTAGAATAGGTTTGTCCAATGACATCCTATATCTCCTTTGTAATGGTTAGAAATATATGTGTGTCATTGATCTTTGGTAGCATTAAGTTCTAAGGATTGATGGACAATGGGTCATAATAGGGCTCGTGATCCACCAATTTTCCAAAATTTGATTTTTTTTTTTAAATAATAAAAGCTGTAAATCAATTATTTAACACAAACAGGCCAAATTGAAAAAGTCCAATCTGCCACCTCAAAGCCCAATTCTAACTTGCCTTTCACCCAACCTTACGTATCTATGTATTGTTGACTAACATTAATTAAGGGCTTGCTCAATAGTGATTATAAAAATTGACCTTTTGATTGTTAGAGAAAGAAGTGGGTCTTACCTGTGAGTGAAGAAATAAAAAATGACGACTTGAATAGTTAAATAACGATCGAAAAATTATTTTTTAGGGTGAAAAATTGCTATCAAACGGGGCTAAACCAGCAAAAGCACATAATTGGAAGCATCAGCGAGAAATTGTGACTCCGTCGGTCACTCAGTTCACCACTCGCCCCCGCAGCCTGCTCACCCTAAGGGGCCACCTGTACTGACCAACTCCCAAGCCTCTAAGTCCCTATTTGTACGATGGTTTTTTGTTCCAATTTTTAAACTTCCAAAGGTAAAAACCCTAACCTTCTATTTCTTCAAATCTTCCATCAAATTGATTTATAGTTGCTGTTACGCAATTTTGTTTGTTGTCTAATTGTTTGATTATGGCAAAATTTAAAATTGTTGGGTTGTGAGTTGAATTGGGAATATTTCGTTGCTAACCTGAAATTGTAGTTGAAATTGAGTTGGACAGTGAGTTAAAAATTGAGTTGGGCAATGGGAATGAGTTAGAATTGAGTTGGGAGTGAGTTGAAATTGTAGTTATTGACTTGCCATAGTTGGGGATATGTTGGAAGAATCCAACTGTGGATAGTTGTTGGGATGAGTAGCGTGGGGATTATCTTGCCCTTTCATTTGTATAATTGAGCCACTTTATGCTTCAACATTCCCTTCAGTTGTTGGTTTAATAATTGAATTTGTTCTAATCGTATTGAGTTTTATTTCATTGTTTGTAACAACTATGGAAAAATTCTTTAAACATAAATCTGTGTTGTCTTGTGATGAGAAAACTATTATTAATGAAATGAATGTTCGAGATAAAATTGATGAAATTAATATTGGGGATAAAAAGGATGCGGAGATGTTAGGAATGAAGGATGAACTTTAAGTTGTAGATGTTTAGATTGAAACTAATGTTGAGGATGTTAGGGATGAAAGGTTTGAAGCAAATGTCGCACAGCTTCATTCGGATCTTGGATTGAGACGTAATTCGAAGAGCATATGTGTAAAGGAGTCCTAATCAGCCACTCAATCATAGTATAATTAATATCCTTGTTAGTTGGAATAAAATATAGCAAAAGATGCTATATTTTGCTTCTACACTGTTTTTTTAGTTCAAGTGATGGTTCATTCATTGATCGCGGGTTCTCAAAGTGGGAAAAAAAAGGAAATTACTAGAAAACACGTTGGGGGTATCAAGTAATGCGTAATTAAGCTCGGGCAAATATGAATCGTTCAATGATCATGAATAAAGCATTCAATCCTATCTCTTTATGCAATCACATCAAGCTCGAGAACACAATTTTTGGTGTTATGCATGTGTTCGAGTGCCACATCTCTCACTTAAGGCTGTAATCAACACTTTCCACGCATTACTAAAGTATATTTAATTTGAGAAGTCAAGGATATGATCAAGCTAGTAATATGCGATGAAGTATAATAGTACGAAAGTACATATATTAAAGAAAAGTCCAACTGCTTATATCATTCATTGCTTTGCTCATCAACTTTGACTAGCTCTTGTAGCTGTAGTACATAAACATCCATAGATTATAACTTTTTTCACTTCAGTACACAGATTGGTGAATGTTGTTGGAAGATCGTCTAAACAGAATGATCTTATTCTAGAGAAACAAAGACTAAAATTTCTTAAGTCACCCAGTGTTGGTGAAATATCGAGTGGATAGAGTCTCCATCAAGAAATTACTCTTACGTGTTCTGGTGATACACGTAAGGGCTCTCACTACAGTTGTTTAATTAACTTGATTGCCATGTTTTCAAGTACAAATGATGTTGATGAGATGATTGCTACTAACGCTACAAGTTCTGGAACAAGAGGTGATGTATGTATTTTATTAGAGTCAATGTCAAGGTTTGATTTTCATTTAATCTACATCTCATAAAAAGATCTTAAGAATTTCAAATGAATTGACTAAAGCATTACAAAGAAGCGATCAAGATATTGTCAATGCTATGAAATTGATGTAATTATGTAAAGCACGACTCTAAACCATGAGGGGTGATTGATGGATTTTATTTTGGAATGTTTTGTTCGTTCTGCAAAGCTCACGAGATCAATGTTACCAATGTAGATGATATGTTCATAAATCTAGATCTTTTACGTTGTGACATGGTGACAAATTTGCAATATTTTCATGTAGAAATATTTTATGCCATCATTGGTATGCAACTTCAAGAGTTAAATGATCATTTTTTGAGGTAAATGGCACTTACTCCTTTGTGTTGCACGTTTGTGTCTAAATAATTTATTTGCTGCTTTGACAAGCACAAAGTGATTCGACTATGTGAGTGTCATTCGATAGATTTTGATACAGTAGATATCTCAGAACTTGATAATCAACTAAATACATATATACTTGGGAAAAATTTGGAGGATTACAAGACTTTAGTGATTTTACACAAAAATTGGTTGCGAAAATTAAACATGAAGTGTATCCATTAGTCTACAACCCTTTAACATGACATTAACCTTAGTTCTTCCAGTCATTACTGCTACAGTCAAGAGAGCAATTTCTGTGATAACTTATGTCAAAAATACCAGCACAATTAAATTAGAGATCAATGATTGAACGATAATTTGATTACACATATTGAGAAAGATGTATTTGACAGTACTAAAAAAAATGATGTAATTTTGGAATGTTATCAAAGTACGAGAATGCATAGAGAACATTTGTAACAAGATATTGAATATCTTAATTTTTTTGTAACCATTTTTATAAGTTTGATTGTGTCTCCATAACTCCAAATGTTTGCATCTGCCACTGTTGAGTTCCTTAACCATGTCATCATCATCGAGTCCGCCTCATCCCAAGCATCAAAACTAGGATCTCTTGCTTTAGATCCAGAACCAAGCTACTCAATTTGCCTCTCCCTTTCTAGAATCTTCTAACCAGTTATCACCATTTCAGGTAATTCTTTCCATTCAATCTATATACTGCCTACAGCTTCTGTAACGCTCCTAAAGGTAAAGCAGATTTTGTTTCCACGTTTTGCATCTCAGAGGAGCTAGTATTGTCTATGATTTCAACCATGGCTGTTGGGAAGATCAGTAAAGAACTCTGTTTACATCAAGAATAAGAGTGGCTAAAGAGAGGAATAAAAAAGAACTTAGGTTCTTTCAGATGAGTTTAGAGAAAGAAAAGAAAAACAACAATTAAGGTTGTAATAATAATTTCGACAATAAAAGCTAGTAAATGGAAAAACAATTAGTAATTCCTAGAGAGTTTAAAGTTCTGATACCACGTTAAAAATGAAAGAATTATTCACATTCATAATCAAATAAGTTGTCCAGCTTCTGAATTTATACACGTTAGGGAGACTAACTAAAATAGGAAACTGCCCTTGCTTAAATTCCCTTAATTAAGGGATTGTCACAAGTACTATTTATACCATAAATACAACGATTCCCTGATTTTCCAAAAGGTATTGTAAGAACGCCAAATTGACTACTTTGTTATGCAGCATGTCTACGAATTATGTTGGTCGTTCTGGTCTGTAAAAGTGTTAACAAAATATTTATCTTCCTTTTTGCACAAATATTAGACCATTTTGGCATTACCCTAGAATTTCTCATCCTTTTATATCTATGCCCATAGAAGATAATAAGGATAATGAGAAATCCTTGATGATGATAGGAACGAAGAAGGTGACACATTATTTCTTGGGATTGATAATAAGGATGACGATCATGATGATAATAATAATGATGATGAGGGAGGACAAAAAAATATAAAGATGACATGTCAGAGAATGACTTGAATAAGTTGGAGGATGAGGAGTTGAGGGGCAAAATCATGGTTATAATAGCAAAGCAGCCAGATAACAACCACCACAACGTCTAATTGGTGAAAAAGGAGGATGAGAGCGAGGATGGAGGATGAGCACTTTGATGAGTTCTTTTGGAGGTTGAATGCAATATTAATAAGTGTGAGAAGAGAGGCTGAAGATGTAACTGAAGAAGAAAAGCTGAAGAAGCCAGCTGAAGAAGGCAGCGCCTAGGGGCTGGAATGGGCGCCTAGGCGCTGCCTAGTTTCTGCCGAAGCAGAAACTGGGCGCCTAGGCGCCATGCCCAGGCGCCTAGGCGCCCCGAGTGAACCTCCAAATCAAAAATTGGGCGCCTAGGCGCCATGTCCAGGCGCCTAGGCGCCCCGAAGGCGGTTCCCAAGCAGAATATTGGCGCCATGTGGCGCCTAGGCGCCCCGGCATGTATATATATATTGCCATTTTCCCTCTTTCATTTAACACAAGACCTAGAGAGAAAATTAGAGAGAAAACTTTGGTGAGAATTTTACAAGTTGAAGGTTGTTCATCTTGAGTATAAATTCTAAGTTATTTTCTTTCTTGGGGATTAACTTGAGGCTTGTTCAAGTAATCCAAACACATTGATCTTCATATATTCCATTGGAAATCATTTCTTCCTCATTTTCTTGTTCTTCAAGTGTTTTGGAAATTTTCACTTTGCCAACTTAGTTTGATCTTTGGGCATTAATTGGGAGGTGTTTTCCCAACAATTTGGTATCAGAGCTACATCCTAAATCAAGGTGGTTAAGCTTCGATTTTGTGGTGAGTTGCTTGAACTTTGTTGTGCACAAGGTGTTTGTGAAAATTCCCAAGTGAACTTTTGTGGTTTATTTTCGGTAAACAAGTGAGTAAATCATGTCTACTAGAGGAATGGTGAAGATTGGGAAGTATGAGATAGAAAAATTCAATGGGAAGAATGATTTTTCATATTGGAGAATGCAAATGAAAAATTTGTTGATTTCTCAAAAGTTGCACAAGGCATTGGCGGGAAAGGAGAAGAAGCACGTTGATATGTCCGACGAGGATTGGGAAGAGCTAGATCTTGAGGCACGAGCGTCTATCATTCTTTGCCTTGAAAGAGATGTTGCTTTCTTGGTTGATAGTGAGGTAACGGCGGCGGAGGTGTGGACAAAGTTGGAGGCGAACTTCATGACGAAGACTCTAACAAATCGGATCTACTTGAAATCCAAATTGTATACTTGCAAGATGGATGAAGGTACACCAATCCGGGAGTACGTCAACAAGTTTGATAGGATCATATCGGACTTGAAGGACATTGATGTGGATGTAGATGATGAGGATCAAGCACTTCTACTACTTCTTTCATTGCCAAAGTCTTATGAGAACCTAGTACGAACATTGATGCTTGTGGGTGATAAACTTGTAATGGAGGACACTAGAACGTCACTTCTAGCGGATGATCTTCGAAAGATTGCAACTAGTGGCATGTCTACCATTGGTAACAAGGAGCAAGCTCAAGGATTGTTTGTAAGGGGTAGGAGCAATGTGCGACCAAAGGGCAAGGGAGAAAAATCTAGATCAAGTTCTAGACCTCTTGCGAAAAGGTCTTGTTTCAAATGTGGCGAGTTTGGGCATTTCAAGGCGAATTGTCCAAACAAAAAGGGTTGGAAGAAGAACAACAAAAATAACAACAGTGGGAAGGTGCAAGTCAAGCAAGAGGTAAGCTATGCCTCGGAAGGAGGGGAAAGCGATGAGTGCTACACCATCTCTTGTGATGAAGAGACCTCCGGTAAGTGAATTCTTGACTCCGGATGCTCTTACCATATGTGTCCAAATAGGAAGTGGTTTACTACCTATAGAAGCACTGAGGGTGGAACCGTGTTGATGGGTAATAACCATTCATGTAAAACGGTGGGGCTTGGTTCAATTAGAATCAAGATGCATAATGGAGTGGTTAGAACATTGATGGATGTTAGACATGTTCCTGATTTACGAAAGAACCTTATCTCTGTTGGTGCCTTAGACTCCGGTGGTTGCAAGATTGTAACATGGAATGGAGTAAAGAAGGTTGTTCGTGGTTCCTTGATTGTGATGAAGGGTATTCGTGAAGGCAATCTCTATGCTCTTCAGGGTACTACAGTTACTGAAGATGTAGCAGTTGGAACAAGTGGAAGTGGTGGAGACCCATGTGAGTGCACTCGGCTTTGGCATAGGAGGCTTGGGCATATGTCTGAAAAGGGGCTAGATTTGCTACTCAAGAAAGGCTTGCTAAAGAACTTGAAGAAGCCTTGCATGGACTTTTGCGAGCATTACGTGTACGGTAAAGCACACCGAGTTCAGTTCCAGCCAAGCAAACATAGAAGCAGAGGCATTCTTGACTATGTGCACACGGATGTATGGGGTCCGACTTCTGTTACTTCCAAAGGTGGTTCCAGGTATTTTGTTACATTTGTTGATGATTATTCTAGATATGCTTGGATTTATTTTTTGAAGTATAAGAATGAGGTATTCGACACCTTCAAGAAGTGGAAAGCAATGGTTGAAAACAGAACAGGAAAGAAATTGAAGACACTGAGATCTGATAACAGTACTGAGTATACAGATGGTGCTTTCAAGGAGTTCTGTGGTAAGGAAAGCATTGTGAGACACTGGACAGTAAGAAATACACCGCAACAGAATGGGGTTGCGAAAAGACTGAATCGCACATTTCGAGAAAAATCGATGTGTATGCGATCCTATGCCGGTTTGGGCAGAGAATGGTGGGCAGAGTCGGTTGCAAATGCTTGCTACATTGTGAACCGGTCTCTACATTCAAGATTAGATGGAGATGTACCTTACAGGGTATTGACAGGAGAACATGCAGATTATGAGAAACTCAGAATATTCGGACGCACAGCCTACTATCATGTCAACGAGGGAAAGCTTGATGCGAGGGCCAAGAAGGCTATATTCTTGGGGTATGCAGCAGGTGTTAAAGGCTATCGCCTTTGGTGTGTAGAGGATTCTAAGTTCGTAATCAGCAGAGATGTTACTTTTGATGAGAACTCCATGGTAGCTTCATTGAAAGCTACAGTGCCCGGTGGTGATGATGTTGAGACTACAATGTCTCAAGTTGTTGACATAGAACCTAGAGATCAACCTGATTCTAGGCATGTTCAAGAGGAGCATCATACAGACACTCAAGATGAGAGTGATGATGCACTTGAACAAGAGGCGGTTCAGCAAGAGAATGTACAGGCACAACAACAGCAGCAGCTTGCAGATAACTTGGCTTCCTCTAGGCCACGCCGTACTTACAAGCAAGTTTTAAAGTTCGGGTCAGACGAGCCTTTGAGGCACTATGGGCAGACAAATTTGGTTGAGTATGCACTCTCGGTGGAGGATGATGAGCCTACCACTTTCAAGGAAGCTATTTTAAATAATAATAGCGAGAGTTGGTTGGTGGCAATGGAAGAAGAGATGGAATCACTTCACAAGAACCAAACATGGGAGATTGTCCCATTGCCTATAGGTAAGAAAGCTATTGGTTGCAAGTGGTTGTATAAAAAGAAGGAGGATCCTACCAAGCTCGGTGGTACAAGATTCAAAGCAAGGTTAGTGGCTAAGGGGTTTGCACAAAGAGAGGGAGTTGACTACAATGAGATCTTTTCTCCTGTGGTCAAGCACACTTCCATTCGGGTGCTATTGAGTATTGTTGCTCATCATGATCTTGAGCTGGAACAACTCGATGTCAAAACCGCCTTCTTGCACGGGGACTTGGATGAGGAGATCTATATGCATCAACCTGATGGCTACAAGGTTGAGGATAAGGAACGTCAGATATGTCGCTTGAGAAAATCACTATATGGATTGAAGCAATCTCCTCGGCAATGGTACAAGCGATTTGACTCCTTCATGCTAAAGCATGGTTTCTCTAGAAGTGAGTATGACTGCTGTGTTTATATTCGGAAACTTCGGGGAGGTAACTATATCTATCTTCTTCTATATGTGGATGATATGCTTATCGCTTCGAAAAGCAAGGTGGAGATAGATAAGTTGAAATCTCAACTTGGTAAAGAGTTTGAGATGAAGGATATGGGGGCTGCTAAGAAAATACTGGGTATGGAGATCAGAAGAGAGAGGATGAACCGGCGAATGTTCTTGAGTCAGAAAAGCTACATTGAGCGGGTTATTACTAGGTTCGGGTTGCAAGGTGCAAAGTCGGTGGTGACTCCATTGGCTCCACATTTCAGGCTCTCTAGAAAACAGTCTCCTACTACAGCGGAAGAAAAGGTACGCATGGATCGTGTGCCTTATGCTAGTGCAGTTGGCAGTTGTATGCCATGGTGTGTACACGCCCAGACATTTCACAGGCGGTTAGTGTGGTCAGTAGATTCATGGCGAATCCGGGGAAGGCACACTGGGAAGCTGTGAAGTGGATCCTGAGGTACTTGAAAGGTACCGCGGATACGGGTCTATGTTTTGGTGGAGATGCATGTCATATAAGTGGGTTTGTGGACTCGGATTATGCAGGTGATCTAGATAGACGACGATCTACTACTGGATATGTGTTTTGCATACATGGTGCCCCAGTTAGTTGGCGATCGATGTTATAGGCTACAGTTGCTCTTTCCACTACAGAGGCCAAGTATATGGCCATGGCAGAGGGAGTGAAGGAAGCATTTTGGTTATGGGGTCTTCTAGATGATTTGGGGATTGAGCAGGATTATGTGGATTTGTGGTGTGATAGCCAGAGTGCGGTTCACTTGGCTAAGAATCAGGTTCATCATGCTCGAACCAAGCATATTGACGTCAAGTATCATTTTGTGCGTGACGTTATAGAGGAAGGTGATATTTCACTCTCGAAGGTACATACAAATGAGAACCCAGCTGACATGTTAACCAAAGTGGTGACGGGTAGCAAGTTTCAACATTGCTTGGACTTGCTTCACATTAGTCCGTGTTGATATGCCCGAGAGGGCATGGCCCTTCGGGGTGAGGTTGAAATGAGGTGGAGAGTATATGAAGGTGGAGGTGAACTACGGAGGCTTGATCCCGATTTTTGGGTACGTAGACAATCATGGTTTGAATGATGCAGCCGAGTTTTCTGGTGCTTGTTTCTTCTCCTTGTGTTCGTCCAAAATTTAAGGTCTATCAAATGATGTTTGTGAAAAATTGTGAGAAGAGAAGCTGAAGATGAAACTGAAGAAGAAAAGCTGAAGAAGCCAGCTGAAGAAGGCAGCGCCTAGGCGCCCCGAGTGAACCTCCAAATGAGAAACTGGGCGCCTAGGCGCCCCGAAGGCGGTTCCCAAGCAGAATATTGGCGCGTGGCGCCTAGGCGCCCCGGCATGTATATATATATTGCCATTTTTCCTCTTTCATTTAACACAAGACCTAGAGAGAAAATTAGAGAGAAAACTTTGGTGAGAATTTTACAAGTTGAAGGTTGTTCATCTTGGGTATAAATTCTAAGTTATTTTCTTTTTTGGGGATTAACTTGAGGCTTGTTCAAGTAATCCAAACACATTGATCTTCATATATTCCATTGGAAATCATTTCTTCCTCATTTTCTTGTTCTTCAAGTGTTTTGGAAATTTTCACTTTGCCAACTTAGTTTGATCTTTGGGCATTAATTGGGAGGTGTTTTCCCAACAATAAGAGAGTAGTTTTCGAGTCCTTCATGACTTACACTAAACTCAGGTTTGCATTCATATCTTTAAAACATGAGATCATATGCATGCAGAATTAAATTTTCTTTTCTCCTTATTGTTGTCTTCTTTTGTTCTGTCATTGTTGAATATTCTTGATCCTGATATTACAAAAATAGAATATTATCTTCTGAAGTCTTTATGAAGTTGTAAATTGATTTGTGGTTTTTTGTTTTTAAGCCATGGATTGTAAATTGGTTGACAACGAGTCCTTGATTGTGCACGTCCAACCATTGGAGCATGGCACGCACTCTTTACTTTCGTCTCAAGATTTATATGCTTATTGTTTTTAGATTCGTTAATATTGACTTGATTGGTGATATCTATTATTGGGGCAGTAGATCACTAGTAATTATATGGAGGGTGATCGTTGATACTTTTTGGGCACTGGCGGACACAGGGATGGTCACTTTTGGATTATTATTATTATTATTATTTAATAACGTCCTGCTTGATATAAATTAAATCTAAATTTCAATTTAAATCGAAGTTAGCAATTAATTTTAATAATATATTTCATAGGATCCACAACTTTTGTCAAAATCTTTAAAAAATATGATATTAATTCCTACCAAACAAGTGCAAAATCACATTATATTTAAAATTTTTCTCTTTTCCTACGACTCTCTCCCCACGCACTTTTACCAAATCCTTGACCTTTCTAATTTTTTGAAATTCGTCTGTAATTTCTTTAAAAATTATGACATTTACTATAAATTTTCACTTCCCAATCATATTTTCAACGAACTAGAACATAAATTTGTATTTTCCCCTATTAGATTGTGTATAGGAAAGGTATCTAAAATGATTATATTTTTATTTGATTGATTATTAGTATTGAATATTAGTTATATATTTTTTCTTACGATTACTTGAATTGATTGTTTGTATCAAATAAACTATATATTCTTTAAATGTAAATATATGTATTCTTGTGATGACAAAATATTAATAAAATGACTGTTCGAAATCAAACGGATAAAAATGAAGAGCAAAATATTAATGAAGGAATATTTTTAAAATATAAATTTGCGTTTTTTCAAATCAAGTATGATTATTCAAAAATTAAAAACAAAGTATTTGATTTGTACGGAATTTTATTGTGCCCACTAACTTAAAATGTCTGCTTCAACCCCTATTTTTGGGTATAGCCCACGTGATTAAATTCATTAGAGTTTTCAAATAAAAGTTCAACAGTATTGTTAGAATTTTTATGGAACTCTAAATCTCAAAACTTGAAAACCTAATTATTTTATAGTCAAAGTTCTCCAAGTCAAATCACTAAGAAAATTATTAAACGCGGAACATACCTTAATTCATTGTGAATGATTCTTTAATACTGGATCTTGGTTTCGGATCTTGAATATTAATATTGACTTTTTTTATTCTTGGGTTCTTGATCTTGATTTTGGTTTCTTTCTTCATAATCTTGATTCTTGAATTCCTTCGTTTTGATTTATAATTGAGAATTGCGTGTTCTTGATTATGAGATTTCAGACTTCCTCTTAAATGTGCTTTTCTCTTGTATTATTTTGTTCATAGGATAACACAAAGAATGGGAAGTATAGTATGAATTGGGGATCATAAACATATATATATTTTTCTATATTTCGCCTATCGTGAAATACAATTTTAAAGCAATATGGTCTCTGCACATATAATTCGACCCATACTTTATTTAAATGTCATAAGCTCAATAATTTAATTCTTTGTTAGATCATTTTAATTTTGGGCTTTATAAGAGGCAACCATATAAAGCAAATATAGGTTATCATAAGTAGATAAAGAGCTAGTACCCATAATATTTGAATTAAGAAAAATGCCAAACAGACTATTTTCATATGAATAAGAGTAATCGAATTTGTCCAATGTAGAAATAAAAACCAAATTTCATCTAAAAGATGGTACCCCAATTGTTTCTTTTAAATCCAAATAATAACCAGTCTTGATAACATTAAAGTTCATACGGTCTCCATTTTAACTGCTTTGCTATCACCCCCAAATAGATATATATTTTAGCATCAATTGGCTTAGCAGTTTAGGCAACCCCACATAGACACACTTATATAAGTAGTGGTAGTAAAATTTATCCACTAAATATGTCTTGGTATTCAAACTAAATTAACCACAGAACAAGCAAAAACGAGAAGTGTACAGCCATGCGTGTCATTTAGTACAGTCTCTCTTTATGTGTTCAAGATTTTCACAAAAGTAGCAGTCAAATTATTTGTTTATTTTTTTATATTTTCAAGCTTTTGCTAGTTCTGTTGAGTTGAACTAGATGCAGCTTCTTTATTCTTTAACTTGTCCTTAGAGGTACTTATGAGTGAACACTTTCAGTTCTCTACTACTTTAGCCTTTCTTCTTTTTGCACACAATTTGAAATGAACTCATCAAGAAACCTCTTCCCCTTTTTGACAACTATTGCTAACTTAAATTTACTGAATCGTGCAAGAAGAGAAATCAAAACCAAATGCATGAGCAATTCATCAAACAGCTCAAACTTTAATGCCTTAGTTTTAAAGAAAGATGAGACACATCCATGATGTACTCCCGTATATTTTCTTTAACCTTATACTATAGTAAAATCAAGTTTGCTAGAAGCATACCTTATCACTTTTTAGCAAAGAATTTTAGAATATCTTTAAGAAATTCCTTGACAGTTATCTTATTAGACACACCGCCCCTGAATGTTACTGAAATTTCACGCTTCACGATCATAAGATTTATGCTATTTGAATGATCCCACTTATCCGAGTCTCCTTTTTAGTAGCAAAACTTTTATCCATAAGATTATTGGGTTGCACAGTCCTTAACACAAAGCCTCAAGAATGATACAAACTTATGTTGACAAATATTGCAAAAGTTGATGGATTAACTGAATAGAGAACTCAAACTTAAATAACATGTTCACATAGGAATTCGTATTGGACAATCAATAATTCAAATAATTTACAAAATATATAAATAATCAATTACAACCGTAATCAAATTCAACAATTAATTCCTAAATTTGTCAAATTTGAAAACGAAAAAAAGAAAAAAAAATCTAAAATTTGAAATTATGGTTAAAATCTGCATTCTAAAATTAAGGAATCCAAAGTATGAATTCAACCCTAAAATCCTTTCTTTTTTCTCAATGGTTTAACATGGAGTTGGCTTTGATACCACTTAAAATTTTTATAGAATTCTAAATCTCAAAACTTGAAAACCTAATTACTTTATTGTCAAAATTCTCCATGTCAAATCACCAAGAGAATTATTAACCTTAATTCATTGGGAATGATTTTTTAATACTGTATCTTGATTTTGGATCTTGAAACTTGAATGTTGACTCTTTTTTATTCTTAGGTTCTTGATCTTGATTTTGGTTTCTTGCTCCATATCTTGATTCTTAAATTTTCCATCTTAATTCTTGATTGTGGATTGCGTGTTATTGATTATGGAATTTTAGATCTTCCTCTTTAATATGCTTTCTCTTTTATTATTGTGTTGATGGGATGACATAAAGAATGAGTAGTTACATATAAATTCGAGACCATAACCATATATATAGTTTTCATATATATTTTACACATCAAGAAATACGATTCTAATGAAATCTGGTCTCTACACATATAATCAGACCCATATTTTATTTAGACGTCCTAGTCTCAATAATAAATTACATATGTTGGTCAACATGACAAATTAAATAATTCTCCAACATTTGTGGTGGCTAAATTATTGCATGTAAAATTAGCAAGGCAAGCAATGAACTTGAACACTTAGATTTTGCAACCCCTTTCAACTGTACTATCTTTCTTGAATTTTGGAGGAGCAGACTTTATGAAATCCGGTGTAAGATAAATACACAAAGTAGCAGGCTAAAGTCTAAAGATATTAAACAGAGTGGAAATTACATGTTCTAATAGATTAAAAATTTCTATTTCATAAATCATACGCAAAGTTTAATCTTTCAAAAATCAGAAAATTTTTAATTATACAAAATTCATTTCAAAATCCTAATCAGTTTATTTTTCCCTCCATCTCCCTCTATCTCTTCACAGCCTCTCTACCGACACTTTTCCTCATCTCCATTCTTCTCTCTCTCTCTTTCAGATTACGAAACCACCCTCATCAATGGTGGCAAGGTGCAGTGGAGCAAGGTGGTGCTGCTCGCAGCTCAACGAGGCCCAGTGAGTGCGACGCTAAATCTGCCCGATCTACTTCACCGCCTCGATTTTTTGGAATTTTTTTCATTTTGATTCCATCTATTGTGCGGTGGTCAACAATTGTGTGGGTTGGCATGAGAGATGCGATATGGTGGTGGTTAATACAGATTGGAGCTGAAGAAAAGAATGGGTGTTTGTAGTTGTTGGTGGCAGCGGCAATGGTGATGGTGTTTGTGTGGTGGCGGTGTTGTGGTAGTGGCTGGAGGTGGGCGGATCTAGTTGTTGAGGGCGTGTGCAATGTTGGGCATTTACAGCGCCCGTGTGTAGTGATTTTGTGGTTTGAGTTACTCTGTTGATGGAGACTAATGAAGTGGCAAGATATTTTGGATGGCGGTGGTGACGATGGCGATGGCAAACGGTGGTGGTCATGGCAATGGGTGCGGTGGTGAAGGTAAGATGTTGGTGGCCGTAGCTGTTAAGGTGAATGTGTTGATTTGTTTGAAATATTGGTGTTGCTGTCGGGTGGTGGTGATTCTAGCAGTGACGATGGCAGTGGTGCTGTTAGAGACGGTGTTTGTTACACGTGTTGTGGTGGTCACAAATAATTTGGTTAATTGTGACCATTAAATTGGTTAATCTGTGATCAATAAACAATATGTAACCAATAAAAACAACGAATTGTGACCAAGATCTAATGTGTGACCAAAAAAATTATTAATTTGTGACCTAATAATATGTTGTAGAGACGACGATGAGATGGTGGTTGTAAGTAATGGTGGTGGTCACAAATTATTTGGTTGACCATGACTATTAAATTGGCCAATCTGTGATCAATAAATAATATGTGACAGATGAAAAAGATAAATTGTGATCGAAAAATAATGTGTGACTTGAAAAATTGTTTATATGTGACAGTTTATTTGTGACTATGTAATAAGTTATAACTTGTAATATTTGTGATTTGCACAACCTATAAAAGTTTTGAATTGGGACCATAAAATAATATGTGACATAAAATTTCTGAATTGTGACCAAAAAATAATAAGTGAGGAATTAAATCTTTAATTTGTGACCAAATTATATAAATATGTGACTTAAATATATTTAACTACTAAAATAAATAAATAATTAATTAATTAATTAAATCATAATTTTTTTTAATAAAAATCTGATTTTTGAAATTTGAAACTTGTTTTCTTGTATTTGAAATGTGTCATATTTATTCCCTTACTTATGAAATTTTCCTTTTAAACATTTGGATATATGGGCCTTTTTTCACAAGCGGAAAAGTCGAAGTCAATCTATATCTATAGCAGTAGCTAGTCTGCTTCCTTAAATCATGAAAGTGGAGTGCTTGGTGTAAGTTAAAGAGAGTGGTATTGTCATAGCACGTTGTTAGCTGTCCCCAGTGTGTGCCGACTTTCTGAAGGAAGTCTGTGAGCGATGAAAGCCGAAAGATAAAATTCAAATTCTACGATCTCTATCCAGTACCCCCAAGAACTTCGTTAATATTCAAAAGGGGAATTACATAACTACAAATTTTCAAAATACAAATTCAAAAATAAGAAATGTGGTAAATTTTTGAAAATCATGTGGTCACGTATTGTGACGTGATAAAATTTTGTGATCTATTATTAAATTAAAAAAATCATGGTCACAATAACACTTAATTTATGATTACATTCACATACTAATCACAATTTTAAAGTAGTAAAGACAATTTATGGATCACAATTATATATTTAGTCATAAATACATTTTTGTAGGTTACAAATTACTAAATTAACTTGTCATGATCACTCTTCATCATACCCCACCCTATCCCACCACCAGCGGCACCAACCAAATCAGTCTTGCTACCTCAAATCCACGATCCACCACCACCTCTACCTCCAACCTACCAAGACTAGTACCTCCACCTCAAATCCACAACCACCATCTCTACATTAATTTCACCACCACCTCTAACCCACCATCTGCTATATAGAACCCGGGAAAAGAGAACAACAGGAAGAAATTAAATATGGCGCTCTCATCTACAAATAAGTGAGAAAATATCACTGTGCACATTTTCAGCCATTAATACAACTAGCTTTTGTTTCCTGCAGATTCAATGGCCATTAATTTACTTAAGTTTGTTAGGTGCTTAGAGTGTGGCAAGCAATAAAATGCTTCAAATACGACCTTTATTGAGAGGGATGAGCTCTTTATATATTTGTAGATGAAGAGAGAGAGAGTACCATGTCGCATGAAAGATATTTGTAATTGGTGGGTGTTGGTGGGGATGGGGGTGATAACCACATAGGTGTATATTAACATATATCTATATATCGGGTGGTTATGTGAGGGTATATATGAGTTTTAATATTAAAAATAACTAATACCTGATTTTTGAAATTGGATCTTTAACTATAAGGTTTGAGGCAATTTTCCTTATTCAAGAATGGAAGAATACAAAAAAATACAAGCACTAAAAAAAAGGCTTCCTCTAATGATGAAAAGAGAAGGACTTCTCGACAGATTTGTGAGAATTTTTCATTTTATTTTCTTATAACCCTTACTAGAGATACACCATCCCAAAGAAGTGGTCTTTCCAAAATCAAGTTGTGAATTCTTGAGTCCGATGGAACCAATATAGTATCCCGAGAATAGCTAAAGTTTCATTTAGAGCAAAATCTGAAGTTTGAAAAGTTTTGAGCTAATCAAAATTTAGTATTCAAAGGACTAAAATGTAAACATTAGAAAGTATGCATTCAACGTAGAAAGTGATAATTTAAGGAAAAATTAAGATGACAAGTTATGAATTGCTAAATATAAAGTTTGGACCATATAACAAATATCTAACAAATTTAGGGAAGGCGCATCCAATGCAACAGAAATGAAAAAACCAAAACGAGCTAGAAATGGAAAAACAAGAATTAAATGTGGTGCAATAAACTATAGATGATCATAAAGAAGTTAATAAACAGAGAAAGAATCTGATTAAAAATGGTCTTCTTTCTTTTCATTAGAGACTTGGTGTGTGTGTGTAAAAGAAGTAACACGACCCGTCCCGAATCACCCTAATAGACCCAACACTTGTCATGCGCCGATGAGGGATACTAGCTAAATGCTGGACCCACCACCAAGACAACTATGATTTGTTTTGACTGTGACATAATTTTATAAAAATTTGACAGAGTTTCCTCTACAATATGAACTAAAATCACCTAAAAATTTATCAAACTTCTCAAACCAACACATATAATTTAAAACAGGGTATATTAGCCCTTCCAAACACAATTATTCAAAATAAAGTGCGTTGGAATGGAATTTACACTTTTTTTACAAACCAAAGGACTCCAAATGCATTACTTATACAAAATTATATAGTGAGCCCATGATATAAACTGACAATAGATGCATCTACCCCGAAAATTATGAACTGTATAAATTGACAAAAAGAAACATACAAATAACAATTGAGTGGCTCAATTTGATAATTCAACAGGCTTTAATGCTGCTCAACACACCTAATATCTCATAAAAAAAGGGAGATGAAATATATGAGCTTGTAACTCAGTGCATGGATAATTTTATAAACAAATATACTTTTTTCCATTTATGCTAACTTTTTAAAAACTGGTTTATAATAAAAATATCATTACACAGTACTTTAAGCTAAAATCTTTATTCTTTAAATTGAATAAACTAAATTTTGTATTCTGAAATCTGATAAGTTGTATAACACTGAAAAATCACACAAAAAAGGTACCTGGAATAACTATACTCGTACATCGATTAGCACTAATAGACTCAAAGCTATCCAATTCTGTAATTCTGGTCATACGTGCACAAAGCTATTGGTCATACACCATGAAAATACATTTACAATAGTACAGAGCGGATAAAATCACCATAACTGGTCATAGAATGTGGAAACACATTCACACCAGTGCAAAGCGGGTAAAATCACTGGGTACTTTCTGGTGATTTTTAGAAAATAACTTTAAACATCCTGAACCATTTAATACTGAAATAATATGCCAATGAAATGATTTAACTGAACTGAATTTAATTTTAAAAACAACTATTTATAAATCAACTTTATTCTGAAAATTGTGCTGTCAAATCAACTGTATGAATTAATAAATTTTCTTATTTAATATATATTTTATAAATACTAATTCTAAAAAATTAGTTTATATCCACTCACACAATACAATCTACAGACTAGGCCGGTCGATAAGCTTTTCCAATTTCTTTATCACCACCTAAAACACGTTAGAAAATAACTAATTTAACCACTATTAAAATCAAGAAACCTTTTATCTCTAATGATATAATAATTAAACTAAATTTCCCGAGACTTGCGAAATTTTCGTAAATTTCCTTTAATCAATTGGAACTAATTTTAATTTCTAATACCTTCACACGTGGGTACTTTAACCAAATTTACCATCATTCCAATCATAACAATATTTATCCCTTTCATTCTAGTGAAAAACTAGTAATCATACTATAACCAAATTAATATATCTATTGTTTCCCCAAAATCATTCTTCCAAGTGAATAATTCCATTAATGTAATCATTTCCACAAATAATCCTTACTCAATCATCAAATTTAAAAACTAGGGTTAGCCAAAAAAAATTTGATATCTCATTACCTTAGTGTAGATGGAAATTAAAGAATCAATGACTTGAGCTCCAAGTAATATTCTTCTCAAAAATCTGAAAATTTAACTACAAGTTAAAACCTATCAACTTAATATAAAATTTCTCTACCTCTTGAAGAGAACTAAGGGAAGAGAAAATGAAAATCAACATTTAACTACCTTCTTCCTTCCCTTTCTTCTTCTTTTTCTCCTTTTCTTCTCTCTTTTCTTTCCCTTTTTCTTTCCTTTTTCTCGCAGCTTCTGGCCGTTTCTGGTTCCTCTTTGTGTGTTGAAATGAGAAAATGGTTTATTTGTATATAATAAGTGGCCACTATTCCCAAATTGCAAAGAAAGTCCTCCATGTTCCATTTATAATAACATTTAGTCCTTCTAACTTTTATTAATATTAAAGTAAATCCTAAACTTTAATTTTTTATCCACCTTAAACCTCCCAATTATTTTTCAATATAAATTAAACCCCAATAAATAATTTATTTTATTTTAGTCCCTATATGACTTTGACTTTGACGAGTCAATCTTTGAATTTTGACTAAATAAAAATAGGTTGTAACAAGAAGAGCTATATAAATCTTGAATGGATAATTCATTATCCAAGGAGCTAGAGATTTGGAAATTACAAAAAAAAAAAAAAAAAAGAAGAAGAAGAAGAAGAAGATAACAACTAAAAGATAAGTGTTGGGTTTTTAATACCCAATAAATCCTGAGCTATGATATTAACGTGGGATATTATATTTCATAGGCCTAGACTGATGAATGAAATAAGTCCCATAACCGAGTCCATAAGCTCCACTCAATCCAATTATATTCCTTCTTAGATAACTTGAATTTTAGCTCGTTTATCTTTCTTAATGTCCAATTAAAAAGCCTAACCTAGCATATTTATAAGGAATAAACCCTAGCCACTTTCTAGTATGATTTGTGTCATTTTGTGAGAAAAGAAGAAGAAACGCGGCTGCCCTCTTTGAAGTGCCAAAAACGGTGCTCATTTCTTTATGTAATTTGCGGTTCCTTCATAGCTTACCTTAGTGGTATTTTCTCCTTGTTTTTGTGGCTATAATGTTGACCTATGTTTGATTTCTCATTTTGATTATCACAAACAAATCAAATTTATTTCTAACAAGTTTATGTGAGTGTTGATAGACAACATTGCAAACCAAACTCTGAATTGGCAACGACGATCGACATAAAAGAAAAATCGACATGGTGAAGATTTATATAAAACCATAAATATGGCATGCAATTCAAGACAAAGAGCCATATTGAAGATAATAGACTTAGAATTTTTAATCTCATATGTAAAGGTAATATGTGTCAATATTTTGGCAATATATCGTAAAAAGGCTCAAGTGTTGGCTTTATATGCAAAAATTTATTATTTCACCAAAATACTTGCAAAATATTTTTTTCAAGATAATGAATTCGATCTTATACTATAAAATGACAATTATCTTGAAAAATCAAATATAAACATCTTCAAAGTATTACCTTTGTCAAAAGATAGAAGAAATTTGTTTTCTACAGTGGCGGACGTCCGGTAGAAAAAGGGTAAAAAAATTTAACCGTTTTGAAAAAACAACGGCTAGTGAACAGTCTGATACGATAGCAGATGTCCGGCATGTCTCATCCGGCAGGACAGATTTTTTGACGGTTTCACTGCTATAAATACCTCTTCACTTTCTCATTTGCAACAACTTTCTTTGAGCATTTAAGTGAGGCTTTTATTGATCTCAACCATTCTTTTTAATCTTTAGAAGATCAAAATATTTACATCTTGAAAAACTTTTGAGTGGTCAAAATTATTATAAATCCTTCATCTCATTAAAAGTATTTCAAAGTAACACTTAAGCTATACTCATTGCAATCTATTGAAAGGTTAAGCCTACTTCTCTCTCAGTACTCAATTGAAATCATTCCATATATTAAGAGAGAAGTTTTTACTTGTAATATCTCCTTCTTTTATTTTCGATTATGGGTCGTGTTGAGGTCCCAGAAAACTCAACGTTGTAAAAGGATCGGTGCTTTTTGGTTGTAAGTCACCGAAAGCTTTGTAGAATGTTGGATTGCACCATAAGTCAAACAAATTTAGTGCAAAGGCCTTATACATGACGGAGAGCTTGGTAACTGAGGACATAAATCATTTCTTGGATCGAACCTCCAATCAAATCGTTTGCATTTTTTACCCCTTTTACTTATTGCATTTACATTGCAATTATTACATTGTTTTACTTGTGTTCTTAGTTGTACAAACTTACTTAATCATTACATTTATTAGTATATTAATTTTAAAACTTGAAATTAATCTTCGAAAAAGTTATAAAAACCAATTCACCCCCTCTTGGTTAGTCAATTTTAGGCTTTCATTCAAATCATCACCATTTCTTGTCCTTTTGTGGGTAAGATTGAACAGCAATCGAGGTGAATATATTGGTTGTGGATTCGAGTCGATTGGTTTGGTTGTTGGTAGAGAAAGGTATGTTGTACTGAGCCCGAAAAACACCGATTTGAAGATTCTTGGAGAGAGCTTTCATAATATTTGGTATTAGAGCTTCAAGGTTGTGGTTTTGGCTTGAAAAACATACCAAAAAGTCCCAAAAAAAATTGGCTAAAACTAGGCAGAAAGCAAATTAAAGAAGCTGCCAGAAATTTTTTTAAAAATTAGATATGTTCGTGCAATTTCCAGTCGATCTGGAAGGCTTATGGTGAAATGGAGACCACTGGGGTGACGTGCAGGTTGCTACAACTTTAAGGTTGTAAACCCAAGTGTTGGTTGTCTCAAGTAGTAAACTCGAAAGTCTGAGGTTGAATCACAGGGAAATGGAGGGAAATAAACTAACCTATGAGTGATGAATACTTGGTAGAAATATGATGAAGAAAAACAATAGAGCGTTGGGGATTCACTTCGAATAAATGAGTAGAAATTACCCTTGATCTTTTAGTTAACTCATATGAAAATCAACTAGGAAGTGATCTCATATGGAAGATAAAACATTGATTATAAATATACTAAAAGATAGATCTTGATAATTGTTTGAGAGAATATTCAAAATAAGTTGTTTGTATGTAGAGATTATCTAAGCATTTATTGTGCCAAAATTTGTCAACAATAAATCAAAGTCTCTAGTAAACCAAAACCATTTGTAGAAATACGCTTCAACCAAGTAAGAAGATGAACATTGAAGAACAAAGTGAAAGATCAAAGACAATTACTACACATTCACCAAAGTTTCACCCCTAGCTCTAGCTAATGGTTTAGAAATACATAATGAAATGTTACAAAGAAAATGAAGGAAACTAGAATATGATAAAGAGGAATCGATGCTCCCAAACTCTTGGCCAATGTCCCCTTTTATAAGCAAAGGAACATTCAAAATGCAAGTGGAAAATGCAAATTGTTTCTGTTCAGTTTGAAGACAGTTGGAACATGCAACTTGATGCTAACTTTCAGATACTTTGTGCCGTGAATTTGGACTATAGAAAAGTTTTTTCCACTTGAGTTATCTTTTCATTTGTTCAAATTTAAGGTACACTGGATCTCTACAACTCTAGTTATGGCAAAAAAATGAGTGTTGCTAACAGGTGGAAAAGCTGTATCCGATTAGTAACAACTTGGATTTTTCACGATAATTTTGGCTACCTTATGATGTGAATTTGACTTCTTAATAAACATGAAAGTTGTAGATGCATATCTTATATTTCCAACCCAACTTGAATTACCTTATTTCGATGTCTACATGTGAAGTTATTATAATTTTACCTACACAACTATATTTTACTCAAGACTGCTAATCATTCTTGACTTTTCAACATTTTTTCCTCCACTTGCTGCATTTGTTCTACATTGGAAATACATGTGAAACATATCAAATAAATACTCTTTCAAAAGTATATTACTCATGTCGACATATATTTAAATACGTATTTCAATTAATTGCACTTTTAACCATGTATTTATAGATATTAAATTTACGATAAGAGAATTGAAATTAGAGACTAACATTAGTGAGTTTAAACAAAGTGAATGTAAAATGCCTTGTAAATGATATATCTTTGAAAAACTTTTAGTTACTAATCACAGGTGGTCAAGCCCACGCCCAGGGAGAATAGCTAATGCGTGATACTTTTTCTAGCGATAGTCTCTTCAAGCAATTCGTTCCTAACATGATTTTTGACATTTGGGTGTTGTTAGTTTTCTATATTAGGTTGTGCAGTTGAGTTTGAATAGAATTGTTCTTCGCATGTTTGGGAATCGATTGTAGTTGGTTGGTTGCTACAGTTTCTAGAAACTTTAGGACGAATAATAGTGGTCCTAAAGTGATAAATTCATGTCTCTCATTATATACGGACTCAGATTGGTCCGCTCTAATATATTGGCTTATCCCAGTTCAAATTTCAGCATTAATGCATCATCGCGTGAGGTGACAATAGATTTGTGGTTACCGTGAATGGGTAACATTGCTTGTGCTAGAAATTTAGGAGTTATTTCCCATATTTTGAAGTGTTGAACTTTGATTGCAAGTTGGTACTTGATGTTGTGCTTTAACTGTCATATAGTTACTGTGTGATACTGCATTGCATGAGATTCAAACTTTTGCTTACATACATTCGTGCTGTATTGATTATCCTATTAGAACACCTGGATTTGACCCATTTGAACATTCCCTTAATCTAAGATTTTTTGAATCTCACGAAACCCTGGAAATCTAGAACAGTGTATATTGCGGTCTAAGGATTACTTTGTGTGACCTATTTGTGCATTTGGTTGTTCTATTTTCTTAAAAATTGTCTTCACACTTTGAAGTTGGAACTTTTAATAGAAAAAAGGGATTTTTCAATTTGGCAATAAAAGATGAAGGGTATTTTGGTCCAACAAAAAGTTTCAAAAGCCATAGATGGAAATTTTTTTGCAAACTTAACAGAACACAAAAAGAAGAGTATGATGAACTTGCGTGCACTTTAATTATTTTGCACATGTCGCATACTGTTTTGAAAAAAGTTGGAAAACTCGATTCCACCAAAGAACTTTGAGAAAAGTTGGAGGACATATATTTGATTAAGTCCACTTCTAATAAATTATACTTACTTGAAAGATTTTTCAGCTTTAAAATGGATTCTTCAAAGGATCTTGATGACAATCTGGATGTCTTTAACAAATTAATTCAAGACATTATTAATTGTGATGAAAAGATCTCTCAAACAAATAAGGCTATTATCTTGCTTAATTACATGCCTGAGTTGTATAGAGAGACGCTTGAAAGACCCCTTGATCACGCAATCCAAGAATTAAATCCGGTTGTTTGAATGCCACAAGTTAACACTTGATAAGTTCGAAATTTTTCAATGAAGAACGATGAAGAAAGACAATACGCCTCACTTTTAATTCAATATCAAATATGTCAATTTAACAATTGAATGGAAACTCCTATTTATACTAAACCTAAAAACTAGGTAAAAACCGTGTAAAAGTCGAGCATAATCCCCAAAATATGGAAAAGAATCAAAATCTAACAAAATATGAAAAATTGTCAAAACTGGAAAATTCGCCAAATTTTTGGCTTGTGCGGCCGCATAGTGTATTTCCATGTGGTCGCATGGTTCAACAAGAAATGCCATCTTGATTTTCGGTATGCCACCGTGCGGTCGCATGGTTTTCTGCCTGTGCGGCCGCACAGGCTTGTTTTCAGCCTCCGATTTCGTCGCTTGATAACAAATTGATCCAAGTTGATTCGACCTTCGACCCGAACATAAAAGTTGCTCCATTTTGAGCCCCGAACATGGTTCCATCAATGGTTTCTTGAACGAGTAATCCCATTGCTTGTTTCACTTGCTTTGTCCTTGATCGTGTCATTGGTCCTCCATCGATTATCAACGGATCTCACTCGCCTTCGTCAGGGTCGACTCCTGGATCATATCGTCCCCTCCCTCTTCAAAAGGATTCGTCCTCGAATCTGAACCTGCATCAAACAGAGAGAGATCAAATACATTAAAAGTAGTCGAAATATTGTACTCACCTGTAAGGTCCAACTTGTAAGCATTGTCGTTTATCTTTTCAATCACTTGAAATGGACCATCGCCCCTCGATTGCGACTTGGACTTCCTTTGCTCCGGAAACCGCTCTTTCCTAAGGTGCACCCAAACCCAATCTCCTAGCTCGAATGTCACGCGCTTCCTACCTTTGTTCGCCTGCGATGCAACCAACTTACTTTTGTTTTCAATTTGCGCTTTTACCTTTTCATGGAGTGACTTAACCAATTCCGCCTTAACCAATTCCGCCTTCTTTTTGCCATCTAAACTACCACGTTCATTCACTGGTAAAGGAATTAAATCCAAAGGAGTTAGTAGATTAAAACCATATACAATTT
The DNA here is from genome assembly GCF_002742605.1 of Olea europaea var. sylvestris. Classification (NCBI taxonomy): domain Eukaryota; kingdom Viridiplantae; phylum Streptophyta; class Magnoliopsida; order Lamiales; family Oleaceae; genus Olea; species Olea europaea. The sequence goes on from NC_036239.1 coordinate 11,293,065, forward strand.
CAAATGGAGAATATGTCGTAGTAGAGTGAACAGTTCGATTGTATGCAAATTCAACAAATGGTAGACACTCCTCTCAACTCTTCAAATTTTTATTGATTACTATGCGTAATAATTGTGTCATTGTCCTATTCACTACCTCAGTTTGCCCAACTGTTTGTGGATGAAAAGTTGTGGAAAATAGTAACTTAGTGCCTAACTTACCCCACAAAACTCTCCAAAAGTGACTCAAAAATTTGACATCCGGATCCGACACTATGCTTCTAGGAACCCCATGTAAACGCACAATATCTCTAAAGAATAAGTCAGCAATATTCGTGGCATCGTCAGTTTTGTGACATGGTATAAAATGTGCCATTTTGCTGAGCCTATCTACAACCACAAAAATAGAATCCTGGCCTCTCTTAGTCTTAGGTAAACCCAAAATAAAGTCCATCGAGATATCAACCTAAGGCTCACTAGGTGTAGGTAAAGGTGTGTACAAACCTTGTGGTAAAACCTTGATTTAGCCTTTTTACAATCTATGCATCGACTAGAAATTCGCTCAACATCACTTTTCATCTTAGGCCAATAAAAATGCTCCTTAAATACATCTAAAATCTTTTAAACCCCAAAGTGTTCCATCAATCCACCACTATGTGCCTCCCTTACTAACAACTCCCGAATAGAACAATTAGGAACACATAACCTATTTTCTCGAAATAAATACCCCTCATACCTAAAGAACCTATCAACCGCCCCTTTTATGCATGACAAATAAATATCCAAAAATTCAACATTTTTTTCACACAATTCCTTAATATGTTCAAACCCAAGTAACTTAGAATCAATAATAGTTAGCAATATGTACCTTCGTGACAACGCATCCGCCACCACATTTCCTTATCTTGTTTATACCGAATGACGTATGGAAAGGTCTCAATGAATTCCATCCATCGTGCATGCCTCTTGTTCAATTTACCTTGTCCCCGCAAGTGCTATAGTGACTCATGATCGGAGTGTATTACAAACTTCTTCGGCCATAGATAATGTTGCCAAGTCTCCCAAAGCTCGAACAAGTGCATAAAATTCTTTATCATATGTAGGATAATTTAAAGCAGCTCCACTCAATTTCTCGCTAAAGTATGCAATGGGCCTCCGATCCTGCATTAAAACTGCTCCAATCCCTATTCCTGATGCATCACACTCAATCTCGAATGTTTTATCAAAGTTAGGTAATGTCAAAACAGATGCTTCACACAATCTACCTTTAATAGTATTAAATGCAAGTTTCTATTCATCACCCCAATGAAAACCTACACTCTTTTTAACTACTTCCATGAGTGGTGCAGTGATAGTGCTAAAATTCTTCACAAATCGCCTATAAAAACTAGCCAAACCATGAAAACTCCTAACTTCCGTTATGCTTTTAGGTGTCGGCCAATCTCTAATAGCTTTTATCTTTTCATCGTCTACTTCTACCCAATTAGCACTAACCACAAAACCAAGAAAAATAACTCTATCCATACAAAACGTGCATTTCTTAAGATTGGCATAGAGTTGTTGTTTCCTTAAAACAATTAGCACACATTTTAAATGTTCCAAATGCTCTCCTAGGTTTTTTCTATAGATTAAGATGTCGTCAAAATAAACCACAACAAATTTTCCTATAAAAGCACGTAAAACATGATTCATTAAACGCATAAAAGTGCTAGGTACATTAGTGAGTCCAAATGCCATAACCAACCATTCATATAAACCATATTTAGTTTTAAAAGCCGTTTTCCATTCATCACCCTCCCGCATACGAATTTGATGATACCCGCTTTTTAAATCAATTTTAGAAAATATGCAAGCACCATATAATTCATCAAGCATGTCATCTAACCTAGGTATAGGGTGACGATACTTTACCGTTATGTTGTTGATAGCCCTACAATCCACGCACATTCGTCATGTTCCATCCTTTTTTGGTACAAGCAAAACCGGTACCGCACAAGGACTCATGCTTTCCCTCACGTATCCTTCGCTCATCAACTCCTCCACTTGCCTTTGAAGCTCCTTAGTCTCCTCGGGATTACTTCGATAAGCTGGTCAATTTTGAATGACAGCTCCGGGTATGAAGTCAATTTGATGTTCAATGCCTCGAATAAGCGGCAATCCACTTGGTGCATCTTTCGAAAATACATCATCGAATTCCTACAACAAGGACTTAGCCAAACTAGGGAGGGGTGGGTTAGTTTCCTCAAAATTGAGGAGTGATTCCTTATAAACGAACAAGATCGTCTATTTTGTCTCAACTACCGCCCACCTCAAATCACTCTCTTTTGCAAAGAAATTCGCTCGTGTTTTCTCTCTTCTCTCGAGACACTCTCTTTCTTTTCTCTCTTGTGATTGCTCTCTCTTTTTCTCTCTAATGGCTACCTCAACATTTTCTCTCTTTTTCTCCAACTCACTATTTGCTCTCATTTTTTCTAACTCTTTTGCCCTCATCTCTTCCTCACTTCTCAATTTTAATTGGTCCTCATAGACTTGGTCGGTGTTAATGGCACAAGAGTAATGGTCTTTCCATCCTTAATGAAACTATATCGATTTTTGTACCCATCATGCATAGCCTTCCTATCGTATTGTCATGGTCGCCTCAATAAAATATGTCCCGCTTGCGTTGGTACCACATCACAAACTAACTCATCCTTATAACTCCCAATCGACAAATTAAGTAACACCCTTCGATTCACCCTCACCTCGCCACTCTCATTCAACCATTGCAATTTATAAGGTCTCGGGTGTCTCAACAATGTTAAACCCAATTTTTCTACAAGAGATACGCTAGCTACATTAGTGCAACTACCACCATCAATTATAACACTACATACCATATTGTTGACGTGGCATCGAGTGTGGAAAATGTTTTCCCGTTGCAACTCCAAGTCATCCGCTTTGACGTGAGTAGTGAGAGCTCACCTTGTGACTAGTAGATTCCCAACCGGCCCTTCAACTTTTTCTTCTTCACTAACACCCTCCAACACTGGCATGTCATCAAACTCGCCATCACTATCGCTCACAATCTCTCCATTATCCCGCAACTCTATCACCCATTTGTTTGGGCATTGAGAAGCAATATGCCCCATTCCCAAACACCTAAAACATTTGATGTCCCGATTACACAAAGGTTGTGCTTCCGGTTTTGATATTGGTTTGCTTGCATTTTCATCCTTGCCCTTTTTCCAATCATTTTTACCTCTAGGTGCAGCCCCGTTTTTATTGTTGTCATCCCACTTCGATTTCCATGTTGGATTAGGAGTCGAAGTACCTAACGGTTGCCTAGACATCCCCTTCCTCTTCAATTGCCTCTCAACCTTCATTGCCACATGTAACATGTCCTCGATTTCCACATAATGTTGCAACTCTACAACGTTTGCAATATCCCGATTTAACCCATTCTAGAACCGTGCCACGGTAGCTTCCCAATCTTCCTCCACATTAGCCCGAATCATAAGAATTTCCATCTCCTTGAGATAATCCTCTACGCTTTTCAATCCTTGATACAAATCTTGCAATTTTTGATGGATTTCCCTATAATAGTGACTCAGAACAAACCTCCTCCTCATCAACATCTTCAACTCATCCCAAATGCTATTTGGCCTTTCTCGACCCCTACGCCATGATGTAAGTACTTGATCCCACCAAGATATCGCGTAATCCACGAATTCAAGCACCGCCAATTTTACCTTTTTCTCCTCCGAATAATTATAGCACTCAAAAATCATCTCAACCTTCCTTTCCCAATCTAAATATGCTTCCTGATTGCTTCTCCCCTTAAATTACGGAATAGTCATTTTAATACTCCCCAAATTTTCATCTACTTCATCTCCCAAGTTATTTCTACCCCGTCTTTCCATCCTATCGCCCCTATGCCTCGCTCGACCTATATCAATGTCATTTACATCAAATTCATCCTCATCACTACGATACTCATCCCGCCTTCCTCTCCTAGATTCATGCCTACCTGGCCCCATAGCATTAGACATCTCCACTTGTCCCCGGCTAAGATTAGCAATTGTAGTACCCATTTGTGCCATCCATTCCCCTTGCCTATCCACCTTCTCCCTAACATCACCAAGTATCCTTTCAAACCTTCTTATCATGTCCTCCGATTCATTGTTGTCATCGCCATTTCGGCTTAAATTAGAACCTTCTTTTTTCGACATCATATCACACAATTCATATGCCTCACAAATATATCACTTGAAAACACTCAATATGGCTTTTTCCCTCTATTAAACTCACCACTCGGCCTCTTGCCACTCAAAGTCTCCCTCCAAGAACTTCAAAGAACCAAGTGAACTAAATCAAGTGCTTTACTGGAATTCAACAAACTGAATAATAACCCAGAACCACGAAACTCAAGGAATTGAATTAGATGGAATAGATGATTGTTTTTTACAAGAATATGTGAATAGACTCAATAGTAAAGTGAAGAATTGACACAATGAAATAGCTAAAATCTCACAATTCGAGAGTTGTTTTGTGTTGGTAGTAAAAACAAGAAATAATAATATCAATTCTTTTTTGGTGTAGTGTACGGATGAACAGTAATAGTATGATGAACAGTAATTTTTTTTTACTTTTTTTTTTTGGGACCTTTTGTAAGGAAATACGACTAAACTACCAACAACTCAATGAATTGAAATTGACGATAATTTAACAACACAAGAATGACTCAGACATGAGGAACGACAATAGAAATTGTGAAAAATGAAGAAAACAAGAAAGGACTTAACAAGTAACGAAAAGATATAACCTTCAATTAATTTGGAGCCTTGCTCTGATACCAACTGATGCGAACCTCGTAGCAACATTGACTACGAAACCCACAACGAGATTGACGAACCTAAGAAAGTCAAATTAATCCAAGAGTTTAGGATTAACCCAAAAGAAAGTCAAACAAAAAAAATCCAACAAGAACGACGCTTGAAAGACCCCTTGATCAGGCAATCCAAGAATTAAATCCGGTTGTTTGAATGCCACAAGTTAACACTTGATAAGTTCGAAGTTGTTCAATGAAAAACGATGAAGAAAGACAATACGCCTCACTTTTAGTTCATTATCAAATATGTCAAAGGTTTTTAACAATTGAATGGAAACTCCTATTTATACTAAACCTAAAAACTAGGTAAAAATCGTGCAAAAGTTGAGCATAATCCCCAAAATATGGAAAAGAATCAAAATCTAACAAACTATGGAAAATTGCCAAAATTGGAAAATTTGCCAAATGTTTGGCTTGTGCGGCCGCATGGTGTATTTCCATGTGGTCGCATGGTTCAACAAGAAATGTCATCTTGATTTTCGGTATGCCACCGTGCGGCCGCATGGGTTTTGCTTGTGCGGCCGCATAGGCTTATTTTCAGCCTTCGGTTTCGTCGCTTGATAACAAATTGATCCAAGTTGATTTGACCTTCAACCCGAACATAAAAGTTGCTTCATTTTGAGTCCCGAACATGGTTCCATCAATGGTTTCTTGAACATGCAATCCCATCGCTTGTTTCACTTGCTTTGTCTTTGATCGCGTCATTCGTCCTCCGTCGATTATCAACGAATCTCGTCTCGCACGCGCCTTCACCGGGCTCGACTCTTGGATCATATCAGGTTAAGAATGCAATTAAGTATGATAAGAACACCTTAACATCTGAAATTTTCATAGACTCACTTAGAAGTAAGAAGATGGAGATTAAGGCTAAAAAAAGGATAAGAGGAGTGGTGAGTTACATATGATGAGGAGTAGGATAAAAATTAAGCAAATTAATTTGTATAGAAATTAAGACGGTAGTGATTCGAGTAGTGACTTGAGTGATGAGGATAGTAAAAAGAAGGCAAAGGAGGGACAAGTCTAGTAGTAGACGGTGTTACAGTTGTGGTAAGTCTGAGCACTTTATTAGAGACTGTCCCAAGAAGGAGAATAAGCAGAAGGGTAAGATGAGATGTGAGGCGAATTTGGCTATAGGGTCGAGTGATGACCTTAACGAGGTTTTATTGAGAGTAAACATAGTTACTGCATGTGCATCTGTATGTAATCCTTTCTGTATGTGTGTGACTGCCTAATTCTATTGCATGATTTTATGCTACATTTCAATGTATTTGATATGAGCATTTGCACGAATTTGAGACAATATGATTACTTGGTGTAATTGCTTGCGTGCATAGTGAGTTAGGATATATTAGCAGTGTGTTGGATGTCTTTTGGTGAGGTGAAGTTTAGATGCCTAGAAGTACAAGGTAGTTTTATCGAGGATGTAGAGTGTGATATTTGGAACATGATTAAATGTCTAGATGTAAAGAGACCCGGATCAGGTGGAGTGTGAGAGAGACACTTTTATCACTTCTATTAGATTGAGACCCATTATTTACATAGGTTGGGAGAAGTAATGTGGAGATAGAGAATTATCCCGTGAACTTAGAATCTATTATGACTTATCAGTTAGACATGAGTTGAGTGATCAGTCTAGTGAGCATGGTGGGCAATGAGAAGAGATATGTGTTCTCGAGGTGTGACCAACACGGAATGGGATAAGATAACTGTATTGAGATCTTTTAGTGGGTCATTTATGCATTTGCTACATATGTGTTTGACTGTGTACTTAATTGACTTGGTGTTAATCTATGGTTCTATGTGAACGTGTTTCTAAAAAGATCTACGTATGTTATCCTATAATATATCATCATTGCATATGTATTTGCTCTTGATTGTTTACTGTTGAATATTTGCTTCTACTTCGATATTTTTTACCTTAGCCCCGGTGAGTACATGGAGCATGTATGGTATGTGTTTTAGGTTGGAAACACGAGGTAAGGTCTGTGATCCAATTTTATTGACTATCTTGATTATGCAAGTACTAACTATGTGTTTTGATTGCTTGTAGATTTATTGGGCATCAAGCTGAAGATTTGTTGGGTTTTTGATACCCAATAAATCCTATGCTATGATATTAACATAGGATATTATATTTTATAGGCATAGACAACAACCAAGTCCATGAGCTCTACCTGATCCAATTGTATTCTTTCTTGGATGACTTTTTGGCCCGTTTACCTTTCTTAATGGTCCAATTAAAAAGCCTAACCTTAGCATATTTATATGAAATAAACCCTAGCCACTTTCTAGTATGATTTGTGTGATTTTGTGAGAAAAGAAGGAGGAACTCGGCTATCCTATTTGGAGTGCCAAAAATGGTCTCTTTTGGTGTCCAAAACGATTGGTTACTTTGTGTAATTTGTAGTTCCTTCATAGCTTACCTTTGTGGCTACAAATCATCACCATTTTTTGTTCTTTGTGGGTAAGATTGAATAGCAACTGAGGTGAATATATTGACTGTGAATTGGAGTCGATTGTTTTAGTTGTTGGTAGAGAAAGGTACGTTGGACCGATCTGCAAAAACACCTATTTGAAGATCCTTGAATAGAGCTTCAGCAACAATAAGATTAAAAAATGAGATATAATATCCAAATTAACATTGTCCTTAACATCCCCTTACGAGATGGAGGGTTGTTGAACTCCAATATTGAACCGAATATTAGCTAAGCTAGCACTGTAGAGTGATTTGGTGAGTGCATCAGTAGTTTGATCAGTAGAGGAGAACTAGATTGGTACAAAGATAAATGTCACCAGTATTATCACAAAAAACTCGGGGTAGCTCAGGATATGTAATATTAAGTTCGCACTATAATAAGCATATCCAAGGGGTCTTATCTGTCATAGAGGTAATGGACTAATACTCTGCTTCAGTAGAGGATTTGGTAATAAACTTCTGTTTTTGAGAACTCTAGGAAATTGTATTGGTACCTAGTAAAACAATATAGGCATTGGTAGAAGAACAATCATCATTGTTACCTACACAATCAACATCAGAAAAGAAATGAAGAGTAAGTAGGCTGGCGATATAGGAAAGACCATATGTGATAGTGGCGAAGAGGTCAAATGTTTAACAATAGTCTAACGACAGTTGTGGAATGGTGCATGAATCAAGATAACTTACCAACAGTGTAAGCAATATTAGGCCTGGTAAGGGAGAGATAATGTAGTCCATCAACAATGAACGAAACTTTATGGGATCAGATAAAGATGTCCATCAAGTGGGGTCAGAACTTGGCTTGGAGACATTGTGGAGGAGACATGTTTTGCATAAGTCATTTTTGTATAGGTAAGGAGATCCAGAATACAATTATACTAAGTGAAGAACAAGCCTTCAGAACAAGGAATGCTCTATACTCCCATAAAGTATAAAAGAGAGCTTAATTCTTTGATAGAGAATTTATTGGCTATTCAGTTACAATACTCCCTAGGAAGGTATCATTATTGCCTCTGATAATCACATAACTGAAATAGGCCAATAGATAAATAGTGAATCCAGACATTATAAGGGAATAATGAAGTGTCAGCCACAGAGTTGGTAAAGCTAGCTGAGAGTAAATATTATTGAAGTTCATGATACCATGCCTGAGGGACCTATTTGAGGCCACAGAGTGCTTTCCGTATGTGACAAATACGATTGGGACATTGATAATCAACAAAGCCAAGAGGTTGTTGCATGTAAGATTCTTTGACTAGAGTGTCATGGAGAAAGGCATTATTCACATCAAGTTACCTTAGAGACCAATGAAAAGAGAGTGCAAGACTTAGGACAATATAAATAGTTGTGAGTTTAATAATGGGATTGAACATCTCATTAAAGTCAATTCCTGGATGTTGATGAAATATTTTGGCTACTAAATAAACTTTGTAGCAATCAATAGAACCACCAGGTTTACATTTGATGTGGTAAATCTATTTACATCCCAATATGTTGAAAAAGTTGTTAGGGGGAACAAGGTCCCATGTCCCATTTGTTGAGCAATTTCACTTATTACAATAATAAATTTATGAAGCCAAGCAATTAACTATGGTGATCAAATATGTAAGTAAATAATCCAAAAATAATCAAGAGAACACAATACCAAAGTTTTACTTGGAAAAAACCCTCCAGTGTAGATAGAAAAAACCACGAGGTAACTCTAGCCAAAATTCAGTATAATAAAAAATATAGATTACAATATTCAAGTTTATACCCCAAAACTTGAATTCTCGACAAATTGGAAATAACACAATAATTAATCTTTAAGACATCAATTTATTTCACCACAAATCACCAGTTTGATTAAACTTGTGAGAACCCTCTTTGAATGGAACACCTATGAAGTACCTAAAATACATCTTAGAGAAAATCTCAATTTGTATTATATAGAGAAGAAAAACTTGTGTGAATCCACCCCCAAAAGATTGAAAGAAAACTTCCTTTCCAATTATTTTTTTCTTCCAGCAGCTTAGTTTTCTTCTCTTTTTTCCCATCCAAAGTCTCTTTTATATTTGCTATGTAGCAGCCACAGATTTTTGAAGATCTCATTTCAAGCAGCCACGATTTATGTGATCTATATATGTATGTTGCCACTATTTTTTTTTACCTAAATTAAAAGTAAAGAGGATTGGGCTTTCTTTTCTTCACGGGCTAGACAAGCCCGTCTAACAATCTCCTCCTCCAACCCACTGAGGAAAGAGATTATCATCTAACAGATTAGTTAGAGTCCATGCCGGCCAGTCCAGCACAAAGCTCAAGTTTTTTTTTATGAAAATCTTCGTCATCATATCAGCTGGATTCTTCTCTGTATGAATTTTCTTAAACAATATCAATTGTTTTGCCACTACTTGTCGTAGCCAATATATCTCACATCAATATACTTCATCCGAGAATGATAATTAGTATTCTTGCTCAAGTTTAATGCACTCTAACTGTCACAATTAACTACATACACATCTTGCTTCAAATCCAAATCTTGGAGAAACTGTTTCATCCAAAGCATTTCTTTCACTGCTTCAGTTGCTACAATATACTCAGCCCAGTTGCAGATAAGGCAACACACTTGTAGTTTTGACTGCCACGAGACAGCTTTCTCTTCAAATGTGATCAAATATCCTGAAGTTGATTTCTACCATCAAGATCACCAGCCATATTTGCATCTGTAAATCCCTCCAAAATTGGTTTTGAACCTCCAAGTTTCAAGCACATCTTTGAAGTAACTCTCAAGTAACTAAAGATCCATTTCACTACTTTCCAATGATCTTTATCAGGATTAACAAGAATCCGACTGACTACCCTAACTGTATGAGCAATGTCTGACCGTGTACAAACCATGACATACATCAAACTCCCAATCGCAGAGAAGTAAGAAACCTTCGCCATTCTTTCTTTATCTCCCTTCTTAGAAGGACAAGTCACCTTACTCATTTTAAAGTGACTACTGAGTGGTGTTCCAACTGGTTTAGCATTCTTTATGTTAAACTTTTCTAGTACTCTTTCTACATATTTCTCCTATGATAACTGTTCACGAAATTATTTCTTTCGATTTAAAACTACCGCAAGTGTATGGTTCGTTAACAAGTAATAAAGTGGAATATTAATTTTCGAATATTATCTCACAGAGATCTAGTAGTTTAATTTTATCTACCTTAGCCTTAACTGAAATGAATTTTTCAAATTGACTTTAACCTAAGAAAAACCCTAATTTAGTGGAAGTCCTAATTTATGAAAATCCTAATTTCGCTAAAATGATTTTGAAATGAATTGATTATGCAAAATGATGTGTCTAAATGAAATTAATTGCAATGTGATTATTGGAACGCAAAATTGATTGTATTCAATGAAATTGGAAAGCATTAAGATCACGAATTCCTATGTAATAGTCACTTAAAACCCTAATTTCACAACCTAACAACACAAATTGATTATTGATGAATCAATGCTCCTAAGTCTATCCAACATACTCTCTTGAGAAATATTAAACCTGTTCTTATATACCACCAGCCTATATCTCTATAAAGAATGCATATACATAAGAATGCATGTAGTTTTATGAGCAATTAATGATTCACGCAAAGCATAGATGTATATTTCTATCCCCTATCGGATCCTACGATAATTTATACCTTATCAAATCTATTTCCCTTCTCTGGAATGTAAGAAATAAATTACTATACATCACATAATTGCATGTACTCAATCATGGATGAAATTAATGTATATAAATCATTTAAATAATCAAATATGTGTTTAATTGTCAAATTGCAAAAAACTAAAATCTAAAGATCATATTACATAGTTCATCGATCTCCTAGTACAAGAAAACTTAGCTTAACACGAAAAAACTAAAGGAATACATAAATTCTTGAAGATAAAATATCACTAGATTATAAATACGCATGAAATCTTGATAATCTTCGTGAAATTCTTCATTAATCTCCCTCAAATTAATCTCCAAGATGTGTTTTGTTCTTCTCCAGTGCGTTCTAACACTAAATCTGACAAGTCTAGATTTTTATATCGAGTCAAGATCGGATTCAAAAAGAGTTTTGGCATAAACAGAAAACTACTGAGACGTGTTACATTTTTGTACCATGTGACCGTGCCGCATGGTAACAACACCATGCGACCGCAAGGTTAGCAAAAACTTCCACGTTGTAGCGTTTTAGTCTCCAAACTCAATCTTCTTATTTCTTGGCCTCCTTCCTTCGTCCATCTCGTTCCATCATCTAGCAATGATTTCAAATTGATGCTTAGCTTAGTCAATTACTCAATTAGCCTTTTGGTTCAACTTTTTGGGTGTTTTCACTTTGGTCCCTGAACTTTCTCTCTGCCTTTTTAGGTCTTTTTCGCTCCGTTTTCCCGTGAATTGGACCATGTCCATCTATATAACCTACAATACAAGAATTAAACAAATTTAAGCAGCGATTCCTACACTTTTTCCATAATTAAGTCATGTTTGTGAGTTAAATAAGTATGTAGAAAAAACACATACCAATAACCATAACTTTCTGGCTTTCCTATCACGATGAATATGCATCCCCAAAATTTCTCTTGCTAGTCCAAGATCCTTTATATCAAATGACTCGAACAAATCTACCTTCAAACTTCGAATCAACAACACATCTTATCTGATTATCAACATATCATCTACATATAGCAAAATGATGATGAAGTTACCACCATGAAATTCTATGACATAAACACAATGATCTACATCTGTCTTGGAATAATCATTACCCACCATAAAGCAATCAAACTTGTTATACCACTATCTTGGAGCCTGTTTCAACCCATACAAACTCTTTTTTAACCTATAAATCATATGTTATTTTCCTCTTACTTCAAATCCCTCTGGCTGAACCATGTAGATTTCTTCCTCCAATCACCATGGAGAAAGGCAGTCTTAACATCTAACTGCTCAAGCTCAAGATCCAAACTAGCTATTAAACCTAATACCACTCGAATGGACATCATTTTGATAATAGGAGAAAATATCTCATCACAGTCAATCATTTTCTTTTGATCGAAATCTTTTACCAACATTCGAGCTTTATACTTCACTAGCTTTTTACCATCTTTCTTCAAATTGAATACCCATTTATTTTTCAATGCCTTTTTACCTTTAGGAAGCTTTGCTAGCTCATAAGTGTTATTTTTCTGCAAAGAATTCATCTCTTTCTGCATAGCCTTCACCCAGTTCTATCTATCATTATGAGATTTTACCTCCCAAAAACATTCTCTCCTCCTCATCAGTTACCAATACATGATCTAATCTTGGATACTTGGTTGATGGACGATGTTCCCTGTTAGATCTTCTGATTAGAGGTTCTGATGTAGTAGGTCGCTCTCCCTGCTCAACATCCTCTAAATCATCCTCATTAACCCCCGCTGGCTCATCAGCATAATTGTCAATGTGCGTCTCTATTCCATGAATGGCACTGTCTGGAGGCAAAGAGACTGGTTAAGGTCGGTAACACCCTCAATAACACGTCTTTAATTCCTAGATTTTTCAAGATATGCCAGCTTTTGATTTTCATGAAAGATCACATCTCTACTTTTGATTATTTTCTTCTTTTCTGGATTCCGTAATCTATAGCCAAACTTTCCATCTTCGTAGCCAACAAAAATGCAAGGACTACCTTTATAATCTAGCTTCAACTGTTGTTCCTTAGCCACATGTGCAAATGCTTTGTACACAAAAACCATCAAGTGAAAATAAGAAACATATTTTCTTGTCCACAATTTTTGTTGGAATCTCAAAATTCGAAGCTGTTGGAGACCGATTGATTAGGCAGCATGTTATTTGAATTGCTTAACCCCGGAATGACTTAGGTCATGCTTTCGACCTTTTCTACAATGGTACGGTTCATTCTCTGTGCAATACCATTATGCTGTAGGGTACCAGGAACTGTCTTCTCATGTCTAATACCATGTTCTGAGCAGTAATCTTCAAATACTTTAGATGTGTATTTCCCTCCATTGTCAGTTCGGAGACACTTCAAACCCTTTCCACTTTTTCGTTCCACTATGGCATGAAACGTCTTGAAGTATTGGAAAACCTGATCTTTTGATCTCGAAAAGAACACCCACAACTTTCCTGAAGCATCATCAATAAAAATAAGAAAATACTTATTACCATATAAGGACTTTACCTCAATGGGACCACAAACATCAGAATAAATCAAATCCAAAATATTAGATTTTCTACTAGAGGATTTTTGAAAGGAAACTCCATGCTGTTTATAAAGTAAACAATAATCACATGAATTTAATGATGCACCTTTGGTAAATGGAATGAGGGACTTCTTTGCTAAAATCTGTAATACTTTCTCGCTCATGTGAGTTAATCGCTTGTGCCACAAATCTGGTGAAGAATCACTTTTAGTTGCATTCACCGCTTCACTATACACCTATATCTGTATCTTGTAAAGTGTGCAACAAACCTTTTCTTTGGCAAATACCATCGACCCTTTTGTTAGTTTCCATCTTTCTCTACCAAAATAACTATCATACCGTCCATCATCAAATGCATGAATAGATTACAAATTCAGGAGCACGTCTGGAATATATCACACATTTTTCAGTGTCAAGCTGCATCCAATATTTGTTTGAAGACAAGTATCACCAATTCCTATGATCCTGACAAAACTGTCGTTACCCATCTTCACTCTGTCAAAGTTGCCTGATTTGTATGAAGTAAAGAATTCTTATCTCGGAGTAATATGGTAAGAAGCCCCCGAGTCAACAACCCACTCAATAAATGAATTTGTAACATGATAATACTATTCATCTTCAGCGAAAAAAACTACTGCTACTACTTCATCTGAAGCGCTTGTGGCAGTATTCTGATTAGTCTTCTTCTGATTTTTCTCCTTTTTCAATTTATTTTCCAAGCCATGTAATGTTTCTTTATATAATCCTCTTTTTCACAGTAAAAATATTTGACCTTTCTTCTTGTCTTTGACTGACTTCTGAAGTTACCACGTCCCTTAGGACCTCTGTTTTTACTCCTTCCTATGTTTTTTGTAATAAGAGTCTATGCGTCATTCCTACAAAGTCTCTGCTTCTTATTTCTTCATTAAACAAACTGTCTTTAACTAGAGTAAATTCAAGCACACCATTTTGAGCGGAGTTACTAAGTGATACCTCCAAAGTCTCCCAACTATCAAGCAATGTACTTCATCTAGCACTATTTCATTGTGGTCAACTAATTTATCAAGTCTTGGAATTCACTCAAATGCTCAGCAATCAATTTTCCCTCCTTTAGCTTCAGATTCATAAGCTTTCTAATAGTGAAAGCTTTATTTTGAGCAATCTTCCTCTTATAGAGACTCTCCAATTTTCCCCAAAGGCTATAGGCATCTATCTCTTGAGATATATAATGGAATACATTAAGGTGAACCTACTGTCTAATATATCCAATGGATTTTCCATTCATCTTCTTCTAGTCATTATCACTCATATTGCTTGGCTTAGCACCATCACCTTCAATAAGTTCATGTGAATCCTTACAATAAAAGATATCATCCATCATAGGCTTCCAAACAAAATAATTTGAAGCCAATAACTTAATCATAGTGCCCGAAGTATTCTCTATTTATTCCTGTAATAAATCACACCCACTTAACTTGAGCTCTGATACCACTTTGTTGGGCAATTTCACTTATTGCAAGAATAAATTTATCAATCCAAACAATTAACTATGTGATCAAATATGTAAGTAAATAATCAAGAAAACGTAACACCAATTTTTTACATGGAAAAAACCCTCCAGTGTAAAGTGAAAAAAACCCACGATGTAACTCCGCCAAAATCCACTATAATAAAAAATATAGATTACAATATTCAAGTTTAAATCTCAAGATTTGAATTCTCAACAAATTGGAAATACCACAATAATTAATCTCTAAGACAATAGTTTATCTAACGACAAATCACCAATTTGATTAAACTTGTGAGAATCCACTTTGAATACAACACCTATAAAGTACCAAAAATACACTTTAGAGAAAGTCCCAATTTGTATTATGTAGTGAAGAAGAACTTGTGTGAATCTGCACTCAAAAGATTGAAAGAAAACTTTCCTTCCAATTATTTTTCCTTCTTCAAGCAGCTTGGTTTTCTTCTCTTTTTTCCTAGCCAAAATCTTTTATATGTATGTATGTTGCCACCTATTTTTTGACCTAAATTAAAAGTAAAGTGGATTAGGATTTCTTTTCCTCATGGGCTCGTATAACTCCATTTTGAAGTAAGGCATCAAAATCAGCAGACATTGCATGGCACCAATTTAGATATTTGGGAACTTGCAAAATACATGTAGATTCCAAGGCTAGGGTGTCAATTGTACTGGTTAGGTATGGTGTTTGGAGGAGGGTTTGGAAATGTTAATTATTGGCTTGTGTTTACATGGGATGAGTGTTGGAGGGTAGGCGGAAAGAAAAGGCACAATAGAAGGATGAGCATGGTCAATGGAGTTAGGATTAAGTAGAGATGGGCTTATGACGTGGATAGGATACTTGAATAAATAGTCTTTGTAGTGTTGGGTAGGACATTAAGATGTAGAGTTTTGGGAAGAGGAATTTTTACAGATGAGGATGATGTGGATGGAGTTTTTGAAGTGGGTGGAGAGAAACAAGTGTTTGAATTTTGAGGAACTATGGAAGCTGGAGTTGGGGCTAAGAACTTACTTGTGTAGCTATTTGTGAAAGAGAGAAGTGTGGTGGCAACGAAGTATCCAAACTTGATCCTGTTGCCAAGATTTTTGAGAAAAGATAAGACAAAAGACAAGTAGTGTCGACAGATCTAGGAAAGGAAGTAAGAGACATAGATAAGTGCTTTGGGATAAAGAGTAACCTAGAAAGACGCATGGTTTGGATTTGGACTATATTTTATTGGACTTGTAGGGCTGGAGCCAAGGATAGAACTGTTGGAAATTTACTTAAATATGCACAGTGAAAATAAAACAATTTCAATTCCCACCAGAATTCATCATTGTTTTTAGATAGAAATTGTGATAAAGGTTATACCTTTTCTCGGATCTGCAAACTCGTTTGCTTAATCTTTGTTCCAGTAACTTGGATCTGCTTCCCACAGCTGTCCAATTGTCCAGCCTCTAATGAATTTCACACAGAGAATAAACTGCAGCCACCAGGGTTTTCTCCTCTTGTCCCAGCAAGAATTAGGAGATTCTCTACAGATTGAAAACCCTAGCTATGTATTTATATAAGTCCAAACGGGCATGGGCTGGTCCGGTCCAATATTTAATTAATCCATTTAATTAAATCTGGTCCGTAAATTAATTAATTCAATTAATTTATTCGAGCCTATAAATAATCAACCCAATTAATTAATTTATCCAGCAATTGTTAACTTAATTAATTGACAAATTGCAGTCTACCAATTCTCGATTGGATCCAGGGCATAACACTTACAAATCCCCACTTCCACTAGATCCAATCACCCATGTATCTAATACCCTAAGCGTCCACATGGCGGTCATGTTTTTGTTGTGACGACGACTTTGTCAATGGATCTGCAATATTGTCGTCTATGGGAACTCGCTCTATCTTTACGTCATTTCTTTGTATAATCTCCTTGGTGAGATGATATTGCCTTAGCACATTTTGGATCGTTGATTAGACCTCGGTTCCTTTCCTTATGCAATGGCTCCATTGTTATCATAATACAAGGTATGGGATCAACAATGCTAGGAATGACTCCCAGTTTATTAATGAACTTCTTGATCTAGACAGCTTCCTTCGGCTCTTCAGAATCAGCAATGTACTCGACTTCTGTTGTTGAATCAGCGGTTGTCTCCTATTTGGAACTTTTTCAACTAACCACTCCATTGTTGAGAGTAAACATATATCTAGATCGAGATTTGCTATCATCCTTATCAGTATGAAAACTAGCATCAGTATACCCTTGAACCTTTAGTTCATCTCTTCCATAGATCAAGAACACATCTTTAGCCCTTCTCAAGTACTTAGAATGTTCTAACCGCTACTAGTATTTCTCACCAGGGTTTGCTTGAAACTTGCTTGTAACACTTAGAGCATATGAAATATCTGGTCTCGTACATAGGATCGCATACGTGATAGATCCTATCACCGAAGCATAAGGAATTTTATCCATGTGATTTCTTTCATCATGTGTTTTAGGAC
The DNA here is from genome assembly GCF_002742605.1 of Olea europaea var. sylvestris. Lineage (NCBI taxonomy): Eukaryota > Viridiplantae > Streptophyta > Magnoliopsida > Lamiales > Oleaceae > Olea > Olea europaea. The sequence continues at coordinate 11,310,595 of NC_036239.1, forward strand.
ACATATCTTTTGAAAGGTAAATCCCATGTGACATAGGACACAAACTTCTCTTAGACTCTTCTATGTTAAATCTTCTCAAGATTTTGTCTATGTACAAAGATTGGAATAAGCCAAGCAATCTTTTTTATCTATATCTATAGATCTTAATTCCCAAGATATACGCTGATTCTCATATATCTTTCATGGATAAATTCTTTGACAACCATAATTTTACCGATTGAAGAATTGGAATGTCGTTTCCCATTAATAATATCATCGACATATAATGTTAGGAATACGACCGCGCTCCCACTTATATTCTTGTAAACATAAGGTTCATCTTCATTTTTGATAAAATCAAACTTTTTGATTGTCTCATCAAAACGAAGATTCCAACCCCTAGAGGCTTACGTTAATCCATAAATGGATCGATTAAGCTTGCATACCTTGTTGGCTTCTTTGGATTCAAAACCTTCTGGCTGTGTCATATGTACCTCCTCTTACAAATTTCCATTAATGAAAGTAGTTTTGACATCTATTTGTCATATCTCATAATCATGGTATGCAACTGTTGCAAGCAAAATTCGAATGGATTTTAGCATGGCTACAAGGAAAAATGTTTCATGAAAGTCTTTGTGTGTAACTTTTTGCTACTAGCCTTGTTTTGTATTTATGGACGTTTCCATCCGCATCGACCTTTTTCTTGTAAACCTATTTAAAACCTATGGGTTTTATCCTTCCAGGAAGGTCAACTAAGGTCCAAACCTTGTTCTAATATATCGAATTCATTTTGGATTCCATGGCTGCTTGCCATCTCTTCGAGTCAACACTTGAATTCGCTTCTGCGTAATTTGTAGGTTCATTATCATCGACTAATAATACTTGATTAGTAATCGTGAATTCATACCTTTTGGGAGGTTGAACGACCCTACTTAATTTACGCTGAGTTGGAGTGTCCTCAGGAGTCTCTACATCCTGATCAAGAGTCTATCCATCAACAGGTGTGGGATCAGACTCAAGTTCAACTAATTGGTCAATAATATCTATGGATTCTTGAACTTCTTCAAGTTCTATCTTACCCCCACTACCCTCTCATAGAATAAACTTTCTCTAGGATTATAGCATGTCTTGAGATGAACACTTTATTCTCAACGGGATTATAGAACTGAGATCCAATTTTCTCTTTTGGATAACCCACAAATATGCATTTATCAGATTTAGGCTCAAGCCTATCCAATTCATTTCGCTTCACATAAGCATCATAGCTCCAAACTTTCATGTGAGATAAGTTTGGCCTTTTGCCTCTCCATAGCTCGTATGTAGTTTTGTCGATTGATTTAGATGGGACATAATTATGTGTGTAGCACACAACAATTAGTGCAAGACCCCAAAATGATTTTGGGATGTTTGCATGGCTTATCATTGATCGCACCATGTCTAACAATGTGTGATTCCTCCATTCAGATACACCATTATGTTGCGATGTATATGGTGGAGTCCATTGTAAGAGAATCTCATTCTCTTTTAGATAATCTAAAAATTCTCCCTTTAAATATTCTCCACCTCGATTTGATCTCAGCATGATAATATTTTTACCGGTCTGTTTTTCTACTTCAAGTGCTCCATGCTTTAATTTCATCAGATATACATAACCATATCTAAAATGATCATCAGTAAATGTGATGAAGTAAGAGAAACCACCTCTGATGGTGTTTGACAGGGTCCAGATACATCAGTATGTATTAGTCCCAGTAGTTCTGCAGCTCTTTCTCCTTTTCCAATAAAAGGAAATTTGGTCATTTTGCCTAATAGACACGACTTGCATTTGTCAAATGATTCAAAATTAATTGACCCCAATTATCCATCTTTATGTAACTTGAAAATGTGTTTGTCGTTAATATGACCCAGTCTAAAATGCCAAAGATAGGTATTGCTTAGATTATCACTTTTACACCTTTTATTTTCTATATTTATAATAAATGACTCAGTATCAAGAATATAAATTCTATTTTGCAATACACTACTACCATAAAGGATCTCATCTTTATAAAACGAACAATGATTGTTCTTAACATTAATTGAAAAATCATTCATGTCCAAACACGAAATAGAAATAATGTTTTTAGTAATGGCGGGAACAAAATAGTAATTTTCTAATTCTAATACTAAACCGAAGGCAATGGTAAGAAGTATGTCCCTACAGCTAATGTAGCAACTCTTGCTCTATTTTCCACGCGTAGGTCAACTTCTCTTTTTTACAGTGGTCTACTTCTCTTTAGTCCCTGCATATTTATACAAATATGAGATCCACATCCGATATCTAATACCCAAGAAGCTAATGAAGTAGACATATTAACCTCGATAACAAAAGTACCTGAAGTAGAAGTTTCAGAAGACTTCTTTCCCTTCAAGCTTGTGACGTAAGCCTTGCAATTTCTCTTCCAATGACCTTTCACTCCACAATGATAGCATGGATCATCAAATTTGGCATTGTCCTTGCCTACTTTAACTGCTTTATTATTACCCTTAACTTTCTTAGACGTTTTCTTAAAACTTTCTTTGATTTTCCTCTTAGTGCCCTTGGAGAATTGAATGGCCAAGATATGCCCAGTGCTAGCCTTGACATTGGGCTCCACAGTTTTAATCATATTAAGCAACTCAGGGAGTGTGCATTCAATCTTATTCATATTGAAGTTCATAATGAACTGTAAATAAGTATCTGGCAAAGATTGTAGAACCAAGTCAATACTTAGTTCGTGATCTATGATAAAACCCAATTGAGCCAATTTCTCAATGAAACCAATCATCTTCAGTACATGAGCACTGACTGAAAAATCCCTTGCCATTTTTGCACTATACAGTTGTTTGGAGGTCTCATATCTATCCATGCGAGATTGTTCATCATACAACTTCTTGAGATGAAAAATCATAGTGTAAGCATCCATATCCTCATGTTGCTTCTGTAACTTAGGTGACATAGCTGCAAGCATCACACATGCTGCATTTTTATCATCATAACTGTGTTTGTTGTAAGTAAACACCTCTTCCTCAGTGAAATTTTCAGTAGGTACCTTTAGAAGGAGTTGCTCAAAGACATACCCAATTCTCTCATGCTTGAGAACGATTCTCAAATTACGATGTCAATCTAGAAAATTTGGTCCAGTCAGTTTGTTGGCATCCAGTATACCTCTCAAATTCATATGATTACTCATGATTTAAAAATTGTAAATGACGAAAAATAAAGAATTAATACGTACTGTAATGCATTGCTCAAATTTAATATGGACTTCAATTAAATGTACTCCCACTATTTAAAATAAATTCATGACCCTCATACATAAACTATTGGAATCCACATTTGATTCCCAGTGGGCTGGGATCCCATTCGTTATACCAATATCTTGAGTGTACTCAACAAAATCTTAATAAAACATCTGGGTAGATACAATACTATATCAATTATATCTCCATACAACTCCCAGATCATTAAGCTGACAACTCTTTGTCTTCACACATCTTATGTCTTAGCTTAACATGTCTCTAAAACTCATCTCCTTGAGTATACTCAACAAAAGATAAATTTTAGTTAAGTCAAACCCATCATTCAAAAATATCAAATATTTCATAGTGTCAAACATATCCCTAATAGATCAGCCACGAGGGATTTAACATGCAATGGTCTCATCAAGTAATATATATACATTCATCAACTATGCGAATGAATATACAAATAATAGTATGGATGATTATGGACTTATTCTATCTAGTTTTCCCGAGCCAAGGGAAAGACTAGTTGGTCAATTCCTAGGGGTACAACATTGAATCAATATCAATGCACCATCTCCATGGTTTTCTCCTTTTCTCGCTCCTTCAATTTGTCCAACTACAATATGTATCCTATACTAGTTGGCACGCAGACCTAAATGAAATTTGACTCCCAGGTCCATGACAATAATAACGACAATGGACTCGCATGTCTAAAAATAATAAAGAGCTTGCAAGCTCATAACAACAACAACAACAACAATAATAATAATAATGGACTCCCAGGTCCAAAATAATTAAGGGCTCGCAGGCCATAAAACGACAAAAATTAAATCGACCATTCAACAAATTCACATGGTCGAGTCCATAATCATCCATAAATAAATATTCATCACATAAATGTTTCCTATATATAATATCTAATATTATATGCAATGACTCAAGAATCTCGCAATTATAGTCATCAAAACTTATTTAAAAATTTGGATCGAAATAATTAAATAATTAATTAATCATATTAATTGATTAATTAATTAATTAATTTAATTGGTGGACCTATTTAATTAAAATCAAATTTTAAGGAAACACTGGATTAGAGTCCAACTCTAATTCCATGATCATAGGGTGAAGTAATTTAATTAAAATCAAATTTTAATTAAATTCCGAAATAGAGTCTAACTCGAATTATAAAACAAATTTAGGGTGTAATAATTTAATAAAAAAAAATTTTAATTAATTATTAAATTAAAGTCCTACTCTAATTTCAATATATATTGGGGAGGTAATATTAATTAAAATCAAATTTTAATTAACAAAAGATTAGAGTCCAACTATAATTAAATGGAATTAAATTAAATATTTAAGTTAAAATCTAATTTTAACAAAATATAAAGTCATTAATTTTAAATATAATTTTAACCTGGGGCCAATTTAAAAAACTGGTCAAAGCCAATTAATAACACAAGTTTAAAATCCATTTTAAAATTTAAATTCAAAACATATTTTTGAAATTTAAACATTGACCCAAAATTAAAATTAAAAGCTGACCTTTCTAGTTCAACAAATTGTGGAATAGGTCCATGATTTAAAATTGCAAATTTGATCCCCCTTTCATAATTGCAGGAGGCCCCTCGAAATTTCATAAATTTCAGAAGAGGCCCCCGCCCCAATTAGATTTCAAACCCTAAACAATTTTTTTTTTTATTTCATTGGTTAGCGACACTGCAAAACCAAAATGCAAGGCCCTCTGCTTGAAGCAGCGGGCTTTCGCGTCCTCACACCCAGCAGCGATGTTACTGCTGCAGTGGCAGCCAAGCAATGCAGCAGCACGCTGCGACTGCGCTGCGACCACCACCGCGATATATATAATATTAAATACTACAAGTGCTAGATTCAGGAATAAACTTGATTAAATCAACTTTTAATTTAATTACATGTAAATCAATTCTTAACAAATACAAACCTGGCTCTGATACCGCTGTTGGGAATTTACTTAAACATGTGCAGCGAAAGTAAAACAATTTCAATTCCCACCAGGATTCATCTTTGTATTTAGATAGAAATTATGATAAATGTTATACCTTTTCTTGGATCTGCAAACTCCTTTGCTTTATCTTTGTCCAGTAACTTGGATTGCCTTCCGCAGCTGTCCAATTGTCCAGTCTCCAATGAATTTCACACAGAGAATAGACTGCAGCCACCAGGTTTTTTCCTCTTGTGCTAGGAAGAATTATGAAATTCTCTACAGATTGAAAACCCTAGCCATGCATTTATATAAACCCAAACGGGGTTGGCCTTGTCCGGTCTAATACTTAATTAATTCATTTAATTAAATTCGGTCCGTAGATTAATGAATTCGGGCCTATAAATAGTCAACCCAATTAATTAATTTATCCAATAATTGTTAAATTAATTAATTGTTAAATTGCAATCTTCCAATTCTCTTTTGTGTGCGACCCGTTAGGTTCCCAACCACAATACCTAATGGCATGAAATATTATTTCGATCTAATCAAAATTGATAAATTAAAACACCCATTTAATTTATCACCAATTCATACCCGCCATCCCAAATTGACATCTTACAATGTATCAGGGCAACACATGTGACGAAAAATGTCACGTGGTATGACAAAATCAAACTTGTTCGTTTACCATGAAACTATAATCTCTTCGTCAATATGATCTGATCAATTACAAGATATGGATATGTGTTAATCTCGATTATCAATCATATCTTTCATTCTACTATTAAGGTCAACGTGAGTTGAAAACTCCATTTCGATTTATGAGTACACCTTGGCCAAGGATTTCATTATTGACTTAATTGAATGAAATGCAGATCACAATCTCTTACTATCTAAGAGTGACGAATCCTATATTGGTCATTCACAACCTTCATATGGTTCTTGACATACCCGATCGATGTCGTATTAGCGGCCCTTAGCAGAGCAACATCCAATACCGTCAAAGCATGACTGTCCTCATACAAGGCACTATGACAACCTCAAGTCAAAAGACCAATTCCACCATCGAACGTTACAGATTAACCATTGACACTCAGATAGTTATTCATGTGGAATCTCTTAGAGGGTCTCCAATATTTCGTTTTATAACAAGACATCCACGCGTTCATTTAAGTGTCACCACACTTTAGTTCGTGGGATCAGCTACTTACTTCATAAGTAAGAAATGCCAAACGTGATGGTCTATCCGTAACAATGATATCCGTATCTCGTTATTACTTACGATCATGGATTATTCAAGATCCAATCATATATGATTTGTATCTCACAATCACAACTCCTTGTGATTAACAAATTACTTAAACTTGAATCTTTGGACTCTATTATTTAATATTATTTATCAGAATATTAATTTGAATAAATAATAGATCTTGCCAAAAATAAATGTATTAACCATATTAAAGTGTTTACAACCTAAATCGATTGGATCTAGGGCATAACACTTACAAGAACAAACAAACAAAAATGCATAATTTGTCCAAACTAGGGGAAAATGAGAAAATAATTCTCAAATGATGAGATATATAATATATTAAGCTTAGGCATATGGTTTACAAGGTAGACTACGGTCGCAAAAGTATAAGACCAATAACCAATGGCCATGGATGCATGATCTAACAAAGTGAGACCATCTTCAGTGATGTGATGATGGCGACATTTAGCAAAGTAATTGTGTTCGAGACTGAGAGGGAGAGAGGAAAGATGGGAAATTTTTATGGTGGCTAAGTAATTTTTCATAATAAGGAAGTCAGTATCATAATCAGTGTAATTTTTCAATGTACAACTCAAACACTCTAATGTTTTTTTTTTCCTTGTTTTAGATTTTCTCACTACCACTTTTCTTCATTTCTCTTAAATCAGTGGTTCATATGGACAAAAATTTTGAAAGCACCAAATCTACACGAATCATAGTTGGATAACCTCATTATCCAAGTAGCTAGAGATTTGAAAAATATTAAAAAAAATAGATAATAACTAAAAGATAATTATCCTTAATAGATCACATGAGAAGTACATAATTTTCTCACTCTCTTGGCTTCTCCCAGAATAAAAGTAAAATTTTCAATGTACTATGCAAACACTAATACTTTTTTTACTTGTTTTAGATTTTCTCATATCACTTTTCTTCCTTTCTCTTAAATCAATGGTTGTTCCTATTGATAACAATTTTGTTTCACTGAATTTTTTTTATATATAGAGCCATGTCATTATTAGCGCATTATAAAATAAAATTTTCCCCTTATGAATCCTAAAAGTTGTGTTGTTTCCTCTCTACTTGATCTATCACATTTTGGTCTCTTAGTTTCCTAAATCTACTATCATTTCTTCTTTCTTGACTCGGTCTCTTGAATCTTCCGGCTTATGTTGTGTAATCTTAAATGTCATTTGTGCTACCTAATTTTTTATGTTCTTGCTCTTTGAAACCTAAATCATCGATTAGATGATTCTTGTATTTGGCGCACAAATTTTTGTGTTTGAATTCTATCTTTTGAATATTTGTGATTTCTATTACTATGATTGATTCGAAGGTATGTTTGGAGTTTTAAATTGATGTTCCTTTGTTTTCTTTCTCTTAGATTGCTCAATCTTGATAGAATTTTGGGTGTGAATCAAATTCTATTTTGGAGGTATATTTGAAGTTCATTGTTTGTTTTGGAGAAGTCTTGAAAAGTAAAAGACTATAAAAAGCCAAAGAAGACAAAAGATGGACCTGGATGAAAAAGTCATTGTAAAACTGCTCGTTGGCAACCCATTAGGCATGAGTTGGCTACTCATTACAATACCAGATTTTCTTTATAGCATACTAAGATGCAAACAGATCTCGTCCAATTGGATTTGGATGAAGCTTTGTTGGTCCTTAACTTTGAAACTGGAGGAGAAGTAATGTAGAGATCGAAAGGTCTTGTCATAGTTACTTTTTTGTCTTTTGAATCAAATTCTTCGAGACGTGTTGAAAGATAAAAATACTACTACAGCATGGTTGAAATTCAAGTAGTTATGCACGATTCGAAGTCTAAACAGTAAACTATATCCAAAGTAGGGTTTATATTCTCATTGGATTACAAATCTTGGAAAAAACATCTACTGCATTCAAGGAAATCGTCAATGATTTGGAGACCGTGGAGGTCAACTACGATGAAAATGACTTTGAATCAATTTTATTATGTTCTTTGCCCTCTTCATATATGACATTCAAGGACATCATCTTATATAGATGCGATACTCTCACACTTTATCAAGTTAATGACGTTCTATTCTAAGGAGAAGATAAAGTAGCTAGTCGTTAGATTGGAAGCCCAAGTAGAGGGTCTTGTTTTTCATGAGAGAAATTTGAGTAGTCATAGAAGGGGCATATTCAAATGTAATAATAGGGATACAATATTTTATTATTGTAAGAAAAGGGGCACATGAAAAAGGATTTCTATAACTGGCAGAACATGGATAAATTAGTGTTGTAGATCAAAAGAGACAACAAGGTAATTCCGATAAAGCTAGTTTTGTCGAAGATAGCTGAAGCGATGGACATCTTTTAGTTATCTCTGACAACAACTCCAAACCTAATGAGAATTGGATTCTTGATATAGCTTGCACTTTTCATATGTCCGAATCGGGATTGGTTTTCAAAATATGAAATAGTTTCAAAGGATTCTATGATAATGAATAATTTATCTTGTAAGATAGCTAGTATTGGTAGTATCAGATTAAGACATTTGATGGGATGATCATGACACATGGTAAAGTGAGACATGTCCTAGATTTGAATAGAAATATTATCTAATTGAGTACTCTTGATTCAAAAAGGTATGAGTATATTGTGAATGTGGAGTTTTGAAAGTTAGCAAGGATGCCAAAATTGTGATGAAGAGGTAGAGAAGGTCACATTTTTATATCTTCCAAGGTTCGACGATCATGTTTGATAAAAATTAAACTAAAGAAAAGAGAGATTAGATCTTCGGAGAAGTTCGATGACAATGATTTGGTTGCTTATATTAATAAGTGTTAGCTCAGATGGAGTTGTTTGTGAACTTGATGATTTTGTTGTTTGTGATGTTTCAAGCAAGTTTGATGCCCAAGGTAATTCTACTTGTAAGTAGAGCTTAAATTCAATTCACAGTTGTTGAATTTGCCGTTAAGGCTTTGTGGAAAAGGTAGAGTGTTTGTTTCGAGTGTTCTGCTTGGATAACTTTTTTGGTGTTGTTGAAGAGTTAAGTTTTATTCCTTGTAGTGAAATTTGTGTCAATGTGGATATTTGTTAGAATTTCAATGTGACCCAAAATCTGTTTTGGAAGTATATTTGGAGTTGAATGTTGGTTTTGGAAATGTTTTGAAGAATAAAATACTACAAGGAGTTAAATAGGACAAAAAAATAGACTAAAATAAAGAAGACCACAAAACTCTCATTGGCTGCTCATCTGGTGCTCCAGCGCTCAGAACAACACATTGGTCACTGGAGTGGTAGTGCCAACTCTTATTAGCCACAAGGGTGTCACTCAAGCGGCAGCATTATCTGAATTTTCAAGGTTTTACAATTAAACCAGTTTTAGGACTCCTATTTCAACCTAAATATTCCATTATTAGTTTTTACTCATAGTATTGGAACTTCGCCATATATTAATTTCTTTATGTATTGATTTTCCTAGTATGTAGAGATTGTTGTATTATAAATATATGGTGTATTACACGTATTTGATGGATCCAAATTAATAGAGAGAGACATGCAGATAGAGAGATCAGGAGAGAGTTTTCTAAGATCCAACATAACATATTGTAACTCTTTACTTTTCATTTAGTAAATTCTCCACCTACACTCATAGGTTTTCCTTTCTTGGAATTTTACGTAAATATTGTGTTCTTGTTATTGTTATTTTCATCTTGCCCATTACCTTGTCTTTAATATTCATAATAATTGACTCAATTCTTAACAAATACATTTCAAGCTTACAGTATCTATGTGGTAGGTTTGGTTTCTTTCCGTTGAACTTTCTATATGGCTGTGCTCGACTTCTAGATTAACATACATTTTGAATATATCTATTCTTTGTACGAGCATTTTTTAGTGTTTTTATGTTTTATTATTTTTTTCTTTTTTAGGTGAGTTAGATTTAAATATTTTTGAGATCTTCATATTTAATAAATTATTTATGCAAATGATTTATTTTTTATATATTTTTGTTATTTTTCTATCTTGTTTCTATTTTTTTAATCTTATTTTCATGTACTTTATGATTTGTGGTTTGTATTTTTTGTATTTATTTTTCGGCTTTTTATTAAAGCTGTGTTTGACTTCTGGATTCACGAGTGTTTCTAATTTCTATATTCTTTGGAAGCATATTTCTTAAGGTCTTTACATTTTTTTTGGCTTCTTGCGTATGTTAGATGTGAAATACATTTGATATCTTTGTATTCAATAGTTTATCAATGCACGTATTTTATTTTGTATAATTTCATATTTTTAGCTATTTCTTTCTAATTGTTTGTTATTTTTTTCCTTAGCTTAATGTGCCTTATGATTTTTGGTTTGAATTTCTTGCAATTTATTTTCGACGTTTTTTTTAAAAATTCATTGAGTCTACAGATTTTTTAACTGTGTTCTCGTATAATGGGACAAATGTCAATTTGAAAGATTTGTTTGATTGTAGTTTATTCTCCTCTAAAAGGGTTACCATCGTATTTGTTATGTCTCTATGGCAAACCACCAAATCTAAAACAAAGCCACACTCGGAAGCGTCGAAGCGTGTAATGTCAACAAGCAACGCAGAATCCTAGGCGGAGAGGAAACAACCGAAGTAGTCAATCCGAAGTGGTACTAAGATGGTACATGCAGATTCAATCCCCAACACCTAGGCACTTTGACCCAAGATACGAATCTTTTGGGCAAGGATTTGTCCAAGATAAAATGTTAGGAATGATGAATGTGACATATCTGCAATATACGTCAACTCCAAGTCAGAAATATTAAATCCCACCCACCTATGAAATGAT